>NW_028317825.1:3774090-4384772 GCF_062004578.1 Staurois parvus
AGCAACAAATAACACAGTTAACCCTCTAGTGACCCGTGGCTGACTTGTTGTTCTGTTGACACTAAGCACTCTAGACACCACTACAGTTCGAGAACACAACTTCCCAGGTGTGCAGCAATTAGGAACCGGTACCATGGAGCCTGTATCTATGGGGGTCCATCCAGGGGCGTATTTACCACAAGGCAAACAAGGCATTTGCCTAGGTCTGCATTTTTTAGGGGGGCAGCACTGACCCCGGGTGGGGGGTGATGGGGCAGGGGTGTTGTTGGTCGATGTCAGACTCTCTACATCGGGGAGGAGGGGCATCCAATTTTTTTGTTGCTTAGGGCAGCAAAAAACCTAAATACACTACTGGGTCCACCAACCCAGCAATTCCTGTCTCCTCGCTCTCAGTGATATCTTACTACTGGATACAGGGAACAAATGTCTCTCACAAATATATGCTTGTTCTCACTCGGGGGCCCCCTCTACATCTCTTTCTCTCTCCTCTCACTTCCAGGCTAGTTCCATAGGTAAGCTTTGCCACAAATCCAGTCCCAGTATGTGGGGAACCTGTTGCTAGTGAAGGGCAAAGCATAGCACCCCTTCACTACCAGAGTAACCAGTCAACCATTCTCTGGCTGGTTGGCTGCCTTTAGCAATGATACATACACGGTTGGCCATGTAGCCTACACTAGACAGCAAACTACATGCTGGACTAAGCCCTGTTCATTAGATAGACCATATATTGCACCCCTTTGAGAGACTTCAGACCAGGCATTTAAAGGAACAACAGACAGTCCTAACTGAAGTAGTACAAAACATACAAGAACAGATCTTCTAATAACAGCTTCACTTACATTCTTGTGCAGAGGTTCTCTAAGGGCCTATAGGGTGATCACACCTGAGTTAGCAGCCAGTTCATAAGCAGTCTTTTAGAAGCAAGGGTCCATTAAGGCAAATAATCCAGGTAGCCAGGAGTCCCTTTAGAGTCCATGACTGTCAGTAATTCATAAACACAATAAGTCCATAGCTGGCAGCTAGGAGTCCATAAAATCTTTAGGTCCCCAGCCCCACAGAGAACCCCGACTGCCAACCCCCTAATAGCTCCTAGTTATAAGGATCTCTAGAAAATTGGCGGGAAAATCTAGTCAATAAATTCCTCAGATCCACTACACATCTACATTGTATTAAACTGTGCTGCATAATTATAGTGCAAAGATTAAGGAAATACCAAAGAAACTTTTTGACATTAAAAAGAAATATATATATACAGTATGTAGCTCATAGTCCAAGTGATGATCCCATTCTTCAAAGAGAAATCAAATAAATCAGTGCATCCTACACCAGTGTAATAAACCATCACCAAAAATGAATGTATGGAAACTTATCAGACTTCCATAACCTTCTAAATGAATAGAAATGTCATAACTGGCATAGATAGAAGCTCCCTTGCACACTGTAGGACATACAATGTGATCATAGATCAGATGTAAAACCACCCAAAGATGTCAGATTGTTCTCACATTAAGGGTAAAGAGGACCTCAAGGCCGGTTGACAGGATTTCCTCTGATGCCAAACTCCCTTGTACTTGCGATTCAAGAAAAGCATAAAAGGAGACCCATGCTCCACATAGTGGGATCCAGATACCACAAATTTATTAAAAATTAGAATCTGCACTTACACAGAAAAAAGGCACATCAACATGAAGGACACATCCAGAACGCGATGATGTCATGTGCGTGGCCATGTCCTGATCAGTTAAATCAAATAGGAAATGCCATATTTGACTAAACCGGTCAGGACAGAGCCACACACATGACGTCAATGTGTCCTTCATGTCAATGTGATATAGCACACGTTACCATAGACTTGAATAGAAGGAATTGACAAGCGTCAACACCTCTCAAACTCGACACGTAGGTTCATTTTTGTCACAAGGGATGCAAATGTTACGTTTTTCAATTGTGCTCTTTCAGCTGTCCGTATTTACCATTGCAGGCTGTTTTACTAGACATTTGAAGAAAACAAAAAAAAAAAAGCGTACCTCAAACACCTGTTTCTAATGCCAGTGTGAACGGGGTCTAAGCATGATTTTATTTTGTTTACACAATAAATGATTAACTTACTACAGTATGAGGGCTTTTCTGTGCCATTCTCTCTTTACTTTTTTCCAACATTATCTAGTATACATCACACTTGTTTTTCTGTAAGTAACTCATCCTTTCATTAGCAATAGCTTCTATGCTTCTATTGTATTTTCATCTGTTCATCTGTTGTTTTCCTTTACTCATTGTAATTTGTGCACTAGATAAATAGATTTTAATGAAAATTATACTTTACTAAATACATACATCAATGTGTATGTGTGTGTAATTTTTATTCTCTAACAATTCCCATAGCCCTGTATATTCTGCTTCCTAAGGAAGACAGCTAAACGTTTTCTGAAGATGTCGACACTCTCCACTAGTACCACTTACTGCAGGAGGTAGTTACTAATTTTTACTGCTCTAAAAGTAAAGAACCCTTTCCGCAATCTAAGATTAGACCTCCATTCCTGTAACCTCAAAATGTGTCTGCATGTCCTCTTCAGGGAACTCAGAGCGCATTTTGTTACAGTTGTTATAGTCCGTTTTGATTTATTTGTAGATTGTAACGATATCCCCTTATACGTCTCTTCTCCAGAGTGAATAACTGTAATCTATGTAATCTGTAATCTATGTGATCCTCATAGCTGAGGTCCTCCATCCCATTATTTTTGTTGCCCTTTGCGGAACTCTTTCTAATTCAGCATAGTCTTCCCTGGGGATTGGCAACCAAAACGTAACTGCATTTTGACAGTGGGGAGATTCTCCCCACTGTCAAAATACACAAATCAGCCCTGCAGCCCATTAGTTACAGTGCTAATCAAACTGAAATTTTCTAGCAGTCCTGTTCTTGAGAAGTTCATCAATAGAGCTTTAAGTTGGTCATACATGAATCAAAGGTTTACATTAGCTGCTAAAAAGTAGCTTCTGTCTTTTACACATTTGATGCCATTTGCCAGGGAAGACATTTGTGAATGTTAACCAACATATTGTGAATGCAGCATATACAGACTGGAAAAATGGCATGCATCTTTGCTTTAAAACTAAAGCTTCCCATCTATGTAAAGATAGTGCCATTGCATTTGGCCACAAAGTCAGGCAGACTTTTTTTCTTAGCATGTTTGGCCACCTCTGGATGGACAAGTAGATACAGTTTTCATGTAAGTGAATTTTCCATCTCTCCTGAATCACATGTAGCACTACCTCCTTATGAGTCGCTAGAAGATTTGTTTCCCACTATAATCCTGCACAGCAAAGCAACCCACACTTCCACATAGGCTTGCATCCAGAGTCAGAAATCAGTCCCTGAGCTTTGGTTTTGTTGTTTTATTTAAGGGATTGTAACTGGGATAGGGTTAGGGGTGTTCAGGATGCCCAAGGAAACTAATAAACTGAGGACAACTTCTTGCAACTATTTACAAGCCTTCTCTGCAGCACAGTCTTTGTTGGAGAGCTAGCCAGCGTCTCCTTAATGTACCACCCCAGACCCTAGATGAACTTCTCCTCTTCAACCAGCAATCTGGAGGTATCCCTGAACAGGAGATCCAGTATCTGTCACTTTAAGAGATGAACAGTCACTGGCTGTTAGCTAATCTGGTTTCCCACCAGAGTGCTCCTTCCCCTACCGCCCGGGGGTGCAGGTGTTCTCACTCAGATCCTCTCCTGTAACGCTGGTGGGTTGGTGGCTGCTACCAGGCCTATCAGCTGGGCCACTCCTTACCTGCCATACAGGTGGTCCTCTCTCATGGGGCTGTTGAGCTCTGAGCTTTCCTCCTTTCCAGCTTCAGGCCTGCAGGTAGGCCCCATCCCACTGCGCAAAATCATATATATATATATATATATATATATATATATACACGTGATTTTGCATTTCCGGGTAGGGGGTGCGTGTGAGGCCGCCGGCTGTCAATCACCGAGTCCCGGCCAGTGATTACTCGCTGGCGCCTGGTGATTGCCGAGTATCTCCGACAGGAAGGAGAACTGTTTTACAGCCATACAAAGTAGTGTACTTATGAAGCACAAACACATGGCCCCATAGTAAAACACACCCAGCACACAGTTAACCCTTTGATCGCCCCTCATGTTAACCCCTTCCTGCACAGTGCCATTAGTACAGTGTCAGTGTTTTTGTTTAGCACTGATCACTGTATAGGTGTCACTGGGGATGTCAGTGACACCAAGTCAGTGTCAAAATGCAGTCCCGCTATAAGTCGCTGATTGCCGCCATTAGTAGTAAAAATAGAAAAAAATCCATTATATATACTGCCATTTGTGCACGCTATAACTTTCACCTAAAGCAATTAATTTACACATATTGGGATTTGTTTTTAGCAAAGACATGTCGCAGAATACATTTTGGCTAAATTTATGACGGAATTTGATTTTTTTAATTTTTTTACTGGACATGTTTAATAGCAAAAAGTCAAAAATATTGTTTTTTCTCAAAATTGTCGGCCTTTTTTTTAATAGCGCAAAAAATAAAAACGCACAGGTGATCAAATACCACCAAAAGAAAGCTCAATTTGTGGGAAAAATTACTTAAATTTAATTTGGGTGCAGTGTTGCATGACTGCACAGTTGTCAGTTAAAGCAACGCAGCGCCTTAACAAAATAATGGCCTGGTCAAGAAGGGGGGTAAATCTTCAGAAGGGCAAGTGGCTAATCAGTAAAGTTTTCGTACAAAAACACAATACAAATACAATACATCACATCTGAATTTTTATTCTGTCGTACAAGAATTTTCTTAACATTAGTAACCTCTTCACTTTCGATATGAGCTTAGCATGCAAAAAAAAAACAAAAAACGGACGATCATTTGTCCAATATTCTCCTCGTGTGTACAGAGCTTTAGGCACATCAATCACTTGGGTGTTAATTAATTTCATTCATTTTATTGACCAGAATAATAATTTATGCTGGCCATTGAAATGAATTAACATTCAAGCGCTGAACATGCCCAGCTGTAGCACATGTTTAGACGCGTTTTCATGCGTTTATGGTTACATAGTTAGTCTGGCTGAAAAAAAGACAAAAGTCCATCCAGTTCAACCATTAACCCCTTGACGCCGACAGTACACAAATATGCGGCCCCACGGAACTGGGCTTTTTTCCGTGGAGCCGCATATTTGCGTACTTGTGTTCTTACCAGGATCGCGCCCGATCGCGTGCCCGCAGCGAGGAGAGTGGAGTGTCAATGACAGCTTCGGAACTCAGACTGATGATTGGCAGGCAGGAGAACCCACCCCCAGTCATGTGATCACTGTGACAGCCAATCACAGTGAGCACATGAATGGGAAGCCTGTCAAACAGCTTCCTAGTATCTCTTTCTCTTCAGTAGTTCCCAGATTAGGCTGTGATCATTCCTGTTAGTGTAGTGTAGTGACAGCTTCCCTCCAGTTCACCTGTCACCGTTGTCCCAGCGTTTGTGTTCCTATTGCAACTGGTCCCAGCGTTAGCGTCAGCATCCCTGTTGGTCCTAGCGTTAGCGTCAACGTCCCTGTTGGTCCTAGCGTTAGCGTCCCTGTTGGTCTCAGCATTAGCGTCCCTGTTGGTCTCAGCGTTAGCGTCCCTGTTGGTCTCAGCGTTAGCGTCCCTGTTGGTCTCAGAGTTAGCGTCCCTGTTGGTCTCAGCGTTACCTTCCCTGTTGGTCTCAGCGTTAACTTCCCTGTTGGTCTCAGCGTTAGCGCCCCTGTTGGTCTCAGCGTTAGCGTCCCTGTTGGTCTCAGCGTCAGCGTCCCTGTTGGTCTCAGCGTCAGCGTCCCTGTTGGTCTCAGCGTCAGCGTCCCTGTTGGTCTCAGCTTCAGCGTCCCTGTTGGTCTCAGCGTCAGCGTCCCTGTTGGTCTCAGAGTTAGCGTCCCTGTTGGTCTCAGTGTTAGCGTCCCTGTTGGTCTCAGCGTTAACTTCCCTGTTGGTCTCAGCGTTAGCGCCCCTGTTGGTCTCAGCGTTAGTGTCCCTGTTGGTCTCAGCGTTAGCGTCCCTGTTAGTCTCAGCGTCAGCATCCCTGTTGGTCTCAGCGTCAGCGTCCCTGTTGGTCTCAGCGTCCCTGTTGGTCTCAGTGTTAGCGTCCCTGTTGGTCTCAGCGTTAGCGTCCCTGTTGGTCCCAGCGTTAGCGATTCACTGGTTGATATCAGTGTTTTATATTAAAAAAATAATAATTATATATACATACACTTTTATATTTAGTGTGTGCCCATACTGTCCATTTCTGTATGTTAGTACAACTAAAAAAAAAAAATTGTGTTAATTAGTGCTTTGGCCAGTATCCGTGCTCCTGTGAATGCCGTTGATCGTGTCAGTGTTTTAAGAAAAAAGTTTTAGATTTCAGTATTTTATATATGCATACTTTTGCATAGTTTGGGGCCTATATTTTTTTTTTAAATGGCAAGAAGGCTGTATACTGCTGAAGAGGCATATGCCCTCCTATGCTCTGACAGTGAAGCTGAGTCAAGCTCAGAAGATGAGGATTTCATCTGTGACAGCAAAAGTGCCACTTCAGGCAGCTCCTCCGACTCTGAAAGTCCGAGTACTAGCAGGCAGCAAGAGGATGCACAAGGTAGCCCCACATCAGTTGCTGCACAACAGTACACCTCTCAGTGGATACCTGCGAGGTCTTTCACCCCTCAAATACCAACATTTACGGCCTCACCAGGCATAAATATCAATGTTGAAAATTTTGACCATGTGGATTTCTTCAAGGTATTCATAAGTGATGAGCTCCTAGAGCATATCATTGATCAAACTAATCTTTATGCCACCCAGTTTATGGCTCAACACCCAACATCTTCTCACAGGAAGAGATGGGTGCCAACACACCTTACAGAATTCAAAATTGTACTGGGTTTGTTACTCAACATGGGCATAGTCCGAAAGCCCACAATTCGGCAGTATTGGACCTCTAGCCCCATCCATGCCACACCATCTTTTCCTGCAGTTATTTCAAGAGACCGCTTTGAAGTATTGCTGCGATTTTTGCATTTTAATGATAATTTGCAGTGTCCCCCAAGCAGTGATGCCAGATATGACCGCCTGTTCAAATTGAGGCCCCTAATTTCTTTTCTTTCTGAAAAATTTTCAGCTGTTTATACCCCAGAAAAGAATATCTCCGTTGATGAATCCTTGCTGAATTTTAAAGGCCGACTGCATTTTAAGCAGTACATGCCATCAAAACGTGCCCGGTATGGCATAAAATTTTACAAATTGTGCGAAAGCACAACAGGGTATACATTTGATTTTCTAATGTATGAAGGACGGGACAGACAACTCAACCCCCAGGGCTGCCCAAACAACCTTGGAGTCAATGGGAAACTTGTTTGGCAGCTGATCCAACCTCTGCTCCGCCAAGGCTACCATCTTTATGTTGACAACTACTACAGCAGTGTGCCACTTTTTAGAGCTCTGCATGCTGCTGGCACAGGAGCATGTGGTACCATGCGGAAAAACCGCAAAGATTTTCCACAGCAGCTGGTGAAACAACGTCTGCAGAGAGGCGCATCTCTCAGTTACCAACAGGAGGAAATGATGGCTGTCAAATTCTCAGACAGAAAAGATGTCTATATGCTGACAACAATCCACCCAGAGGGCACAGTGACTGTAACAGAACGGGGGTCAGCTACACTGAAGGAAAAGCCACTGTGTATTATGGCATACAACAAATACATGGGTGGAGTTGACCTCTCTGACCAGGTCTTGCAGCCCTACCTAGTGCTGAGGAAATCAAACGCCTGGTACAAAAAGGTTGCAATATACCTTATCCAGGTGGCTATGCACAATTCATTTGTCCTTTATAAAAAATCTGGTGGTACTGACACCTTCCTGCAGTACCAGGAAAAAATTATAGAACACCTGATGTTTCAAGAAGAACCCAGACAACCAATAGAATCAGAGGATGTTAAGAGACTAACAGAAAAACATTTTATGTGTCCTATCCCCTTCTCATTAACCAACAAATACCCTAGGAAGAAGTGTCGTGTGTGCAGCAAAAAAGGGAAAAGAAGTGATACTCGTTACCACTGTCCAAGATGCCCTTCCAATCCAGGCCTGTGCATCCACCCTTGTTTTGAAATTTACCACTCTATCCTGCATTATTGAAAACCAGAAATATCAAGAGGGAAGAGGTTAACTATTACCTTATTTTTTCCCTTCTATTAAAATAGCGCCAGTCATTTATGCAGTATTTTATGCATATTTTTAAGTTAGCCCTTAAAAGATAAATTCACCCTCACAAAAAAAAAAAATGCACATTTTTTTGCAGGTAAAAAAATATGCATTCATTTTTTTTTCGTTAGGAGCCTGTAAATCATGGCACCCATGGTCAGCAGATCGTGGGTGTAATGGCATGGTCCTACAGGCTTGTCTGTGTTGCTGTCTGCCGAACCTCTGATATGGGCAGTTAGTTACACAATGACAGGAAGCATCAATGAACTATCTAGAGATCTCAACAGTGCCCTGGTAGTCCATTGATGACTACAAGCTGACAGCCACAAAGGCTGCTGGTACTTGTAGTTTTCACATTCGATCACATTAGTTTGGGACAGCGAGTGGGGGATCGTCACCCCCCCCCACTCACTGTCACAGAAACGGGAGATCGGGGGGGTGTGGGGGCAGATGTAACATGTTACACCCATATTGAGGGTGTAACATGTAACATGTTAAAAAAGGTGAACTTATCCTTCAAAAATAATATCACGCTGCAGAGTGTCTGTAATATATATATTGAAGTGTTGCATTCAGAGAGGGCAATTAATCCAAATCGAATTATCAAACTATTGTTTTTGGATCCCACTATGGTTAAAAACAACATATATTGCGCACATATATAGTATCCCCATGCATGTCAGAAGTAGGAGAATTTATTTTGGGTTGATTTTTGCTGGTAGGTCATAGTAATGGCACAAAATATACAGCTAAATTAAAACACTTGTGAAAAAAAATGTAATTTTATTTTTTTTCCCACCAAATCAAAAAGAATTACTTCAAAAACAGAGGGTCAAAACCCAGGCTGCACCCCTAGATAAATATCTTAGGGGGTCTGGATTGCAAAATGAATTGATTTGGGGGTAATTCTGTTATTTGGATATCACAAATGTCTGCAATAAATGCATGGTGCCTGAAACCTAAACTTGAATTAAATGCCCTCTCAAAGGTAAAAAGCACACTATTGATTCTGAGCCCCACTACAGGTACAAAAAATATATAATGCACACATATATAGTATCCCCATGCACGTCAGAAGTATGAGAATTTATTTTGGGTTGATTTTTGTTGGTAGGTCATAGTAATGGCACAAAATATACAGCTAAATTAAAACATTTGTGAAAAATAATTTTATTTTATTTTTTTTCCCACCAAATCAAAAAATGTCCTTCAAAAAGAGAGGGTCAAACCCCAGGCTGCACCCCTATATAAATATCTTAGGGGGTCTTGATTGCAAAGTGGAGTGATTTGGGGGGTAATTCTGTTTTTTGGATACCATAAAGTGTCTGCAATAAATGCATGGTGCCTGAAAACTAAACTTGAATTAAATGCCCTCTCAAAGGTAAAATGCACACTATTGATTCTGAGCCCCACTACAGGTACAAAAAATATATAATGCACACATATATAGTATCCCCATGCACATAAAAAGTGGGAGAAATTATTTTGGGTTGATTCTTGGTGGTAGGTTATAGTAAAAGCACAAAATATACAGATAAATTGAAACATTTTTGGAAAAAATTTAGATTTTTGTTTTTCTCTACCAAATTAAAAATCATTCCTACAAAAACAGAGAGGCTAAAAACCCAAGATTTACCCCTAAAAAAATATGACAGGGGGTCATGATTTCAAGATGGAGTGATTTGAGGGGTAATTCCATTATTTGGATACCACAAATTGTCTGTAATGAATGCATGGTACCTGAAAAGTGAACTTGGATTAATTGCCCTCCTAAGGGCAAAATGTGCACTATGGTTTTTGGGCCCAATAATGAGTACAAACAACATATAACACACACATATTTGGCATATTTATTCACAGCAGGAATAGAAGAAGTTATTTTGGGTTGTTTTTTGGTGGTGGGTCATAGTAGCAGCAAGAAATCTATAGTTAAAATGGAAAAACTGATTTTTTTTTTTTACCATTTTGAGCCAGTTTTCCTTTTATAATAAAACAAGATGTATAAATTATTTATTAACATTTACCACCAAAAGAAAGCCCAATGTGTCCTGAAGAAAACAAGGCATAATCCACTTGGATACACTAAGCCGTTGCAAAGATATGTACAATTTAACTAACACATGTCAAAATTGCAAAACTGCATTCAGGCATTAAGGTTTGTTTTACCCTTAGGCATGAAGGGGTTAAAAAAGAAAATTTATTATCCAAAGCCCCAGTTAATCCAGAGGAAGGCAAAAAAAAAACAGCAAAGCATGATCCAATTTGCTCCTGCAGGGGAAAAAATTCCTTCCTGATCCCCCGAGAGGCAATCGGATATTCCCTGGATCAACTTTACCTATAAATGTTAGTATCCAGTTATATTCTGTGTATCAAGGAAAGAATCCAGACCTTTTTTTAAAGCAATCCACTGAGCTGGCCAGAACCAACTCTTGAGGGAGTCTATTCCACTATTCTATTCTTACTGTGAAGAAACCTTTCCATGTTTGGAGATTACATTTCTTTTCCTCCAGACGTAGAGTGCCCCCTTGTCCTCTGTGATGACCTCAGGGTGAATAGCTCCACACCACTGCTTATCACTGTGGAGTTCCAGCCCTTCTCTTCCCATTCATCAGCAGAGGTGGAGTTGCGCTTGCGGAGGAAGGTAATGTATGACTCTGATGTTTCATGTCTGTGTGAGTGTGACCTGGCTGGCTATCACATGTGCAGTGTGTCAGTGAGTGATGACATCATCCTGATCCCACAGCCTGTCTTACTAGTGCCTGCTGATTTGGGTCAGTACTGGTGGCGGTGTGTTGTGTCGGATCTGTCACTGTGTGGGGTTGCTCAGTTCAGGCTTTCTGTTTGTCTGTGTATGTGGGCTGGGCTGCCTGCTGTCACGACATTTTATCTCCCTCCCATTGCCTGAGGAATTCCAGCCTGGGATCTTTCAGAGTGTGGATCCATCATCATCCTCCACTCACTGCAACTGTCACCCTGCCACTGCCAGCCACAGATACAGTCCATCCGTGACACTGATTTTGTCTGTAATATTGATGCTGGTGGCATCTTATGGCACTTATTTTTGCAAATTAAAAGAAATTCAGTAGATCCATGTTTTGTTGCTTAAATATTTTCTGCTGTTTTTAAAGATTTTTTTTGAGGGGGGGGGGGGGGTTGCAAATAGTTGGTCTTGCCTAGGGCACAAAATAGTCTAGCACCGGTCCTGCCTGTGAGGTCGATTTACTAAAACTGGAGAGTGTAGCTCTGCATAGAAACCAATCAGCTTCCAGGTCTTTTTGTCAAAATCTAATTGAACAAGCTGAAGTTAGAAGATGATTGGCCACCATGCACAGCTGCACCAGATTTTGCGCTCTCTAGTTTTAGTAAATCAACCCCAAAGTGTACATGGATGCATTGGCTAACATGTAGGAGTGTTTATAGGCAGAAAAAAACTTATAGTGTTTATAGGCAGCTTTAGAAGCATCCAGTGTGCTTCTAGAGTCCTAAATAGCACATTAACCCCCTAAATATCTCTTGAAGAAATCCAACTGTGTCAATCTCTACTATATCTTTCTGATGATGGAAGTGTCATTTACCGCTGTCTAAATTCTGGCAAACAAATGCTGTGCAGTAATAGATCATGATAGTCTTGAAAGATATCAAATGTTACCTTCCATTGATCGAAATATTAGAATGCACTTCAACGGTCTAATGAACCTTGTTATCTCACGACTCGACTACTGTAACTCCCTCCTCACTGGATTACCTCATCACAGACTATCCCCGCTTCAGTCAATCCTGAACTCTGCGGCCAGACTCATCCACCTTACCAACCGCTCTCTGCCACCCCCCTCTGTCATTCCCTCCACTGGCTTCCGATTGCCCAACGCATAAAATTCAAATTACTATCACTGACATACAAAGCTATTCATAATACTGCCCCAAACTACCTCACCGACCTGATATCCAAATACCACCCAACACATACTCTTCACTCCTCACAAGACGTCCTACTCTCTAGCTCCCTGGTCTCCTCCTCCCATGCCCGACTCCAGGACTTCTCCAGGGCTTCCCCCATCCTCTAGAACTCACTACACCAATCTATCAGACTGTCATCTACCCTCCTCACATTTAGGCGCACCCTGAAAACCCATCTTTTCAGGGAAGCCTACCCCGCCCTCACCTAACTACTGATCTCCTCCACTCCTCCTACCACTCCATCCCCCACAGCCATTTACTCCTGTACCACTATCCCCTCCCTCCTAGATTGTAAGCTCCAAAGAGCAGGGCCCTCGAATCCCATCCCTCGTGTATTGTATTGTTACCGTATTGTGTCATGTACTGTCTCCCATTCTAATGTACAGCGCCTAGCAAACTTTTTGGTGCTTTATAAATACTGTATAATAATACTGGCATGTGCATTTCATGTTTTCTTTCACCTCTACATAGGAGGACAGAGAGTATGTTGGATTTGCCACTCTACCGAACCAGGTGCATAGAAAGTATGTGAAAAAAGGCTTTGAATTCACTCTAATGGTTGCAGGTAAGCAGGAAAATCCTCCTTTCACCTCTAGAAGGTACTAAACAGTGTGTTGTGGGAAGGGTGTGTTAACCTCCCTGGCGGTATTCCCGAGTGTAGCTCGGGGTAAAATTTCTATACCAAAAGCGGTAACCCCGAGCTACACTCGGGCTTACCATGCAGCACTGCATAGGGAGTCCCTGCAGCACTTACCTTGTCCTTCGCTCCCACGATGTGTCCCCTGCAGCGTTCCCGGCCATCTCCTCCGTCTGATGTCGGCATCCGGCTCCTGTGTTCCGGTTCCCGTGACCTCGGGACGTACGGGCGCCGACGGCGGCGGGAAATTTGAAAATTTAAAAAAAATGTCATTTTTTTCAAAATGATTCTAAATAGTAAAACATTGCTGTTTCAACCTATTTCACATACATTTTGTCCCTAGTGCTTTGTCCTGTCCCCTGTCTGCATTTTGATTGTTCTTTCTGCCTGGAAACGTAGAAAAGTCCATGGCGTCCAAAAAGCGTCCCTTTAGGTCAAAAGCGGTTTTAGATCAGCTAGAGAACAGCGATAGTAAATCAGGACCACTTGCAGAATTGAGTGATAATGATTCGTGGGGAAATTCGTCATCAGACATTGAAAACAATTTTGCGACTTTGCTCAGTGATGTGCGAACTTGGCGCTCTATTTCAAATTTCAGTGTTTTTGGTTTGATTATATTATTGAATTAAATGTATGATTTAGAATCTTGTTCAGACAGATTTCAGTGAGTTATTCCTAAAAATTACAGCCTACAATAAAAAAACTACATATTTCCATGCAAAATAATGGTACCGCTTTCAGCACCAAAAATCGGAAAGAATCATACCGCCAGGGAGGTTAAAGTGGTTGTAAACCACAGATATGAAACATGAACAAAGCGTATCTTTCTATAGTATGTACTTGTCCCAGTTTAGAGTTACATAGTTAGTCTAGCTGAAAAAAGATAAAAGTCCATCCAGTTCAACCATAGAAAAAAAAAGTTATAATCTTTACCCAGAGTCAGGGGCGAACTGACAATTCATGGGGCTCCCGGGCAATAGGAGATCATGGGGCCCCTGTGTCCCTGCCCAAACTGAAAAAAGCCTATGAAGAAGGTACCAGTGGCATCTCATGGGGCCCCCTACTGACCCCGGGCCCTCGGGCAGTGCCCAAGTTTCCAAATGGTCAGTCCGTCCCTGCCCACAGTTGATCCAGAGGAAGCCAAAAAAAAAAAACCCCAGCAAAGCACGATCCAATTTGCTCCTGCAGGGAAAAAAATTCCTTCCTGATCCCCCAAGAAGCAATCGGATATTCCCTGGATCAACTTTACCTATAAATGTTAGTATCCAGTTATATTCTGTGTATCTAAGAAACAATCCAGGCCTTTTTTGAAGCAATCCACTAAGCTGGCCAGAACCAACTCTTGAGGGAGTCTATTCCACATTTTCACAGCTCTCACTGTGAGGAAACCTTTCCGTGTTTGGAGATTAAATCTCTTTTCCTCCAGACATAAAGAGTGCCCCCTTGTCCTCTGTGATGACCTCAGGGTGAATAACTCTACACCGAGTTCACTATATGAACCACTGATGTATTTATACATGTTGATCATATCCCTCCGTAATCTCCTCTTCTCAAGAGAGAATACATTCAGTTCCTCTAATCTTTCCTCATAGCTGATCTCCTCCATACCTCGTATCAGTTTAGTTACCCTTCTCTGCACTTTCTCCAGTTCCCCAATGTTCTTTTTGTGAATTGGTGCCCAAAACTGAACTGCATATTCCAGATGAGGTCTTACTAATGATTTGTACAGGGGTAATATGATATCTCTCTCTCTGGAGTCTATACCTCTTTTAATACGAGAGGATTTTCCTCGCTTTAGAAACCGCAGCTTGGCATTGCATGCCATTATTAAGCTTGTGATCTACCAGAACCCCCAGATCCTTCTCCACCATTGATTCCCCCAGTTGTAGCCCCCCAAGCACCAAGTGTCATTTCTGTCTGCTGCCTCCTTCTTCTGCTATCAGCATGAGTCACTTCTGACAAGTTTTTCTGACACCAAGAGAAACATGGTGACAAGAGAGAGACCTCCAGCAGCTTGAGAACCTCAGCTTTGTTCCTGCTAGCTGTGTGAGGGGGGTGTGTCTCTTCTCTCCAATCAGCTCTCAGAGCTTTCCCCGCTGATATATCGTCAGCTCCCCACCCCCTGCTATTAAGAGCTGAGAGATCCTGTGTAAATTCTGCACTTTGAATGGATGTAGAGAAAGGATGGCTATAGATAAACAGGTACAACTTATGCAGGAGGATTTGTTTAATTTCTGTGTATCACCTGAGGCCAGTCACTTCACTGGGTATGTGTAAGAGTGTACAACCACTTTAAGATGCTAAGTTTCTAATCATCTTTTCTTTGACAGGTGAATCTGGTCTTGGAAAGTCAACCCTCATCAACAGTCTTTTCCTGACTGATCTCTATCGGGGCCGTGAGCTGCCAAGCCCAGAAGGTATTATAATGAAAACAATAGCTATGCTGTTAGTGTCCTATTTAGGCCAGATTCACACTAGTGCTAGTTGGGAATATGTGCAAAATTTGAGCATTTCCGACATGCACAGAATAGCACTGCCCTATAACAAAAGCATGGCCATGACAATAATTCTTAATGGCACCCCCACACATCTGCTAAGGTATGTGATTTACACACTAAAATTCATGATGCCATAGCACCATGTATTTTGGTGCCATGCGTTTCTGGAAACGGATCAGGGACAACTTTTCTGTGTTTCTTGTGGGTACGGCAGCCTACTAAAATGAAAAGGCTACCATACACGTGACGTATGGGAACGCAATAAAAAGTGTGCACTTTTACATTAAATTTATATGGAAAAGTGGAAAACTGAGTTAAGAGGAAGCTTTGAGAGAGATTGTTAGACTGCCATTGCTGATCCCCTTCTGAAAATGTTACCAGTGCGTCTCTTGCTTCAATACCAGAACAATTATGAAGCAAGTGGAGTCAGAGTGAAGTCAGAACTCCTGATGTGCCAACTTGCTCCAGATCAGTGACTCAGAAAGTATTAAAACATCTGGATCAGCATGCAAGCCAGAAGAAGAGGTCAGCAATGGCAGCCTTGTTCTCAGCACAGACTTACTTTATTACTCTGCATTGTTCTCACTCAATGCCATGTATGCTTTTTGTTCCGTGATCTGTATTCACACTAGTAATATTCTATTATCTCTTGGTAAAAAGTTACCTTTTTTTCATTTGACAATATTAGCTATGTTCAAAAAGAAATAGTTTGATTTGTTAAAGCGTAACTCCAGCCTTGTATTTTTCTATAGAATTGGGAAGTATTCATGCTGATTTGCAGCCTTACCTTCCGTCTTACAATGCAACACGCTGCAGTCCATGCATGGCACCTCATCACACCAAGGCATTTAATGTGCGTTACTGCAAATAGATAGTGTGAACAGGCACTATAGATCTGTTATTATAACACTTCTATTTAGTTAATCCCATGATAATTTTCTTCTAAAATATTCAATTCACAAACATAAGTGTTACCAAGATGTGTAATTTTTAGTTCTTTTTTTATGTGAATAACAATCTTTGGAAGGCCCTATTTCCTAAAATGTTGCTATTTTACCTTGTGAAGTGTTGTGTATTACCACCTCACTCTCGCTTGCTATCAATCTTCTGTTTTAATCCCTAAATACTGCACCACAGCTTTGCAACCACATGCATTGCTCCTGGTTGCAGGGCAGTTGCAGAGCGGCCCATTCACTTCACTGGGTGGTGTTTGGTGGGCATGACTGCCTGCCATACATGACAGGAGCACAGCATTGTGGTCACAGCATATGTATACCTCTATATAGCTGCCTTTGCAGCTTATAGGGGGTGGTTGGGGGTGGTAAAAGCATGATTCAACCACCGTTTTTTATTGCCCCTCCCCCCAAGTACAAGTGTAAACTAAGCCTAACAGTGATTAATAGCTCTAGTAGTGGTAAAATACCATTATATACAAGGCTTGCTAAGTAAAAAGGGGGGAATCTAATAAAACTGCAGCAGGCAGAATCTAAAACAGCTGTGCATAACAGCCAATCAGCTTCTAATGTCAGCTTGTTCAGTTGCCATCAAAGATAACTGTCACATTTACTAGTGTCATAACTGATAACATGTGCAGTACCGTGGCAACTGCCAATCAAACAGAGGCTAAGATGGCAACTTCCTTGGCTGTAAAGCATAGTAGGGTTTAGTTCCAGGAAATAAGGTAAAATTACCCCAACAGAATCGTAGACAGTAATACTGTTTTGAAAGAAATGTTTACTTTTTTCAAGTGATTATGGACTGAGAAATTTTCGGATGCCGCTCAAGGTCCCATCCCAAGCTCCAGTGATTGGCATGGTGAGAGACCATCCCAGGTCAATGCACACAATTAATGGAGAAGGAAGATCCAAACACCACACACCATCCAAGCCCAAATGTCAAATGAATGAAAAGTGGCTTCAGCTCAGCTCCATCCAGGCCACACCCCTGACACATTTCACCCTGCTCCCAGGTCTTAGTTATTGAGGACCTTCATGCCTAAGGTGGGGTGAAACATGTTGGGGGTCGAGGCCTGGATTTCCATTAGTTTGACATTTGGGCTTGGCTGGAGTGTGGTGTTCCTCTCTTCCTTCTCCATTGATGGTGTACTTTTTCCAAGTATCTTTAAAATACTTTTGTGTCCTAAACTTCATAATAACCCAAAACATTACCAAAGAAACATGGCATTTCAGAATAGTCTGGCAAAGTTTCTTGTTTTTTTTTCCGCTTGAGTATAAAAATACCCCTAGGCTTCAGTAGACTAATAGTAGGCTTCTGTTCTTTATTCACAGAGCGAGTAACACAGACTGTGGAGATTGTGAAGCAGACGGTGGACATTCAGGAGAAGGGTGTTCGATTACGGCTGACAGTTGTGGACACACCAGGTTTTGGAGATGCTATAAATAATGAGGAATGGTGTGTTTATCAATACACATGGGATATATTATTGAAAGACTGCTGCAGATATGGCTCTTACCAGTCAGATGGAGCTGGACACTTGGCTGACCCCTTCTTGTTGACTGGAAAAACAACAGGAACACAGAGATAGTAATTACATCATAACCAAGTAGTTCTACTATACATTAAACCAATGTAAACATAACACTATCACCAAGTAGCAGAATTAGTAATCACAGTATAATATGAGAATATTTGTTGTACCTGTCTATATAAACAGCATGCTAACATGCACTATATTGCCAAAAGTATTGGGCCAGCCCTCCAAATAATTGGATTCAGACATTCCAATCACCTCCATGGCCACAGGTGTATAAAATCAAGCACCTAGGCATGCAGACTGCTTCTACAAACGTTTGCGAAAGAATGGGTCGCTCTCAGGAGCGCATTGATTTCAAGCGTGGTCCGTGAAATTTCCTTGCTACTAAACATTCCACGGTCAACTGTTAGTGGTATTATAACAAAGTGGAAGCAATTGGGAATAACAACAACTCAGCCACGATGTGGTAAGGTGCGTACAATGACAGAATGGGGTCAGCACATGTTAAAGAGCACAGTGCGCAGAAGTCGCCAAATATCAGCAATCTGAGTCAATAGCTAAAGACCTCCAAACTTCATGTGGCCTTCAGATTAGCACAACAACAGTGTATATAAAGCTTCATGGAATGGGTTTCAATGGCTGAGCAGATGCATTCAAGCCTTGCATCACCAAGTGCAATGCAAAGCGTCGGATGCAGTGGTGTAAGGTATGCCGCCACTGGACTCCAGAGCAGTGGAGACGTGTCTTCTGGAGTGACAAATCACACTATTGTGTCTGGCAATCCGATGGACGTGTTCAGGGGCGGACTGACCATTTGGAAACTCGGGCACTGCCCAAGGGCCCGGGGTCAGTAGGAGGCCCCATGAGATGCCCCTGGTACCTTTTTCATAGGCTTTTTTGAGTTTGGGCAAGGACACAGGGGCCCCATGATCCCCTTTTGCCTGCAGGCCCCATGATCCCCTTTTGCCTGCAGGCCCCATGAGTTGTCAGTCTGCCCCTGGATGTGTCTGGGTTTGGCAGTTGCCAGGAGAATGGTACTTGCCTGACTGCACTGTGCCAAGTGTAAAGTTTGGTGGAGGGGGGATTATGGTGTGGGGATGTTTTTCAGGGGGTGGGCTTGGCCCCTTATTTCCAGTGAAGGGAACTCTTAAGGCATCAGCATACCAAGACATTTTGGACAATTTCATGCTCCCAGATTTGTGGGAACAATTTGGGGATGGGGATGGTCCCTTCCTGTTCCAACATGACTGCACACCACTGCACAAAGCAAAGTACATGAAGACATGAATGAGTGAGTTTGGGATGGAGGAACATGACTGGCTTGCACCTCAACCCAATGGAACACATTTGGGATAAATTGGAGCGGAGACTGCGAGCCAGGCCTTATCATCCGACATCAGTGCCTGACCTCACAAATGCACTTCTGGAAGAATGGTCAAACATTCCCATAGACACATTCCTAAACCTTGTGGACAGCCTTCCCAGAAGAGTTGAAGCTGTTATAGCTGCAAAGGGTGGGCCAACTCAATATTGAACCCTACGGACTAAGACTGGGATGCCATTAAAGTTCATGTGCGTGTAAAGGCAGACGTCCTAATACTTTTGGCAATATAGTGAGTGTACTGTGCGCTCTGTATTACATAAAATGCATTAAATGTAACAGTAAAAGACAAGTATAACAATTTATGATACTTAGGTTTGCCTGCATAGACAAAAGGTATTAAAAGAAGCTATACCAAGAGAAATGCAGAGCTAACCTCTTTCTGAAAATACTACTTAACTACTGGTCATTAAGACACTAGAAGAAGTCTGCATATAAGATAGAGTGAAACTCCTGATCTGTATATTTTTACACGGTCAGTGACTGAGAAAGTAGTGAAGCCTTTGGATCAGTATGACAGCCAAGGAATAATAGTTTCAGATGAGAAGTTGGTAATGGTAGTCTCTGGCCTTTTTATATTTTTCACAATGTTAGTATAGTTAGAACCATGAAAGAAGATTGCTATCAATAATGGTGCTTTGTGTGTTAAAGGAGAAGTATGGTCAAAGCTCTTTTGGCCATACTTCTCATATGGATCACAGAAAGCTCTTAGTTCTCCACTCCTGTGACCCATATTCATCCGACAGCTGGCTAATTATTATTATTCCCATATTTCTCTTTTAATCTATTCCTTATTAGGTAAAAGGCAAAAGGGTTGATTTACTAAAACTGGAGATTGCAAAATCTGGTGCCGCTGTGAATGGTAGTCAATCAGCTTCCAACTTCAGTTTGTTCAATTAAGCTTTGACAAAAAAAAATGGAAGTTGATTGCTTTCTGTGCAGAGCTGCACCAGATTTTGCAGTCTCTGATTTTATTAAGTCAACCCAAAAGTGTTACACGAGTGCCTTTTGAAAGCAGTTTTTAATATTTATTATTGTTATATGTATTTATCATTATTTACTGTGGCTAGGCTAAGGCTGGCCATAGAAGCCTTGATTTTTATTTTTTTTCAATCAGCCAGAGGGCTGAAGTGTTGATGTCCCAATATTTATGGACCTGACTGTATAGAGTGATATGTTCTTTCTATGGCGTTAAATGCTCCATCTATGATGTTATATGCTGCTTCTATGGAGGGGCATGCTTCTTCTATGGAGTGGTATGCTACATCTATAGAGTGATATGTTCTTTCTATGGAGTTAAATGCTCCCTCTATGACATTATATGATGCTTCTATTGAGGGGCATGCTCTTTCTTTGGAGGGGCATGCTCTTTCTTTGGAGGGGCTTGCTCCTTTTATGGAGTGGTATGCTACTTCTATGGAATGATATGTGCTTTCTATGAAATGATATGCTCCTTGTATGGAGTGGTATGCTCCTTGTAAGGAGTAGTATGCTCTTCTATATAACATAATGGAAGGATCATTTTACTCTATAAGCTACTTCTATGTAGTAATATACTCCATCTATGGTGTTATATTCTCTTTCTATGGAGTGGTATGGTCCATCTATGATGTGATATGTTCCGTCTGTGGAATGGTTTACTTCTTCAGTGAAGTGGTGTACTCCAACTATGAAGTAATATGTTTCTTCATTAGTTCCTGAACTTCCTTCTTTAAAAATTTTGTATCGAAAGTGATAAAACAATGGGTTATTTTTCTAAAACCTTTATGTTTGTGTTAGCAAAAACATTGAGAACAAGTTCTAAACTGTTTTCTTTATGTTGTTTAGCTGGAAGCCTGTCGCTGATTATATTGACCAACAATTTGAGCAATACTTTAGAGATGAGAGTGGACTAAACCGCAAGAATCTCCAGGATACACGAGTACATTGCTGTTTGTATTTTCTGTCTCCACTCGGACATGGGTATATCTATCGTTATTTATCACAAATATACATTTTTTGTGTAGCTATGGACAGGTATTTGCTTTAAGAGATGCACCAGTTATGAACATGCAGTAGATGCAGCAATTTTATTTTGCTGATCCAATGCTTGGATTGTTATTACTTTTAGGCACGTATTTTTTTCGGGAAATTTCTCTGTAATGGATGAATTATATTTTAGCACATTAAATTTTAATATCGCTTGTATTATCAGTAGTTTTTTTAGCATGATAGTATTCCTTTTGGGCCATTTAATTTAGGGGTTAGGCTATGGTTAGGTTCAGGGCTTAGCATAAATTGAACCTGTGCTTGGCCTATGTAGGGCAAAGTAACAGGTTCAGTTAACTTCTATCCAGCAACACATACTCACCTTAGCAGGATGGGGAAAGGTCACGTGCCCTACTCAGACCCAAAAGTACCAAGTATGCCTCTTTGCTGGCAGTACCTGAACAGGGTGGAAGGGGAGGAAAGGGAAAGGTGGGAGCCTACTGCCAGGGTGTGAATGAATAAAAAATTTGACCTTGACTGCATTCAGTCACATGACATATTAAAGCTACGATGGAAATCTGTGCTGGGAAGCTTCCCCCTGGCAGACACTGTGATTGCAGGTCTGAACAGAAAGCAGGTAGCTATATAATGGCCAGCATATATCATTGACTGCAGTTCCCGTTTGATGTCTGATAAATTTTGGAAAACTATTTTCACTTCACAATGTTTTTTGTTAGTGCTGGCCAGTCCTCCCCTGAATAAACTGAACCTGGTACTTTGCCCTACATGGACAAGACACAGTTCACCTTTAAATTTATTTTCATCATGGTTAAATTATAGGTGTTAGGTTAAGATTACGTTAATTCTCTGAATGCAGTAGAGTTTGGCTTTGGCACAACAATTTAAATTTTGGTGCTGTTTCTTTTTTTTTCTCTTTTGGCATCAGACTGTTATTTGACTACTTTGTGTCCAAGTGCTTGTACCCAAAAATGTCAATCTCAAATCACCACAGTGAAACACTACCAAATACTCAAAACTGCAGACTTTCCATTCTTCTAGTAATCTCTATGTAGAATCGTGCTGCACCATGCTGCATCAATCAATAAACAAATTGAGCAGCATAGTGTACTTCATGGAAAGTGTCCCATACAATAACTAAATCTTAATGAATATAGTGTATTTGTGGCACATAATCATTGTTTATAGCAATAATGCAGTTGATCCAGCTTTTTCATATTTGTTCGTGTATGACCTTGTATTTCAAATTATGCTTTGATAAATCTGTGTGTGCGCACATTGCAAACATTTTTACTAAAGACTAATATTGTATTTTTGCAGTTTGCGACCTCTAGATGTAGAGTTCCTACGAGCACTACAGGACCGGGTGAACATTGTGCCAATTTTGGGGAAGGCAGACACTCTGACACCTAAAGAGCTTATACTGAAAAAACAAAGGGTAATAAAGTGCACACACACACATATATATTATATTTATATATACACTATATTGCTAAAAGTATTAGGACACCCCTCCGAATCATTGGATTCAGGTGTTCCAATGACCTTCATAGCCACAGATGTATAAAATCAAGCACCTAGGCATGCAGACTGCTTCTACAAACATTTGTGAAAGAATGGGTCACTCTCAGAAGCTCAGTGAATTCAAGTGTGATACCGTGATATATATATATATATATATATATATATATATATATATATATACTATATTACCAAAAGAATTGGGACGCCTGCCTCTACACACACAGGAATTTTAATGGCATTCCAGTCTTAGTCCGTAGGGTTCAGTATTGAGTTGGCCCACCCTTTGCAGCGATAACAGCTTCAACTCTTCTGGGAAGGCTGTCTACAAGGTTTAGGAGTGTGTTTATGGGAATGTTTGACCATTCCTCCAGAAGCGTATTTGTGAGGTCAGCCACTGATGTCAGACAAGAAGGCCTGGCTTGCAGTCTCCACTCTAATTCATCCCAAAGGTGTTCTCTTGGGTTGAGGTCAGGACTCTGTGCATGCCAGTCAAGTTCCTCCACCCAAAACATGCTCATCCATGTCTTTATGGACCTTGCTTTGTGCACTGGTGCGCAGTCATGTTAGAACAGGAAGGGGCCATCCCCAAACTGTTCCCACAAAGTTGGGAGCATGAAATTGTTCAAAATATCTTAGTATGCTGGGCCTTAAGAGTTCCCTTCACTGGATCTAAGGTGCCAGGCCCAATCACTGAAAAACAACCCCACACCATAGTCCCCCCTCCCACCAAACTTCACACTTGGCACAATGCAGTCAGACAAGTACCATTCTCCTGGCAACCGCCAAACCCAGACAAGTGCATTAGATTGCCAGACAGAGAAACATGATTCATCACTCCAGAGAACACATCTCCAATGCTCTAGAGTCCAGTGGCGGCGTGTTTTACACCACTACATCCGACGCTTTGCATTGCACTCGGTGATGTAAGGCTTGGGTGCAGCTGCTCGGCCATGGAAACCCATTCCATGAAGCTCTCTATGCACTGTTGTTGTGCTAATCTGAAGGCCACATGAAGTTTGAAGGTCTTTAGCTATTGACTCTGCAGAAAGATGGCGACTTCTGTGCACTGTGCGCTTCAGCATGAGCTGACCCCGCTCTGTCATTTTACATGGCCTACCAGTTCATGGCTGAGTTGCTGTTGTACACAGTTGCTTCTACTTTGTTATAATACCACTAACAGTTGACTGTGGAATATTTAGTTGCAAGGAAATTTTACGAATGGACCTTTTGCACAGGTGGCAACCTATCATGGTACCATGCTTGAATTCACTGAGATCCTGAGGGTGACCCATTCTTTCACAAATGTTTGTAGAAGCATATTATGGATTGAGAACATTTTGCTTTGGGGCGAACACAACCCATAAGCTCAATTAAAGTAGGCATGGATTTCTGTAGGCTAAATAAAGTTTAGCTCAAGGGCTAAAAAAGAACATTTTGCATCACTTGAAAAATAAAACAGCCCCTAACAAGTGGACCTACTTTTGGCTCGCTGTGTTCTGTTTTCTGCATTGATGATAAGACATCATATCACTAATACTCAGTGGGGTCTGACTGCGTGGCATTTACTTCTCATTATCTCAGTTAACACCACAGGATTATCATTCTCTGCATGTGTTTTAACAAGAAATCAGTTAATGGAATTACTATCACTTATTTATAAAGAGCATTTTCTGCAGTGCTGTACATCAAGGTTACAAGAAACACTAAATATGATAAAACAATTGAGATACAGATGAAGCAGAATCAGAACTAGAGCACAACTAAACACCCAGTTGATCACCATCTAATTTTGTTGATTTAGGTAGTTTTGGGCAATGAGAAGCACACAGAACACTGTGGACCAAACAACAATGTGCCAGTGCTATAGCTCTATTTAAATAGCCCATTTGGTGCCAGTATTGGTGACAGGTGTATGACTAGGTGTGCATGCACATTTGTACATATCTGTGTCACATCTGTCCAGCCAGTTGCCAGCCTGCACATGCGCACACATATGTGCTTGGAAACTCCGTCTGCACTATGGGCAAGCCTTCCCTGACAGCTATGAAAGAAATATTAATAACAATGACCAGTAAACAAATAAAGACAATGAAAATTGCTGTTTCTGCACAAATCTCATCTTTCCCTACATGTTTGGCATAGGTTTTCTTTGTGGACAAACTATTATATACCAGAGTTTCATTAACTTTAAAGTTAGCCTCTTTGGTCAAAAGTATGAGATTTGCCATTGCTGACTTGATTTTAAAGGTTCTGTCACCCTGATCCCAGCTTCACTGGTGAGTTATTCAGAAATTTGGCTTCAAAACTCTTGACCTGTTTTTTTTGTGTATTTTGTTTTTTTTACTTATTTCTTCACTAAGTAGTAAAGCAAGGATGAGGACAATAGCCTTCAAGCCTGCACCTTTAAAATGTGTCAAAAGTGTCAGCTCCCATATTTACAGTGTGTTTACTGATTCCCTTGAGGAAACAGTATCAGAAGGTTTCTAAAACTTTGTTTTTCTTCTTTTCTCAGATACGGGAGGAGTTGGATTATTTTGGCATTCAAATCTATCAGTTTCCTGATTGTGACTCAGATCAAGATGAAGATTTTAAGATTCAGGATATGGAGCTAAAGGTAATGACAAATAGACAATATGATGACAATAGATATAGAATGGTGCTAGGACAGACATCAACTGGTTTGTAGTAAAAACAAGTGTTGCATTATTTTGTTGTGTTGTTTAGTCACATGGTCTGGAATCGTAATATTGTTGTGATGCTGGAGCCTGCATAGCCAAATCTGAGCTCCAGGCATATAGTTAAAGTGGAGTTCAACTCAAAAGTGGAAGCTCTGCTTATTTGCCTCCTCCCCCCCTCCACTGCCATATTTAGCACCTTTTGGGGGATAGCAGGTACCTAGTTTTGACAGGTACCTGCTCCTACTTCAAGCTCAGCGAAGTGAGCTGGAAGTTTGGCCCCCTCCTCCCTCCTGGGAACTTTCACAGGTCCCAGGAGATTGCCGGACCAATCAGGAGGCGCAGTGCGACTCATGTATACGCAGTGGGCACCCAGCTGTGAAGCTGTCACAGCCTGGTGCCCACAGTTGAGATGTCGGCGCCATGGAGGAAAGAAGGGAAGAAGGGATTGCGCGGGTGAGAACATCGCTGGACTCTGGGACAGGTAAGTGTGTGTTTATTAAAATTAAACAGTTTTTGTAGCTGCTGACTTATAACCACTTCAATACCATGCACTTTTACCCCCTTCCTGCCAAGGCCAATTTTCAGCTTTCAGCGCTGTTGCACTTTGAATGACAATTGCTCGGTCATGCAACACTGTATCCATATGAAATTTTTATCATTTTTTTCACACAAATAGAGCTTTCTTTTAGTGGTATTTAATCACCACTGAGTTTTTTAATTTTTGCTAAATAAAACAAAAAAACCTGAAACTTTTGAAAAAAAATGCACTTTTCTTCGTTTCTGTTATAAAATTTTGCAAATAAATACCGTTTCTTCATAAATTTAGGTCAAAATGTATTTTGCTACATTTATTTGGTGAAAATAATAATAATAATTAAATTTGTACTTTTTTTTTCAAATGTTTCTATAATTTTTTTATTTTTTATAAAAATTGTTCTTTTTTTACTATTTTTATTTTTCAGCACACTGTGACCAAACCAATACAGTGTTACCATAGTAACATTGAACTACTCTGGGCAAGTGATCAGGATTTTTTTTTAACACATTATGATTGCTAATACCAATGTATTTCATTAATATTTGCAATCATTGTTACTGAATGAAACTGATTAATTCAGTCTTTTGCTGTGATTTGCTGTGATTGGGCAAAGCCGATCAGATAATTCAGATGGGCTGTGATTGGCCCTGTCTGTATCATGTGACTGCCTTGACCAGTCACAGCTAACCACATAATTGTATACAATGGATGGCATGACAGGAAGCCATCCATTGTATACAATTGACATGTGATCTGCTGTGATTGGTCACAGTGGTCACATGACACTGGCAACGGGCCGGTGTAGTGATATGTCATTGGTTGTGTCCCATGGCTTGTTTTGACAGGACGTCATATGACGCCCAGTCTCAACGGCGAGTGTCCCACCTGACCGTCACTCTGCTATTGGCCGGGCGGGAAGGTGTTAACACAAAAACGGCTGAAACTCCACTTTAAAGTGTTACTAAACCCAGGACCCTGCATTCACTAGATCTGGTCTCCCACAGTACACAGAACATGGAAATGCAATTATTCTAGTAAATAGAAACTACTAAATACCTTTTTCTCATCAGTAGTATATAGCAGTCTTGTGACTTCTATCAGTGTTTGGCCGAGCACTGGTTAAAGCTTATAAGAGGAGTTTTCATTCTCCCCTGATTGTTCTGTGAGGCTGCATAACCCCTGACCCTCTGTCTAAACAACACTGATTGGCCCTGTGCTGATCACATGCACCCTCCCAAGAAAAAAAAAACTCCCTAGCAATACACACCAAACTGAGCATATGCAGCTTGCCCCCAAGGTTCTGTTCTATCAGCAGATGGATTGGGGACAGTAGAAGAAGGGGAGGATCAGAGAAGGATCAAACAGCCTTTTTACACAATGCTGAGGATTAACCCCTTAGGTTCCACAGTGAGTATAACAAGCATGCTTTACTGCATACGCAGACTGATTTTACTGTTGTGGGTTTAGTAACACTTTAAATGCACATATGCAAACTGTCCTGTTTTCAAAGTAATTGCAATTATGTTTAGCCACTTTTGGGATTGATACCCCATTGGCAAACAACACATTGAACCAGGGAGAGGACTGGGGCTGAATCGCAGAGCAGTAAATCTTCGGGTGATAGCACCTGGTAGAAGATCAGTATTAAACATAAATGTATTATAAAAATGAAAAACAGAGGCAAATGTAGATTTATACCAGCAATTTTTTATCGCTTAATAATAGATGCTGTCACCGTAACCAAAACACAACTTATAGAAAAAGAATTGCCCAAAAGGTGGGCCAAAAAAAGTAGTTACTTATGGTGGCAGATATCAAGTGAGCTGGAACTACTAAAGAATCAATCCTTAATACCAAATACTTTAAAACAACGGGTTTATTGATATTATTACTTTGTTTGAAAATGTAGTTACGGTGTGGACTGAGACAACTTACATCGTGAGTTCACTTTGTGTAGACAACATGAATGCACAACACAGACATGACATTCAAAAAATAATAAAAATTAAAAACCACGTCCAGACGCTTGTTTGTGTACTCATATACATAGGGCATACCGCAGCAAATTGCTGCCTAAGGATAATATCCATGAGAATCAAGGTAGCCTTTGTATATCAGTCTAAGATCCCATAAGGCCTAAAACCATAAAGGTGCATAAATTCAAAGCTCCATAAGCATCAATTAGCATAAGGACAATATTGTTATGGGCTGGGCCCTAAATGAATTGGTGAGGCATGATGGTAAACTGATGTTCAATAGAGGGTTGAATCCCATTCAATAAATATACAGACCTCCAGTTAGACCAAATGTTTCCATTATCCGTTGACTGATAGTAAAAGTCACATTAAGCATGAAAAAGGAGTTCAAAGGACGTACTATGAATAGCGTGGAGGTAGAGGCATAGGCTGCAGCAACAGAAAATATATATATATGTGTTTAAAGGAGAGCGTGGTTTCAAATATAGGGAATGCTGTTTGCACTGGAATTTTTGCTCCAATTTTTTCTGGTCACTTGGACCTATATTGTAGAGAGGAGGAATATAGTCCCAGTGTTTCCAATTATGTGTAACTCTGTAAGGTGCGGCTCATACATTACCGCCAATTCACTGCCACTCCACTCATCCTGTTGTCGCTTCGGATCATAGAGTAAGGTGAATGCTGCCGTAGACCAACTTTACTGGCAAAATATGACTCCGTCAGTTGGAATCACTGCTGCTAGCTGGGCCATGTGAATGCCGTACCCCCCCGGTGCTTAAGGTTCGGTAACTGGGTGCCGCCAAAGCGGCAGTGGGCGCCGACTCAGTAGATTAGAAAGATGGCATCGTTGGGCATGCGTATAATGACAATGCGTATTGCTGCATTATAGCGTACCTTCGTCAGTATTAAACATAAAGCTGCTTTTTTTTCCATATCAAACCTGCTGGGAGATACATTTTCAATTAGAACAATGGAAATGGGTTTTAACCATATATGCCACAGGCTCAAATCACAAAGTTCACACACCAGGGTAAAGATCCTTACTTTCATAAAAGTAAAAGAAATTTTGAAATTTGCAATAACATGGCAAAAATAAAGATACATATCCTTGTGCTAGGGCATTGTGAAATGAGTGTGAACAGTTTTCAATACAGGATTATCTACATCCAACTTTTCAGTGCCTTCCCGTACATTGATTTTCCAGAATCTATACTATCTAAAAATCTTGTAAGGGACTACAAACATTCTTTAGAGAAAGACCAAAGCATTGTACAAGTCATAATTTCTATTTTGTTTTTCTTTGCATTGTTTTCTGAATAGAAACCCTAATTTTTCTGTAGCTCGTTTTGATGTACACAGTTTTGTTTACTCCAGATACGGGGAAAATCTAGGAGTTATTTATCTGGACAAATGTAGTGAAAGGTTGCTCTGTGCAGATAGGTGCAGTTACTGATCACTGTGATAAAGGTAACATGTTGATTATTTACTTACATCCTATGATATCCCTATTAAACTAGAAAAAAAGAGAGGAATGTTCATATGTTTTACTAGATTTTTTTTTCCAGAAAAGCATTCCATTTGCTGTGATTGGCTCTAACACCGTTGTGGAAGTTAATGGGAAACGTGTGAGAGGTCGACTGTACCCATGGGGTGTTGTAGAAGGTAAACATTTGTACGCATGCTTGCTTCTGTTTGTCTAATCCTACAATTTGCATTCTTGTTGTAGCCAAGAATTCTGACCACACTAACATACAGAAAGACATTAGTGAGGGAACCTAAAAATGATATATTGTCCTAAAAATATTCTAATAATAATATTGTACTGCCAGGGGCGGACTGACCATTTAGGAACTGTATATAAAGTGTGTGTTTGTGTATATACTGTATGTGTGTTTGTATACTGTATATAAGGTGTGTATTTGTGTATATACTGTATGTGTGTTTGTATACTGTTTATAAAGTGTGTGTTTGTGTATATACTGTATGTGTGTTTGTATACTGTATATAAGGTGTGTGTTTGTGTATATACTGTATGTGTGTTTTTATACTGTATATAAAGTGTGTGTTTGTGTATATACTGTATGTGTGTTTTTATACTGTATATAAAGTGTGTGTTTGTGTATATACTGTATGTGTGTTTGTATACTGTATATAAAGTGTGTGTTTGTGTATATACTGTATGTGTGTTTGTATACTGTATATAAGGTGTGTGTTTGTGTATATACTGTATGTGTGTTTTTATACTGTATATAAAGTGTGTGTTTGTGTATATACTGTATGTGTGTTTGTATACTGTATATAAAGTGTGTGTTTGTGTATATACTGTATGTGTGTTTGTATACTGTATATAAAGTGTGTGTTTGTGTATATACTGTATGCGTGTTTGTATACTGTATATAAGGTGTGTGTTTGTGTATATACTGTATGCGTGTTTGTATACTGTATATAAAGTGTGTGTTTGTGTATATACTGTATGCGTGTTTGTATACTGTATATAAAGTGTGTGTTTGTGTATATACTGTATGCGTGTTTGTATACTGTATATAAAGTGTGTGTTTGTGTATATACTGTATGTGTGTTTGTATACTGTATATAAGGTGTGTATTTGTGTATATACTGTATGTGTGTTTTTATACTGTATATAAAGTGTGTGTTTATGTATATACTGTATGTGTGTTTGTATACTGTATATAAAGTGTGTGTTTGTGTATATACTGTATGTGTGTTTGTATACTGTATATAAAGCGTGTGTTTGTCTCTGTGTGCATATATAGTGTGTGTGTGTGTATATATATATATATATATATATACTGTATGTGTGTATACTGTATATACAGTGTGTTTGTGTATATATACTGTATGTATGTTTGTACACTGTATATAAAGTGTGTGTGTATATATACTGTATGTATGTTTGTACACTGTATAAAAAGTGTGTGTGTATATACTGTATGTATGTTTGTATACTGTATATAAAGTGTGTGTTTGTGTGTGTATATATACTGTATGCAGGGGCAGACTGACCATTGGAGCACTCGGGCACTGCCCGAGGGCCCGGGGTCAGTAGGGTGCCCCATGAAGTGCCCCTGGTACCTTTTTTATAGGCTTTTTTGAGTGTGGCCAAGGACACAGGGACCCCATGATCCCCTATTGCCCGGGGGCCCCATGAGTTGTCAGTCCGCCCCTGACTGTATATGTGTTTGAATACTGTATGATCCACGTGTGCCCACTGTCAATCAACAGAAGTCGATCTACTGATTGATTTCTGTTGAAAAGGCATGTTAGAAAAAAGCCACTCGATTTGTTGCCAACTGTTCATACATGTCCATAGACAGGAGAAATATGCCCATAAAAAAACACTTGATCTCATTCTGAGCCAGCTGAATGGTGAACTGCTAAGCTTGGCCACTGATCTGGCAGCAGGGCAGGTCTGGGTGTTCACCTCTGTGATGACATCATGGCACCCATCAAACATAGCTTTTGTTCACATGCCCCACTGCCTGATTCGAGGCTGAGCATGGCAATTCACCATTCAGCTGGCTCCACAATTGCACATGTGCAGTTCAGAGTCAGCAACAAGTGGATTGTTTTTAAAAGCCTTTTATTGCCAACCACCTGCTACACCAAGGACCAAGGTGAAAAGGCGTGTGTAAGGTGGCACTGTCGGGGCTCTGCTGCAAGGTGTCTCTCTGATGTAAGATGGGACACTGATGTAAGGGGGGACTCTGGGGGCTCTGCTGTAAGGTGGCACTGTGGGGGCTCTGCTGCAAGGTGTCTCTCTGATGTAAGATGGGGCACTGATGTAAGGGGGGACTCTGAGGGCTCTGCTGTAAGGTGGCACTGTGGGGGCTGCACTGCAAGGTTGCACTCTGGGGGTGCTGCAAAGTGGCATTCTGGGGACTCTGATGTAAGGGGGACTCTGCGGGCTGTGATGTATAGGGAAAATTCTGAGGAGTTTGATGTAAGGGAGGACTCTGATGTGAGCATGGCACACATCCTGACTGCTGCACTCTATACATTATACTTTACATAGAACTGATGAAGTTCTTCTGTAAGGTGGGATCAGTAAGACAGAAAGATCCTATTTTTTTGTGCATAAAAACGTACCATGGAAATGTTTATTATAAAAACAAATGATCCTTTGAGATTTATTTGTGTCTGTGAGACTGTCAGTTGTCATACAGTAATTAGTATTTTGTGGATAAAAGGCCTGTGGTATATGTGTTCAGTGTATACAGCAAACAGATTCTGTTCAGTCCTCCTTTAAGATTCCTCCATTAACTATGCCCATTGTTCGCCATGGCGCTCTATGCGTGCTTCAGGCATCATCTCCTTGGTAGGGGCCCCAGAGCATTACTTTTCCCAGGGGTCCATGATGCTGTTAAGGTGGCAATGCCCATGAGAGGCTCCTGGTCCCTTTATTGAGTCGCCAGCTTTAAGTCTCCTGCCACTCTGCATGTCACCAAGCTTGGTGCCCCTCCTTGCAGACCTGCTGCATTAATGTTGCTTCACAAGAATGGCTGCTGCATGGTGGCCATCTTTAAAACTGGGGCCCCATGATTTCCTATTGCTCGGGGGCCCCATGAGTTATCAATCCGCCCCTGTGTACTGCACAATTGGACAAACCCCAGGAGCTGTGTAAATCAAGTGCCTAAAAATTTACAGCTGAAATACAGCCCTTTCAATTTCTTTTCTGTTACTGTCAATGGAAGTTTGCTGACTCCTAGAGTTAACTGAATGACTCCTGAATTCTTTATGAATTTGTCTACTTCTGTTTTATTTACAGGTTGACGGTATTATCCTCCAATGCTCCCTCTTATCTAACCAACTGTTGTCTTTTGTAGTGGAGAATGAGAAGCACTGTGATTTTGTCAAGCTGCGGACCATGCTGATTCGAACTCACATGCAGGATCTGAAAGATGTGACCCGAGAGACCCACTATGAAAATTACCGGGCTCAGTGTATCCAAAGCCTGACTCAGCGGGTGGTCAGGGAAAGAAACCGCAAGTATGGACAGGGGAAATTTACATTTGTATTTCATGCTTATTGTCATTAGTTTTAATTATCATGGCATTCTAAAGTCTAGGAATACTATCTAAAAGTTCTTAAAGTGGCTGATTCGTTCTCTATATAATGCACAAGTTTGCCTAGTCTGTGGTAGATTGTTAATGTGCTAATAAAATAAGGTAAAGTTCCAATTGATGTGTTCTGACCTCCTACAGGTACTGTAAAGAGCTCCTTCTCCAGGCAGAGTAAATCTTTATTGCACAGGGAGAATGTTCAATGTGTGCTATTGTCAACATTACTATAATATCAGAGTAGGACGCACAGAAACTCTGAGCATGAGCAGTTATTTCCCCTGTACTTCATTCTTGAGTTAGGAGGAGCTCAAGGTTCCTTCTGAACACAAGAGGTCCAGGCCATATGTGTTCAATGATGTCACCCAAAAACCCCCCATCTTTTGTTAAGTTTTATGGTGGGGCCCTGGGAGATGTTGTTTGGCATAAGTGCCCAGATCAAACATGTCCATCAGATGGTGTTTTTTCTTCTTTCGGTGGACATTGTTCATTGTGATTGATGTGGATTTGCATCACTGAACAATGTGATTCTCGATGGATTACATTGTGGGACATAAAGTTTTTCCTTTTTTTCAAGGACTGTGTAGGTGACATGATCTACTGTTTGATTTTTTTTTGTGTAAATGATTATTAACATGGGGAATTGGATTCTGCCCCCCTACTGTTGAAAGGGGCTTCCAACTTCCAATAAGTCCGCTACCCACAGACCCCCAAAACCACCAGACCAGGGTTGTGGGGAAGAGGCACATCAACATGGTTCCCTCTGGCAATATGTTTCCATCATGTTGAGGCATATGGCCTGGTATTGTTCAGTAGGTGGGGTTCAAGCTCAACTCACCTCCCTGGTCTGCCAGGCTGCAGGGGGCTGGTAAATATTTTTGGAGAGGACCTCATACTTTTTTCTTGTTTGTGCAGGGTTTCCCTTAAAATCCATACCAGACCCTTATGAAGAATATGAGTCTAGTATGTAGTCATTTTTTGGGAGGTAATCCCACACCTTTTTGTGTTTGGGCCCCCCATTAATATCCATATCACTCCCTCATCTAAGATAAGGGTCTGGTATAGATGAAGGCCTTTTGCTTACAAACAGGAGTAAAGTGGCCAAAGCTGTCATTTGCCAGCAACTTCAACAACATTTTCTTCTTTGTAGGTGTCAGTTTTGCTGTAGTAGATTATATAAATTGTACAGATATGCCACTTCACCGACAGGTTAAGGGCACTCCTCACACATCTAAATTAATTTAGCATTTTCAATGTTGATATTAAAATCACTGCTCCACTGTAAACTAAATGTAATTTTAAATTTTTTTGTCCAGCCCCCATGTAATTTGTTTGAAAATGGTCATTACTGTTTTTTTTTTCCATTCAACTCCCGTTAACTTCAGTGGCGTTCAGAACCAGCATCAAAACTGTACTGTTCACCCAGCCCACCTCAAATCAAACCCAGGGATGTTTGACCCATCCAAAATATTCTGTGGGCATCCTATGGAAACTTTTTGGTGTCTACAGATCCCCTTACATGATCATGGAAAAAACTGTATTGGTTGGGTTGGACATTCACAACTATTCGTTACCTTTGTTTTTAAATAAAACCAATGCATAGGTATACAGTTGAAAGAAAAAGTATGTGAACCCCTTGGGATTATGTGGAGTTTTGCATGAATTGGGCAAAAAAAGTGCTCTGAACGTCATCTAAGTCACAACAATAGAAGAACACAGTCTGCTGAACATAATACTACACAAACATCAGATGTTGCCATGGTTTAATTACACATAACATGTAAACATTCACAGTGCAGGGAGGAAAAAGTATGTGAACCTTTGGACTTAATAACTGGTTGACCCTCATTTGGCAGCAATAACCTCAACCAAACGTTTCCTGTAGTTCCAGATCAGACCTGCACAACGATCTGGAGTAATTTTGGACCACTCCTCTTCACAAAACTGTTTCAGTGTAGCAATATTCTTGGGATGTCTGGTGTGAATCGCTCTCTTAAACTCATGCCACAGCATTTCAATTGGGTTGAGGTCAGGACTCTGACTGGGCCACTCCAGAAGGCGTATTCTGTGCTGTTGCAGCCATTGTTTTGTTGAATTACTTGAATGCTTTGGATCATTGTCCTGTTGCATCACCCATCCTCTGCGGAGCTTCAGTTGGCGGACAGCTGGTCGTACGTTTTCCTGCAAAATGTCTTGATAAACTCTGGAATTCATTTTCCCATCAATGACAACAATCCGTCCAGGCCCTGAGGCAGCAAAGCAGCCCCAAACCATGATGCTCCCTCAGCCATGTTTTAAAGTGGGGATGAGGTTTTGATGTTGGTGTGCTGTGCCTTTTTTTCTCCACATATAGTGTTGTGTGTTCTTCCCAAACAACTCAATCTTGGTTTCATCTGTCCACAGTATATTTTGCCAGTAGTGCTGTGGAACATCCAGGTGCTCTTTTGCAAACTTCAAACGTGCTGCAATATTCTTTTTGGACAGCAATGGCTTCCTCCGTGGTGTCCTCCCATGTACTCCATTCTTGTTTAATGTTTTCCTTATTGTAGATGTGTCAACAAAAATGTTAGCATGTGCCAGAGATTTCTGTAGGTCTTTAGCTGACACTCTGGGATTCTTCTTTACCTCATGCAGCATTCTGCGCTGTGCTCTTGCAGTCATTTTTACAGGACGACCACGCCTAGGGAGAGTAGCAACAGTGCTAAACTTTCTCCATTTGTAGACAGTGTCAGGAATGGACTAGCTAGCAATGGTGGGACTCACCTGCCTTTTGATCTGCAGTACCAGGGCTGGCCAGCGGGTGCTCCCAGCAATCAGAGACTCAACTTTGCAGCCAGCTAACACCTGGAACTGATTATGCTGGGGTATTTAAGGGATGGCCAGACTTGCAGACTCTGCCTTGGTGTTGTGTTCTCTTGGGCCCTGTATCCTGTTCCTGCTCTCTGTTCCTGTCTGATTCTCTGCTGACCCTGCTCTGATCCCTGGCTTGTCTGACCATCCCTCTGCCTGACCCTCTGTACTACGCTGCTTGCTACCTGTTCTGATCCCTGGCTTGTGACCCTGACCATCCCTCCGCCTTACCCTCTGTACTACGCTGCTTGCTACCTGCTGAACCTGGCCTGTGACCCCGACCCATCTCCGCTTGCTCCCCCTGTACCTACCTGCCCTATTGATATTGACCCGGCCTGCCTGACGACGCTTGCTTGTATGTACTGTTATCTGTGGGTGGTTTGGTTTGGTTTGGTTTGGTTGCACTGTATTATGTTTTAGTATTGCACTGCGTTTATGTTTGTATTGTTAGTGTTAATAAATTATATTGTTTATAACATATCTGAGGTCTGCATTTCCCTGCGTCAGCCACACACCTCTGGTCACACCTGGGAGCCCTGACATTACACCAAGGCCAATCCTGACCAGAAGTGGCTGCACAGGGAAGCCATCTTGGCTTGTTGCTGGGAAGGATGGATCTGGATGAGGTTGTGTATTTATATCTGCTAGTGTTTGATGACAGGGAGTATGCTTATCAAACTCTGAAGGAGTATCCCAGGGATCAACTACTAGAATGTATACGGCTCGCTCATGTTCTAGTAGATCAGGGCACAGAGTTCTCTGAGGTGCAGCCTTTGATTGAGGTTTGTGCTGAGTTGGTTTCATCTGGTTCCCCTGAATGCAGGGATGAATTTTTGCCACCATTTAGTGCAGACCAGGTAGAGTCCCTGGTATGGTTATTAGAGGATGATGTGGGTTACTTTCTGGAGCGTTATTCCACATGTTTACCACAGACACTAAGAGATTGTATAAACGCAGTGCAGTCATTGACCAGACAGGCTTTGTGTAAGCTCAGCTTTGTTCAACCCATACTGCAGACATGGACAGACTTGTTGCACCCAGCCTCAGTCAGCTTACAAAAACCCAGTCCTGCTTCTAACTCTACTCCTGTATTCCCACCAGCTCCTCCAGTTACAGCCCAGTATACTTGGCTATCTACCGCATGTCAGTACCCTGTTCCCACTCGCTGCACCTATCCTGCCTTTAACCCTGTAAAAAAGCCCTCTGTAGCAACTGCTCCCTCTCCTGTTCCATCCTCCAGTTTTTCTCTGTCTCCAGCTGCTCCATTTGTTTGCAGACCTGCGTTTACTTGCAGTGCTCCAGTAGTTAAAACCAGAAAAAAGCGAAAATTCTTTCCAACCAGTACCATCCTGCCAGTATCCAAACCGGTGAACCTGCCTTCCGTGACTCAGCCTGAAGCCTCTACTCAGCCTGAAGCCTCTACTCAGCCTGATGCCTCTACTCAGCCTGATGCCTCTCCTCAGCCTGAAGCCTCTCTTCAGCCGGATGCCTCTCTTCAGCCGGATGCCTCTCTTCAGCCGGATGCCTCTCTTCAGCCTGAAGCCTCTACTCAGCCTGAAGCCTCTACTCAGCCTGATGCCTGCATTCAGCATGATGAACTGATCCAGCCCGACGATCCTATTAGGCCAGTTGACTCGATGCCCGCTATTGATCCAGATGATCCGGTACCTGATCCAGTGCCCACTGTCGTGCCAATTGACTCAGAGCCCGCTGTCATACCTGGTGACCCGGTGCCCACTGCCTTGCCAGACGACTCGGTGCCCGCTGTTCCGCCAGTCGACTCGGTACCCGCAGTCTTGCCAGACGACTCGGTGCCCGCAGTCTTGCCAGACGACTCGGTGCCCGCAGTCTTGCCAGACGACTCGGTGCCCGCAGTCTTGCCAGACGACTCGGTGCCCGCAGTCTTGCCAGACGACTCTATGCCCGCTGTTCCGCCAGTTGACTCGATGCCCGCTGTTCCGCCAGTTGACTCGGTGCCCGCAGTCTTGCCAGACGACTCGGTGCCCGCAGTCTTGCCAGACGACTCAGTGCCCGCAGTCTTGCCAGACGACTCGGTGCCCGCAGTCTTGCCAGACGACTCGGTGCCCGCTGTTCCGCCAGTTGACTCGATGCCTGCAGTCTTGCCAGATGACTCGGTGCCCGCAGTCTTGCCAGACGACTCGGTGCCCGCAGTCTTGCCAGACGACTCGGTGCCCGCAGTCTTGCCAGACGACTCTATGCCCGCTGTTCCGCCAGTTGACTCGATGCCCGCTGTTCCGCCAGTTGACTCGGTGCCCTCAGTCTTGCCAGACGACTCGGTGCCCGCAGTCTTGCCAGACGACTCGGTGCCCGCAGTCTTGCCAGACGACTCGGTGCCCGCTGTTCCGCCAGTTGACTCGATGCCCGCAGTCTTGCCAGATGACTCGGTGCCCGCAGTCTTGCCAGACGACTCGGTGCCCGCAGTCTTGCCAGACGACTCGGTGCCCGCAGTCTTGCCAGACGACTCGGTGCCCGCAGTCTTGCCAGACGACTCGGTGCCCGCAGTCTTGCCAGACGACTCGGTGCCCGCTGTTCCGCCAGTTGACTCGATGCCCGCAGTCTTGCCAGACGACTCGGTGCCCGCAGTCTTGCCAGACGACTCGGTGCCCGCAGTCTTGCCAGACGACTCGGTGCCCGCAGTCTTGCCAGACGACTCGGTGCCCACTGTTCCGCCAGTTGACTCGATGCCCGCAGTCTTGCCAGTTGACTCGATGCCCGCAGTCTTGCCAGACGACTCGGTGCCCGCAGTCTTGCCAGACGACTCGGTGCCCGCAGTCTTGCCAGACGACTCGGTGCCCGCAGTTCCGCCAGTTGACTCGATGCCCGCTGTTCCGCCAGTTGACTCGGTGCCCGCAGTCTTGCCAGACGACTCGGTGCCCGCTGTTCCGCCAGTTGACTCGATGCCCGCAGTCTTGCCAGACGACTCGGTGCCCGCAGTCTTGCCAGACGACTCGGTGCCCGCAGTCTTGCCAGACGACTCGGTGCCCGCAGTCTTGCCAGACGACTCGGTGCCCACTGTTCCGCCAGTTGACTCGATGCCCGCAGTCTTGCCAGACGACTCGGTGCCCGCAGTCTTGCCAGACGACTCGGTGCCCGCAGTTCCGCCAGTTGACTCGATGCCCGCTGTTCCGCCAGTTGACTCGGTGCCCGCAGTCTTGCCAGACGACTCGGTGCCCACTGTCGTGCCTGGTGACTCGGTGCCGGCCGCTCCGCCTGAGGGCCCGAGACCTGTCGCTCCGCCTGGGGCACCCAGAGACCTGTCGCTCCATCTGGGGGTCCGGCACCCGCCGCTCCGCCTGAGGGCCCGAGACCTGTCGCTCCATCTGGGGGTCCGGCGCCCGCCGCTCCGCCTGAGGGCCCGAGACCTGTCGCTCCATCTGGGGGTCCGGCGCCCGCCGCCCCGCCTAGGGGCCCGATGCCTGTCGCCCCGCCTGGGGGCCCGATGCCTGTCGCCCCGCCTGGGGGCCCGATGCCTGTCGCCCCGCCTAGGGGCCCGATGCCTGTCGCCCCGCCTGGGGGCCCGATGCCTGTCGCCCCACCTAGGGGCCCGATGCCTGTCGCCCCGCCTGGGGGCCCGATGCCTGTCGCCCCTCCTGGGGGCCCGATGCCTGTCGCCCCTCCTGGGGGCCCGATGCCTGTTGCCCCGCCTGGGGGCCCGATGCCTGTCGCCCCGCCTGGGGGCCCGATGCCTGTCACCCCGCCCGGGGGCCCGGCGCCCGCCCCGCCCGGGGACCCGATGCCGATCGCCCCGCCCGGGGGCCCGGTGCCTGTCGCCCCGCCCGGGGGCCCGGTGCCTGCCGCCCCGCCCGGGGGCCCGGTGCCTGCCGCCCCGCCCGGGGGCCCGGTGCCTGCCGCTCCGCCTGGGGGCCCGGTGCCTGCCGCTCCGCCCGGGGGCCCGGTGCCTGCTGCTCTGCCCGGAGTCCAGCCCGATGTGCCTCTGCCCGGAGTCCAGCCCGATGTGCCTCTGCCCGGAGTCCAGCCCGATGTGCCTCTGCCCGGAGTCCAGCCCGATGTGCCTCTGCCCGGAGTCCAGCCCGATGTGCCTCTGCCCGGTGTGCCTTTGCCCAATGTGCCTCTGCCCGGTGTGCCCCTGCCCGGTGTGCCGTTGCCCGGAGTCCTGCCCGGTGTGCCAGTCTTTGATATCCCGCCAGTTACCAGACCCGGGCAGTGGAACATTTTGCCCAGCTAGGACTGTTTGGAGCGTCCTGAAGCCGCTCCTTGAGGGGGGGGTACTGTCAGGAATGGACTAGCCAGCAATGGTGGGACTCACCTGCCTTTTGATCTGCAGTACCAGGGCTGGCCAGCGGGTGCTCCCAGCAATCAGAGACTCAACTTTGCAGCCAGCTAACACCTGGAACTGATTATGCTGGGGTATTTAAGGGATGGCCAGACTTGCAGACTCTGCCTTGGTGTTGTGTTCTCTTGGGCCCTGTATCCTGTTCCTGCTCTCTGTTCCTGTCTGATTCTCTGCTGACCCTGCTCTGATCCCTGGCTTGTCTGACCATCCCTCTGCCTGACCCTCTGTACTACGCTGCTTGCTACCTGTTCTGATCCCTGGCTTGTGACCCTGACCATCCCTCCGCCTTACCCTCTGTACTACGCTGCTTGCTACCTGCTGAACCTGGCCCGTGACCCCGACCCATCTCCGCTTGCTCCCCCTGTACCTACCTGCCCTATTGATATTGACCCGGCCTGCCTGACGACGCTTTCTTGTATGTACTGTTATCTGTGGGTGGTTGGTTTGGTTTGGTTTGGTTTGGTTGCACTGTATTATGTTTTAGTATTGCACTGCGTTTATGTTTGTATTGTTAGTGTTAATAAATTATATTGTTTATAACATATCTGAGGTCTGCGTTTCCCTGCGTCAGCCACACACCTCTGGTCACACCTGGGAGCCCTGACAGACAGTCTGTCTTACCGTGGACACATGAACATCAAGGCTTTGGAGATACTTTTGTAACCCTTTCCAGCTTCATGCAAGTCAACAATTCTTGATCGTAGGTCTTCTGAGAGCTCTTTTCTGCGAGGCATGGTTCACATCAGACAGTGCTTCTTGAAACCAGTAAACCCAAAACAGGTGTGTGTTTTTTAAGGGCAGGACAGCTGTCAGCAACACATCCAATATCATCACACTGATTGGAGTCAAGGTTGGCTCACTCCTGGCTCCAATTAGCTCTGGGAGAAGTCATTAAGCTAGGGCCTCACATACTTTTTCCTCCCTGCACTGTGAATGTTTACATGTTATGTGCAATTAAACCATGGCAACATCTAATGTTTGTGTAGTATTATGTTCAGCAGACTGTGTTCTTCTATTGTTGTGACTTAGATGACGTTCAGAGCACATTTTATGCCCAATTCATGCAAAACTCCATGTAATCCCAAGGGGTTCACATACTTTTTCTTGCAACTGTACATCTGCCCACCATTATCTACTCTTTAAAAGTTAAAAATAAAACATTTTGTGCATTTCTTTTCTTCCCATACCCAGTGGTTGGGCTTGAGAAAGCTGATAATAGTCCCAAAACTTCACTTGCAGAAACATTTATTCTGCTTTCACATTTGTAACTATTTTCAATCAAAGTTATTTTTATATTTATAAAATATGTGTGCAGATCACAACTACTGGGTATGGGTATTGTTTGATATCTAATTGCCAAAAGCGGTATTAATTCTGACACCAGGAAATCTTAAAGGTCCAGGCTACAACATGTCTCAAACAATACATGTAAGACATGTGCTCTTTTCTGCCCATTCTGTATAGGGCCATTAAAAGCGTAATTTGTCTGCTTTTAAAATTCATCAAGTTAAAAGTATTCAAAACCCAGTAACTGAGTTTGAAGTAAACTTTTGATTGGTTATATTACATCAGTGGTGAAACCAGTACCAGGCATCAATAAAACACGCCAAGGTTTTTATGAAAGGTCTTTTGACCTGCAAGTGCCCCTAAATATTGAGCCTATCAAAAATGAAAGCTAAAGTCCATAGATTTGGATATTTTTGTTCCAGTGCCCTTCTTTTTTTCTTTAGTAATAAAAAAAAAAAAAATTACCTTATTCCACAAAATTGAAAACAAGTAATTCTTGCTGCTTACTTATTCAAAAGAACGGAGTGACTTGTAGTCTCTGAGCTCTTAAAAAATTATAAAGCCAGAGAAAATCACACTTTGCTCCACCCAGACCTAATATATTACATTTGGTAGAGTTATAATGGATATTTTCTTCACAGCAAGATGTTGGACAAAAGGCAGTTGAAATTTAGGCATGTGTGTTGTCGATTAATACAAAAATCATCAATAAGCTTTGCTTATACTATAATAACCTAATACCACTTCTAAGTGGGCCAGCCGCTTATTGGATTCTTACATTTGGTCTCTACAGTAAACTGACAAGAGAGAGTGGTACAGACTTTCCAATCCCCAGTGTGCCCCCATCTCCAGACCATGAGACACTGAAACTCATCCGGGAAAAGGATGAAGAGGTCAGTGATCAATCTCTCTGGTAAACACAGTTAAAAATATTATTTAATATATATTTCAGAATATCTATTTACAATACTATTGTAAAGGCCAGCATGTGAATTGGTTTGTGAATTAGCAGAAAGCTATCAGTCTTCACCACATTTCCATATATGCATGCAAAAATAGAAAGACAAGAAACTGGGATTTTTTAAATGCTCAACCTCTTAGCAAGGAACAGACAACTACAGTATATGAATAAAAAAGAACTGTATTTATTCAATATTTTACATTTAAATCTACATTATAAAAATATACCTCATGTGTGGGTGATGTTCCCACATGGAAGATGACTGTTTCTTTCTTATTTTTTTATTTTCATACAATATAGCTCTTGGTTCTTTCCTGAGAGTTTGAGCACCTAAAAAGTCCTATCATATTTGAAAATGACTCCATTAGTAATCTAATATCTGACTGGCAACAGTCACATAGTAAATGGGAAAATCCATTATTATTATTATTATACAGGATTTATATAGCGCCAACAAATAAAATATTAAATGTGTCGCGCTCCATCTACTAAACACTGAAATATTTGCAATACTCTCCCCTTCAAATGTGCATATCATGCACATCTGTGCTAATTAATAATAAATAATATAAGTAAATAAATATTAATCCATAGTGATGTAAATAAATTAAAAATAAAAACACCTCTGTGCTATAATTGATTATTTAAGCAATATTGCTAAATGTTTTATAAATTACTGAGATCAATAATGTAAAAAAACTCTAATAAATATATTCAAATTCCATATACGTGATATTATTGTTATAAAAATTAGATAAACAAGAAACCATCATTTAAGGTGATATATATGTGCAAAACAAAATATATATGTGCAAAATTCAAAATACACAAAAATTTTTTAAATAAAAATAAAAAAGACCTCTATTTAGTCTTGCTGTGCAAGTGATATTGTGTTCTCACCTCACTTATACAGCCCAAAGTTCTAAATGGAGCTATATACTTATTGTCCTTAACTAGACATAATATAAATGTCCCAATTTTGATCTCTGTAAAACATATATTGCTGTTGGAGTGGACTGTAATATTACTCTCCTTCCACTGGGTGGCCTCCCAAATTCTTCTGAGCTGTGAGGGCTAGATGGATGAATACGGATATCTCCCCTCGTCCTGTGGGGATCAATCTCCTATCTCCTCTTCTTCCCTTTTGCTCCTCCAGTTTAGACCATGAAAAAGAAAGATTCCCACATAGTGCTTTATCCTTTACAAAGACTTTAATTTATCTCCGGTAAAATGCGCACTCACATTCCACAAAGCAATACAGAGCGTTTTTCGATGTGTGCCCATGCACAATGACAGTACTCGCCGTTCTGCTGAAAGTGGCGTCAAGACGTCAGAGCCCCTCCCCTACGCGTTACGCCACAGGGTCACGTGGCTTCCTCAGTTTAGTAGATGGAGCGCGACACATTTAATATTTTATTAGTTTATTTTCACACAGCATTATGAGTATGTGTATTTGTGTTGATGCACCATCACATTTTTAGGAGTCAATTATCTATAAGCATTTTTTTAAATATCACTATAGTAGCTCACAAGTACACATTATTATAATTATATAGCGCCAACAGTTTTCTCAGCACTTTACAATATTACCGGAGACAATACAGCAACAATACAGTTCAATACACGAGGAATAGGAGGGCTCTGCTCCTTGGAGCTTACAATCTAGGAGGCAGGGGCTAGTGGTACAAAAGGTAGTAACTGTGGGGGATGGACTGGTTGGAAGAGTAGAAGATTCCAGTATTAGCTGAGGGCAGGATAGGCTTCCCTGAAGAGATAGGTTTTTAGAGATCGCCTAAAAGTGAGCAGAGTATGCGATAGTCTGATAAATTGGGGTAGAGAGTTCAAGAGGATGGGGGAAGCTCTGGAGAAGTCCTGGAGACGAGCATAGGAGGAGGAGACAAGGGAGCTAGAGAGTAGGAGGTCTTGCAAGGAGCAGAGAGTACGGTTTGGGTGATATTTAGAGACAAGATTGGTGATGTAATTTGGGGCAGAGTTATAAATGGCTTTATACGTTATTGTTAGTGTTTTAAATTTTATCCGTTGGGCAACGGGAAGCCAGTAGAGGGATTGGCAGAGAGGGGTGGCAGATATAGAACGGTTAGTAAGGTGGATGAGTTTGGCAGCAGCAATCATGATAGACTGAAGAGGGGATAGCCTGCGATGAGGTAGGCCAATGAGGAGGGAGTTACAATAGTCAAGGCGAGATATAACAAGGGAGTGAATAAGTTGCTTAGTGGTTTCCGAGGTTAGGAACGGGCGTATCTTGGAGATATTGCGGAGGTGAAGTCTACAAGATTTGGACAGTGATTGGATTTGGGGCTGAAAGGACAGATGGGAGTCTAGGATTACACCTAGTACCCTGGCATGAGGGGAGGGAATGATGACTGTGTTATTGATATTTATGGAGAAGTCAGGGGAGGGGCACGGGCTGGAGGGAATACTAAGAGCTCAGTTTTGGAAAGATTGAGTTTGAGGAAGTGGAGTGAGATCCATGCCGATATGTCACTTAGTAGGTTAGTAATGCGAGTGGAGACTGAAGGGGTGAGGTGAGGGGTAGAAAGATAGATTTGTGTGTCATCAGCATAGAGATGGTACCTAAAGCCATGGGAGTTTATCAAGTGACCAAGGGAGGAGGTGTAGATGGAGAAGAGAAGGGGTCCAAGGACAGAACCTTGAAGGACCCCTACAGAGAGAGGGAGTGATGTAATCATACACTAGCCCAATCACCAAGTCTATTAGCACATGCATAGACCTGTAGTTGCTTAACATCTGGCAGCCTGTGAGTTGACTATCACTGATATCCATTTACATTTCCAGATTTACTTCACTAGATCAGTATTTCCTAAACTTTCATCAGTTGATACCACAATAGGATCTTTTCAACCTGCCACTTGATGATTATCAGCAGGACTTAGCACAGTCTTTGTGGGCTGATCTGACAAGGTTCACAACCTTCTCTGAGTCATTGCTAGGAACAGAACAATTGCAGGTCCTATACCTGTTTAAAATCATTTGTAACCCCTGGAATGCTCTACACATCTAAAATTTGTACAATATGGAGATATTTTGGTTACCATATGATTGTGTCATCAGTTCTATGCATCTCTAATATGTATTCTGGAGCCCAAGGTTCTCACAGCATTCACACTGTCAGCTACAAAATGCAAAATTAAAACATTAAAAAAAAATCGAAATTCAAGCCCAGAAGACGTGTATCTGCGGTCAGGACAGATACTGGCTATGACTTTATATTACTAAAGCCCAATTCAAGACTACATTTTTAGTTAGCTTCAGGATTTGTCAAGATTTTATTTTTTATTATTTTAATTTTTTTGTGAATGCTTTGGGGAAATTTACCTTCACATCTCATCCTGGCAGAAAGGTATACAGAGGCAGCAGAAGGAAGTAGTGGAAATAAAGAGAGAAAGAAAAACACTTTTTGTAGCAGCATGGAGAAGGGTTAGAATATTTCTCAGGTGTGTGTTGCTCTCAATGTGTTCTTCATTGTCCAGTGACACATGTTCCCCTTATCATGGTTTCACAATGACAGAAAGGAGGAGACATCTCCCTTATGCACAGACAGCAATAAAAACTTAGCAATCTTATTGCATTCTGGGAATGAGCAGGGGATCCAGTCTGTTATCTGCTCTTCATCCATTCACACAACAAAGTTCATTGTGGGACAGTAATGCTGGTTAGAAAATCGTTTTAAAATGGTCCACTTTATAAAGATCTGTCAAACGTGAATGTGATAATGCCATAATTGTATCTATTATTGCCCTCAATTATTGGTATATTATTGATCAATAACAACATAAATGGTGCATTGTTTGTCGATCTATTACACGTACAGGGTTACATTTTAACACAATCATACGCTGTAGATTTTTTCAAACTGTTTTCGCTCAAATCCACTTCTAATTTTTAGAAAATCAATTGTTGAGGCTCAAAAATTCTGACCTGACAGTTCTGTTTTTTTGCCATACAACTTTGCATTTCGGTCATCAAAATTAGCATATTGAATGCTTTTTTGAACGATTTTCTAACCGTGTATGGCATAAGAGAATGAGTTCTGTGAATGGTAGAGCAGGCAGAAAGGGGGTGAGCATCCTTTCACTGTAGTAGCAGCAGATTTTACCTATACAGCACCATTAAGGCAGTTGCTAAAGACAATATCTGGTGGCTCTGCGGAGGCACTGAACAGATCATTTTCAGCAGCATCAGCTGTCTGCAGTTAATGGGATATACACCGTTACAAATAATTAACTATTACAGCGTTGTATCCCACCCCCCACCCCAGAAATAAAACAAAAATATACATACTAAACTTCTTCAGATTTAAAAAACTGAAACTTCCACTTGAAATTATTATATTATTATTATACAGGATTTATATAGTTCCATCAGTTTGCTCAGCAATACAGTTCAATACAAGAGGGTTAGAAGGGCCCTGATCCTTGGAGCTTACAATCTAAGAGATCACATTATCATGTTAACACTCAAATAAGATTTTAGTGACTGTTTGCATTTACTTTAGTCAGTTCACTTATCATTAGTGCTATCTATATTTATTTATAAGCAAAAACAGCATAGAGGAGCAATTTCTTGAACCCCAAATGATGTTCTAACTCATTCTTTCTTATTTCCCCAGCTGCGGAGGATGCAGGAAGTTCTGCAGAAGATGCAGAGACAGATGAAAGACTCTCATTAAGCCTTTCCTGTGCCACTCTTGACTCGTTACCTCTGTTTTCCCACTGATATCTCTACTTTTTGGAAACATCAAGCTTATGGAATTGAACATACAGACCAGGTGCCTGCAGAGGGAAAACCAAACATGAATAGAAAAATAGATAAGTCTAGTAAGCACAACTCTGGGACATAGTATAGGCTTTCGTATAGACAGGGTTTAGTGAAAAAAATTAAATGAAATCTATTTTGATGAAAATATTCTTGTATAAGTGAGTCACAGTCTGCTTGAGAGTTAAGGGATATCTAAACCCCAGGTCAAAATTTACTGCATTTTTTCAGGCTAAACCTCACTATGCAATGGGGGTTATTTACTAAAACTGGAGAGTGCAAAATCTGGTGCAGCTGTGCATAGACACCAATCAGCTTCCAGGTTTTGTTGCCAATGATTAACTGAACAAGCTGAAGTTAAAAGCTGATTGGCTCCCATGCACAGCTGCACCAGATTGTGAGTGCTCCAATTTTAGTAAATCCCCCCAATAAATACATTTTGGCTGGTTTTTGATAAACCGGACAAAATTCAAGCAGTGGATGTCCCTGTTGGCACCTTACCACTTGACATCTTTCAATCTGAAAACTGAAAGAGCTGAGAAGATAATTCTAGGCTGATCAGTTATTGCAGCCAATCATTTGCAGTCATTGTTTGGCAGCGCCCAATGTGTTCTTATGCTTAGTACACATGATAAAAAAATCGGACAAATCGATAGTCTGATAATCTGATTGTTAGTATACAGCTTCTGAGAGCTGACCACGACAGTTTATGCAAAATTATCCAAAAGGACAAGCACATACAATACCAGAATGAGTGGTTTTCATTTAACCACTTGCCTACCAGGCACTTTTACCCCCTTCTTGCCCTGGCCAATTTTCAGCGCTGTTGCACTTTGAATGACAATTGTGCAGTCATGCAACATTGTACCCATATGACATTTTTATAATTTTTTTCACACACATTGAGCTTTCTTTTGGTGGTATTTAATTGCCAATCTTTTTTTTTTAGCACTATAAACAAAAAAAGAGCAAAAAATTTGAAAAATGTCTATTATAAAATTTAGCAAATGGGTATTTTTTTTCCTTCACTGATATGCGTTGATGAGGCTGCACTGATAGGCAGCATTGATGGGCACTGATAGGCAGCAATGATGGGCACTGATGAGGTGGCACGGATAGGCAGAACTGATGGGCACTGATAGGCTGCACTGATGAGGTGGCACTGATGAGGCAGCACTGGTGGGCATTGATGAGAGGGCACTGATGATGCTGCACTGATATGCAGCAATAATGGTCACTGATAGGCAACACTGATGGGCACTGATAGGAGGCACTGATGGGCGACACTGACGGGCAGCGCTGACTGAAGGCACTGACTGGTGGCGCTGCTGGGCGGCACTGATGGGTGGCACTACTGGGTGCAACTGCTGGGCAGCACTGATGGGTGGTACTGATGGGGGGCACTGATGGGTGACACTGCTGGGCACTGATGGGTGCCACTGCTGGGCACTGGTGGGTGGCATTGCTGGGCGGCACTGCAGGGCACTGATCAGCAGTGCCCAGATGATCAGTGCTGATCTGCTCTGTGATAGCTGCTGGTTATCGGCAGTACTTTCCTCATGCTGTGACAGTGCTGCAGATAACCGGCAACTGTATTTACTCCATGATCAGCTGATCACATGGTAAAAGGCCGCTGTGATTGGCCTTTTACCTCATCATGTGATCAACTGTGTCTATAGGAGGGGCGGGAGGGGCGTTCTGGGAGGATGTCATATGATACCTTCCCAGAACTGAGTAACCGCGCTGTAGCCGTCATTCGGTTACCAAGTGGTTAATCAGTACAGTATTTGTCCATAAAAAATCGAGTGACCAAGAACACACTTGCTCGAAAATGAAAGAATACATTACAATTCAATACATCATTTTCGAAGTTGTATTCTGTCATACGAGAGCTTTCGTCACTTTAGTAAGATCTTCATTTTCGATATGAGAGTAGCATGCAAGAAAACAAAAAAAAAAAAAAATTGTCTGATATTCTCATCATGTGTACAAGGCTTTACCTGTTGATTTTGCCAGAACTCCAGTGTCCTTGTCATTTTTAATATCTGGATTGATATTTCAACCTATGTTATCAGCCTTCCCAACTATCTTCTGTAAGCTACAAAACTATGCTTCTATGTAATATAGAAGAGGAGAGAAGGAGGGGTTTGTAGTCCAAATCAAGAGAGCAGCAGAGGATGACATACAGTAAAGCTAGTGTGCATTGACATCCTAAGACAGGAATTGTGTCATTGGCAGAATCAAAAAGTGAGAAAAAAGAAAACAAACCTGAAGAAAAAGAAAACTAATACCCCCATCTACTGTACACCATATCTAAAGTCTGATATAATATATTTTTGTTTTGGGGTTTAAATACATTATAAGCACAAGTGAGTAAAATGAATAATTGTCTTTAATAAAGTCAGTTTTGCGCACGTCAGAGGAAGGAACAACTCATCATGTTTGCAGCAGTCAAGTGTTTGAACATAATACCAGCAGCAGTCCATCCGACTGCTATCATGCCATATAACACAGGAAGCCAAGGCATGATGGAATTTTATATTTAGAGGTTTTCTAGCATAAAAGACTTCACATATGCTACTTCTGCTAATATGATAACCTTGAATAAAAATCAAAGTTTATACATACAAGGTCAAATCTGAACCCGTAATAATAATTAAAGCCTACACACAGCATGTACGATGGACATTTCATACAATGTAATTATTTGTAACTATAGGCTGTCCAATGGAGATCAGCTATATTTGAGAGCTCAGTGCTAATCTTTGCTTCATATACTTCGGCTCATTTAATAATATGTTTATCCCATGCAACATACCGGTACATTTAACATGTACTTTAACTGTAAGGCAAACCTTTTTTTTTTCAGTTTTAGAGTAGACAGGTTAGAACTTTCAGTTCTGCTTTAAAGTTTTGCTAAAGTTGTTCTACTTCAAAGTATGGGAGAGATTTACTAAAACTATATCTTAACCCAAAAAAGAAATGTAAATTGTAATAAATGTAGTGTATTGTAGAATATCAGTCCTCAGATGTGGTGGCTGAATTAGATTGCTTTTTTTTTAACTAAGAACATTTTGAGTAAAAACTTGTTGATCTTGCCAGAAATGCAAGTGTTCACTTTCTTGTTACCTTTCTTCCAAGCTATTCCCTGAAAACTATAAATCCCTAATTTAATGGAGCCAAGGACAAGAAGACTTTGTAGTTGAATCAAGAGAGCAGCCCTAATGCGACAACACTGCTACTCTCTATATATATGGTACAGTGAGTGAGCAGCACCCTAAGGCAGAAGGTGTTTTACTGGCAAGATCAACAGGTGAAAATGAAGGAAATGAAGTTTAAAAAAAGAAAACTAATGCCACCACATCTAAGTACTGGTAAGCGGCAATATGTAACATTTTTATTTTAGGGTTAGATACACTTTATTTTCTGCCATGTAGGGTTTTTTTTTTTATTTTACAGCCCATATTCCCACACCATCCATATTGCAGACTATATGGCTAATATATAGCTAGCTCAGATTCCTCCTTGTGATGGACTTATAGAAAAGAGTCTCTATATGAAATTTGATTGCTAGCTGTTCTGCCCATATGTCAAGCAGGTAGGATTCAGGGTACATTTACAGCTTGTGTGGTGTAAGATGTCTGAAAAGCTGCCACAATGCACTACATCATATTGTATTTTTGCCTTGCAATGTGTAGCCTTTAATTTTGAATGACATCCCAATGTACATATAAAATGTAAACATGTTGACCAGCACTACAGTGCCTCATAAAAGAACAAACCTAAATGCTCTGTGTGTTACGATACACAGGGCCGTGGATAAGGGAGTTACCACCAGTCCTCCTGTACGAGGCCCAGGCCATCAGGGGGGCCCAGACAGCTTGGGTGAATCCGAAGTGGGCAGGAAGGGTGATCGGCATGACGGGGGGGGGGGGATTACTGGAACCGATCCCCTGTATGGCTCTCAGCAGCAGCTGAAAGCTGGCTTCTTCACCTCTTCCTCCTGCTGACTTTTCAGCTGCTTTAGAGAGCCATACAGGGGATCGGTTCCAGTAACTGCCCCCTTCCCCACTGCACCCATCACCCTCCCTGTGCGCCATATGTTTCCCCCTGCTGCCCATACCCCCCTGTGTGCCCCCACCCCGGCAGTGCTGCCAGCTTCCCTCCTCACCCTCCCACTGGCAGCTGCAAGCACACAATTGGATCCTTCAAGACAGAGAGTGGGGGAAGGGTCCAGTATATATGCCACATTTACCATTTGTATCCTGAATGAACACAATGAGTGATTGGTACCTATCACTCACTGTGTTCATTCATAACAGAAGCCTAGTAAACTGGGGGGGGGGTTATGGGGGGGCCCTGTCAGGTTGGCTGTATGGGGCCCTGTGGTTTCTAACAGCAACCATGGTGATGCACCATGATTCCCAAAAGTCATGCAGGTTCCTTTTTTTCATGCTTTGAAGTATATTAAGGGCCCATTCAGAGTGAATGGGCTACTTTAGAGCAATACAATATCAATGTATGAAAAAAACTTTCATTTAAAGTGGTTGTTAACCTTTACATATACCCAGTGAAGTGTCTGACCTCAGGTAATACAGAGATTAATCAAATCCTCCTACATAAGTTGTACCTGTTTATCTGCTATCTTCTCTTCTCTACAGCTGTTCAAAGTCCTGAATTTATACAGCTTGTTTGAGTTTCAGAAAGCAGGGGGCGGGGAGCTGAAGTTGCACTGAGAACTGACTGAAGAGAAAAGACACACCCTCCTGTGTGAAACAGCACATAAGAACAGAGCTGAGACTGTCAATCACTGGTTATGTGCTGGTGCTCTCTTCCCTTACACCTTTTTACCTCTTGGTGTAAGGAAAACTTGTCAGAAGCGATTCATGTAAATAGCAGAGGAACCAAGCAGCAGACAGAAATTATACCCAGTACTCTGAATTGAGACAAGTACACACTATAGGGATATGCTTTGTTCATTTTTCATGTTTGAGGTTTACAACCACTTTAAGTATTAACACAAATGGAAAGGTAATACTTTGTGTGAAAAGAGCATAAATCTAACAGATCATCACTGCAGGGACTCTCAAAGCTGCATTCTGAGTTAATAGACACATACTAAAATATTTTTTATAGTGCAAAAACTCTTTAACTAAGAAATAAAATGGGCAATGGCACTATTTCAAAACAGTATATATATACACACACAAGTCTAGATTGATATGAATGTTGTTTCAGAAAGGCACATTTGTCATATTTTATATTCATGGTGCTCTAAAGGCCTTTTAAGGACATTGGTACATTTTAAAAACATTGGCACAGGTCTGGGTGACATTTGTTATCTGCAATCAAGACTGCAGCTAGCGATCAATTATTTTTCCAATAGTTTATGACGCCTGAGGTTCTCATGCCATAGGGCACAGATATTGATGAGTTAAAGGAAATTGGTACTGCTGGAAATATGTAAACTGACATAGCTCATCTCATTCTGGAAATATCCAATTGTTTAGCTGTGTCTTTCTTGGAAGTAACCTGGAACCTGCTGAAAATTAGATAAAAATTAATTCAGAGCTCCTGCAAACTTATTCCAGGTTAGTGATTTCGAAATAAATGGATCAAGTGGATCGGAATGGCAGCCAGGTATTTAGTGTTTTCAGGATGTCAGCAATGGCAGACTTCATATTTATCCCAGTACAGGTTTTCTTTAAAGAGTTACACAGAAGACATAAGCCTTTTGAGGTCACAGAAAAATATATGTTTTGGAATACAGAGACATTGCTGCAAACTTTCGCCTTGCACTGGCTGACTTTCCTTGTCACTCTCCTAATGACTTGCCTGTTGCTGCATGTATTCTTCTAATGACAAATCAGTATTCACATTTGCTTCCAGCAACTGGCTGAACCTGCACTACTTATAATTGGTGACATTAAACTTTGTCTTCCTCTTGCTCTTGGTTTGATTATTTAATATATTTCACTTGTCACCCAGCCCAGAGTTCTCCTTGTCCGGCAAACGACTCAAGTTTTCTGGGTAAATTTAAACTGTCCTGGGGCTAAGTTCTAGGTGTGCATTGCAATCTAGAAAGAATAAGTCCCATGTAATCCTTCCACTGGCGAGAACTCACCAGTAGCAGGATGGCAATAGAGAACACAGCAGGGCAGTGAAAAACTCACCTGCTTTCATGTCACTTCATTGCTCCATGTATAAGCAACATACTGTATATACAAAAAGAGCAGATAAGTGTTCTTCCTGACAGCTTAGTGATCTTATCACAGTTGTGCGTTTAAAAAAAAGCAGATCACATGGCATTGCATTCTCCAGACTGCCAATTTGAGTAAGATTGTGGAGTATAATGAAGGGCAGAAGTGATATCCATGCTTCTTTATAAATGAGCTACTATGCGTTGAAGATATTCCTTTATCCTTGGGAAAATGGTTCTCCTAAAAAATTATCTTTTTCCCCCAGGGTTTTCCTGTTTTTTTATATCTTTGACGAAATTGAATCATGTTATGGTCACTGCTACCTGTATTTTTTATAATATGAACATCTATAATAAATTCTGCATTATTTGAGATTAATAGGTCCAGCAGAGCACCACTTAAGGGGCCTATGTACATTGTCCCAGAAAATTGGCCTGTAATGAGTTTGTACATTTTTGCCCTTTTGCTTTTCCACCAGTGCCGTTACACCAGTCAGTTTCAAGGTACCTAAAATCTCCTATTATTACTGTTGTCCTATTCAGTGGAGAGCTAACTGTATGATGTGTTCTATTTGCAGGGGTTTTGGTGAAAATCTGAACTTTTCTATGAATTCTAATTAAGTCTATGGGATAATAGGGGGGATAATAGAACTCATAGAAATTCTGGGAATCTTTTCCTTACATGCAACCCTAAAGTACAAAAAAATATCTCAGGTTACAGGTTTAGGGGGTGCCTTAAAGCTATGCCTGCTGTTTCAGAACCAACAAATTTTTACGGGATAATGTTTCAGTCATGAAAAACTTTGGCAGCATATTTTTGACCGAGGAATTACAGATAAAACCCACATTGCAATTAACCTTTATTTGATTAATTTCAGTTAAAGCGGAGTTCCACACAAAAGGGGAAGTTCCGCTTTAAAGATTGGTCCCCCGCTCCCCATTAAGGATTGGCACCTTTGGGGCGTGGGGGGGGAATGGGTACCCGAATTTGCCAGGTACCTGCTCCCACATCTGCTGCGATCGCCTAGGCGATTGGAAACAGAAGTTGTTCTCCTACCCTCCCTCCCCGAAGTCTTGTGGGACACGTGACAGGTCCCAGAAGATGGTGGTGCCTTCAGGAAGTGCAGCGCTACTCGTGCATGCGCAGTGGGCGTGAAGTTGCAAGCTGTCACAGCTGGGTGCCCACACTGAAGATGCCAGCGCCTGGAATACAGGATGGCCAGTGAAACGGGCTGCGGCCAGAGGCAGACTGATCATTCGGGCGCTCGGGCACTGCCCGAAGGCCCAGGGTCAGTAGGGGGCCCCATGAGATGCCCCTGGTTCCTTTCATAGGCTTTTTTTGGGTCTGGTTTGAGTGTGGGCGAGGACACAGGGGCCCCATGATCCCCTATTACCCAGCCAAAACTTATGGCCATAAAATGCCACTTGCCAAGGTGGTCCCAAAATGTGCTCAAGGTACTTTCCCTGCTGCAAGTGTCAGAAACACATCCACTGGTCCCTAGACAGCATTCCCCAGCTTACTTTCATTTAATCAGGCCTGGATCACCAATTCATATGTTGCTGATGAAATTAATAAATGTATTTTATATCTGTTTTACAAAAAGAAGACACTTTTCCCTCTTGTTCTCGATGTTTCTACCACTGTCATCAACATTTCCACCTCTTACTATCTCTCCTCCTTCCTATACTTCCCCACTTTTCCCTTTGCCAATAAATGTTCCTAATTTTTGGAAAGTTACCATATGTCTCAACAGTTTTCACTCACTAAAGCCAAACTGTACTGCCAATGGTACACTTTTTTTTACAATCTTATTTGAGATGCTACCCTGTACTTTAAATTGTAGAAAAACACCTGCCTTATGTCTTCACATTTATGCCTCTGCTTGTTTTCTTGAAAATATGGGGACCCAAGGCCAAGACTCTAAGGAACTGACAGGTATTCACTAGGCACCCTGCAAAAAGTGATGGACTTGGATGCTGAAGAATGGCTTCCAGGTTGTGGCCCACAGGTACATGCAAAGTGGTGCCTTTTCTTGTCACTTAAAAAATATTTAATGAAAAAAATTGCCATGTATTTACACATGTAGGCAAGCAGCTCTCCTGACACTGGTTATTTATTTTTCACAACTGTATCTGCTATACTACACTGTAATTTTTATTGTAGAAAATACACCAGCCTTGTTTGTGTCTCCACATTGCAGCTTGTTCTAACTGTTCACATTCAAGTCCTGTTTCAATTCTTTTCTGAAGTATATCTGAGATGCAATTTTATATGGGGTTGCAGAGTGCACATTTGCTCACCATTCTCAGATGCAGATGAAGGCCCGTATAATACTCCTTGGTTTCCAGGACACATCCAAGGAATTTTAGTTTCTCTGTTCCCTCCCCTTACAGCTTAGAGAGGCCACACCTGATGAGGCAGAAGCAGCCGGTCATGTGATATGCAGCCAGGGGGGAGGCCCTCCACTGTCAGAACCAGCATGGGGGCAGCTAGAGCCTAAAAGAACACAGCTTCTCCAGAAGACCCAGCTACTGTGGAAATAATTTCTCCAAATTGCTACCAGAGTACTGCAGTCCAAGTGGGTCAGCCCTATGTCCTTGCAGGACCTAAGATCCCTTCAGCTGTTCATCTTTGTTACCAGAGGTTCCCTGAACTTTACTGAGAGGAATGTTGAATATAATCAAAAGTAGCTGTGTTATTTTTTGCTGTTTTACTGCAGCAATGATTATCAACTTGAATCTTTGTTGTTATGGGGTTTGGATAGGACAAATTTGCAGTCTCACATGAAGTACAGGAATGTTTTAGAGGGTTTGTTGTGACACATAAAGAAGTTCTGCTTCCACCGTCTAACACAAATATGTCACATTGGTCAGGCTATAGAAGCTATATATCATAAAAGACACTAACAGAAAAAAAAACCGTATACAGGCATACATTACAATTATAACTGCCATTTTTTTCTTTCTTCTGGAATTGCTTTTTAAATAGTTATTGATTTTAGTTTATTCAGTATTTCTGCAATATGGTTGTTGCTGTCTTGAACCAAAATGAGTCTATGTAGCACTGTGTATATTAAAAGTAAAGAGGTTTTTAAAAAAAATTATTTTATTGCAAACAACAATTTCTTTTTTGTGTTCTTTAATTATATGATATATACAGGTGAAACTCGAAACATTACAATATCGTGCAAAAGTTCATTTATTTCAGTAATGCAACTTAAAAGGTGAAACTAATATATGAGATAGACTCATTACATGCAAAGAAAGATAGTTCAAGCCGTGATTTGTCATAATTGTGATGATTATGGCTTACAGCTCATGAAAACCCCAAATTCACAATCTCAGAAAATTAGAATATTGTGAAAAGGTGCAATATTCTAGGTTCAAAGTGTCCCACTCTAATCAGCTAATTAAGCCATAACACCTGCAAAGGGTTCCTGAGCCTTTAACTGGTCTCTGTCTGGTTCAGTAGGAATCACAATCATGGGAAACACTGCTGACCTGACAGTTGTGCAGAAAACCATCATTGACACCCTCCATAAGGAGGGAAAACCTCAAAAGGTAATTGCAAAAGAAGTTGGATGTTCCCAAAGTGCTGTATCAAAGAACATTAATAGAAAGTTATGTGGAAAGGAAAAGTGTGGAAAAAAAAGGTGCACAAGCAGCAGGGATGACCGCAACCTGGAGAGGATTGTCAGGAAAAGGCCATTCAAAAGTGTTGGGGACTTTCACAAGGAGTGGACTGAGGCTTGAGTCAGTGCATCAAGAGCCACCACACACAGACAGATCCTGGACATGGGCTTCAAATGTCATATTCCTCTTGTCAAGCTGCTCCTGAACAACAAACAACATCAGAAGCGTCTTACCTGGGCTAAAGAAAAACAGACCTGGTCTGTTGCTCAGTGGTCCAAAGTCCTCTTTTCTCATGAGAGCAACTTTTGCATGTCATTTGGAAACCAAGGACCCAGAGTATAGAGGAAGAATGGAGAGGAACACACTGCAAGATGCTTGAAGTTCAGTGTGAAGTTTCCACAGTCTGTGTTGATTTGGGGAACCATGGCATCTGCTGGTGTTGGTCCACTGTGCTTCATTAAGTTCAGGGTCAACGCAGCCATCTACCAGGAGATTTTGGAGCACTTCATGCTTCTTTCCGCAGACAAGCTTTGTGGGGATGCTGACTTCATTTTCCAGCAGGACATGGCACCTGTCCACACTGCCAAAAGCACCAAAACCTGGTTCAATGACCGTGGGATTACTGTGCTTGATTGGCCAGCAAACTTGCCTGACCTGAACCCCATAGAGAATCTATAGGGCATTGCCAAGAGAAAGATGAGAGACATGAGACCGAACAATGCAGAAGAGCTGAAGGCCATTATTGAAGCATCCTGGTCTTCCATAACACCTCAGCAGTGCCACAGGCTGATAGCTTCCATGCCATGCCGCATTGAGGCAGTAATTGCTGCAAAAGGGGCCCAAACCAAGTACTGAGTACATATGCATGCTTATACTTTTCAGAGGTCCGATATTGTTCTATGTACAATCCTTGTTTTATTGATTGCATGTAATATTCTAATTGTCTGTGATTGTGGATTTGGGGTTTTCATGAGCTGTAAGCCATAACCATCACAATTATGACAAATCACGGCTTGAACTATCTTGCTTTGCATGTAATGAGTCTATCTCATATATTAGTTTCACCTTTTAAGTTGCATTACTGAAATAAATGAACTTGTGTACGATATTCTAATTTTTCGAGTTTCACCTGTACACAATATAAAATGACAAACATTAATACCGCTTTATATTTTTACAAAATTTAAGAGGAGAGCCGGCAAAAATAAGAAACATAAGAAAATAAGAGCCAGTGTCCAAGACACAACATACAGAAGCTGTCATTGGAAGACTGGTGCTTTTAATCATACATCTAATCATATAAAATATGCACTGGTCTAACTCAGTAAAATGCAATAAAACAGTAGGAGATAGAGTCAAGGAAAAGTGCACAGCTCCAACCTGCCAAGGGCCCAGAGTCCTCCACTCCTCCACACACGGCTCAGTAAAATCTAAAAGAAAACCCACACACAAATTATGTTTTCGCAGGCAAAGCTGTAATCAGCCAACAAGCTTTGGCACTAAAGGGGTTTTCCTGGGGATGGTACTATGTACTGAAGCTCATCAGCTAAATAGTTTTGCCTGTAAATATAGCATCGGTGTCTTTTGAATTATACTGAGCTGTGGGTAGGAGGTTCTTCCTATGTTGTCCACATAGGGAATGTTTGATTTGTACACATATATAAATAATAGTGCAGTGCTAATAAACTAAATCACCATAAATTATAATTCATGGGCTAAACAAGCCAAACACACCTACATGTGAATAGTGACTGAAAACATAAAAAATTAAATGTAAAAAATATGATATATCTTAAAGTGACAAATTCATCTTTGTGCCCTACACACATGCCAGCAAATAACTCAACAATGTTAAAATAAAAGACATATATCATGTGATAGTGCCACTTCAAATCTCATAAATGAACACATAAATATATTAGTCCAGTATTTAAATAAGTGATAGGACATACACATGCAATGTGCAATTGGTGCTCAATCCTGTGAGTGCCAACACACTTTTCCACTTCAGCTGCAGTGCCTTCTCACCTCCTTTCTGCGACTCCTAAGGGCCAGAAAGCCTTCAGGATCACCCTGGATCCTCAACAATTCCGTCTGGTAAATCTCCTCTAAGCAGATTTTTTGTGAAGTCTCACTCACATATTAGTGAGCAAAGAAAGAGATCCTCTATAGTGTAGTAAATCAAGCTTGCAGTTCATTTATTTATGAAAAGAAGTTACTCACATTACAATACAGCCTCTTCCTCTCCCCTGCATGGGTAAACTGCATTCATGTGGTACTTCCTGGGAGTTTTCAAGATGGAGTCCCATACAGGAAGTGCGTCACTTCAAAAACCGGAAGCTGCGTATCGGCGTACCTACGCGTTACGTCACGTGGTCTCGTGACGTCACTATTCACATGTAGGTGTGTTTGGCTTGTTTAGCCCATGAATTATAATTTATAGTGATTTAGTTTATTAGCGCTGCACTATTATTTATATATATTTTCTGCACTGTTTGGGTATCAGTTTGAGTATAAGCAGCTGATAGGTAGGGTTTGGGGTCCATTACAGCGCAGGAGGAATTCTATCATCAAACCATTGATTTGTACACAGCTTCTTGAATACAAATCAGACATCATTAGTCCAGATAGAGGCAATAGTCTGCAGGACGTATTAAAATGGATGACCCTTGGCAGTTCCCATTACAGAGTCCCTGCCAGTGTATGCCATTTTTGTTGTTCAGCTTGGAGGCATAGCATGCTCCATACCACCATGCACCACCATAACTGGAAGCACAGTTGGCACTATAAATGTCTTGATCTTTATCCTTACTTGAGAACTTCATGTTGTCATGTGTTAGCCCTGGACTTACTGAGGACATGGCATCTCCTGCAGTGCCCGTGTAGCTTCCCAGCCTCAGCTTGTAGCCATTAGCTTCATCCTCCACACTGAACAGGTTGTAGTCAGCATATTTTTCTACATTGTTATTGTCAAGAATAACAAAACGGGCCTGATACACCCTCTGCTTAGTGATTTGGTGAATATATTCAATGCCCAGCCAGTAATCCTTCTCAACATTGCCAAAGCCATATTTGTAGGTAGTCCAGGACTCATCCCACGTAATCTCGGAGTTAAAGGAATTACGCTGGATGACAATCCAACCTCCACTGTAGGTTGTCATGTCACAGTACACAAGCAGTGGATGTGAATCTTTGGGATGTATAACATAGATTCCACTCTCCTTGTCTCGTGAAATTCCACTGCAGTCTTTTGGAAAACCTGTGACAAAAGAGAATACTTACAATTTGAAGGATCCCAGAACACCAGAACCTGCTTAAGTAGTGCTTGTTTAAAGTTCAAATGTAGTTTCAGGTTACCAACCTATAAACCTATGGGCTTGTGGAGGAAGACAAGAACACAGATTAGACTGTCTACACCAGTCTTTCTGGACCTTTCCAACACAGAGGAACCCTTCAAATAACTTTCAGATCTCAAGGAGCCCCTTCTAAAAATTACTATATCTGCAACTCATGATACATTACTGTGATGTCAGTGGGAAGAATACTTCTTACACTTGTGGTCATTGGGTAGAATTACCCGCTTACAGATAGGTAAAAAGATCAATGGTGAGAACTTATCTAAGAGGCAGAAATTGCTAATTACTCAAGTAACTCCTAGCAACCTTTGGAGGAATCCTAGGGTTTCATTGAATCCTGGTTAAAAAACCTTGGTCTGCACAAACAGCACAAGACTTTATAGCAGGATCATCTCTCATAATTGTGAAGTCTTCTTCAGTAACCATCTTAAACAGCAATCATGATAAGCTACTGTAAGTCTAGTAGCTCACAGTAACAATCCATAATTTAGTTTATGAAGTTTACTTAAAGCTGAACTGCAGGAATTCAGGCACTTATTTATTGCTGTCTGTGTCTCTGTTAAGGAGATTTACTCTCCCTGTTTTGAAAAATTAAAAAATTTGAGCTGCCATTAGAACAGGAACATAGGGTAAATCTTTCAACGGGGACATTTTTTTCTGCTAACAACTAAGAGGGCACTACATTTCATCCTTTATTACTGTATCTGAAAAAAAAACTTTTAGCCTTAGAAATACTTTGAAGTGTTACTAAACCCACAACAGTAAATCAGTCTGTATATACAGTAAAACATGCTTGTTATACTCACTGTGGAACCTAAGGGGTCAATCCTCTGCATTGTGTAAAAAGGCCCTTTGATCCTGATTGTTCTGTTCCTCCCCTTGTTTAAGAGATCAACTCTTATCTCCTGATAAAACAGACTGAACTGTTGGTATTTTGCACATGCCCAGTTTGGTGTGTATTGCTAGAGAGGTTTTTGTTTTTCCTTGGGAGAGTGCATGTGATCAGCACAAGGCCAATCAGCACTGTCCAACAGAGGTCAGGGGTTTACATCCCCCTAGAGAAGAAATAAACCTCCTCCTACAAGCTTTAGCTAGTGCTTGGCTGAACACTGATTGAAGCCACAAGACTGCTTTAACTTCTGATGAGAAAAGGTATTTAGCAGTTTATATTTACTAAAATGATTGCATTTCCATGTTCTGTGTACTGTGGGAGACAGATATAGTGAATGCAGGGTCCTAGGTTTAGTGACACTTTAAGGGCTCATGTACAGTGCAGCTGCTAAATTGAAGTTTAGGAGCAGTTGTGTATTTTTTTCAGCAGCCCCTGAACTCTCCTTTCTGTTTTCCTATGTGTCTATGTACACATAGTCATTTACAGTAGTTTACAGGCAGTTGAAGTTACAGGCATTTTTTTGAAAGCACAAAAATCACGTTCAGGAGTAGAGTTTATCAGCGTTTCAAACGCCAAATGCTTGTAACTGCGTGTAAATGCTTGTAAACGTGTTTATGCGTGTTTAGGTTTAGATGCATTCTTGGGCTGGTCCATATCAAGATGCTGTCCAGAGCCTTTTTTCTTCATCAAAAATTCATGCACAGCATTTTCCATGTATTCAAATGGACCTAGTACACCAGTGCAGTCAGTTCCAGGTTTGGTGTGCAGGAAAAAATGGTAGAACGTGCTGCATTATTTCTGCACAGAATTGTACTGCAACATGTCAAAACACAGCAAACAAGCACAAGGAGTGTTGTGTGCACTCCAGAATGCATCCGGAGGCATTACAGGCATTACAGCACTCTGTAGCTCTTCCCACAGTGCCAAGCATGTTTCACGAGCCACTTTTGCTACAGCTGCAACATCCATCAGAAAGTAGCAATCTCTCTGCTTCTGCTCTCTCTATTTCTCACAAAATGTCTAAAATAGTTAATTATTTACTATTTTTCAGTGCATTCTGGGGATTTGGAAGGGTCTCCTGAGGTTATCTTTTAAAAACGCTTCTAAACGCAAACGCGCATAAACACGGCAGATAAACGTGGCTAAACTGACGTTTTTAACCGACGTTTTCTAGCAGTCAGTTTCCATCGGTCAGGAAAGTTTTTCAAAAGCCCCGTGTACGTGAGGCCTAACTACGGCAAATTCATTTGTAGCGTAATAGTATCCCTGGGGTGATTCACCCTCTAGGTTTGTCCCTGTAACCATTATGTGCTGTATCAAGACAGATGTTGGAAAATGCCATTTCAGAAACTAAACACAATGTAAAAGTTGTAAAGTACATACAATGTAATAGATTAGCAGTAAAAGATTCCTTTGGAAAAGGAATTCTGTCATTTAGTGGAAAAAAACCAGACACAAGTGCATACTGTACATATTTCAACATTCAATGTATAGTTACATGTGTAGTAGGGTTTTTTTCTTTAGCTTTATGGACAGCTGATATATGCATTTCTTTTAACCTGTTCCTGCTGGCCGTACCCATCTATACCGTGGTTGGGCAGGTGGGTACTGCACATATTATTCCATTGGGAACAGCATTCTGTGCTGAGAATACGCTCACTGTTACCTCTCAGTATGACTAAGCTGTCACGGACAGTTCCCAATCTTTGCTTACGATCGTGAGCTTTAATCATGTGACCACTGTGATTATCTATCACATGATATAGAAGCCTGCCTCCGCCCCTTGGCATTCAGTTCTGGGGGGCAGTGGTGCCAGAGAGTTAAACTACAGTAAATTCAAACTAAAGATGCAATATTACAATATAAGTTTCTATACATAATTAATGTTAGATTTATACACTGATAAACCATACTGAAGAGCTCTTCATCATCATCATCCTTCCTCAGCCTCCTGTTATCATGACGTGTTGAAACAGCAGAAACAGCAGCTAGTATCATCAGATAATAAAGGATACCTAAGGGTAAGATACAAAGAGAAGTAATTCAGGTTAACAGATTTAGAAATAAAATACAGGAGTATCTCGGTTTACGAATTTAATGCATTCTGCAGGATGTTTCATATTGCGAAAAATTCATAAACCGAAACACAGTTTCCCATAGGAATGCACTGAAAACCAATTAATCCGTTTGTCCGGTCAGAAAAAAGTTTAAAAAAAAGTCTTTTATCTGTTCAAAACTCTTTATAAAGGGCACTTTAAAGGCATAAAAACCGTACAGGGACATGATTAAAAATTAATTTGTAAATGCACTGAAAATCAATTAATCCGTTCCAGAGGTCAGAAAAAAGTAAAAAAAAAAGTCTTATCTGTTCAAAACTCTTTATAAAGTGCACTTTAAAGGCGTAAATACTGTACAGGGACATGATTACAAATTAATTCATAAATGCATTGAAAACCAATTAATCCATTCCGGATGTCAGAAAAAAGTAAAAAAAAAGTCTTACCTGTTCAAAACTCTTTATAAAGTGCACTTTAAAGGCACGGGGCCGGCACTATAAACCTCCCAGGTGCAATGCATCCTGGGGAAACTTGCTTCATATTGCGAAAAAAATAACCGAGGCATTATTTTCAATGGATTTTTATTCGTAAACTGAAAATGATGTTAACCAAGGTGTTCGTAAACCTAGGTACGCCTGTATTGTATAAACCAAACATGTAAAACAGTAGGCTGGGTTAATCTTCAAGGGGCCACATTGTGTCTGCTGATAACCTCACAAATTAGTTCTAAAAAAAGCAGAGAACAGGTGCCGGAACTCCCCCCTTCTGAATCACTTCTTGTCAACCGCCCCTCTACCCATCTCTGATCACAGTCTCTTGGTTCCACCCCCTACCCACCTCCCAGTATCACTCCTTATAGAGAATACACAGCCAAGTATCACTTTGTGGTGCTAAGTCATTTGTATGGAATTTGTTAATGATCACAGAAAATGCAGTAAAATAATTCCCCCACAGCCAGAAGCAATAGACCCCCCAGCAACAATGGACCCTGGCAACAAAATTTAACTTCAGGAACAATAGACCCCCAGCAACAACAACAACAGATCCCCCAGCACTCAGCATCAAAACATTCTCTAACAACCAGCAACAATAGACCCCCTACCGCAACAGTAGACACCTTCCAGCAACAATAGATAGCCCACCAGCAACAACAGACCTCCTTATCAACAATTGACCACCATGCAAAAATAGATCCCCTCCAGTAACAATAGATCCCCCAGCAGCCACCATCAATAGACCCCTTGTCACTACATACATTCAGTTCTGGAGATTCCAATATTTTGTGAAGCATTTAGCTATAAAATGATATAAGGGACAGTAATGTATTATGTGGAGAACAGCTAGGGTGTTTTTGTGCACACTTATCAAATCACCAGTATAAATTATATACTCTATATCTTTTCTCTACTAAAGACTTTGTCAGGGTTGGCCTAGATCACGATCTTCCTTGCCAACCCCTGGCACCTGGACAGGAGGGGCAGCAGTGGTGGTATTTACGGAAACCGATCCTCTGTATTTTCCCCCTGCAGAAGCTGAAAGTCGGCTTCTCCTCCTCTCCCCCCTATTGGCATTCAGCTGCTGTAGGAGGAAAATCCAAGGTATTGGTTCTAATAAATGCCACCCCCACCTTGCCTCCTGTTCTTGTTACTCTTTTCTCTGCTGCCCGGATCCCCCTGTGTGCTCCCCCCCCCCTTCCCTCCACAGCACTGCCGGCTTCAATTGAAGCTGAGAAAAATAATGTGAGCAGGCAGGCTTTACGTGTCTCTTCTGCAATATAATCCACCTACCTGCCTCTTCTCAATTCTCTGTAGAATGTGCACAGTGCCTTTGTGTTGGGATGAGTGTACTCCTGCGTATGAGCGACACTATCCTTTGCTGGCTAAGACAGCTAAAATTTCTGAAAGAAGCAAGGGAGAAGGTGGTGGGACCAGTGAGGGACCTTATGGGTGGTGCACTGTTGGGAAATTATTTTTTTGTTATTTTTTTAAACCCTAGCTGCACTTTAAGAAACTTGCTACCACCCATCAGTATGGGGAGGGACCATGACACCCTGCATTTACAGTAAAGACCCCCAGTCCTCACTCTTCCGTGTGGAGTGATGCTGGGTGCCATTCAGCCTAGAAGACAGAGGACATCTTGTGGCAAAGAAGATATGCTGTACAGACAGTTTTTTTTTTTGCAGTACCTGGGTGACCTTCTTGAAAATAAAAGTGTAGCCCACAATCGTGCTTAAAGTGACCTTAAAATGTCCCTAAAATGTCCCTAAACCCACAGTAAAATCAGTCTGTATATGCAGTAAAGCATGCTTGTTATACTCACTGTGGAACCTAAGGGGTTAATCCTCTGCACTGTGTAAAAAGCTTGTTTGATCCTCCTCTTCTTCTACTGTCCCCAATCTATCTGCTGATAGTACAGAACTCTAGGAGTCACTCTGCACATACTCAATGTAGTGTGTATAGCTAGAGACATTTTTTTTTCTTTGGGAGGGAGCATGTGATCAGCACAGGACCAATCAGCACTATCCAAATAGAGGGGTAGGGGTCATGCAGCTTCATAGGACAATCAGAACAGAATGCCAACTCCTCCTACAAGATTAACCAATGCTCAGCTGGACACTGATAGAAGTCACAAGACTGTTCTAACTATTGAGAAAAGTTTAGCAGTTTATATTTACTAAAATAATTGCATTTCCATGTTGTGTGTACTGTGGGAGACCAGATATAGTGACTGCAGGGTCCTGGGTTTAGTAACACTTTAAAGTGAACAGCTTTCCAGTAAATTTACAATATGGGTGATTTAAGTATTTATATCCAGAACTCTTACTGTGTAACATTGTATGGGAAGAGTTGGTCAATTCACTCTACCATATTACCTGCCATTGGCCACTCTCTGAAAAGCAGCTTCTGAATGCCTATTGTGTAATATGATTAAAAGCTTGCTTCACATTGTTTGAAATATAAGGCTGCCTGATATTAAGCTCACTTTTATTTGATCAACATAGGCAGTCCCATCACTCAAAGGTTATAGAATTAGGAAAAATCATTAAAAAATCATCACCCCGTGCTTGAATGCCATGTGGTAATGCATAAAAATGGTTAAAGTGACTTATAATTTAAGTACAGATGCAGCAGAGGGACAAGAGATCTTCTTGGGTCAAGAGATTCTCTTGCTTAGAACCCATTATAAAATTTAAAGCTCTACAATTCTAACAGGCAGGATCATTTCTAACACCAACACGCAGTAGAATATTGGGACTCTCTTACAAGTGTGCAGTATTGATTTTTGCCACTAGAGGTCAGTGGAAATTTATTGCAGCTTGCTTCAAAATATAAATGATTTGGCAATTTTGTTTCTGTTTTATGGTATTTGATCATTCTTATGATGTACTTATTGACAATGTCCTTGTCCTTGTTTTTATCTCTATACTTGCAAAACCTTTTAATTGTTACCAAAATGTCCTTAAATAAATAATAAAAAAATAGGCAAAACATTTTTCATATTTTTGAGAGAGTAAGGAAGGGTTGCAATCAGTGGCGGACTGACAAGTCATGGGGCCCCCGGGCAATAGGGGATCATGGAGCCCCTGTGTCCTTGCCCACACTCAAAACACACCCAAAAAAGGATGTAAAAGGTACGAGGGGCATTTCATGGGGCCCCCTACTGACCCCAGGCCCTCAGGCAGTGCCCGAGTGCTCGAATGGTCAGTCTGCCCCTGGTTGCAACCCTGTTTTTTTGTTTTGGATTTTTTTGCTTACTTCGGTGTTTGATTTTGGACTGAAGCCAAAACAGGAAATCTCTCCAAAGTGAGGGACTCCTTGGTTGTCACCATTGTCACCCAGAACTGGTGTTCCCATTGGAAGATTTCCCATCTATTCCTGTTATGGTGACAACATAACACTTTCACTCAGTGAACAGGACAAATAGGGAGGATTGGGTGGAGCATGGATCTACCTCCGATCCATTATGCTCAATCCGCAGATCTGATCCATCCTGCGGGGATCGTCGGCTTTCTTTACAACTTTGAAGGGTCCTTCCTTCCCTAGGCCAAGCTACTTTGCTTGCTTGTCTGAAAGCTTAGTCAGTTTCACTCCAAGCTTATCAAGATGGGCAGCTGCCACGGCTTCATCAAGTTTTTTGGGCAGGAAGTACACTCCTGCAGGATATTTGTCAGTGTTGGTCCACAGTTCAATCTGCGCCATGACCTGGTTAGTGAAGGAATTGCTCATGACAATGCTAGGGTGACCCATCACACATCCCAAATTTACTAGACGGCCTTCAGCAAGTAATATAATGTCCATTTTTCAAGAGGTAGCGTTCCACCTGCGGCTTAATGTTCACTTTCTTGGCAGCTTTGTCATTTAACCACTTCACATGGAGTTCAACATCAAAGTGGCCAATGTTGCAAACAATGGAATCATCCTTCATCTGCTCAAAGTGTCTGCCTTTAACAATGTCTGCACACCCTGTTGTGGTGACAAAAATGTTCCCTTCTTTACAAGCTTCATCCATTGTTGTGACCTCATAACCTTACATGGCTGCCTGCAGTGCATTGATTAGGTCTATCTCTGTGATGATGACACGTGCACCAAAAGTCCTTAAAGCTTGAGCACAACCTTTTCCAACATCGCCATACCCTGCAACCACTGCAACCTTCCCTGCAATCATCACATCAGTGGCTCGCTTAATGCCATCAATCAGGGACTCTTGGCAACCGTACAGGTTATCAAATTTGCTTTTTGTCACAGACTCATTGACATTGATGGCACATACTTTTAGGGCCCCTTCAGCTTTCATTTTGTACAGGTTGTGCACTCCTGTGGTCGTCTCTTCAGAGATTCCCTTAATTCCTTTCAGCAGCTCTGGATGTTTGGTGTGAACAAGCTTTGTGATATCTCCTCCATCATCAAGGATCATGTTGAGTGGTTTTCCATCTGGAAAATATAGGGTCTGCTTAATGCACCAGATGTATTCTTCATCGGTCTCCCCCTTCCAGGCATACACTGGTACCCCGGTCTTGGCAATGGCTGCAGCAGCATGATCCTGGGTGGAGAAGACCACTGCACCTCAGCTCCCAGTGCCGTCAGGGTCTCGATGAGCACAGCTGTCTGGAGAGTCATGTGCAGACAACTGGCAATCCGGGCCCCGTTCAGAGGTTTTCTCTCCGAGTGCATCTCCCTCATCTTCATCAGGCCAGGCATTTCGTATTCTGCAATTTCGATGGCCTTTCTGCCCCATTCTGCCAGGGTGATGTCAGCAACTTTGTAGGACAGCTTGTCAGACATGGTGATCGGCGGAGAGATCGCAGCACCACCACAAGCCGCTGAGCCAGCAGACGAAAGGGAGGCCTGCAGGATCATCGGCATGAAACCTATATGGGGTGACACCAGACCCGCTCCAAGAAAAGGTAAGTTGTAAAGCAAGTCAACAATCCCCGCAGGATAGATCAGATCCATCCTGCGGGGATCGTCGACTTGCTTTACAACTTACCTTTTTGTGGAGCGGGTCCGGTGTCACCCAGTGCGGTCAGTGTCACCCAGTGTGGACCGCACCCCCTGCACCTGGCTCGGGACACCACTGATCCAAGTGTTATACTGTAAGGCCCTGAGCCTCCACCCACCCAGCCCATATTCTATTAAATTTAGCTGGACAATTATGACTCATATAAGTAAGTTTGAACAACGGAAGCGCCCTGTTGATTGCCGATTTCCATCCCAAGACTGTCGGTGGGGTTGTCAATGTTCTATTTCAACAAAATTTATCTTCTAGCATAGTAGAAAGCATAGAAGACAAACAGTCTATTATGCTTAGATGTCTCCACAAGGTCCAAGAGACCCAGCAACATAATCAGTAAATCCATGGGAATAGACAGTTTACAGTGTTAATAATATTTAAGCCCCCCGACCCAGAAGGGGAGAAGCTTGGAGCATTCCCAAAACATGGAGAAACATGCCCACCTCCATATCACAGCAAGGGCATGTGGCCAATCTATCAGGATATATCACAGCCAAGTGCCGCGGGGTGTGATATACTCTATGGATAAATTTAAGCTGTATGCAGCGGTCCCTGGCTGAGATCATGGTAAGGAGGCACTGTAGAAGACAATCATCCTAATCATTCTCCGAGAGTGAAGGGAGGTCTGTGTGCCATTTAGCACATGCATTCTAGATAGTGTAGAAAGTGGTATCAACAGGGAATAGAGAGAGGACAACGGTTTAGGCAAATCCTCCAATAACAATACGTTTTCTAACAGATCCATCTAAATGGTCGGTGGAGAAGGAAATTGAGTGGCCACCGTATGACGCAGTTGTAAAAACCGAAAAACATTCGGTTAGGCAGGCCGTTTGAGTTCGTCAAATAGAAGCAAGACGCCACTAGGCATAATATGGTGCAAAGTTTTAATGCCATAGTAAGCCCACTATCACTGGATCTGGTATCATATTCAGATGGGGGAGGCCAGGGTTGCCCCAGAGTGGCGTGTGAGGAGAGTTATTTACCCAAAATGGAACTCAGCCTGATTCCACACCCTCAGGGTCGTCAGCATAGGAAGAGTGATGGGTGAGTTGGACTTTGGACCTCTATGAATTAGGTTATAAAGTTCAGCATTCGAACCTAACATTTCCGCCTCCAGGATCACCGCAGTGTTATCCCTAGGCCGGGAGAGCCACCAGCGCAACGTGACCAGAACAACCGCCCAGTAATATAAAAGCAGGGTAAACAAGCCTGGTGAAAGTGGACAGCCCTGCCGAGTGCCCCTATGGAGAGCAAAAGGGGGGAAAGGATATTAATAGTATGTACTCTTGCAAGTGGCGCACTGTAAAGGCACCTAATCCACAAAATGAAATGAGGGCCAAACAGTGGTGCCCTAGGTGGGTGCGGGGGGTGTGAGCCGCACCGGTTGCCCCCAGACAGAAGGAACAAGGGCCCAGGGCCTGGCAGGTCAGGAGAGCTTGGCAGGGTTCGGGTGGGAGGCAGGCTCAGGCGGAAGGCAGGGTTTAGGCAGGGGGGCAGGCTCAGAAAGTCTTGAGCAGGAGAAGGTGGGCTTGGCTTATGGCATCCTGAATTAATGGCAAGCCAGCTGTCTTACCCTCTCTGTGCCTTCCCAGAGTGCTGATTCCCTGCTGCACCCACTGACTTTGTTAAGATCCGGCAGGAAGCCCAGACCCAGACTGAACATCGCAGCTATGCTCCGCCCACCTGGCCTCTCTGCAGCCAGCTGGCCATCTATTCCATTCACTGCATAGGTTTAGAGGGCGGAGCCTAGAGATCAGCTGACCATGAAGAGGGGGTGCAGGAGAGGAGACCATCACTGCATGTCAAGTATCAGTGCAGCCGCAGACACCACGGACCACAGATAAGTGCTCCATTACTTGTCAAATAGAGTCTCCGTCTCTTTCTCTCTATCCTCCCTCCTCTCTCTCTTCTTCCCCCCTCTCTTCTTCACCCCCCCCTCTTTTTTCCTCCTCTCTCTCTCTCTCTCTTTCTTCCCTTCTCTCTCTCTCTTTTCTCCCCCCCCCCTTCTTCCCCCCTCTCTCTTCCTTCCCCCCTCTCTCTCTCTCTTCTCCCCCCCCCCTCTCTCTCTCTTTCCCCTATCTCTCTTCTTCCACCCTCTCTCTCTTCTCCCCGTCTCTCTCTCTTCTCCCCTTTCCCCCTCCCCCTCTCCCCCTCTCTCTCCTCCCCCCTCTTCTCCTCCCTCTCTCTCTCTTCTCCTCCCTCTTTGTCTCTTCTCCTCCCTTTCTCTCTCTCTCTTCCCCCTCTCTCTTCTCCACCGTCCTCTCTCTCTTCCCCCCTCTCTCTCTCCCCCTCTCTCTCCCTCTCTCTCTCTCTCCTTCCCCCTCTCTTCTCCTCCCTCTCTCTTATCCTCCCTCTCTCTCTGCCTCTTCTCCTCCCTTTCTCTCTCTCTCTTCCCCCCTCTCTTTTCTCCACCCCCCTCTCTTCCCCCCCTCTCCCCCCCTCTCTCCCTCTCTCTCTCCTCCTCCCTCTCTCCTCCTCCCTCTCTCCCCCCCCCTCTCTCTCTGTCTCTTCTCCCCCCTTCTCTCTCTCTCTCCCCCTCTCCCCCCTCTCTTCTCCTCCCTCTCTCTCTCTTCTCCTCTCTCTTCTCCTCCCCTCTCTCTCTTCTCTTCCCTCTCCCCCCCCTCTCTCTTCTCCTCCCTTCTCTCTCTCTTCTCCCCTCTCTCTCTTCTCTCTCCCTCTCTCTATTCTCCCCCTCTCTCCTACCTCCTCCCTCTCTTCTCTTCTCCCCTCCCTTCTCCCCCCCCTCTCTCCCTCTCTCTCTTCTCACCCCCCCTTCTCTTCTCCCTCTCTCTCCCTCTTCTCCTCTCTTTCCCTCTTCTCCTCTCTCTCTTCTCCTCTCTCCCCCCTCCCCCCCCCCCTCTCTCTCTCTCCCTCTTGCTCCCTCTCTCATTTTGCACAAGATAAAAATAATCTGGGACTAACAAGCCACTGGGTTACTTTTACAGGTGGCAGAAGGGAGTCCCTCCCCCTCCTGCCACCGATGCCTTTACCAGTCTCTACCATGTAGTCCCAATGCAAGTGATCAGAATGATCTGTGTCTGATCGCATGCATTGGGAGGCCAGAGGAGAGATTTGGGGTCTAATAGACCCCAGATCTCTCCATAAACAGGAACTGTTATGGTCCATGCTATCACAAGAGAAATAAACTACTATTCCGGGACTCCAGGAGGTGCAACGGGGACACAGGGAGGGGAAGAGCCCAGCCAGGCTCTGTGTGCACGACAGGGACCACCCACCTCTGGAGGGGTGACACCACATGTTAACACACCGGGTGATACCAACCCTAGGGACGCCTCTGGTGCCAAATCCAAATTAACGCAGAGCTTAGTTGTACTTTAAACAAGTTGCCTGCACTTTGACAAACCACAAATGTCAAAAATACAAAGAAATTTCAAATTATGTTTGAAACGTGTCATTTTCTCCAATAAAAACGTGATAAAGGCTATAGCCTTTTCACTGCATCTTAAAGGTCACCTTTGCAGAAAAAATAATAAATGCCCATATTTCTGCAAAAAGAAAAATGTGCAAGCATTTTTTTTCTGCAAGCATGGAAAGCATTGCACCCACAATCAGTAGATCACCGGTGCAACGTGGGCTCCTACAGACATGTCCTGTGTATCTCTGTACTAGCTTTCTGTTTGAAAGCTGGAGGACATGTCAGTGGACTACAAGAGTGCTCATAAGCGCCCCCACAGCCCACTGCAACTACAATTTTGTCTGCCGCTGCATTACTTTAACTGACAATTGCACGGTCATGCAACGCTGCACCCAAATGAAATTTATGCCCCTTTTTCCCACAAATGGAGCTTTCTGTCAGTGGTATTTTATCGCCTGCGCGTTTTTATGTTTTGTTCTATGAACAAAAAAAGACTGACAATTATGAGAAAAAAAAAACAATATTTTTGACTTTTTTCTATTAAACATGTCAAATAAGAAAATGTTAAAAGTCAAATTTCATCATAAATGTAGGCCAAAATATATTCTGCTACATGTCTTTGCTAAAAAAAATCCTAATACATGTAAATTAATTGGTTTATGTGAAAATTATAGTGTCTACAAATGGCGGTATATATTCTGGAATTTTTTTTTTGTAATGCTAGTAAAGGCGCAGATCAGCAACTTATAGCGGGACTGCGGGACTGCGGCGGGCATTCTGACACTGGGGGGAATTGACTAACTGTCACCAACATTCCCGGTGACACTAATACAGTGATCAGTGCTAATAAAAAGCACTGACACTGTACTAATGGCACTGGGCAGGAAGGGGTTAACATCTGGGGTTCTCAAAGGTGTGCTGTGTGCTGTTTTACTGTGTGCTATGTGCTGTGCTTCACTGTGTAAGCACACTGCTTTGTATTGCTCTGCTATGCAGAGCAATACAAAGCAATGTGCAGGAGCTGACGGGGGAGATCTGTATTGTTTACACACAGGACTCTCCCTCGTCAGTGATACTCGGCGATCGCTGGATGCCGGCGGGGAATCACCAGCCAGAGCCGCCAATGGCATGCCCTCTACCCGAAAATGCAAAATCACGTATATATACACGTGATTTTGCGCAGCCTTGCAGCACTGTAGCAGTATTTTTGCTATAGGGCAGTGGGAAAGCGGTTAATTCACAGGAGTATGTGAATGAATGATCTGAGTGTGTGGGCGGAGCCTGACATGGTCACGCTGTTTTTAAAAAACAACAGCAGGTATGGGGGGGGGAGGAACCCCCACCCGTTGTCACAGGTGTGTGTGTGGGAGGGGTAGTAATACTTGTACGTGTAGTTTTTTAATTCACAGGAATCTGTGAATGAATGATGCAAGTGTGTGGGCAGAGCTTCGCACAGCCACGCTGTTTTTAAAAAGCAGCAATTAGTGTGGGGAGAGGAACCCCCGCCCACTGTCACAGGAGGGAGAGGTTGTGGGAGGCTGAACATGCCACATGTTCTACCCTAAACATGGGTGGAACCTATAACATGTTCCAAAAGGGAAATTATCCTTTATTGCCTAAAGCACATCTATAGTTTAGCACTAACAGGAAACTTTACTTGCTGCTTGCTTGACTAGGGGTGAGCAGTGAGATTTTGGCAAAATTATTTTCACTGTGAATTTCAGTATCAGCCCCCCCAAAAAATCAATAACAATCATACCAGCAGCCATGAGCTTGCTTTAGGCCCCTTTCACACAGGGCGGCCCCGTTAGTGGATACGCTTGCCTAGATTATGCCTGCTGATCCCCACTGAGCAAGTGGATGACAGGTCTGTGTCTGCTCCGCTTATGCAGAGAAGACACAGACACAGCCCACTGTCCTCTATGGGCTGTCGAATGGAAACGAACCACCTGTTCCCATCTGTCTGTCATCCAATCCACCAGACAGATTGGGAATGGATCCCCATCCATTATTATTATTATTATTATTATACAGGATTTATATAGCGCCAACAGTTTACTCAGCACTTTACAATATAAATGGAGACAATACAGCAACAATACAGTTCAATACAAGAGGGATAGGAGGGCCCTGCTCCTTGGAGCTTACAATCTATGATCTACAATCTACAATCATCCATCTGATTTTAACAAACAGGATAGGATCGGATGCAGGCGGGTGTAAATCAACACATGTCCCTTTACACCCGCTGCTCCATAGAGAGCAATGGAGTGTCCGATCGGGTCCGTTGGAAAAACAGACACGCAGACCCGATCGGTCAGTTTGTGTGAAATGGGCCTTAACCCCTTGAATACCAGAACATTTATATATATATCTTGGTAGATAAGGGGTTGAAGGCCCACTTTGGGATAATCTTCACCCTCCCAATCCCCTCAATCACTTTTGCTGGATGTTTAGTGATTCAGCATCCAGAAGATATGCCTTTGTGCATAAAAATAGACTACAAAATGAAAATGATAAACTGGTTCTTTTGGCAATTTGCTGTTTGCATGCTATCATCTTAATAGCAAATTTGCCACCTAAATAATAGCAAAGTTCCAGCCTATTGATATCCTAGTTCACTGCTAGTTCTCAGCTAGCAGTTGTACCTGTACCCTAGGGAGTATTTCTGATGGGGTCAAGGGGTACTTGGGTGTCTTATATTACATTCATCATACATGTTTTTAGATTCCTTGGCAAGTAACAACTCATAAAACAGGGGAAAATCTATTTTATTCTTTTAAAAACTAAATTGATTGTTTCAAAAACATTTAAATACATTCAACAAAGTTGTAGTGGTGATATAAGTGATATTAGTAATGTCAAGGGGCCCTTGAGGTTAAGTAATGAAGGTGAACATATAAAATTTACAAAAAATGGATGGGTAAAAATAAGTACCTATTTGTTATAGAATTCATCTAACTAATGAACATGTATATGCAAAAATCCAACAAATATTATTTTCACAAAACTGTAAAAATGAGCATTATAATGCTATTCTGTATCCACGGATTACAAACTTCATGGGAAAGCAAAATGAAATATCTAAATTGAACATGCTCGGTCAGTTGAAACTTGCTAAAAGCTACAAGTCGGCTCGAGACCTAGGTAAAGACATATCGGCTGAGGATTGGACCATGTCTTTCCACTTCACTCATAAATCGTCTATTTCTTGCTATTCACAAGAAAAGAACTTTAAGCTTCTTTCTCGATGGTACAGGGATCCCCCCTCCCTACACAAAATGTTTCCTTCTACACCTGATCTTTGTTGGCGCTTTAATAGAGCTCTTGGTACACACATCCACATTTGGTGGGATTGCGATCAAATACAACCCTTCTGGAGACAGGTCTTTGCTGTATATAACAGGATCTATGGTGAGTCCTTGGCCCCTTTCTCTGGAAATTGCTCTTCTCTCTATATTACCGGGCTCACGGGCAGCATAGAAGAAAAGTGTGTTGCGTTTCTTTCTGTCTGCAGCTCGCAAGTTGATACCCCTCTTTTGGAAAACAGCCACTCTCCCTCCCTTTCCGATGTGGGTTTCTGTGCTTAATGATACCTTGCGTATGGAGGAAATGCTGTCATTTACCAATGATACCTATGATAAACATATGTTGCTGTGGTCAGTCTGGCTCCATTTCTCCTCCTCTTCGACTCTCTGAGATATGTGTTACCCTGTTGCGCCCTATTGGACTTGAGCCTTGCTCCCACGACTCATTTTCATTTTGACTTGTCTGCCGGTTGGGGGAATACAGGTGGGGAGCCACCTTGATTCTGCTTTCTGCCATTCCCGTCTCCCAATCCCCACTCTTCTCTCTCTTTTTCTCCTTCGCTATCCTCTATCCTTACCACTGGCTCCCCCCCCCCCCCACCCCCTTTTTTTTCTCCCTTCTCTTTCTCAGTTTGGGTTTACACTCTTGGTTGTGCGGAGTTCTCTCATATTGTTCCATACATCTCGCCCAGGGATACATTCCTGAAACTATGTTTTGTTATATCTCCGTATTATGGGTTTTTGATCCTTCCCTCTTCCCTTTGTACTGCATCATTTTCTTCCATCCACATGGATCATAGCCACATCTGTGATGTTTTTCTGTTTACTTACTTGTACATGTTCTTTTTATTTCTCATGCTTTGTCTGTAAAATTTGTGCAACATAATAAAAACAAATTTGCCTTTAAAAGCTACAAGTCTCATTTCTGGTATTATTTGCTCAAAATAGGTTAGAAAATAAAAGCAAAGCCTGATTGGCTATTATGATCAAAAGCCTGGGATTTTATTTTTTTGCACAATCCATGATCAAGAATAGAGTGACTGACAAACGGTTTACTATTTCGGTACAGTGCCACATTCCCAGTGCCTGGATTAATGTTACAATTTATTCTGCTACAAACTGCAATGTCAGTGTTGGAACTTTAAATAGAATGCACCGAAACTGCTGATTTTCCACAGTTGATCGCAGGTTAAAATGATTACTATATGTTTCAGTATGTTATGCGACACTGTGATATTGCCTATTGAGTGACATAATCACTTTAAGGAAAATACATGAATCATATTAAAAATATAAGTTTGCTCCGCTAAGGCAGAGTTGCTTTCATATTTCTGTCATTGTAGACTCACCCATTTGAGTTGACTGATCTTCACACTCTTTGGGTTCTGTTGTATTGCTGTACTGCTCCTCTTCTCTTCTTTCTTTCTATGTAGAACACATACAGTATAGTGCCATGCCAGAAGTACAAAGTACATGTTTCCTCAAGATCTGTTCTAATAGATTGGTTTAACTCCTCAACAGCTGATAATGCACAGTTCCCAAACATACTCTTTGTCTACATACTGTAGATGTTGTTTTATTTAAATGTAGAGTACATATAACTGAACTGACCTTTACAAAGAACCAATAGGCATCTGTAGTAAACTGAATCACATGGTTGAATAGGTAAAATGTAGCAGCCTTACCTCTCAGGGATTACTTGATTTTGATTATTTACTTGTATTCTCTCCCTATTAGAGCAGAAGTGTCAGGCTGATTGCTAGGCTGAAAGGCTGTCCTGTCTCTGCCTGAAGTCAGTGATGACTCAAAAACTGTCATCTAACAAAGGTGCTTTGAGAATATCAGCCTTACTTTACGATTTACGATTTTTTTTTTATCCTTGACAAGAATACAGTGCTGCTGTCAGCACAACTGACCATCCATGAGAGGCATGGTGGAACTATAATAAGTCATTAGGAGTAGAGATTCAGAGTCTCACAGATGTCAATTCCTTGTTACCAATAAATATATAGACAGCATTAATAAAATGTGTCCTTGAGGTTTGTAAATATCAAGCATTTAACACTATTAAAAAAACCCACAAAACACAAGAAGGAGCTGCTGATGCATTTAAATATAAAATAACACTATAATAAAAACCTGACTAAAGCTCCATCTCGTATTCCTTAATATATAATCCTCCAAAGATCATAAATCATAACTTATAGGACCTGATAGACAACTCGGCATCATATCCATATGTACCATATTCTTTATTAATATTACAAATAATAAACCATAAATAAAAAATGTACACTGCCACCAACATTTAGTTAAAAATAATTGGCCAAATATATGTGAAAAGAACCCCACAGAAGCTGCAGAAAAAAGCACCCACGAGAAAAATGTATCCTCAATGGTAAAATAAGGGTATTATCTTCTTACAGGGATACAATCAGTGCCTTTATACAGTATCCAAAAATATAACCTGTAAAGTCCTAGATGGAAATTGGCCAGATCTAATAAGTACCCAAGAATAACAAAATAAAGTCCCAGGTTGAAAATAAGCTTCATTCAGACCACTTATAACTTGTATCTTAGCTTCTCAATATTGGAAATCTGAGGAGTGATGGAAGTAGTAGAACAAGTCCCAAACTTCAGTTTCAGTGGGATCTAACCTGATTTTGGGGACCAATGCTGGAAAACTCCACAGGAAGGTTTTTGGATTTCCATATGCCTTAAATATTCCATATCACAGACCACCATATGTTGAGATGAACACAGTGTTATATGGAAAACCTTCCCAAGAAGCCACCACAGCCATCATTGCAAAAGCCAAGCCATACACTGTGTACAGACTGTAGTTGCATTGCAAAGGAGATACCAGCTACACACCCATATTGGCTGAATAATGAAGGAAATACTTAGCCATCCACCTAAGGCATAATTCATCCAGGTTATTCCATGAGGCACTTATTAATCAAAGTATTCATGTAGTGTTTAGTGGTCTGGTCCATATTACATCTTGGGGGGGGGCTCCCCAGAGTGCTGAAAATAAGGTGGGCCGGAATAAACCTGACCGATTTCGCCGGCCACTCCGGCTGCTATTTTCTGCAACTATAATCACATATAATTGGCCAAATATTTTTAACTAAATGCTGGTGGCAATGTTTATTATTTATTTATTTTTTATTATTTGTGATATTAATAAAGCATATGGCACTTATGGATATGATGCCAAGTTGTCTCCCAGGTCCTATGAGCTATGATCTTTGGAGGACTGTATATTAAAGAATAAGAGGTGAAGTTTTAATCTGGTTTTTATTAAATAACATTATTTTACTCTGAAATATTATTATTACAGGCACGTATATAGCGCCATCAATTTACGCAGTGCTTTACATATATTGTACATTCACATCAATCCCTAACCCTCAAGGGGTGTACAATTTAAGGTCCCTAACTCACATTCATACATACACATACTGGGGCCAATTTAGACAGCAGCCAATTAACCTACCAGCACGTCTTTGAAGTGTGGGAGGAAACCAAAGTACCTGGAGAAAACCCACGCAGGCACAGGGAGAACATGCAAACTCCAGGCAGGTGGTGCCATGGTTGGGTTTTAAACCAGCCACCCTAGTACTGCCAGGTGGAAGTGCTAACCATTAAGCCACTGTGCTGCCCAAATATACCAGCAGTGATCATACAGTTACTGTTACTTGGATGCTATAGCAGCCACTCACAAGTGTTGCACAGTAGCTTTAAAATTCTTCTATTATGCCTAGTTCAGAAAGTGTGGAGCGGTAATGAAGGTGACAAGAATGTGCAGAGCAAGCATGTTGTTAAAAAGAAAGTGCAGAGGGGTAATGAAGGTGACAAGCACGTGCAGAGCAAGCATGGTGGTAAAAAGAATGTGCAGAGCGGTAATGAAGGTGACAAGAACATGCAGCGCAGTAATGAAGGTGACAAGAATGTGCAGAGCAAGCATGATGGTAAAAAGAATGTGTAGAGCTGTAATGAAGGTGACAAGAATGTGCAGAGCGGTAATGAAGGTGACAAGAACATGCAGAGCAGTAATGAAGGTGACAAGAATGTGCAGAGCAAGCATGATGGTAAAAAGAATGTGCAGAACAGTAATGAAGGTGACAAGAACGTGCAGAGCAGTAATGAAGGTAACAAGAATGTGCAGAGCGGTAATGAAAGTGACAAGAATGTGCAGAGCAAGCATGATGGTAAAAAGAATGTGCAGAGCAGTAATGAAGGTGACAAGAATGTGCAGAGCGGTAATGAAGGTGACAAGAACATGCAGAGCAGTAATGAAGGTGACAAGAATGTGCAGAGCAAGCATGGTGGTAAAAAGAATGTGCAGAGTGGTAATGAAGGTGACAAGAACGTGCAGAGCAGTAATGAAGGTAACAAGAATGTGCAGAGCGGTAATGAAGGTGACAAGAATGTGCAGAGCAGTAATGAAGGTGACAAGAATGTGCAGAGCAGTAATGAAGGTGACAAGAATGTGCAGAGTGGTAATGAAGGTGACAAGAATGTGCAGAGCGGTAATGAAGGTGACAAGAACATGCAGAGTGGTAATGAAGGTGACAAGAATGTGCAGGGTGGTAATGATGGTGACAAGAATGTGCAGAGCAAGCATGGTGGTAAAAAGAATGTGCAGAGTGGTAATGAAGGTGACAAGAGCATGCAGAGCAGTAATGAAGGTGACAAGAATTTGCAGAGCGGTAATGAAGGTGACAAGAACATGCAGAGCAGTAATGAAGGTGACAAGAATGTGCAGAGCAAGCATGATGGTAAAAAGAATGTGCAGAGCGGTAATGAAGGTGACAAGAATGTGCAGAGCAGTAATGAAGGTGACAAGAATGTGCAGAGCCGTAATGAAAGTGACAAGAACATGCAGAGCGGTAATGAAGGTGACAAGAATGTGCAGAGCAAGCATGGTGGTAAAAAGAATGTGCAGAGCGGTAATGAAGGCGACAAGAATGTGCAGAGCAAGCATGGTGGTAAAAATAATGTGCAGAGCGGTAATGAAGGTGACAAGAATGTGCAGAGTAGTAATGAAGGTAAGAAGAATGTGCAGAGCAGTAATGAAGGTGACAAGAATGTGCAGAGTGGTAATGAAGGTGAGAAGAACATGCAGAGCAGTAATGAAGGTGACAAGAATGTGCAGAGCAAGCATGATGGTAAAAAGAATGTGCAGAGCGGTAATGAAGGTGACAAGAATGTGCAGAGCCCTATCGAAAGTGACAAGAACATGCAGAGCGGTAATGAAGGTGACAAGAATGTGCAGAGCAAGTATGGTGGTAAAAAGAATGTGCAGAGCGGTAATGAAGGCGACAAGAATGTGCAGAGCAAGCATGGTGGTAAAAATAATGTGCAGAGCGGTAATGAAGGTGACAAGAATGTGCAGAGTAGTAATGAAGGTAAGAAGAATGTGCAGAGCAGTAATGAAGGTGACAAGAATGTGCAGAGTGGTAATGAAGGTGACAAGAACATGCAGAGCAGTAATGGAGGTGACAAGAATGTGCAGTGCAAGCATGGTGGTAAAAAGAATGTGCAGAGCAGTAATGAAGGTGACATGAATGTGCAGAGCAGTAATGAAGGTAACAAGAATGTGCAGAGCGGTAATGTACGTGACAAGAACGTGCAGAGTGGTAATGAAGGTGACAAGAATGTGCAGAGCGGTAATGAAGGTGACAAGAATGTGCAGAGCAGTAATGAAGGTGACAAGAATGTGCAGAGAGGTAAGGAAGGTGACAAGAACCTGCAGAGTGGTAATGAAGGTGACAAGAATGTGCAGAGCAGTAATGAAGGTGACAAGAATGTGCAGAGCAGTAATGAAGGTGACAAGAATGTGCAGAGCGGTAATGAAGGTGACAAGAATGTGCAGAGCAAGCATGGTGGTAAAAAGAAAGTGCAGAGCAAGCATGGTGGTAAAAAGAAAATGCAGAGCAAGAATGGTAAGAATAAGGTTGTGAAGAAAATAACCATTGAGTTGAAGAAGGAAATGGTAGAAAAGCATGACCGTGGTATTCGTGTGACTGATCTGGCCTTGGAGTATAAGATGGTGAAGTCGGCAATCTTGACTATTTTGAAGAAGAAAGCTGCCATCAAAGGATCTGATGTGGCAAAAGGAGTAACAATGTTAACCAAGCAGAGGACACAAGCGCTGGAAGAGGTGGAAAAACTTTTGTTAGGGTGGTTGAATGAGAAACAGCTGACAGGTAAAAGCATTAGTGAAGCTATGATCTGTGAAAAAGCCAGGAAATTGCACAATGATTTACTGCAAAAAAGCTCCTCTACAAGTGCAGCAATCGAAGAATTTAAAGCCAGTAGAGGGTGGTTTGAGATATTCCGCAAGACAAGACATGGTGAGGCTTCCAGTTCTGACAAGGCCGCTGCAGAAGCCTACAAAAAAGAATTTGCAGAATTCATGAAGGTAGAAGGATGTGTTCAACAAGTGTTCAACTGTGATGAAACAGGGCTCTTCTGGAAAAAGATGCCAAACAGAACCTATATAATGCAGGTGGAAAAGGCACTGCCGGGGCACAAGCCCATGAAGGACAGATTGACCCTTTTGCTGTGTGCAAACACAAGCAATGTCGCTAAAGAGACGTCCTTGAGTCTGAAAGAATTCTGGAAGAAACATTTCAATGCTCTCCACTGCATCAACCTCATTGACAAAGCCTGGGAAGATGTCACTCACAGAACCTTAAACTCAGCCTGGAGGAAAGTGTGGCCAGAATGTGTCACTGAATGTGACTTTGAAGGGTCTGATGCAGAGGTAGTGGAGGAGATTGTGTCCATGGGCAAGAGTATGGGTCTGGATGTCGATGGTCCAGACATAAGGGAGCTTGTTGAGGAACATAAGGAGGAGCTGACCATAGATGAACTTTCTGAACTCCACAGTGAGCAGCAGATTGCATTTATTGAGGAGCATTCCACTGAGTAGGAGGAAGACAGGGAGGAGGTTAGCAGTGATGCCATAAAACCCATGATGGAAAAATGGAATGAGTGCCATGATTTTTTGAGAAGCACCACTCCAACATAACTGTAGCGAACAGAGTGTTGAATCTGATGAATGATAACGAGGTCTCTCATTTTTTGAGGGTTATGAAGTGCAGGAAAAGACAAGTGACATTGGATAGATTTTTCACCAAAACTGACCCTGCAGCTAAGAGACAAAGAAGAGAGGAAACCCCTGAAGGAGATCTCCCCAATGTCCTTATGGAGGGGGACTCTCCCTCCGAACTATAACCGCCTCCCACCCGCCTTCCTGTCCTCCACTCCAGAAGTCGTCTAAAGCAAGGTTAGTGTTCTCTCTCTTCATACTGTACTGTACTGTACTGTACTTTGTTTCATATTTTTGTGGTTCAGAAACAAAAAAAAAAGTTCAGAATGGATTATCCTTATTTACATTGAACCTCATGGGAAAATTTGATTCGGTTGGTGACCAACTTTGGTTCGCAACCATGTTCGTAGGGGTCAGAATGGATTAACCTGATTTACATTGAACCCTACGGGAAAATTTGCCTCGGTTCATGACTAATTCGGTTCGTGACCAGAGTCGTGGAACGAATTAAGTTCGAGAACCGAGGTATCACTGTAGCTGCTTTTTCTGTCCTCTTCTGGATCATCTGCAAGTTTAAGGACTGAAGATGCAAGGTTTTTTTTTAGTTTGATTGTGTACTTGAACTAGATGGGCAAATGTATATGTGTCAGATAAATATCACTGTGACAGATTTCAGAATCGTGTACTTTAAGTAACTCAAAAAGCTGCTTATTTTTCCTGAGGAGAGTTTGTAGATTTTTACAGTACCACTCAAGGTAGTATTTCATATTTATAATGCTTGAAAGAGTGGACCAAGGGGGCGTCCTTAGGGGATTCTCACAGAACCATGATAAAGGACAGATAACTGGATTGTTTGCCAAGGTCATTAGGTAGTTTCTACAATGTGGAAACCCTCAGCCCCTACAAATGGAACTGGTGATACATGTGGGAAGTCTGAGCAGCCACCTAATAGAAATCACATGACTATGAGCAAATTAATAAATTAATATGTGATGTGCAATTGCCAGATTTGAACTTTTACCGCTTTTAAGGAATCAGAACATTGACATAACAACCGACTTTAACTTTCTTTATTCAACTTCATTTTCTTCAACAGATGTTTGAATTGTCACAATTCACTAAGCTCTAACCCATGTGCTATTTACTAATACAGTTCTTTTTAGTGATGTGATTGTCAGCTTTGTTTCATTTTTGTGTATTAAATGTTTATTTCTTTCTACAGGTGTAAAGCATGCAACATTCAAGTACAATTCAAGTGTTCAGGTAATGGATATGTTCATAACATTTTACCAAGGACAGCAAGAGGATTACATTAGTAATCTGATACTGTGACAGGTAATATTTGTCCAACAGATATGTGGAAAAATTGTTTAATTTCAGAGTATATTTCTGAGTACAAACTTTGATTTTAAAGCATAGCTAGACTTGCAAAAAATGTTATACAGAAGATCACAGAAGACAAAGGGAAGGGTGGGGGGGGGTAGACAAAAATTTGTGACTGTTGTTTTCAGTTTTCATTGGCTCCCATTGCTGAAAATAATGGTCATCAAGGTACTTCTTGTAGTGTAACTTGAACCTAGTGTACTTTTCCTACATGCTAAGAGAATTAAAAAATTATATCATGTAATTAATGGTCTACATTCAAAACTGCCATTTCTGTGAAAAAATCCAGAATGGGTTTCATTTGAATTTGTAAAGTTGGAGCAGTTGGGTGGAAGGTATTGTTCTGGTTGTTATATTTTGCAAATGGAGTCTCCTCTGAAAAGGCAGCCTGGGATGTAACTTACAGTAGCAATGCTAAACTAAAATATTTGTTTTGGTTACTGTTGGCCTTTAATTATTTTGGAATTATGGACAAAATAAACAATTACATATGGTGCAGTTTGTCCTTGCCATTAAAGTGTTACAAAACTCATAACAGTAAAATCAGTCTGTATATGCAGTAAAGCATGCTTGTTATACTCAATGTGGTGCCTAAGGGGTTAATCCTCTGCATTGTGTAAAAACACTGTTTGATCCTGACTTCTCTGATCCTCCCCTTATTCCAGTGCCCCCCTCTTATCTCTTGATAAGACATATTGTGTGGAATAACTCTGCACATGCTCAGTTTGGTGTGTATTGCTAGAGAGATTTTTTTTTTCTTCTTGGGAGAGTGCATGTGATCAGCACAGGGCTAATCAGCACCAGGGGCGGACTGACCATTTGGAAACTCGGGCACTCCCCGAGGGCCTAGGGTCAGTAGGGGGCCCCAGGAGATGCCCCTGGTACCTTTTTCATAGGCTTTTTTGAGTTTGGGCAAGGACACAGGGGCCCCATGATCCCCTATTGCCCGGGGGCCCCATGAGTTGTCAGTCCGTCCCTGATCAGCACTGTCCAGACAGAGGTCAGGGGTTCTGCATCCTCCTAGAACAGAATGAAAACTCCTCCTACAAGCTTTAACCAGTGCTGTGCTGGACACTGATAGAAGTCACAAGACTGCTCTAACTGAGAAAAGGTATTTAGCAGTTTATATTTACATAAATAATTGCATTTCCATGTTCTGTGTACTGTGGGAGACTAGATATAGTGAATGCAGGGTCCTGGGTTTAGTTACACTTTATCATATCAGTTTTGGTTTTTCACTAACTGTTGATCCTGCCAGCAGATCCATTTTTTTTCCACCTTCTGTAATAGGGTGACAATGCAGTTCAGTCTGAAGTGAAATTGCACAGCAGCATTGTCACACAGCGAACAAGTCAATTTTAAGGTGGCCATACACTTCGACAAATTATCAATATTTTCACCAACTGATCTCTACCAATAGTAATGATTGATCTAAGTTGACAACCCGTTTACTCAACCTGACACACACGGGAAACTGGACTTTGATCAATAGTTAGGTTATCACCTTCCTGTTTTCACCATGTAATCTCAGAATCTGATCAATCGACATGCTGTCAAATTCATGATGCAAAGTATCCCAAAGCTGCTGATTAATGTAAAATGAGTATACTAATTGAAACCGAGTGTAAATCAATCAGAAGGGAAGTTATCCCTATTCGATTGTTTGCAGATTTGATCGCTTTGATGGAACCACGTATTGATTATTTAAAAAATCAAAGCATGTATGGCTACCATTAGATGAACATGTAGTTTTTACAGACAAGTAAATTAAACCCCAACTCCAGCTTAGACGTTTTAAGCTGTTACAGCAAACAGCATTTATTTTAATATTTAAAGTGTAATTATGGCCAAAACCAAAAATGACATATATGATGCAGTCTGCCACTAGCATTAACACCGCAGTCTTTGTTTTTATGAGTACCCCTGTATTATAGTTTTATTACCTGGTGATCCAGCCAGTATGTCTGTTGTTTTTCAACTTCTGTTAACAGACCAGGCTGTCCAGCTCAGGCTGTCCAGCAGATAGTCTTGAGACAAACATTTACATTGAAAGGGGGGCTTACAATAGTCACCGTTTATTAATTTTTGTTACACCTTTATCCCAAAAGCAAAAAAACTTCTGCAGTAACTGCTTAAAAAGCATTAGCTGGAGTTGGGCTTTACGCTGTTAGTCACCAATCTAAAGTACATCTAAATCTTCTATTCTATCCAACAGTACCCTTGCCATTGATTGGCAATGCTGCTGTCCAGGGGTAGCTACGTTGCTCTTCCATTGATGCATTACAGAAAATATTGTAGCCGCCCTAAGACCAGAGGTGTGTTACTGGCTTATCACCAGGTGAAAATAAAGAAATAAACGCTTTAAAAAAAAAAAGAAAACTAATGTAGCCAATGCATCCAATGATTGCTAAGATACAATATCTTATTTTTTTTGTTTTTGAGTTTGGTTTAGAGAAAACACAATCACTCTCAGCACACAGAGATCTTCCACAGTTGAATGAGCCACAGATGTGTGCCTAAAATGCCTAGCCGATGCAGCCCTCCTCAGACAGGGGAATCCAATGTGCAACTACAAAAAGAACAGACAGGTAGTGCATTACCAACATTTTAATATTTTAAAAACATGAAGAATGACAGTTGGGTACTCACAAAAGAACTAAGTGTGAAAGCATAGAAAACCATGAGATGCCATACAGTGCAGGAGTTGCGTACCCCAACATACACCTAGCTAGGCTGGAGAGCTGACACATTTTAGGGGCGTACCCCTTCTTCAGAGATAAATGAAGAAAAGCTGACATTTGTAAGCACCACCACCAGTGTAATTTAGTCTGCCTCAACCGCTTTAATGGCAAATTTTACTGGACAGCTTGGTTGGTTACAAGAAGTGGAAATTCTATCAATCTACTGCCAGGATTAATACGTAATAAAACTATGTTACAGATGACAATCATAAAAACTAAAACTACTGTGTTGATTCTATTAACAGATTGCCTTTTGTATGCTATTTCTTTATTTTTCCCAAAGCTGTACTTTAAGTAAGGAATGTTCAACCACAATCTTGGATATCACCGGGCACAGTAAATTTACTTGTGTTTAATTGTCCAATGCTTCAGGTGACCTGCCCATTGTTACTTCAGTCTGGGGAAGCATGTATTGTTTGTAGATCCTTTAGGGATGCTAAAAAAAACCAATGGTTTTCATCAGGGAAAACAGTAAATCAAGTTAAAAATGGTCTCATGTTAGCTGTAGAATACAGTAGATTCTGAATCTGGTTAAAATAGCAATAGGATAATTCCATTAGTGGCTAACTGTGGTAGAATCATAGCAAGGTGATTGTAAGCCTACATTGAAAGTTGTTTGATCTTTACTACTTGTGATTATTCATAAGAAGTTTATGTTTTCTAAAAATGCAGAAAATTATAAAATATACAATCTGGCATTAAACAGCTATAAATTGTTGTGTGCAAATTATCAGAATATATCTTCTTCTGATTATCAGCATCAATTGAAACAATACACTGTACTGTATATCAATGTGTTCATATTGTAGTTAATCAAGGTAAATGCAGTAATCTGCTGGCCGGATTAATACAGATGATCCCTTGCAGTTCCCATTACAGAACCCTTGCCAGTGTATTCCATTTTTGTTGTTTAGTTTGGATGCAAAACATGCTCCGTACCACCATGCACCACCATAACTGGTAGCGCAGTTACCAGCGGCGTTAGTGTCCTGGTCTTTGTCCTTAACTGAGAACTTCATATTATCATGTGTGACCCCTGCAGTTATTGAAGACATGGCATCTCCTGCAGTGCCCGTGTAGCTTCCCAGCCTCAGCTTGTAGCCATTAGCTTCATCCTCCACACTGAACAGGTTGTAGTCAGCATATTTTTCTTCATTGTTATTGTCAAGAATAACAAAACGAGCCTGATACACCCTCTGTTTGGTGATTCGGTGAATGTACTCAATGCCCAGCCAGTAATCCTTCTCAACATTGCCAAAGCCATATTTGTAGGTAGTCCAGGACTCATCCCATGTAATCTCGGAGTTAAAGGAATTACGCTGGATGACAATCCAACCTCCACTGTAGGTTGTCATGTCACAGTACACAATCAATGGGTGGGGGATATCTTGGGGTTGGATAGCATACACACCACTTTCCTTGTTTCTTGAGATGCCACTGCAGTCTTTTGGTAACTCTATAAAAGAAGTTACTTAGATGTAGAAATCAGTAACTAATAGAAAGCAGTCTAATAACATGTACATGGAAAGGATATGTTATGTAAATTTTACTTTTTAATAAATACCGCAATAAATAGGCCTAAATAACAAAAAGGTGAAGCTAAGTGCAGAGACCTTTAATTGTAATTATATAACATAACCCAGGTTTTACGTGCCAGATTAAAAGCTTAACCCGAGAAACTACAGGGACCTCTAGAAGGGTAACAGGAGCACCTCAGAGGCTAAACAAATGTATCCACCAATCAATGGGCAGTTTGAAAAGTCTTGTTTTGCAGACGCATGCATCTGCACATGCCCACTGGTACAAACATATATAACAGAAGGTGTATAGTATGCGCGTACATTCCTATTCAAAGGCAGACAACGAACAGAAGATTGATTTCTTAAATGTTGTCTATTTTTTATACACTTTAACAAATAATTTTCCAAAAATGCTATCATGCATCAGAAATGTTTAGGATACAACAAATCATTTACTAATCTGCTTGTAAGGTGGTGGTTAGTCTCCTTTTGCAGTCATTATTATATTCTACCCTGCATCAAATTTCAGGTATTGAGCTGGTCTGTTCTTCCCTTGTGCCAGGCTATTTAGCAGGTGGGTGGAGATAGTTGAGAAGCTCAAGATGGAGAACATAGAGTAGTACAAGGTGTCCGAATGTTGCTCTCACCCCCTTTTAGGCACCTGAGTGCTGGGATGGCAATGGTAGAACAAAAACTTCAACTTAAAAAAGGGTGAACTTTAGGTTATCGGGGACAGCACATAGCAGGTAGCACTACAGCAACCCTCTCTCTATAGCATGGGAAAGAGATTGTGCTTGTTATGCCAGAATACTGAAATTATTATAATATGTCCCATAAATCCACACAATCCAACAAATCAAAAACATTTTTAAACCCTTATAATGTGAAGATCAGCTGTGATTATTACATATACTATAATATTATATCCAAATACACAACCAGCACTAAAGTTCAAATAATTGCTACAAATAAAAAATACAATGTTGCAAAATCAACAATCAACAAATTCTGTGTACCTGTGTTTCATTCTCTACACACGGAATGTCATCAAAAATCGATCCACCAAATTAACAAAATATATCCATCTGTAGTGTATATTTGCCTCAATCCAAAGTACTAGTGTGATCCATCTCTGCTAAGTAGTTCCTCTGCTATCTGCAAAAGTCACTGCTATCAGGTTTTACAGAGGAGTAAGTTTACTGTGTATGTTTTATTACTGTGTATGCTTCCCTATGTGCTGTGTAGAGGGGGGTGTTTCCATTCCCTTCACTCAGGTCTCAGATTACTCTCATCTCTCCTCTCTGAGTTGTGCAGTGTGTGATGTCAGCTCCAGCCCCTTATTTCTGGAAGCTCAGACAAGCTGTGTAAATTCTGGATTTGGAACTGATTCAGATAAGAGAGAGTTACAGATAAACTGGTACAACATAAGTAGGATGATTTATTTAATCTCATTGTATCACCTGAAGCTTTACTGGGTGTAGATAAGGTTTTACAACCACTTTAAGCAGGGAAATTATCTACAGTCTCGCATGTGTTCTAAACACCACATCAAATGTGCTCCAACTGTGTTATCCACCGTCACTTTCAGAAAGGATCACTCACCAGATGGGATGGACCTCAAATAATACAGGCTTGATGCCTGTATTAAAAATAATTATCAATATCTCCAGAGATCCCATGAAAAACATTAAGATAGAAATGCCTAGTTATTTCATAAATTAATTCTTTTCCATCTTTCCAACTCCATTTGCAAAAATTCTTTCCAACTGGGAAGAATATAGACTCAAAATACAACCCAATAGTATAATTCTTATTATTATACAGGATTTATATACTGTAGTGCCAACAGTTTGCGAAGCGCTTTACAAAATGAAGGCAGACATTACAGTTACAACAAAATTTGGTACAAAAGGAATCAGAGGGCCCTGCTCATTAGAGCTTACAATCTAAGAGGAAGGGTCAAGTGATACAAAAGGTAATAGCTGAGGGGGATGAGCTGGTGGAGAAAGTAAAAACACACTGCATTAATTAGAAGTAGGATAGGCTTCTTTAAAGATAAGGGTTTTCAGAAATCATCTAAAGGTGGATAGAGTAGGAGATAGTCGGACAGATTGGGGTAGGGAGTTCCATAGGATGGGAGAAGCTCGAGAAAAGTCTTGGAGGCAAGCATGGGAGGAGGTAACACGGGAACTAGAGAGCAGGTGGTCTTAAGATGACTGAAGAGAGAGTTTTGGTTGGTATTTTGAGACCAGGTTAGTGATGTAGCTGGGGGCCAAGTTGTGGATGGTTTTGTAGGCTGTTGTTAGTACCTTGAATTTTATTAATTGGGTGAGTGGAAGCCAGTGGAGGGATTGGCAGAGAGGGGTGGCAGACACTGAATGGTTGGCAAGGTGGATGAGTCTGGCAGCATTCATAATGGACTGAAGGGGGGATAGCCTATGAGGAGGGAGTTGCAGTAGTCGAGGCAAGTGAAAACCAGGGAGTGAATTAGAAGCCTCATATTGTCATTGGTTAAGAAGGTACATATTCTGGAGATTTTGTGGAGGTTCAGGTGGCATGATTTGGACAGGGATTAGATGTGAACCTGAAAGGACAGTTAAGAATCCAGGGTTACCCCTAGCACCCTTGCATGTGGGGAACGGGTTGATAGTTGTGCCATTGATCTTGACTGAGAAATCAGGGGAAGGGGCACGTGGGGGAGGAAATCTTATGAGCTCAGTTTTGGATAGATTATGTTTTAGGAAGTGGTATAACATCCAGTCTGATATCTCTGTTAGGGGGGTGTGGTCAGCGCAGCATGTAACCGAACGTGTTCCCGAGTAGCTCCGCCGGAATCCTGCTACTTAATTACCATAATTCTGCCGTCTACTTCTCTGAGAGGCACCTTACCGGTTACCCCTCTGCTCCGTTCATCTCCTGACACGGCTGCACTGCCAATTGCGATGTCCAGGAGAGCACAGAGAGGCCGCTCGGCCCTCGACCCTACCATCCAAGATGGTGATCTCCCGCCCCACTCTGCAAAGGAAGCGACCCAGCAGCTCTTTGCATGGACACCAGCCAAAGATCCCCCCTCTTCCTCCATGTTAGCTCCTGCAGGAGCAGGGCCTGATGCATTTGCTGGGGACATGGGCTTACCTTTTACCCATCTAGAGGAGCCTGCTGGTGGCTTCTCTGTGAATGGGGCTTCCCTATTTCTTCACGTGAGACCTGACTTACAATCTGCTACTCAAGGCCCAGAGCCTACCCTCCAGGATATCCTCACTGCTGTCACTACATGCAACACCTCTATTGCAGATATAGCAGGTGAAGTTAAGAGTATGAACATGGAAATATCTTTAGTTCGCCAGGATATGCAAAAGCTCTGTGAGCGAACCTTGGCATTGGAAGGGCGGGTTAGCACTATTGATATCACTTTTAGTAAATCAGTGATAAGTGAGGAAATTGATGGGGTGAGCTGAGGGATAGAGAGATAGATTTGTGTGTCATCAGCATAGAAATGGTATTGGAAACCATGGGAAGCTATCAGCTGACCCAGGGAAGAGGTGTAGATCGAGAATTGGAGAGGTCCAAGTACAGAACCTTGGGGGACCCCAACGATAAGAGGAATAGGAGAGGAGGAAATAGAGTTGTAACTGACACTGAAGGTGTGGTGAGATAGGTAAGATGTGAACCAAGGGAGAGTACTGTCATGGAGGCCAAGGAAATACAGTTTGTGAGGAGCAGGGGGTGGTCAACTGTGTCAAAGGCAGCGGAGAGGGCCAAAAGTAAGGGTATGGAATAGTGTCCATTGGTTTTAGTGGTTAGTAAATCATGTGTGGGTTTTAGGAGAGCAATTTCTGTGGAGTGGTGCAAACAGAATCAGAGGTTTTGTCATTGAGACAATCTGTTGCAGAAAAGAAGGGTTAAGAGGTTTCTACAGGTAACTGTTAGGTAATTGGAATTCAAGGGGGAGGAAGCCAAGGAGATAGTGAAGCTAATAAGGGAGTGATCAGATAGAGGAAAAGGAATGTTGATGAGTTTACAAGGAGTGCATAGGTAGGAGAATACAAGGTCAAGGCAGTTGCCATTAGAGTGAGTAGAAGCATGTGTCTATTGTTTTAGGTTGAAAGATGAGGTTAGGCTCAGAAGTTTAGAAGTAGCAGGGGTGTTAAGATTAACATGGATGTTGAAGTCACCAAGAATTATTGTGGGAGTTTCAGAAGAGAGAAAGTATGGTAGACATCAAGGAAGCTTGATACCGATCCAGGAGGCCAATAGATCACAGCAATTCTCAAAGAAACTGGAGAGAATCGACAAATACAGTGAGCTTCAAATGAGGAAAGGGACAGAGGGAGGTGAATGAAGGACCTGAAAAGTGCTTTGAGGAGATAGGATTCAGACTACACCTTCCTTCCGTCTACTAGGCTTGGGAGAGTGAGTCCAGAGGAAGCCACCATGGGAGAGGGCAGCGGGAGAGGGAATGTCAGATTTGTGAAGCCAGGTTTCAATCGCAAGTAGGTTAAAGGCGTTTGTGATAAAAAGGTCATAGACAGAGGGGAGTTGCTTTATAAGTTAAAGATATAAATTAAAAATAAAGAATGAAAAACATTTGGTTGTGCTTACGTTACATAAGTACTGTGGTGAACAGCATGTAAGTATGAGAAGACTGTTATCTGCACAGTCCCACCATAACATGAAAGCTCCATCTGCCTTGAGCTCTATTAGCAGTAAATCCAGGGCTTGTGTTTACACTCAGGGTAAGTACCATTAACCAGCATGATGACATCACCTGCTTAACCTTCACTAGAAACTCAGTGTGTCTACTCTGAGTGTGACGATAAGCCTGGGATTTACAGAATGAGGGATCCAGATTTAATGGTAAAATGCACATTTATAATTTGAGGTCCATCCTGTCTGATGAGTGAGCTTTCTGAAGGTAGTGGTGGATAACATAATTGGAGCACAATTGAATTGTGGATTTTAGAATACGTGTGGTGCTCTTGATCATTTATCTGGTTAAAGGTGGTAGAACCATCTCCAAAGACATTCTTTGGTGAATGAAACACAGTTACACAAAAAAGATTGTGGATTTTGCAACATTGTATTTATTATTTGAAGCACATATCTGTACTTTGGCACTGATTGTGTATGTGAATATAGCAATGTATTATCTGAAAATTGAATTTGTAAGTTATGGAGACCTTTATTCATATACCATGTGTGGATACCAATGATATGGGCTTAGTTAAAAGTTAAAGAACAAGGAGGCAAAGGGAGCATAGCCTGTCAGTGGAGTGCTTGGACAGGTTCCACAGATGTGCTCACCAGAATGTATGGGCTACCATTATGAAGTTCTCAAACATGGTGCACGACTTGCCTATGGCTCAGATTCAGAACCACCAGAAAAGCGAGTCCTTGCAATGTGTGAAGGGAAATGTACTCCTGAACAGGTCTACTGGTCAGAGAAGTGACTGGAACCTGTATATAGTAAGAGCTGGTGAGATGGACTGATTCATCAATGCAGAGCTGTAATTTTGGCACATGGGCCGGGAACTGGCTAATCAACCCAGTCCTTGGGTAACCTATCCTTTATACTTGAACTTAATTTGGAAAATCTACTCTCCAAAGTTCTCTCTCCAAATTCTATCCATTTATGGTTGGAGCTGCCAAATATTTAGAGGTGATTTTACAAAAAATATATTTTATTTGACATTTTCATCCAAGGCTAATCTACTGTCACATACTTTTGTTATCATCATCATCCCCATCTCTTGGTTTTCTTCGAGAATGGCGTGTTGAAGTTATGGTCACTAAAGCCAAAATCAGAAGGTAATTTAAGATATCTAAAAGGACATAAAACAGATTGCACTATTAACCATGCATGATATACTTAGCATTACAACTTGGTAAAGAAATCACATATCCATTCTTATTAAAGTTTAGCTAAACATCCAGTTTAATCTACTAAATCCAAAAACAGATTCATTAAAACAATGGGTGTTCAAAGTCTTATAGTTAGTTTAGAAAAAATCCACCACCTGAGTAAAAAAAACCTGTCCTCTTCCAACATTCTGTAGAGAAGGATCTTGACTGCTGTGTGAAAACAGTGGTCTCTCTGCAGAGTTTACAGAACTATGGCTTAGTAGGGGCTGTGTGAGATCTCTACAGAAAGACCGCTGTTTCCACACAGAGAACAAAGGTTCTCTTTTGCAGCATGCTACTGAGGTCCTGATATTATAATTATTGTTGGGATTTCAGTTTTAAAGTGAAATTATATGTATAAAGTAAAAAATTGTAGAAAAAAACCTTCATCCTGCCTGTCAGCGGAGGAGTTTGATTGGCCCCCGAAACATGTTCTGGTAAGAATCAAGTTTTTTATTAAATTACCTTGGACTCTTGGGCGTATGTTTAGTGCTCTCTTTGAACTGTATGTGTCTGGATTCTTAACTCTAGGTCCTTTCCCTTTCTCCTGATGGGGGTCCATGTCTTGCGGAGGGCTCTTTAACCGGAGCCAGTGTGCCCAGTGGCAATTTCAGTGATCGTTAGAAAATCCAAATCCAGCACCCTGTTTATTCTTGTGTTCTGAATAGTTTGCTAATATGCTGTGCATACTAGCACCTTTCATTTTACCCATCTCTGTCTATTAATATTAACGCATAATTACACATTTTTATTGCAAAGCAAGGTGATTTACTATAAAAAAAAACACAAACACAAAATAGAACATATATTATTTGCTAAATCAAGTATCTGATGTCTTTTATGTGTAATATGTTGTTATACAAAGTGTAAAGGATTAAAGGTGTCTTCCTGTTGGTCAAATTTACTGCATTTAAAGGTAATCTATAACTGTAATAATTTTTTCAATATAACTTGTGTGTAATCTGATTATTGCAATTATTGATATAAATGTTCACATTTTTAAAATGTTTCTTAATAGAGTTTATAAATGCATATATACACGGGGCATCCATATTTCTGATTGCATATACATGCTGTGCTTCCTACGTAGTAGCATAGCATGGAGACTGCAGTGTTGATTTGCTAAAGGGGTAAACTCTGTTCTCTTAGAATGTCAGTAAGCCAGGGGAACCTGTGTTTACTTCCAATACCTAGTTGTATGTGAAGGTGATTGACCACTTGCCTACAGGACCCCCTACCTACCCAGGCCAATTTTCAGCTTTCTGTGCTGTTGCACTTTGAATGACAATTGCACGGTAATGCAACATTGTACCCATATGAATTTCTTATCATTTTTTTCACACAAGCAGAGCTTTCTTTTGGTGGTATTTAATCACCACTGGGTTTTCATTTTTTGCACTATAAACAAAAAAAGAGCAAAAAATTTGGAAAAAAACAGGTAATTTTTCTCTTTCATTGATGTGCGTTGATGAGGCTGCACTGAGAGACAGCACTGATGGGCATTGATAGGCAGCACTGGTGGGCATTGATGAGGAGGCACTGATGATGCTGCACTGATATGCAGCAATGATGGGTACTGATAAACGGCACTTATGGGCAGCACTGACTAGCAGCACTGACTGACAGCACTGATTGGCGGCACTGATGGCACAGCTGCTGGGCAGCACTGTTGGGCAACACTGATGGGTGGCACTGCTGGGCACTGGTGGGTGGCACTGATATGCACAGGTGGGTGCACTGCTGGGCACTGATGGGTGGCACTGCTGGGCACTGATGGATGGCACTGCTGGACGGCACTGCTGGGCACTGATCATCAGGGCACTGATGATCAGTGCCCTGATTATCAGTGCAGATCTGATCTGAGACATTTGCAACTATATTTACTCCGTGATCTGCTGTGTCATTGGACACAGTTGATCACGTGGTAAAAGGCCGCTGTGATTGGCCTTTCACCTAGTCATTTGATCAGTTGTGTTTGTAGGACACAGCGATTACTGACAGCCCAGGGTGCGGGCCGCTGAAGGAGCACGGAGGGCGCATTCTGGGAGGACGTCATATGGTGCCCTCTCAAAACTGGACAATCGCACTGTAGCCATCTTTTGGCTATATTGCGGTTGTAAAGTGGTTAACAAAAAACAGAATTTTTTTTGTGCACATGACTGGGCATTCAAAATTAACATAGGTTCATCTTATTTACTAACATTCACTTTGGAAAGTGAACATATACTTTGCTAAATAATCAGTCTATACTTCTTCAGTAAATCAGTCCTTATATGTTATGTTCCTTTTAGTTTGTCATGACTGAATGAAAAACACTCTGACACCTCCCAACTTTCTGAAATGATAAAGAGGGACTTTGTTTAGCACATAGTATGTAGGCAAAGGACACGTCCCTGCCACAGCCTTGGTTATATGGACCACAAAGATCTAATATGCAGAAAATAAATAGCTAAACCACACAAGTGCTTTTTAAACTCCTATTTTCCTTTAAATTGGCTTTTTAAAATAATAAGCACAGTCATGTAGAGGTTGCATAAAGTTTGGATAAGTTTAGTGCAGCATAAAACTTTTGATAATAAAATTTTATACAGAGAAGTTCAAATCTGACCAAAAAGAGAGACAACTGAGAATGAATGAGGGATAGAGGGATTTGGTCTCAATAAAGGGACAGTCCCTCCAAATCAGGCACAGTTGGAAACTATGCACTCTTATAGTCTCTCGCGCACTCTCTGTGCGGCTTATTATTATAATCTCATTAGTCATTCGGTCACAGCAAACATTCCTTAGACATATATAAATATATAATAACTGTACAATACACCCTCACTACAAATTATTTTCTTGCACATAATGCTTTGTCCATCTACACAATGCTTTCTGAGTATATATATATATACACACACACACACTATATATAGGCATTATCTTTAAAGCAAGTTTAATACTGGGTGTTATTTTGTTAACAGAATTAAAATGTTGTGCTCACTCCTGATAAAGCAACGTCACCACTACAGAGCCAAAAATAGTAAAAAATAAACTCACATATATGAACAATGAGAGCAACTAGAGATCTCAGCAAGTCCCAACTTACCCATCTTGTTTTTAATCTTAATAAATTGTCTTGCTTTTCTTGTCCTGTTTCCTGGCTTGCCTTGCTTTTCTTGTACTCAGACTTTACTGTGAATAACCTTTCATATAGTCCTACTATTCTTCCAACTGCTTATCAGTTAGAAAGCAATAAGGTATGCAATATCTTTTTTTACATTTTAAAAATATTGCTAAATATATCTACTATCTTATCAGCAGATAAACCCAAGACATGGACTAATGAACCTTTAATAACTCTTTAACTGTTTGGAAAAGACATTCAAAAGTCAACAAGCTGTTTTGTCGGAGGAGATACAGAAAGCAGGGACAGAGAGGGATGGGGGCACATCTTTAACAATTTCTCACCAAATGTCTGTTATTATTGTTCCTCGACCCCTGATTGTATCTTTGTGTACACACATACAGTAGCAGGACATACAGTACACTGTACTCTGTCACTCTGGATCTGGGCGTAGACATATGGCAATGCTTTCTGTTCCTTTAAACCATGCATAATATTCCATGTAATTTAGCAACACCTATTTTTGCCGTGGAGCGCAGAGTGTGCCCCATATCCACTCATCCCAGGGTGTCCCTCATTCTTAAAGCAGAGCTCCACCCGAAAGGGGAAGTTACATTTTAAGGACTGCTCCCCCGCTCCCCATTAAGGATTGGCAACTTTGGGGGGTGGGGGGGGAATGGGTGCCTGAATTTGACATGTACCCGCTTCCACTTCTAGTCCGATCGCCTAGGCGATCGGAAGCTGAAGGTGTCCTCCCTCCCTCCCTGTAGTCTTTTGGGACACGTGACAGGTCCCAGAAGACTACAGGACCATTCACGAAGCGCAGCGCTACTCGAGCATGCACAGTGGGCACCCGGCTGTAAAGCCGCAAGCTGTCACAGCCAGGTGCCTACACTGAAGGTGCCGGCCTCCTGGAATACAGGACGGCCAGTGAAATGGGCTGCGGGGAACACATCATGGGACCGAGGGACAGGTAAGTGGCTGTTTTTTAAAAGTCAGCAGCTACAGTTTTTGTAGCTGCTGACTTTTGTTTTTTGATAGGTTGAGTGGAACTCCGCTTTAAGTTACAAATTTGAAAGGTATGCAGTGGTTGAACATAAAATACTCCCACAGGTAAAGACCACACAGCCTTCAAAGGTAAAGAACCTTTATGCTGACCTGACATCCTATGAACGTAAGCTCCTGACTATAGACTAAAGGTAGCAGTAAACTTGTAAGGGTTAGGGTGGATGGGAAGATAAGTGTCCCTCATTAATTTTTCTTGCATTCAAACAATGTCTCCCAAGAAAGCGTGCCAGATATGGGGTCAACATGTATAAGACCTGTGAGAGGGCAACAGGCTATACATATAAGTTTCGGATTTATGAGGGAATAGATAGCCACATGGAGCCCCCCAGATGCCCAGACTACACGGGGAGCAGTGGCAAGATAGTTTGGGACTTGGTGTCATCCTTTTTCCATATGGGGTACCACTTATACGTGGACAATTTTTGTTCAAGAGTGCCAATATTAAGACATTTGTACAATCCTTGAACTGGCACATGTGGCACAGTGCAACCTAATGTGTGCCCGCCATTAGAAGTGGGTGGATGCAGGGCGGTATATTTTAATGGTGGGCATACCACACACTTTTTCTGGCAGAGGTTTCTTCTCTTTTTTTCATTCAGCCCACAGGCTGCATAAAAAAAAAAGAACATAGCATATATACCCAACAAGGACCAGCGACGTACTGGTTCATCACTGGACTTTGAATGGTTATACCAGGATGATGCCTACAGCTGAAGACATAATCCTGGTATTATTTTATTCAGCCAGAAATTGTCTTTCATGTAAAAGCAATCCTAATGTCTAATTAGCTGCAGGATTGCTTTTACAGGCAGCAGGAGATGATGCCCCCCCCCCCTCCGCTGCTGCCTTCCATGGCCTTCTCGGGCAGACTCGTGCCATTGGGGGAACCTGAGAATGCAGCCAGTGTTTCTTCCAGCTGACCATAGAGCTGATTGACACCTTTCTTGTCTCCAATCATCTCTATAGCCTAAGAAATCGGAAGCTACAAGCACTTCATCACTTCAGTTTCGCAGGATATAAACAGCGCTATTTGTAAATTGGGAAAGCATCTGATCACACCGATCTTGGTTTAATTAGATAATGTAAGGGCAGAGGAGAGATCTAGTCTGATAGACCCCAGATTTCTCAAAAAAGAATATATGACAATACCCATTGAAGTTATAGGGGATATACAGTTGCAAGAAAAAGTATGTGAACCCCTTGGGATTACGTGGAGTTTTGCATGAATTGGGCATAAAATGTGCTCTGAACGTCATCTAAGTCGCAACAATAGAAGAACACAGTCTGCTGAACATAATACTACACAAACATTAGATGTTGCCATGTTTTAATTGCACATAACATGTAAACATTCACAGTGCAGGGAGGAAAAAGTATGTGAACCTTTGGACTTAACTGGTTGACCCTCCTTTGGCAGCAATAACCTCAACGAAATGTTTCCTGTAGTTGCAGATCAGACCTGCACAACGATCTGGAGTAATTTTGGACCACTCCTCTTCACAAAACTGTTTCAGTGTAGATTCTTGGGATGTCTGGTGTCAATCGCTCTCTTAAGGTCATGCCACAGCATTTCAATCGGGTTGAGGTCAGGACTCTGACTGGGCCACTCCAGAAGGCGTATTCTGTGATGTTGCAGCCATTGTTTTGTTGAATTACTTGTATGCTTTGGGTCATTGTCCTGTTGCATCACCCATCCTCTGCGGAGCTTCAGGTGGCGGACAGATGGTTGTACGTTTTCCTGCAAAATGTCTTGATAAACTCTGGAATTCATTTTCCCATCAATGACAACAATCCGTCCAGGCCCTGAGGCAGCAAAGCAGCCCCAAACCATGATGCTCCCTCCGCCATGTTTTACAGTGGGGATGAGGTTTTGATGTTGGTGCACTGTGCCTTTTTTTCTCCACATATAGTGTTGTATGTTCTTCCCAAACAACTCAATCTTGGTTTCATCTGTCCACAGTATATTTTGCCAGTAGTGCTGTGGAACATCCAGGTGCTCTTTTGCAAACTTCAAACGTGCTGCAATATTCTTTTTGGACAGCAGTGGCTTCCTCCGTGGTGTCCTCCCATGTACTCCATTCTTGTTTAATGTTTTCCTTATTGTAGATGTGTCAACAAAAATGTTAGCATGTGCCAGAGATTTCTGTAGGTCTTTAGCTGACACTCTGGGATTCTTCTTTATCTCATGCAGCATTCTGCGCTGTGCTCTTGCAGTCATTTTTACAGGACGACCACACCTAGGGAGAGTAGCAACAGTGCTAAACTTTCTCCATTTGTAGACAGTCTGTCTTACCGTGGACACATGAACATCAAGGCTTTTGGAGATACTTTTGTAACCCTTTCCAGCTTCATGCAAGTCAACAATTCTTGATTGTAGGTCTTCTGAGAGCTCTTTTCTGCGAGGCATGGTTCACATCAGACAGTGCTTCTTGAAACCAGTAAACCCAAAACAGGTGTGTGTTTTTTAAGGGCAGGACAGCTGTCAGCAACACATCCAATATCATCACACTGATTGGAGTCAAGGTTGGCTCACTCCTGGCTCCAATTAGCTCTGGGAGAAGTCATTAAGCTAGGGCCTCACATACTTTTTCCTCCCTGCACTGTGAATGTTTACATGTTATGTGCAATTAAACCATGGCAACATCTAATGTTTGTGTAGTATTATGTTCAGCAGACTGTGTTCTTCTATTGTTGTGACTTAGATGACGTTCAGAGCACATTTTATGCCCAATTCATGCAAAACTCCATGTAATCCCAAGGGGTTCAAATACTTTTTCTTGCAACTGTATGCATTCCCTGTCATAGCATTAAAATTGATAAGAAAAAAAAAATGAAAGGGACAGTGTAAAAATAATTTAAAAAATCAAAATCACCCTCCCCCCCTCCCCATGCGCGCACACCTGTGTGTGAGAGCATTGACCTAGTGCCAGCATGTAAACAGCGGTTGCACCATGCATGTGAGGTATTGCTGTGAACATCAGATCAAGGGCAGTAATTCTACCACTAGACTTCCTCTGTAAATATAAAATGGTAGCTTGTAAAGGCTTTTAAAACCTTGCCTATGGATATTAAAAACATATGCAGTTTGTCGCCATTGCACAGGGGTAGGGGAAGTTTTAAAGCATGTCATGTTTGGTATCTATTTACTCAGTATACCATCATCTTTTATATTTTACCAATTAATTGCCCAATATATTGTGTTTTTGTGAATTAAAAGTAAAAAAGTGTATTTTTTTAAAATTGTGTTTGAAAAATCACTGCACGAATACTATGTGTCATAAAAAATTGCAGCACCCACCATTTTATTCACTAGGGTGTTTGCTTTAAAAAAAAAAAAATATATATATATATATATATATATATACAGTCATGGCCGAAATTGTTGGCACCCTTGATATTTTTCCTGAAAATCAAGTATTTCACACAAAAAAGGTATTGCATTAACACATGTTTTGCTATACACATGTTTATTCCCTTTGTATGTATTGGAACAAATATAAAACAGAGGCAGAAAAGCAAATATGACATAATGTCACACAAAACCCCAAAAATGGGCTGGACAAAAGTATTGGCACCCTTAACTTAATATTTGGTTGCACACCCTTTGGAAAACATAACTGAAATCAGTCGCTTCCTATAACCATCAATAAGCTTCTGACACCTCTCACCCGGAATTTTGGACCACTCTTCCTTTGCAAACAGCTCCAGGTCTCTCTTATTGGAAGGACACCTTTTCCCAACAGCAATTTTAAGATCTCTCCACAGGTGTTCAATGGGATTTAGATCTGGGCTCATTGCTGGCCACTTCAGAACTCTCCAGCGCTTCTTTGCCATCCATTTCTGAGTGCTTTTTGACGTATGTTTGGGGTCATTGTCCTGCTGGAAGACCCAGGATCTTGGACGCAAACCCAGCTTTCTGACACTGGGCCCTACAGTGCGACCCAAAATCCTTTGGTAATCCTCAGATTTCATGATGCCTTGCACACAGTCAAGGCACCCAGTGCCAGAGGCAGCAAAACAACCCCAAAACATCATTGAACCTCCACCATATTTTACCGTAGGTACTGTGTTTTGTTCTTTGTAGGCCTCATTCCGTTTTCGGTAAACAGTAGAATGATGTGCTTTACCGAAAAGCTCTATCTTGGTCTCATCTGTCCACAAGACGTTTTCCCAGAAGGCTTTTGGCTTACTCAAGTACATTTTGGCAAACTGTAGTCTTGCTTTTTTATGTCTCTGTGTCAGCAGTGGGGTCCTCCTGGGTCTCCTGCCATAGCGTTTCATTTCATTTAAATGTCGACGGATAGTTCGCGCTGACACTGATGCTCCCTGAGCCTGCAGGACAGCTTGAATGTCTTTGGAACATGTTTGGGGCTGCTTATCCACCATCCGGACTATTCTGCGTTGCAATCTTTCATCAATTTTCCTCATCCGTCCACGACCAGGGAGATTAGCTACAGTGCCATGGGTTGCAAACTTCTTGATAATGTTGCGCACTGTGGACAAAGGCAAATCTAGTTCTCTGGAGATGGACTTGTAACCTTGAGATTGTTGATATTTTGCCACAATTTTGGTTCTCAGGTCCTCAGACAGTTCTCGTCTCCTCTTTCTGTTGTCCATGCTTAGTGTGGCACAGACAGACACACAATGCAAAGGTTAAGTGAACGTCTCTCCTTTTATCTGCTTTCAGGTGTGATTTCTATATTGCCCACACCTGTTACTTGCCCCAGGTGAGTTTACAGGAGCATCACATGCTTGTAACATTCTTATTTATCCGCAGTTGTGAAAGGGTGCCAATACTTTTGTCCAGCCCATTTTTGGAGGTTTGTGTGACATTATGTCGAATTTGCTTTCTTTCCTCCCTTTTTTTGTTTTGTCCCAATACACACAAAGGGAATAAACATGTGTATAGCAAAACATGTGTTAATGCAATACGTTTCGTGAGAAATACATGATTTCCTGGAGAAATATCAAGGGTGCCAACAATTTCGGCCATGACTGTATATATATATATATATATATATATATAATGTTTGGAGGTTTAAATTAATTTCCTAGCAAAAAATACTGTATGGTATCCCCATACTCGATAGAAGTACCAGAATGTATTTTGGGGTGTAATTCCACATATATCCATGGCGTGTGCAAGAAATATATCATTTAAATGACAACTTTGCGTACAAAAAAAAATGTTTTTGTCATTTTCCAGAAACTTGGGGAAAAATTTTTTTTCCATGGACTCAATATGCCTCTCAGTAGATAGCTTAGGGTGTCTACTTTCTGAAAAGGGGTCATTTGTACTATCCTGGTATTTTAGCACCTCAAGAAATGTGGTGGGCAGTAAGAAAGTAAAAGCTGTGTAAATTTAATTATCTATACCATAGTTTGTAGATGCTATAACTTTCACACAAAGCAATACATATGTATATACAGTTATTGGGATTTTTTAACCAAAACATGTAGCAGAATACATTTTGCCCTAAATTTATGATGAATTTTTTTTGGGATATATTTTATGACAGAAATTAGAAAATATAGTTTTTTTCAAAAACATTTTTTTTTTCTCAAAACGTTTTAAAAAGCTCACAGGTGATCAAATGCCACCAAGAGAAAGCCCTATTTGTGTGAAAAAAGGATGTAAATTTAATTTATGTACCATATTGCATGACTGCGCAATTGTCAGTTAAACTAGTGCAGCGTTGTATAGAAAAAAAATGGCGTAAATTGCAGTATCTATACCATAGTTTGTAGATGCTATAACTTTCACACAAAGCAATCAATATACACTTCTTTGGATTTTTTTGCCAAATACATGTAGCAGAATACATTTTGGCCTAAATGTATAACTAACTTTGAGTTTACTATATATTTTTTATAGCCGAAATTAAAAAAATATCATTTTTCTTCAAAATTTTCAGTCTTTTTTTGTTTATAGCGCAAAAAATAAAAAGCGCACAGGTGATCAAATACCACCAAAAGAAAGCTCTATTTGTGTGAAAAAAAGTACGTCAATTTTAGGCCGTTCCTAACCTCAGAAACCACTAAGCAACTCATTCACTCCCTTATTATATCACGCCTCAACTACTTTAACTCCCTCCTTATTGGCCTACCTCATCGCAGGCTATCCCCGCCTCAGTCTATCATGAATGCTGATGCCAGACTCATCCACATAACTAACCGTTCTGTATCTGCCACCCCTGTCTGCCAATCCCTCCACTGGCTTCCAATTGCACAACAGATAAAATTCAAAACACTAACACTAACGTACAAAGCCGTTCATAATACTGCCCCAAACTACATCACCAATCTTATCTCCAAATATCACCCTAACCGTACTCTCCGCTCCTCACAAGACCTTCTACTCTCTAGCTCCCTTGTCTCCTCTTTCCATGCTCACCTCCAGGACTTCTCCAGGGCTTCCCCCATCCTCTGGAACTCCCTAACCCAATCTATGAGACTATCGCCTACTTTTAGGCGATCTCTGAAAGCCTATCTCTTCAGGGAAGCCTACCCCGCCCTCAGCTAATACTGGAATCCTCTACTCTCCCAACCACTCCATCCGCCACAGTTATTACCTTTTGTACCGCTATCTCCTCCCTACTAGATTGTAAGCTTCAAGGAGCAGGGCCCTCAAATACCTCTTGTATTGAACTGTATTGTTACTGTACTATCTCCCACCATATTGTAAAGCGCTGAGCAAACTGTTGGCGCTATATAAATCCTGTATAATAATAATAATTTTGTTTGGGTACAGCACTGCATGACCGCGCAATTATCAGTTGAATTAGTGCAGCACCGAGTAGCAAAAAGAGGCCTGGTCATTTAAGGGGGTAAATCTTCTGGAGGGCAAGTGGTTAAGCAGGTAAAAGGTCTGGAGTTGATTCTAAGTGTGGTATTTGCATTTGGAATGTATCGCTGTGAACCTACATCATGCGTTCAAAGGAGCTGTCCATGCAAGTGAAACAGGCTGTAAGGATTCAAAAACGAAACAAATCCATCAGAGAGATAGCAGCAACATTAGGAATGGCCAAATCAGCAGTTTGGGACATTCTGAGGAAAGAAGACTGCACTGGTGAGATCAGCAACATAAAAAGGCATGGACGGCCACGGAAGACAACAGTGGTGGATGATCGCAGGATCCTCTCTATGGTAAAGGAAATACTGTGTCCAAATATATATGGACCTAACTATATATAGAATGGGCAAAAGTTTCAATCTCTAGATGTTCAAAGCTGGTAGAAACATCCCCAAAGAGACTTGCAGCTATAATTGCAGCAAAAGGTGGTTCTACGAGTTATTGACTTAGGGGGGCTGAATACAAATGCACGCCACACTTTTCACACATTTATTTGTAAAAAAATTTTAAAGCCATTTATAATTTTCCTTCCACTTCACAATTATGTGCTACTTTGTGTTGGTCTATCACATAAAATCCCAATAAATACATTAACATTTTTGGTTGTAACATGACAAACTGTGGAAAATGTCCAGGGGTATGAATACTTTATATATTTGGGTTCTCTGTCTATTCTGAGCCTGTTTTGGAAACACAGCCCCTGCTGACACAACTGTTAAACTTTGACCAGGAGAACCCCCTGGCTTTGAACCACAACGTAATCACACAGTTTAAGGTGCACAAACATTCTGATTGTATTGAGGTCAGGGTATAAGGAGTACAAGCACAAAAGGAATGACAATAAATGTGCATAAAAAAATAAAAGGTTCAACAGACTGGTCAGATTAGCACAGATTAGCCCCAATCCTTATTTTCTCTGATGCCCTTCAGATGCTCCTGGCTCCACCCCCCCCCCCCCCCCAACTCCCCTACCACTACATTTGAATTCAAACTACTAACCTCTGTAAACACATGTTAGTCATCAAAGCAGTTAATGAGCTAAATATGTGAATAGAAGGCTTGCTGAAAACTAAAATACACAAAAATAGAATGCTAATGAGGCGGCAATGGCAGAGTTCCCCTTTAATATGGACCAATGTGGTAGCACCCAGCTAGTGCAGAATTCTCCTTAAATATGTAAGGTTTTAGCTTGCAGAGTTGAGCTAAGCCCCTACCCCCACATTTCCTGGTTTTTCTAAATTAGCAGGTGACACTCTGAACAGAAACCGCAAATATCCTGTGTATTGCTTTTCACAGTTACAAGAAACGTCAAGAGGCAAATATATGCTTTGTGACGTAATCGCTAGTATATACGCTTGTAAGAAGGGTATACAATTCACTTAGCAGATGAGAGCAGCATGGGCCACCTGCTGGGTCAAAACAGCGCTGTTTTTAATAAACCAGTTGTTTTTCCTCAAGAAGTCCGTGTCCGGAGTTTTACCTGAATTTCAAAAAATTGCTACAACACTGTCTTTGTCTGTCAAGATGTTTAGACATTCACATGATTGCCCCACAATTATAAGTATATGCTTCTGTAGTGCTATCCTTAGAGGAGCCACTGAATTGTTTTGTGATTTCTCTGCACACCTGTTAGATGACACACATAACTCACCCAGCACTTACTGACACACTAGTGTTGGCCATTCGTTATACAAATTTCTTGAGATTTACCAAAAACCATATAATATGAGGTTAAACATAAACACTTTCAGTTGTATCCAAATAGGCAGGCTCTTGCACTACATAGGTGAAGGTAAATCTAAAGGAAATTAGGAAGAAATTGGACAGAAAATTGTAAGAAAATTGCATAGTGTATGGCCAGCTTAGGAGTTATTTCAAAGAGTTTATTAGGCCTATCATAGCCTAAAAGAAGAGATAATTAGCAGGTGTACTTGTATAGATGGTCAATAAGACAATAATGTTAGTCTGAAAGATGTGGTTATAGACCTGCAGTATTCTGACTAACAGTAATTAACAGAACTGAACTTCATTTATTTAACTGAACTTCATTTACTCATCCACAGATATCGCCCAAATCGCCCACTCCGCTCCTCCCAAGATATCTTCCTCTCTAGCTCGCTCATCACCTCCTTCCACGCTTACCTCCAGGACTTCTCCAGAGCCTCTCCCATCCTCTGGAACTCCCTACTACAGTATGTCCGGTCAGCCTCCACCCTGTCTGCCTTTAGGCGATCTTTGAAAACTCACTTAGTTTCCTGTGTTAAAAGTTGTAGGTGAAAAAGTTCCCAGTCTTTGAGGCAAGGTCCCATGTGATGAGCCATCTCTTTGCTTTTCTGAGCTCTCACCCATTTGTGGTCAGCTATGGCAGGGTTCTAAAATATATAAAACAAAGTGAGCGCTCCTGTTAAAAAAGTAAAAGTAAGCAGCTAATAGCACTAAAGGAGATCACAACCACCTCAAGTAAATAAATAAATAAAGTGCAGCGCTAAAAATCAACAAGCAGAAAGTTCAATCTTTAAAATTCGTTATCAAATGTTCGTAAATTATTTCAATCGATACAGTAATATAGTAGACACAGCTATGAGGAATCCGGAAGAAATGGCAGAAATGCACACTCACCGACCGCGCATAGGAAATGCACATGGGTGTATTAAATTCCACAGATGTCGTTCTCCCTCGGGAAGGGGTGTCATCAAACGATGATCTGCTGGACTCACAGGGCCTCCTTAGGATCGGGATGGATCAACTGGGTAAAGACTCCCTCCAGGTGAAGGCTTCCCTCCTCTGGATGTAGTATGTATTGGAAGCTGTGTCTGCTAACCCCTCAATGAGAGGCAAAAAGTGGGAGAGTACCCATAGTGTAGTATGTCAAAATTTTATTAACCACTTGAGCTCCTGAGGATTTACCCCACTTAATGACCAGGCCTCTTTTTGCTACTTGGCGCTGCACTAATTCAACTGATAATTGCACGGTCATGCAATGCTGCACCCAAATGAAATTTACGTCCTTTTTTTCACACAAATAGAGCTTTCTTTCGGTGTAATTTGATCGCCTGTGTGCTTTTTATTTTTCACGCTATGAACAAAAAAAACGCCAAAAAGTTTGAAGAAAAACAATATTTTTTATTTCAGCTATAAAAAATATATAGTAAACTCAAAGTTGGTTATAAATTTAGGCCAAAATGTATTCTGCTCCATGTTTTTGGTAAAAAAAAATCCCAATAAGTGTATATTGATTGCTTTGTGTGGAAGTTATAGTGTCTACAAACTATGGTATAAATACTGCAATTTACGCCATTTTTCTGCTAGACAGCGCTGCGCTAGTTTAACGGACAATTGCGCGGTCATGCAATATGGTACATAAATGAAATTTACATCCTTTTTTTCCCCACAAATTGAGCTTTCTTTCAGTGGTATTTGATCGCCTGTGCGGTTTTTATTTTTTGCGCTATAAAAAAAAAGTCTGACAATTTTGAGGGAAAAAAAACATTATTTTGGACTTTTTGCTATAAAACATGTCCAGTAAAAAAAAAAAATGCAAAAATCAAATTTAGTCATAAATTTCTGCCAAAATGCATTCTGCGACATGTCTTCGCTAAAAAAACCCAATACGTGTAAATAATTGGTTTACGTGAAAGTTATAGTGTTTACAAATGGTGGGAAAGATACTGGGATTTTTAGGGTTTTTTTTATACTAATAATGGCGGCGATCAGCGAATTATGGCGGCGATCAGGGACTTATGGCAGCGACCAGCGACTTATGGCGGGACTGCGGGACTGCGGCGGACATTCTGACATTGGGGGGTACTGACTTGGGGTCACTGACATCCCCAAAAACACTAATACAGTGATCAGTGCAAAAAAAAAAAAATTCCTCATAGCTGTGTCTACTACAGTCATGGCCGAAATTGTTGGCACCCTTGATATTTCTCCAGGAAATCATGTATTTCTCACGAAACGTATTGCATTAACACATGTTTTGCTATACACATGTTTATTCCCTTTGTGTGTATTGGGACAAAACAAAAAAAGGGAGGAAAGAAAGCAAATTCGACATAATGTCACACAAACCTCCAAAAATGGGCTGGACAAAAGTATTGGCACCCTTTCACAACTGCGGATAAATAAGAATGTTACAAGCATGTGATGCTCCTGTAAACTCACCTGGGGCAAGTAACAGGTGTGGGCAATATAGAAATCACACCTGAAAGCAGATAAAAAGGAGAGACGTTCACTTAACCTTTGCATTGTGTGTCTGTCTGTGCCACACTAAGCATGGACAACAGAAAGAGGAGACGAGAACTGTCTGAGGACCTGAGAACCAAAATTGTGGCAAAATATCAACAATCTCAAGGTTACAAGTCCATCTCCAGAGAACTAGATTTGCCTTTGTCCACAGTGCGCAACATTATCAAGAAGTTTGCAACCCATGGCACTGTAGCTAATCTCCCTGGTCGTGGACGGATGAGGAAAATTGATGAAAGATTGCAACGCAGAATAGTCCGGATGGTGGATAAGCAGCCCCAAACATGTTCCAAAGACATTCAAGCTGTCCTGCAGGCTCAGGGAGCATCAGTGTCAGCGCGAACTATCCGTCGACATTTAAATGAAATGAAACGCTATGGCAGGAGACCCAGGAGGACCCCACTGCTGACACAGAGACATAAAAAAGCAAGACTACAGTTTGCCAAAATGTACTTGAGTAAGCCAAAAGCCTTCTGGGAAAACGTCTTGTGGACAGATGAGACCAAGATAGAGCTTTTCGGTAAAGCACATCATTCTACTGTTTACCGAAAACGGAATGAGGCCTACAAAGAACAAAACACAGTACCTACGGTAAAATATGGTGGAGGTTCAATGATGTTTTGGGGTTGTTTTGCTGCCTCTGGCACTGGGTGCCTTGACTGTGTGCAAGGCATCATGAAATCTGAGGATTACCAAAGGATTTTGGGTCGCACTGTAGGGCCCAGTGTCAGAAAGCTGGGTTTGCGTCCAAGATCCTGGGTCTTCCAGCAGGACAATGACCCCAAACATACGTCAAAAAGCACTCAGAAATGGATGGCAAAGAAGCGCTGGAGAGTTCTGAAGTGGCCAGCAATGAGCCCAGATCTAAATCCCATTGAACACCTGTGGAGAGATCTTAAAATTGCTGTTGGGAAAAGGTGTCCTTCCAATAAGAGAGACCTGGAGCTGTTTGCAAAGGAAGAGTGGTCCAAAATTCCGGGTGAGAGGTGTCAGAAGCTTATTGATGGTTATAGGAAGCGACTGATTTCAGTTATGTTTTCCAAAGGGTGTGCAACCAAATATTAAGTTAAGGGTGCCAATACTTTTGTCCAGCCCATTTTTGGGGTTTTGTGTGACATTATGTCATATTTGCTTTTCTGCCTCTGTTTTATATTTGTTCCAATACATACAAAGGGAATAAACATGTGTATAGCAAAACATGTGTTAATGCAATACCTTTTTTGTGTGAAATACTTGATTTTCAGGAAAAATATCAAGGGTGCCAACAATTTCGGCCATGACTGTATATTACTGCATCGATTGAAATAATTTACGAACATTTGATAACGAATTTTAAAGATCGAACTTTTTAGATCAAACTTTCTGCTTGTTGATTTTTAGCGCTGCACTTTATTCATTTATGGCAGGGTTCTGTTCAGCTAGCAGCGCAGTTTCTTTATTTTCACCCCTCCTAGCTTTATAACTGTCCCGTCTTTTCCCTCTCAGCAGCCTGCAGACACACACTCCCCATCAGCCAATCACCCTCCTCCAAGATTTATCCAGACCCACCCAAGATGGCTGCCCCCTGCACTGAATACACTCCACAGACAAGCATTGCAAAGTAGTCTTCTTAAAGATGAATAAAGAAAAAGTGCTCCTGCGCTTATTGATATTTTCCACTCAACAACACAAACTAGACCTGATTGCAGCAGTCTTCTAATTGTGTAAAATTGTCACAAAAAAATCTAATTAAAAAACAGATGAACCACGCATGTCATAAGCATGTGCACATTTTAGACATATCATAAACCAGTCCCATAATTAGTGTAAAAGAAAGTGCTCATGCTTGTGTTCAACAGATGTTCAACAAAAGTTCCCCACATGGACTGATACTCACCCTCATTCCATGACCATCTATCTCTAGAGTGGTCATTAACACTTTTTGGGACAATCCCAGTAAGCCAATGGTCCCCGGATCCTTTAGCCTGTGATCATCTATCCTTAAGGCAGTCCGTGACATATAAGGAACAATTTCCAAAAAATGTTTGCTGTCTCCACAGCTTCGCAAGCAGTAAAGAAATGTGTGACCATATATGAATAAAAAGAAGAGGACATCCCAGAGTGTAAAATTGCTTGGCACCTTTATTGGGGGTAATTATATGAATATACACTCAGAAGAAAAGTGCCTATAGCCCGGCACCTGGTGTACTCAACCTTTTTGTGAGTTAAAGATAGAAGCCGCTGACCTGATCGCTCCTCAGAGCAGCGTGCGTTCCACAGGGCAGATGTGACGTCAGCGGAAGTTGCGTCATCAAACCTCGACATTGGTCATGGAATGAGGGTGAGTGTCAGTCTATGTGGGGCACTTTTGTTGAGCACAATGGAGCACCAATCAGAATATTGAATACAAGTTGAACACAAGCACGAACACTTTCTTTTACACTAATTATGGGACTGGTTTATGATATGTCTAAAATATGCACATGTTTATGACCATGCACGGTTCATCTGCTTCTTAAAGATGGCTGCTGCACCTCTGCATTAATGAATATTTAGTTTAACCTTGTCCACGCTGCAGAAGGATAATACAGCAGCAACAAGGAAAGACGTTCCACAGCAGTTATTAGCTTCAGTTCAGGGTACCCTTTTGTTTGTGGAGTTTACTTTGGTACATGAAGGGAAAGTTAAAGTATCTCTAAACCTAAATTGTAATTTTGGTCATTATATGTAAAACTATGGTATCTACCTGTCTGTATAAGCTAACCAATATGCTGTGATTGTTGGTAAATACCTGGTTGATCCTGCTGCTTTACTCAGCTTCCTATTCAGGGTGGCAATGGAATAGCAGCTGACTCTGTGTATCTTCCATTGCCATTCTCCGCCAAATTCCCCTTCACAAGCTGTGCATTGGCAGTTTCAGCTCTGGAAGCTGCCCCACATGACTAGTTTTATCATCTTTCCAGACAACTCTAGCAGGTTCCCCAACATCTCCTCCGTCTTCCTTTTTCTCTGCCCTTTTTGAAATTGTATCCCATTGCAGGGCAACCCCAGGAATGATTGAGAGAGTCTGGTAGCTGCCCCTTATGTGACCTCTTCAGGCTACACAAGAGGTTTCTGCCATTCTCCTTCCACCCCTCTTGCAAAATGGTCCAGACCAGGGGCGGACTGACAACCCATGGGGCCCCCAGGCAATAGGGGATCACGGGACCCCTGTGTCCTTGCCCAAACACAGAAAAGCCTATGAAAAAGGTACCAGGGGCATCTCATGGGGCCCCCTAGTGACCCTGGGCCCTTGGGCAGTGCTCGAGTTTCTAAATGGGCAGTTCGCCCCTGGTCCAGACAAGATACCGAAGGTCACATGACTGCGGCAATGTGTACATAATATAAGGTTTTTAGAAATAGTATTTTACTTTTGTTTGTATATGCTAAATCTGCTGCATTGGGTTCACTGACACTTTAAAGCAGTATTAAGCCCAAATCCAAAAATGTAATATTTTAAATGGTTTGTTCCAACCATATAAATTGATACATCTGGAAGAGAGCTTTTCTGTTGAAAACCACAGACTTACTGGTAGGATCACCAGATGCAAACAAAAGAAAAAAAGCCTAAAAAGAATAAATGCAGCCATTACATCTCAAAATTAGTAAACTGCAATAAAACGAATGTGTGTTTTTCGGTTTAATACTGCTTTAAGCAATACAGGAACTTTGATTTTAATCTTGTATATTACTTCTGATAAAATGTGAGATTATTTTAATTATACCTTGCTTAGGCAGAATTTTACTGTATCCTTTTTTCACAATAATTCTGACTCACTGAAGATTGGCTTATCTAAGAAATAACGTATAGTTATATTTTGTAAGATATATTATCATAGTTATTGCCAACAGATTTTCAAGGTGAAAAGACCAAAGTTTAAGCTGGAAATTGCAGAAGATTTGCAAGAACATTTGTGAACTTGCATACAGTTTGCATAGCGGATGAGTAGTTATAGTAAAGCCAAGCATGGGCAATTGATTTTCCCAAAGGGTCACATGAGAAACTGGGACTGTTATGGAGGGCCAACCTTAGTCCTACTCAATATTAATCTCTTCCCGACCACTCTATAGCAGAAATATTGCTACAGGGCGGTACGAGTGTGCAAAATCACGTATATATACATGATTTTGCATTTCCAGGTAGGGTATGTGTGTGAGGCACGTGAGTTCCCTACCCGTGACGCCATTTTTGGCTGTGGCTGTCAATCACTGGGTCCCGGACGGAGATTACTCACTGGTGCCCGGTGATTACCGAGCATATCCGACGGGGAGGAGAACTGTTTGTAAACAAAACAGTTCTCCTCCCTGTCAGCTCATGCACACTGCTTTGCATGGCTGTGCACAGCACAGCCATGCAACGCAGTGTGCTTACAGTGAAGCACACAGACAGCCCCATGGTGATACAGCACACAGTTAACCCTTTGATCTCCCCAGATGTTAACCCCTTCCTTTTCAGTACCATTTCAGTGTCAGTGCTTTTTTTTTTAGTACTGATCACTGTATTGGTGTCACTGGGGATGTCAGTGACACCAAGTCAGATCCCCCTAGTGTCAGAATTCCCGCCGCAGTCCCGCGTCCCGCTATAAGTTGCTGATTGCCGCCATTACTAGTAAAAATTAAAAATAAAAAAAAATCCCAGTATATATACCGCCATTTGTAAACACTATAACGTTCACGTAAACCAATTAATTTAAATGTATTGGGATTTTTTTTTAGCAAAGATATGTAGCAGAATACATTTTCGCCTAAATGTATGACGGATTTTGATTTTTTCTTTTTTTACTGGACATGTTTAATAGCAAAAAGTCAAAAATATTGTTTTTTTCTCAAAATTGTCGGTCTTTTTTTTTATAGCGCAAAAAAATGTAAAAACTCACAGGCGATCAAATACCACCAAAAGAAAGAAATGCAGCCATTGAGAAATACTGTGCCAGCATGTGACCTTTGTGATCATTCACAGATTTCACACGTAGTAAGCAATGATGTCAGAAGTGACATCTTGCTTACTACTCTTCATGTGATCACTGATTGGCCAATCAGTGATCATATGATCGGGACCTAACACAGGTTCTGTACAACAATCAGTGTTCCGCTGTGTCCTCTGGACACAGCGGGCACCAGATCACAGTGCACAGGGACCGCGCACAAGCAGGGAAGCAGGAGGACATTTATAAGTGGCCACCCGCTGCTGCATTGCTCCCATCCAACCGTTTATATACATGGGCCGGACAGGAAGTATTTAAATCGTGCCACACAGCTTATAATAAATGAGTAAAACATCATACAATATTACAAGTGCCCAAAGCAAAGTAGTGTAGTGAACAGCCCATAATAATACCTAAATAGCCCTGTGCCACAGTCTTATAAAAGATTAACCTCTACTATCATCAAATCCGGGTGCTCTGCCACCACAGACAAACTGCACCCGGCTTACCAGAAAAAAAGACCCCAAGAGGTCAACGGCACTTGTAGGATAAATTCCAAAAATAAGTCTGGTCACATTGCAGCAGGAAAGGCCCCCTTTGCTACCCCTTTACTTCAAGTGTTACTAAACCCACAACAGTAAAATGAGTCCGTGTATGTAGTAAATCATGCTTGTTATACTCACTGTGGAACCTAAGGGGTTAATCCTCGGCATTGTGTAAAAAGGCCATTTGATCCTGACTTCTCTGCTCCTCCTCTTGTTCAAATGTCCACAACGATAAGACAGACTGAACCCATAGCCCTTCTGTACATGCTAAGTTTAGTGTGTAGTGTATTGCTAGAGAGGTTTTTTTTGTACTTGGGAGAGTGCATGTTATCAGCACAGGACCAATCAGCACTGCCCAGACAGAGGTCAGGGGTTTTGCATCCTCCTAGAGTGGAAAGAAAACTCCTCCTACAAGCTTTGACCAGTGCCCTGCTGAACACTGATAGAAGACACAAGATTGCTGTAACTGCTGATGAAAAAAGGTATTTATAGTGTTTGTTTTGTATGCTTTGTATCATACGATTTGTCATTGTTTGTATGTTTCTTTCAACATGCTTAATAAAAACTTTGGTAAAAGAAAAAAGGTATTTAGCAGTTTATATTTACTAAAATAATTGCACTTTCATGTTCTGTGCACTGTGGGAGACCAGATATAGTGAATGCAAGGTCCTGGGTTTAGTAACACTTTCAGATATATAAAAAAACTAAAAATTCTTCCTGCGCCTAGTAAAACACTCTAATACAGGTTCTATCCTGCTGCTGTGCACTGTGATCAACACAAACAATGAAAAAAAGGAAAAAACAGCGCAAACATAGACCTTTACATGAAATCAATATTACAAAGTGCAAACATAAGTGAAAAAATTGATCAGTGGTAAAGTCCATCAAAATAAACCAAAGTTCAAAAAATATTAGTGCAAAAAAAGAAAAAAAAAAGAAAAAATTTTTTTCAAATTCTTCTTCTAATATAGAGGAACTTCCACCTTCCACCCGTGAAAACCAATATCAAATGCACTCACCAGATAAAGGTGAAAAAAACGCCTCTTAGGAATTTTATGGGATCCTACACCCTCTTTCGTATCCACTCTATAGGAATCCTCCTCTCCACCATAGGCTCCACCATCCGACCAGGGAGAAAAAAATCTCAGATAGTGTAATATTGTAAGACACCATTCATAAGTGAAATCAAGGATTAAGGTCACTCACATTCAATTAAATTATAAAAGGCATATTTATTAGGATCAGCTTCTTCCAGATAAACAGTAGATGCAAGGCAACCTCCCACGGAATCTCACATCACAGCTCCAGGTTACAGCAGAAGCTCTACAGAGACACCGCATATACAGATCCCAAAAGATGGCCGCTGGAACGCACCGCTCAGCGTGCGCTCCACTCACCGGAAGTGACGTCAGACGTACGGAGTACAAACCGGAAATGCGTCAACGCGTTTCGCCCCTCCCATCGGGCGTTCTCAAGACCTTGAGGTCTTGAGAACGCCCGATGGGAGGGGCGAAACGCGTTGACGCATTTCCGGTTTGTACTCCGTACGTCTGACGTCACTTCCGGTGAGTGGAGCGCACGCTGAGCGGTGCGTTCCAGCGGCCATCTTTTGGGATCTGTATATGCGGTGTCTCTGTAGAGCTTCTGCTGTAACCTGGAGCTGTGATGTGAGATTCCGTGGGAGGTTGCCTTGCATCTACTGTTTATCTGGAAGAAGCTGATCCTAATAAATATGCCTTTTATAATTTAATTGAATGTGAGTGACCTTAATCCTTGATTTCACTTATGAATGGTGTCTTACAATATTACACTATCTGAGATTTTTTTCTCCCTGGTCGGATGGTGGAGCCTATGGTGGAGAGGAGGATTCCTATAGAGTGGATACGAAAGAGGGTGTAGGATCCCATAAAATTCCTAAGAGGCGTTTTTTTCACCTTTATCTGGTGAGTGCATTTGATATTGGTTTTCACGGGTGGAAGGTGGAAGTTCCTCTATATTAGAAGAAGAATTTGAAAAAATTTTTTTCTTTTTTTTTTCTTTTTTTGCACTAATATTTTTTGAACTTTGGTTTATTTTGATGGACTTTACCACTGATCAATTTTTTCACTTATGTTTGCACTTTGTAATATTGATTTCATGTAAAGGTCTATGTTTGCGCTGTTTTTTCCTTACTTTCAGATATATGCCTGAGATAAGGTAAATACATTCCAAGCAATGGCTCCAGAATATTATGTAATTCACCATAGGAAAGAGAGTGGAGGAACCATAGTGCATTATCCTTTATAATGCATTTTATTAAATTCAAATGTAGTCCCAAGGATTATAATAGACACAACACATATAAATGGCACTCCATTCAGCTGAGCTTCAATGATATCAGCACCAAAGTGCCACCCTACGCATTTCATCCACGCAGACGTCCTCAGGGGGACTTTTTTCCCACCTTCCTTCAGCAAAGAATATAAATGCTGCTGAAATGTAATAAATTGGTCTTATTTCTGGTTTAAAGGGAAACTAAAGTGTTTTTTGGTCAATTGTATTTATTTTCTTCATACATATACATTTATAAACTGATATTTTTTTCATTATGTTTAATATTTGTATAAAGTTCTTATATTACAAACCTGTAAGCATTCACTCTAAACTTCTGGAGGACAGAGAACCAGATTTGCCCTTACCACCAGCTGGCTACAAACGAATTAACCCAAAATATGTACAGTATTTGCAATATTTCATATTTACCTGACTTCAAATAAACAATATGTTTTTTTACTTCTAATATTCAATATGTTACACTTAATCCCTAATGAGCTTCTCTCATTTGTTTCCTTTCAGTCTGTTTTATATACTATTTAAAGCATTTTGGTATATCTGTTTGATAAGTGTAAAAAAAAACCCCATTGCTCTAATCAGAAATGCAGAGCTGTTATGTGTCTTCTGTACACTTCCTGTGTTAAGAGCCCTCCTAGTTCTTATCTTGGACTACAGAAGGATTAGCTTTTATATTGTAGAGATATGAGTGTGGGAGTGGCTCAGTGGTTCAGCAAAGCACATTTGGCAATGCTGAGAACACTGTGCCCATACAAATGTTGTGTGTTGTCAGCACACAACAGGGTTTAGGAGGTGAGTGCACTGAGTGGTGGGGAATCAGCAGAGTGGGAGATCAGAGCAGGAGACCAGCAGAATGGAGGATCAGAAGGAGATTAACAGATCATAGTTTCAGCAGAACAAAAGGATCAGCAGTGGGGAGTGAAGGTAATAAAGACAGGAGGAATTACTACTGGTCAAGGGGGGCCTAGGGGATGGGGGGTGTATTTACCGAGGAGGGTACTACTGAGCAGGGGGGCTGGTGGGGAATATACTACTGAATGGGTGGGGTACTACTGTGTAGAGGGTTTGGGGGTATGGGGAACGTGAGCAGACAGCAGGAGGGGTGGGAGTGTACTACTGAGTAGGAAGCTGGGGGTGGTAATATGCTACTGAGTGGGAGGTACTACTGAGCAGAGGGGGGGACGATGGGGAGTGTACTGCTGAATGGGTGGGATACTACTGAGCAGTGGGGTACTACTGAACAGGGAGGGTGTATTGCTGATTGGTGGGGAGCAAAGCGATAATGTTTCACTGAGTGGAGGGGAAGTACAACTGAGGGGGGAATTAACTATTGAGCAGGGGGTGCAATTGAGCCAGGAAAACATTGATTTGTGGATCTGCTGAGCCAGGAAAATGCATAAGGAAGGATATACTAAAGCTGGGGAACCTCTAATCAGGAGATCTATTGGGCCAGGAAACTAATGAGCTGGAGATCTGCTGAATGGGGGTACTAATTAGCCTGGAAACTGATGAGTGGGGGTACTACTAAGCCATCAAAAACACACACACACAAAATTAGGTTTTATGAGGTTACAATCTCTTTCAACTCCTGGGAGAAGCTGCCTTATCTCGGTTACGAGGTGAGAAATTACATATGCTCTCTGGCCGAGGGACTCTGTCGATCTTGCGGGGCTTTGTAGCTCTGGGCCCCCTGCTGCTCTACCTGCCAGTGACTTTTAACACACACACATCTGTCACTGTGCCTCTCAGGAAAGGAGGGGGAAGGAGAATAAAGGATAAAGGAATACTTTTAATAAAAAGGGGGACTCTGCGTCCATCTCCGATGAGCAAGTTTGCTACACACGTTGGTTCCCACAGCTGCTCTCCACCATCAGCCGCTGGCATTTGCTCTGCATTACTTGGACCCTTCCTTGCCTAACTCTGCATAGGACATAGAGCCGCTCCAGTTGGGATTCTTATAAGGGATGATAAGTGTGATGCTTTCTTTACCTGATGGGAGTGCGTACATGTCTTTTATTCATTTGTTTTATTAAACTGCTACACTCAGATGGTGGCACCCTTTGCATTTCTGCTTACATTTTACAGTTTGCCCATGCAGTTGTTTTAGGAAAACAAATCCAGCCTTCCTCAATCCTGTAAAAATGTACTGTATGTAAAAATCACTCTTCAAATTGGTAAGTGACATTTAAATATTTATAAAAAATATCCTCTGCCATGGTACAAAGTATAAAATAAGTGTTAGAGGCAGGTGAGAAAGGCAGATAGTACATTTAAAAAGCAAAAATGCAAGAGACTAAATATCAGGTAACAGTAACCTTGAGCAAAGTAATAAACATTCTAAGCAACTAATGGACTTTGTAAGTCTGTAATTGCAGTGGCTTGTACCTTCTTGCTTTGATACACAGAGTCTGGGAGGAGACTATTATCTCTGTATAAATAGTGACTCCTTGTGTCTGTATAAAATATTAAGAGAAGGCAATGGGTGAGAATATAACGGCATGTATATTACACCTGAGCAGTTCCCGGTTTACTGCAATAACATAGCCCAGATGAAGAAGTAGATTTTAGTTTCTTACTTTTGTTTTTAAAATTCCTTCAACAATCATTGTCATAGTAATTTGCCTGTCTCATTATGTCTCCTGCTTTACTGGGTTAGGTTGGCGATTTGAAGCAATATATTGGCCCCTGGCAGCCTGTATCCTGTGCCTGTTCTCAGTATTTGCCGCTGATGAACCTCAAAAAGTAAGACTTCAAGAAGGTGAGATTTTATCTCATTTTGCATCACTAATGAGTAACAATATATATAAATGTTGAGATTATTATGAGACTGGTTTATTACTATTAATTGTGTGGTTTTAAATCAGAAAATCACTTTAAAAGATGTCTCTTTAGTATGTTAATAATTCGGATAGTTAATTATTATATCCATTCAGTGAGGCAAAATGTATTAGGAACACAGTTCACAGTATAAATGACTGCAATATCTGACCTAAAATTGGTACAAAAAGTAGTCACATAACACTACAATATCAATGATCAATGTTCTTCTACTTGGAGTTCATCATTAAATACTGAACATTGGGTGGGTGGCAGTTGGAATTACACTTAGTGTTGCATGTGGCAAAAGGGGGGGTGGGCAAAATAACATCTGCCAGTGAAATTTGGAAATGAAATAGAAAGTTAAACTGCATTTGGGGCTTCATTAAGGAGAAATCTGGTATTATACCATTGTTTTTATCAGATGCATTATGCTAGAAATTACTTTTAGGCCCCTTTCACACGAAGGGTCTGACGAGATCCACCTGTCAATTTTTCAGGAGGACCTGACCAGACCCTCCATTCACCCCTTTGGCCTGGTGAGTATAAACAGACTTGTGTCTGTTTAGGCTCACCTACTTCCAATATGATCCAGACCACTACAAAAAACCTGAAAGGGATCTGATAAGATTCCTTGGGATTTCAGTCCAGCAGAGATGATTGTGATCACTACAGAAATTACAAGTTTCATGGATTTCTGGTAGAAGCAACAAGAAATGTTTTGCACATAAAGAACAGATAAAACAAAGCACTGAGAATGGTAAATTTACAAAGCAAAGGAAAGCAATCGGGGAAGCTCATTGTTAGTATTTGCTTTAAAGAATAACTAAGGGTAAATTTTTAAAACATTTTTTGAGTAGAATGGAGAGGGATTAGAACCCCATGTCACTTTTTATTGCAGTTTGTGCCCCCATTAGGGAGTTTCACCATCTCTGTTTGTTCTGTGTACAGCTTTCATTGAAAATGAAAGTGGAAGAAAATTCCAAATTTTGGGTTGTCCCCAGAAAAGTAATAGAGGGGAAATCTTCCAATGGAGAAGTTCTTGTGGCCCAAGAAACTGCCACAATTTGCAGGAATTTACTCTCACTTCCTGTTTAGCTAAGAGACAGGAAGTGAAAGGAAATCTCCGCATTGGGACACAGATGGCGAAAAAAAAGTCTGAGAGGGGTAATAACCCTCCCTTACTCTATCCAAAATAAAAAAAAGGCTTATAATTCTACTTTAACTTAAATATGGTTCCTTTGGATTTTTTTAATTTGTTAATCATTCCTGTTCTTTGCTCCACCTTGTTAGATAAGCCAGATAAACTACTTTTTTTTTTATAAAAAAAAATGATTTAATTCCAACACAAAATCAGAATTCTATTATATGCAAAATATGTAGCAATTTAGGCTTGAGGTTTTTTTTTTGGGGTCGGGGGGATCCTGTGTGTTCTGGAAGTGAATCTATGAATATCACCAATGGGTGTGCAGACAGAAATAAAAAAAAACGTTTTTTATCTTGCGCATAGGCAGGGAAAGGTTTAGGACACCTGTCAGCTTGCTTTCCCTGTTTGTGTCCCAGCAAGGGTGATTCCCTTCCATTCATAGCAACCGTGAAAGTGTGCTTCTGGGCTCTAACAACAAAAGGGAATATTAACCTGTGAACATTTAGCATTTGAGATTAAGAAGCTTAACACTTGCTATCAGCAAGATGCCGAGTCCATGAAAGGGTCAGATGGTCATTCCATCTTATACTAACACATTTGTCAAAATAAGATAAAATTGTGCGCTTCAAGGTTGTGACATTTATCTGTATGAGGCACCTCTCTGACCCCTGGAAGCAGTTGGGGGACCCCCAGTGGCAGGGTGGGCTGGCATTTTACCCTAGGTTGGAGGTCTGTGGTTGAATGTGGGGGACTGAGAAAACGTAGGGCGCCAGTAGTTTTAATATCTTTTATTTTATATATTTTATTACTGTAGTGTCATCCTTCTTTGGCTACTAGGTAAATTTAAACTTTTTGGCTCCATTTTGGGAAGTGGAGTGGCTGTTGATTGTTTTATTCTGATCAGGGTTCCTGAGCTAAGAGCTTGATTGCTTCCCTCTATCTTGGAAGAAGCTTCCAGAGCATAGTGAGGGAGATTCACATGATTGGTTTAATATTTATCATGCCCTAGCCAATCCCTGGAAGGGGGCATCCAGAAACTGGCTAGGAAAGGGATAAATAGACAGGAGGACTGAGCTGATTGTTCTTTCCTCGTCAGAGAATGTTCCTGGATTCCTAGGACTACTAGAAGAAGGATCAATGAGACAAGAGACTTTTATTTGGGCCTCAGTGATTGCTGGACTGAGGGCCTGAGGAGAATTGCTGAAGAGGTACACTTGCTAAAGGACACTGTTTCAGAGTCCTGGTCTGGAGAAGTACTTTATTATTCCCACTCACTATGGATCTATTTGTAGTGGCTGGGTGGCAGGCAGCTCCTGGGACTTTGCTGGGGACTGATAGATGTGCAAATCAGAAGGCAATCAGTAGCTAAAGATTGTTCTATGGTTTACAGGTGCAGGGCCCTAGACCTACCCACTATTTCCTGCTACGTCCAGAGAAGATACTATTGAGGAACTAGTGAGAAGTTTCTCCTCCTGTTTTGGGTGTTGATCATTTTAGTGTATCCTGTGACTCTAAACCCCTTCCTCCTGTTAAGCTCTTCTGCAATAAACCCTAAAAAGACTTGCCTTAGACTGAGCTTTAATTGTCAGTGTGTTTGGGACTGAGTATGTGAGACTGGCGGCCTCTGTACTATCTAAAGAAGATCTGTCTACTTTCAAAGGTCCCTCTGGGGGTAAGTGGTACATTTACAAGTGGTACATTACTTATCACACAAGGAGAGAGGGATAGGGCTGCAAATACCCCAAGCAACACTTAAAGACTTCCAGTTCTGCATCCAGCTGCTACAATGTAAGAGCCTTAAGCCGACACTGGCAACACTGTAGATAGCACCCCTGGCTGGTTCATAGAATTCTCTGTGTACTGGTTCCCATGCCTCTGTGTGTCCTTAAAAACCTCCATACATCCTCCCAAGAGACAGTATAAGTATTCGTAACCCAGCATCACTGTGGCATCTCATACTTTTGCCAGAGGTATCAGTATACATTCAGGCAGCAGAGAGAAACAACAGCAATATTGAGCTAGGGGAAAACCAAGTGAACAGATAATCTTCAAAACAGCTTGGGCTGACAAACACCCAGCAGGGCTAAATTTAAATGGTCACCCCTGTTAATACAAGGTGGCTACATGTGCATATGTATATTTGTGCACTTATACTTTTTGCTCTGAGTGACTTATAATTTATATATTTTTGTCTGCTCACCAATATGTACATAAATTGTCCATCTAGTAGAAGACTAAGCCATGCTTTTTAACTGCTATAAGAACATATCTGTATACAGATAATAAAGAACTCTTAACCTTCACTCTCAGTGTCAAAGTATTATCCCATCCTGTAACCTTTACTTTTCCATCATGTGGTACTACTGCAGCGCTGTGTGAGTGTGCACCTCAAGGTATATTGACTAACCCATTGTTTTCACTTTTTAGGGTTCCCCAGAGATTGTGATAAGCTTCCAAAGGAAAGCCCAAGTGGTGTTTATGTAATCAAGCCCCACACATCACCTCCACTGGTAGTCTACTGCCACGTGGATGAGGATGGTAAAGGTTGGACTGTAATTCAAAAGAACTCGCATAAAACTGAACTTACATGGCATGAATCCTGGACCACCTACAAGTATGGCTTTGGAAATGTGATGGAGGATTACTGGCTGGGCAATGAGTACATTCATCTTCTCACCTCTCAGAAGGTCTACATGGTTCGATTCTTACTAAAAGACAAAGCAGAGAAAGAGTGGCATGCCGATTATGATATTTTTAGTCTTGATAAGGAAGTTAACGGATATACACTCCGTTTAGGCAGGCACTCAGGCACTGCAGGGGACTTTCTTGCCACATTTGACTCAAACATTATCCATGACAACATGAAGTTCTCTACAAAGGATAAAGATCAGGACCGTTCCTCCAGTAACTGTGCAGCATCCTATAGTGGCTGGTGGTATGATAACTGCCATCTTGTCATGCTGAATGGCAAAAGCTACATCTATTGGAAGAATGTGTGTACTGGAGACTGCGCCCAATCAATGATTATGATCCGACCTACAGGTATTTGCTGAAGACAATACAAAAGAGAAATGGACTATGTGTTATAGCAGGAAACTGTGGAAGTTTTCAATTATGGCGAATAAGCACTACTCTGAATATGTTTTTTCTGCTCCATGAAAAGATTAGTAAAAAGCTAAAGGCACTATAGTTTGCAGCAATCATTTATACCAGAGATGCCTATATTTCATTATTTTTTTCTCACAAATTACATTGCTATGCTTAGCAGTAAATCAAAAGCCAATTGGGTAGCATTTACAACAATATGAACACTGCCTTAAGTTGTATATGTGGTCATTACCTGACTTCACTACTAGTAAAAGCAAGATCACTGTAATTAGTATTAATATGAAATGGCTTTATCTGTCATATTTGGCCATGTGTATTTGAGGACAAATCTAGCAAAAAGTCAGACTATACAACCAACCACTTCTTATATTTCCACTGCACTCCTTACTGTAAAAGGGCCTTAAGTTGAAAGGTGCTGAAGCAACTGCTCTTTGCTTAACCATTGAGAAAATTTGTCACCCGCACACTATGGATCTTTGCTATAAAGTCCAGTTTGTTATTGACAAAACCACATCACAGTGAAGATAGTGCAAGGTTTCTGGTGTCATGCAAAACCCCTTTGTTGGGCATGGCCTGACAAAGGGGCCCTATATGGCCCTGGAATGCTGTACCATTATGTGATCTTCTCAATAAAAATTCAGACTATATAATAAAGATCCAAGGTGTGTTGGCAACATACTTCCTTTATGCAACCAACCAAATTGTGTTTACTGAGATAGTCTTAATGTCTTGCTGCAGGACCCAAAATCATATAATTATGTTTTTAATTTCCAACAGTGCATTTAAAGCAAAAATCAGGCATATGTAAATAGATAATCCCTTAACACACATATTGCTGCTCATCTGGTGTTCTTCAGTGAAATGCTACTTCAAGAACCTTGGGAATTGTCAACTTCAGGTCCCTTTGTCTGACTGATACATCCACGGAAGCTTAGAGCATAGTTCTCTAGTTCTCTTGTAAAAATATTTCAATAATCCAATTAAGGACACACCTGCATAACTATAAACTACTAGAGAGAAATAGGGTTTTGCTCCAGTGGGTTATTGTGGGTGCAAATAGGATCATAAAAAAGACAAGTCAAATGATTTTCAGTGAGGGTAGGAGCAGCTTTAATGTAAACATGTGAGCAGAAATATTACATAGAAACATAGGGGTTTATTTACTAAAGCTGGAGAGTCCAAAATCAGACTCCCTTCTGCATAGAAACCAATCAGCTTCTAACCTCAGCTTGTTCAATGAAGCTTTGGCAATGAAACCTGGAAGCTGATTGGTTTCTATGCAGAAGGGAGTCTGATTTTGGACTCTCCAGCTTTAGTAAATAAACCCCATAATGTCTGCCAATGAAGACTTTTTCTAAAAGGTCTGTTGTGCTGACCTTCGCCTAGACCATCGCCTTCACTAGACCATCGCCTAGTGAATCTCTGTCCTGGAATAGGTATGCAAGATGGGAATTCAGATTTTTTTTTCAGACTTCACTGACTGCATGTTTGTTCCCGGACACTGACTTACTAAGGATGACTTTTCCAGGACCCATGCCATTAGAAAAAAGTCAGCCATCTTCACAGGTTCACTTTAAACCAGAAAGAATATTGTCACAAAAACATTTTGTTCATATATTCTGCAATAGGTTCAGGTTGCATTAACACCTGCGAATGTGCCCTAGCTGTGATTAGATGCAAGAACCCCAGCGGGGGATTCCTGTGATTGGCTGCAAGTAGGCAGCCCCATTGGAAGCAATTGAAGGCTGCCATCCTTGCAGCTAATTGTGCCCATTTTGCATGTAATCTCCCAAGCAGTGATAATATGTGAGTGATTGGCCCTGGATATAGGCATTCTGGAACACTCGCATGCGATCGCTGCATGAGGGATTACATGCGAGTGGGCGCAATTGGCTGCAAGAGCCAACAGCCTCCCATTGCTTTCAATAGGGATGCCTTCTTGCAGCTAATTGCCAGAACCCCCTACTGGGGTTCTTGCATCTAATCGCAGCTATGGTGCTATTATAGTATAGTAACAACGTTGAAAAAGTGATAGGAAAATTGTAGAGGTGGCTGCTTGGCTGATTTGTGTTCCAGAATCTAACCACAACTTTTTTTTTCTTGCTTCACTTTCAACAGTAAACCTGTTGTGAGGAAAGTCCCTTTTACCTCTGGGCTCCAAGTCTATATTAAAAGAAAGGAAAATGGCAATAACATTTAATAGGGAACATAATGGAACTCTGCATCTTTTTTTGGAAAAGCGCTACATCCCATCAATCTCTACTTTAAGCAGAACTAAAAGTTTTATTTTTAACTATTTTATTCTGTTAATAAGTAAAATTCACTACAACGTATACATATTATGTGTAAGCATGTAGATTGTGTTGTCTTTGCATGTGTATATGTATATACCTTTATCTGCATGCAATTGCAAAATGCTAAAAAGGTCTATTTATTAAGCAGAGAATGTGACTTTTACAAACATTCCCTGGTGACTCTCATTGAAAACACTTTGGTCTGGGCAGTACTTCAGCACAGTTTGTGAAAGTCATAGTCACATGCTTTTTTAATATACCCTGAATGTGTTCTATTTGTTTCATAGTGTAAAGTGTGTAATATGTGATATTCACTTCAACTACTTCTAAATAAACTTTACGATCCAATGAGTACTGCATTTTTGAGTGTATGTAAAGACAGAACTTTTTTCCAGTTTAGGGAATGGTTAAAGTGACATTAAACCCTCAGACTTGGATTTAAACTGCATCTGAGCGCCACAAACAAAAATTGCTACTTGATTAATTTTTAATATTCAAAGTAAACTCAACCATCCATCCATGTCGCCATGCTTTATTTTGTTGAGAAAGCAGTTTGAAAAACACCCCCCTAGCATTCATGCCCACACCATCTTGAGTGAGGGCAGATGATTCATGTACAGTAGTATTTACTTCCTGGAATCCATCCGTCCTTAGCTCAGGTATACAGGCAAGAGGGTGTGCTTAGCTGAGAAAACCCCTTCTCCAGGTGAAAGACAAAAAAGTTCCCATGAAAACTAGGCGAGAAACCAGGATGCAACTGCAAAAATTTTTACAAAAAAGTTTAACCGCTTTCCCGCTGCCCTATAGCAGAAATACTGCTACAGGGCTGCGCAAAATCACATATATATACATGATTTGCATTCCCAGGTAGGGGGTGCACGCGCACCACCATTGGCGACCTTATCTGTCGATCAACGGGTCCCGGCCAGTGATTCCCCGCCAGCACCCGGCGATCGCCAAGTATCACTGACGGGGGAGAGACCTGTACAGATCTCTCCCCTCTCAGCTCCTGCACATTGCTTTGTATGGCTCTGCATAGCATAGTATGGCTCTGCAAAGTGCTGTCGCACTTTGAATGACAATTGTGCGGTCATGCAACATTGTACCCATATGAAATTTTTAGCATTTTTTTCACACAAATAGAGCTTTCTTTTGGTGGCATTTAATCACCAATAGGGTGTTTTATTTTTTGCACTACAAATGAAAAAAAAAAGATTTTCTTTGTTTCTATTATAACAGTTTGCAAACAGGTCATTTTTCTCCTTCACTGATGTGAATTTATGAGGCTGCACTGATAGGCAGCACTGATGGGCACTGATAAGCAGCACTGGTGGGCACTTGTAGGCAGCACTGATAGGCTGCACTGAAGAGCACTGATAGGAGGCAATGATGGGCACTAATAGGGGACGCTGAGATTCTCCTCCAGCACCTGGCGATTGCCAAAGAACACTTACAGAGGAGAGGTCTGTATGTAAACAATACCCCCTGTGAACTCCAGCATGCTTTGTTTTTCTCTGCATAGCAGAGCTTGGATATAACATGTCTTTGGGGGGAGTCCGTAAAGCAAAGTTTCTCATATGAGGTAAGTGGCCTTGAATAATCTTTTAAATGTGGGGAGCTTTGTATAAAGTGATGAAGTTGTCTAAACATCCATGGCGTTAGGCTCAGGGATGGCCATATCTTCATAACGCCCCAGATGTTAACTCTTTCCTGCCCAGTGTCATTAGTACAGTGTCAGTGCTTTTTGTAGGTCTGATCACAGTATTAGTGTCACTGGGGATGTCAGAGGCAGTTAATCAGTGTCAGTTAGTGTATAACTTTCATGTAGACCAATTAATTTACAGGTATTGGGATTTTTTTTAGCAAAGACATGTAGCAGAATACATGTTGGCCTAAGTTTATGACGAAATTTGATTTTTAATATTTTTTTACTGGATATCTTTTATGTTTTTTTCAAAATTGTAATTTTTTTTGTTTATAGCGCAAAAAAATAAAATACACAGAGGCGCTCAAATACCACCAAAAGAAAGATTTATTTGTGGAAAAAAAGGACATACATTTCATTTGGGTGCAGCATCGCATGACCTCACAATTGTTAGTTAAAGTAACGCAGCGCTGTATCACAAAAAAAGGCCTGATCAGGAAGGGGGGTAAATCCTCTGGAGGACAAGTGGTTGCTCTATAGCAGAAATACTGCTACAGGGTGGCACGGTTGCACAAAATCACATATATATACATGAGTCGTGCTCTCGCGCTTTTCACGGGCGGGCCTACGCTTACCCCCCCCTTCTACCCCAGCAAATGCAGTGTCAGTAGGTGACCCTGAATTTGACCAGCTCCACAAAATTTTGCCTCTTGTAAATCACCTTAACCAAAAATTTGCAGATGTCTATACTTCCCACCAAAAAAAATCTGCATTGATGAGTTCCTCATTAATTTTTCTGGCTGCCTTGCATTCAAACAATTTCTCCCCAGCAAGTGTGCGAGATATGGGGTCAAGGTGTATAAGACCTGTGAGAGGGCAACAGGCTATACATATAAGTTTTGTATTTATGAGAGAAAAGATAGTCACGTGGAGCCTCCCAGATGCCCAGACTACATGGGGAGCAGTGGCAAGATAGTTTGGGACTTGGTGTCATCCTTCTTCAATATGGGGTACCACTTATACATGGACAATTTCTATTCAAGCGTGCCACTATTTAGACATTTGTACAATCTTGGAATTGGCGCATGTGGCACAGTGAAACCTAATTGCCGGGGCTTCCCCCAACAGCTTGTAAATACCCGTCTTAGAAAGGGGGAAGAAGCCTGCTTGAGAAATGAGGAATTGTTCTCAGTGAAGTGGAAGGACAAACGGGATGTCTACCATTCACGCAGGCAAGACCATCCAAATTTCCATGGCAGCTGGTGTTGTTGAGAAGCCCCTCTGTGTTTACGACTATAACTTTAGCATGGGAGGGGTGAACTTCAACGACCAGATGTTGAACCCGTACTTAGTTTCCTGAAAAGATGGTGGTACAAAACAGTGCCTGTTTATTTATTTCAATTGGCTCTATATAATGCTTTTGTGCTTTACAAAGCAACTAGACGAAGCGGATCCTTCCTAAAATTGCAGGAAGAGATCATCATGGCCCTTTTGTATCCAGGAGGTGCTGTTACCCAAACCCCCAACCCAGATGCAGTTAGCCGGCTGCATGAGAGGCATTTTCCCGCTGCCATTCCTGGTACCATAACCCAAAGGACACCTCAAAAAAGATGTTGTGTCTGTAGCAGATATGGAATTAGGGGTGACACCAGCTTTTTTTCGTCCATCATGTCCTGGCCAACCTGGTTTCTGCCTCAAAGACTGCTTCCATCACTACCACACACTAGTGGAGTATTAGTATAGGGTACAGCATGACACAGTTCAGGGCACATATTTTTCACAGGGTCTCAAAAGATGTTAGGTAGTCAGGAAACTGGATATCACATTTGGAGAGACTGTTTTAATCTGTTTTAAAAAGTTAAAGTTTAAAAAAAAAGGTAAAAAACCCATTAAAAATAAAAAGTACACATCCCCAAAAAATTTTAAATTTTAAAAAACAAAAATAGTTATAGTTTTATTTGTTGTTGTCGTTGTTACTGTTCTACTGTTACAATTTTACTGTTTTATTGTTACTGTTTTATTGTTAACCATTGTTGTTTTCTTTGCAGGAATGTCATTTAGCAGCAGCACTGACTTGTTTTTTCTGACAGCAACAGGGTCTTGCTCTCAGAATATACATAAGTAGGTGTATGTATTGCTGTTGGATAAGATTTTTCATCCGCAGTTAAAAAAAGAGCATATATGCTGAAGCATGGAGGCCTGGGGTGTCCAGTGGGTGGATGGCCCCTATGCTTCGGCATATATATTTTATAATATTTTTTGGCACGCTTCATGCGTGCCCACCATTAGAAGTGGGTGGATGCAGGGAGGTATTCTAATGGCGGGTATAACACGCACTTTTTCTGGCAGAGATTTCTTCTTTTTTCATTCAGCCCACATGCTGCATAAAAAAAGAACATAGCATATGTTTGTAAATTGGGAAAGAATCTAATCACACGATCTTGGTGAGATTAGATAATGAAAGGGCAGAGGAGATATCTAGAGTCTGATATATGACAATGCTCATTGAAGTTATAGGGGATATTTGCATTCCCTGTGATAGCATTAAAATTGATAAAAAAAAATTAACTGGACAGTTTAAAAATAATTTAAAAAATCAAAACAACTTTTAAAAAACACCCTCGCCCCCTGCGTGCACGAGTGTTGACCCCGTGCCAATATGTAAACGTAAAAAACTTTGCACCATGCATGTGAGGTATCGCCACGAATGTCAAATCAAAGGCAGTAATTCTAGCACTAGACTTCCTCTGTAAATCTAAAATGGTAGCTTGTAAAGGCTTTTAAAACGTTGCCTATGAATATTAAAAATGTATGCAGTTTGTTGCCAGTACATGGGGCATGCGCAGTTTTAAATCATGTCATTTTTGGTATCTATTTACTCGGCATACCATCATCTTTTATATTTTACCAAATAGTTGGCCAATATATTTTGTTTTTTTGCATTAAAAGTAAAAAAAGTGTATTTTTAAAAAAAAATTGCATTTGAAAAATCGCTGTACAGGTACTATGTGACATAAAGAATTGCAGCACCTTGTGAGAAAAAATTAGATCTGCAAAATACTCACCATCATGGGCGGACTGACCATTCGAGCACTCGGGCACGGGTCAGTAAGGGGCCCCATGAAATGCCCCTAGTACCTTTTTTATAGGCTTTTTGGTGTGATTTGAGTGTGGGCAAGGACACATGAATTGTCAGTCTGCCCCTGCTCACCATGCCTCTTTTTAAATTCCTTGGGGTGTCTACTTTTCAAAAAGTGGTCATTTTGGGGGTTTTGTGCTCTCCTGGCATTTCAGGGCCTCTGAAACTGTGATAGGTAGTGAGGAAGTGAAATGAGGAAGTTAGGCACCTTCCGGCTTTCAAAGTGGTCATTGGATTGTAGGCTCCTGTATGTGGCTAGGCTCCCAAAAAGTCTCACACATGTGGTATCCCCATACTCAGTACAAGTAGCAGAATGTATTTTGGGGTGTAATTCCACATATACCTATGGCTTGTGTGAGCAATATATAATTTAACTGACAACTTTGTGTAAAAAAAAAAAATGTTTTTGTAATTTTCCAAAAACGTGTGGAAAAAAATAAATCTTCCATGGACTCAATCTGCCCCTCCGCAGATAGCTTAGGGTGTCTACTTTCCATTGCTAAGGGGTCAGTTGGGAGTGTTTGTACTATCCTGGTATTTTAGCACCTCAGGAAATGTGATAGGCAGGCATAAAGTAAAAGCTGTGTAAATTCCATTATCTATACCATAGTTTGTAGATGCTTTTCATTTCATATAAAGCAATCAATATACACTTATTGGGATTTTTTTACCAAAAACATGTAGCAGAATACATTTTTGCCTAAATTTATGACGCAATTTGAGTTTTTTGGATATTTTTTATGACAGAAATGAGAAAATATAATTTTTTTTCAAAATTTTCAGTCTTTTTTTGTTTATAGGGTGAAAAATAAAAAGCGCACAGGTGATCAAATATCACTGAAAGAAAGCTCTATTTTTGTGAAAAGAAGGACATAAATTTTGTTTTGCGTACAGCATTGCATGACCACAGTTATCAGTTGAAATAGTGCAGCGCCAAGTAGCAAAAAAAGGCCTGGTCAGGATCCTCAGGTCAGAATCCTCAGGAGGGCAAGTGGTTAATCTTTGCCAATAAAACCTGGAAGCTCATTAGTTTCAACTGTCTCCCTAATTGATATTTTCTACAGTCTTAGGGGTCAAATCACTAAGAGATAAATACAGCATGAATTTTTGTGTTAAAATATCTCATGCAGTATTTATCTAAAAAATTGTCAATTCACTAAAAAACATGCGTTATTTCCCAAATGTGTTAAATATTTATGTTTTGCAATATTTAGCTCCTAAATTTTGCATGATTTTTTTTCACAATTTTTTTTCGAAGGCTAACACTGCACCAGAAGGCACATAGCAATATTCTGAAACTATGAAAACACTGTAGTGTGCTTTCATTCACAAAACAATCTCCCTCTGATGAAATGTTACAATTTATTTACATTCCTCAGCTGAGCCCTGGTTCACACTGGATCCAAGTTTGAAATTGTTCAACTTCACTTGAAGTTGCACGAATTCAAAGCCAGATGTCAGTGTGATATCAAATGCGACTTGGATGACATCTGTGCGACTACATGCACAGATGTCTATGCAAGTCGCACTTGAAATCACAAAAAAAGTGCAGAAACCTATTTTTCAAATCGGTATGGCAACGCAAAGTTGCAGTTGCACTGATTTGAACGGCTCCATTGCCAACAATAGGGCGTGACTTGTCATGTGATTTGAAACTGTCAAATCACATGACAAGTAGCACCGATGTGATCCAGGGCTCAGAAGAGAACTTTTCACACCGATACATTGTATATTTTTCTCTTCCTGGCCAGTACAGAGTTCCCTTAATTGTAATTTTGTACATTTCTAAAATACCGCCAGCAAACACCAGGTAATAAATAATGAATATTTTTTTGTGAATTGATTTTAATGATTTATCTCATATTTTTTGCAGTATTTATTTCACTATTTTAACAAATGTGTGGTATTTACTTCACATTCAATATTTTACTTGGATGAATTGACTCTTATTATCTCATACGATATTTTAAAAAAATGAGCCACGTGACCTTCACATCGCATGACCTTCAGCCTTTAGTGAATTGACCCCAATGTCACTCCTTTCAGTCGTGCTTGTACAACTTTCCGCAAATGCCCCAACCTATCCTGAGAGCGCTATCCCTTTAACTTGACAGTTTGACTGTTCATTTATATCACCCGTGAAGGGGGGATGTCTCACCCTTCCTCTCTCCCTTCCCTTTGTCCTCCACCCCCTCTCCTTCTTTCTCTGTATCCTCTCCTCTCTTCTCCTGCAGAACTAATACTCTACTGTTTATTATTTTGTGGTCTATCGAGTCATACTACTAGAACTCTTTCTGAGACTTGTTCTTGGTTGTTTCTTTTCTTTTCTCTCTTCTCTTATTTATATTGTACAAAATTTGCATTCAATTTTTTTGTCCTTTGTTTTCTATGCATGATATGAACAAATTTATTTTGGAGCTTTAATGGCCTCATGTGTTTTCTCTTTTCCACTGTTTTTGTACTAAAACCCTATTAAAAATTAATTGCAATCAGTTGTGCGTGTAAGTTTGAAATCCAGAGATTTGGCTCTGTAAATACCGTGCTGTTTCTTTTCTTCAGCAAAGCAGATAAGGATCATCTTTGAACATGTGAAAAGCAGCATAATGCTCCATCTACTGGCTAGAAGAAAGAATACATAATACTCATATAAAATATGTAATGTTTAGCTACAGTTGTGACCAAAATTATTCAACCCCCAATGCTGTAAAGGGGTTTAGGGACTATAGTGTACATTTGGAATTGTATTCAGAATCAAATCCTACAAGGACGTTGTAACTACCCAAATGCAACTAAAATGACATCAATTGTTTATGTAATACAGTAGTAAATGGTTCTTATGTGGTTTCTTCATTGCCACAATTATTCAACCCCTTAAAGACTACCACTCTGAAGAACAGAGGTTCATACAGGTGCTTTCCATCAGGTATTGAAAACACCTGTGGATGTCACCGAGCAGCAATCAAGCATAATAAGCACCAATTAGGCAGCTTTAAAATGACTGTGATACTCAGCTCCTTCTAGACATTTACTGGTGTGGTTACAAACATGGTGAAGGCAAGAGAATGGTCCAGGAAGACAAGAGAAGAGGTGATTTCTCTTCACAGGAAGGGCAATGGCTATAAGAAGATTGCAAAGATGTTAAACATACCAAGAGACACCTTAGGAAGCATCATTCGCAAATTCAAGGCAAAGGGCACTGTTGAAACGCTACCTGGTCGTGGCAGAAAGAAGATGCTGACTTCGACTGCTGTGCGCTACCTGAAGCGTAGAGTGGAGAGAAGTCCCCGTGTGACTGCTGAGGAACTGAGAAAAGATTTGTCAGATGTGGGTACAGAAGTTTCAGCCCAGACAATAAGACGCACACTGCGTAATGAAGGCCTCCGTGCCAGAACTCCCAGGCGTACCCCCTTGCTGTCTCCAAAGAATAAGAAGAGTCGACTGCAGTATGCCAAAAGCCATGTGGACAAACCACAAAAGTTGTGGGATAGTGTTCTGTGGACTGATGAAACAAAATTAGAACTGTTTGGGCCCATGGATCAACGCTATGTTTGGAGGAGGAAGAACAAGGCCTATGATGAAAAGAACACCTTGCCTACTGTGAAGCATGGTGGAGGGTCAATCATGCTTTGGGGCTGTTTTGCTTCTGCAGGTACAGGGAAGCTTCAGCGTGTGCAAGGTACCATGAATTCTCTTCAGTACCAGGAGATATTGGATGGAAACGTGATGCAGTCCGTCACACACCTGAGGCTTGGGAGACGTTGGACCTTTCAACAGGACAATGATCCCAAGCATACCTCCAAGTCCACTAGAGCATGGTTGCAGAGGAAAGGCTGGAACATTTTGGAGTGGCCATCGCAGTCACCAGACTTAAATCCGATTGAGAACCTCTGGTGGGACTTAAAGAAAGCAGTTGCAGTGCGCAAGCCTAAGAATGTGACTGAACTGGAGGCCTTTGCCCATGAAGAATGGGCGAAGATACCCGTAGATCGCTGCAAGACACTTGTGTCAAGCTATGCTTCACGTTTAAAAGCTGTTATAACTGTAAAAGGATGCTGTACTAAGTACTAAGATTGAATGTCACTTGGGGGTTGAATAAAACTGATAATGCTGTGAGCACAGAAAAGACATTTGTGGTTATTTCATTATAACTGTTATGTTATATTTGTCTGACCTACAAGTGCCTCTTTAATGTAAATGTAAGCAAGATGACTGAATGATCAAAAGCAATGTCAAACTGGCCAAAACACTCAATTTCAGTGGGGGTTGAATAATTTTGGTCACAACTGTATCTCAAATAAAGAGGAATACAAATCTATCATGCCCCTTAGTGTTACTTCACAAGCCACTTTATACATTAGTTTCTCCACCTGTGTTATGCCCACTCCTAAATCTTTTCCTAAACACTCATCTGTTTTATGTCTGACAACATCTGGGCACCTTGCTTCCAGGACTAGGCAACAGGCTAGGTGCCCAGTGGCCAGGATCTAATGCTACTTTAGGAACCCTGCTGCCAAGAATTATCGTAATATCGAATGGCCTGCTGCCTTGAGTCTATCACAATGTGGGTTATCACATGACTGATGAGACTTGTACTAGGATCTTTTACAAATGTGAATATCCTGCCACCAGGGTTCCTATTACAGGAAAGCTCACTGCTGGGTTTCATCAAAACTAAGGAGTCTATTCACCAAGGTCTATCATACCAACAGACAGAGCTACAGTAAGTCCATTAGGTACTGGTTAGCTCACAGAAGTCTTCAAGTGCACGAGGGCTCACAGTGCACTCCCTGAATATAATATAATATATAATCTCACCTAGGACTCTTCCATCTTTTGAACAGTCACTAAAACCAGGGATATTGTCACAAACGGAACCAGCAACCTCTGGGCTAACATTTTGCCTATGGTCTATATAATATTCTCATCTGGAGGCACCATGAGGCCAAAGTCTGCAGGTAATTAAAATACAAGAGGCCCTGATGGAAAAAATAGGCAGTAGAACTGGCAGCTAAGAAAGGAGATCCAACCACTCTCAGATGTGGGAAACAATAGATACGTTCTCAGGCTAGTGTGGAGCAAAGATTGCTGGAAGATCACTGGTGAGTTGAAGGTTAATGGTCTAGGGGACCTTTACAAAGACATTGTCACTTTGCCTTCAATGGGCAAGGTGTAGGTGTCTCTTAAATGCCGTGATATTGGGTTGATTTATGTTCCTTGCAATCTGAATTTTAGCAGAAAAGGTGAACCTGTGTCCAGTTTGAATCACTGGTGTATTTAGGTTTTATGCTGCCCAAGGCAACACAAAAATCATCTGCTAACACCCCCCCTTCCCCCCCGCCACGGAGACAGCCTGACATTGCTGACATTGACCAGCAACACCCCAGTCCCCCATCCTGAAGAGCCTTCCACTACCCCTTCCCTGGTGATAGAGAAAAAGACACTCATCTTCACATCTCCGGACATGACTGGAAATGAGAGTCAGGCTCTACATATACCATCAAGCAGCTGCAGCCTCTCTTGATCCCACCTGGTTCCCATAGCCTGCATGTCCCTTCTTTGATCCCTTCTTCTGGGGGGAGGTGATTCCCCCCTGAAAACTGCCGCCCTAGGCAAGTGCCTTGTTTGCCTTGTGGTAAATAAACCCCTGATTGGAATATCTAGTCATGTGCAAGGGAAGCTGAAAACAAAATGGGGTTTTGCCAGCACATGATTCAGCATTTAAAGTAAGTGCAATAGTGAAGACAAAGTGGTTGGCCGCACAGACAGCGATGTAGTGGATAAAATCCTTTATTGGAATCCTTTACACACAATGCAATAAAAAGATGCCAGCTTCAAAACTGTGCAGAGGAGCAGTAGACGCATTTCACACAAATATGTGCTTAGTCATTACTGTGTAATTGTTACTATGTAACCTGTAATGACTAAGCACGTATTCGTGTGAAATGCGTCTACTGCTCCTCTGCACAGTTTTGGAGTTGTCATGTTCTTATTGCATTGTGTGTAAAGGATTCCAATAAAGGATTTTATCCACTACATCGCTGTCTGTGCGGCCAACCAGTTTGTCTTCACTATTGCACCTGCGATCACGGATCGGGCCAGCACCAACGTGTATGTGGAGGGGTTATCCAGCATTTAACCACTTGCCCTCCAGGGGATTTACCCCCCTTCATGACCAGGCCATTTTTTGAGTTACGGCCCTACGTTACTTTAACTGACAATTGCGCGGTCATGCAAAGCCGCACCCAGATCAAATTGACATCCTTTTTTTCCCATGAACTGAGCCCTACCCAGAAATGAAAATCATGTATATATACATGATTTTGCTCACCTGTGCCACCCTGTGGCAGTATATCTGCTATACGGCGGGGGGGAAGCGGTTACAGTAAGCACAGTTTCACTGTATTTACCAACATTAAGGGCTGGTTCACACCTGGAATCACACAGGAATGCGCTGTGAGTTCCTGTGCGATTCACATGTAGTTCTGTGTGTTGCGATTTCAGTCCATTCATGTTGACTAGGCTGAAATCGCACCACATTAACAGTAGTGCATGCACTCCTTTGGAAACACTGCAACCAGATCACATTTTACTTCTGTACCATGCAATATGGTGTAGGCAAACACACTGTGTTTGCAACTTGCATTTGGGGTGTCATTAACCTAATATTGACATTTGCTACAGATCACTACTGCGTTATGAACGAGGTGCAAGAAACGTGCATGGGACAAGAGTTTCCCACACCATGTTCTGGTGTGAACAAGACCTAAGACCTCTTGCCCACATATATAACAATTATATATAATAATTTACCGATGTTTATATTCAGGATCTTGTTGACAGACAGATCCTGAATAAAATGTTACTTGAAGACTTTAGGTATGCACGTGTATAGGTTCATAAACATGCGTATGCGTAAATATGCGTGACATTCTTCATCTTCTTCTAGATGCCAATGTTGCAATATACTCATGTACTGTATATGCATATGAACACGTGTAAACACATATATTGCTGTACTGAAATGTAAAGTTTTCTTTTTTTATTTTAGGGCTCTGTACTCATTGCTTTATTACTGATCATTATGCAGCTGTGTGCAATGTTCCATAGACAACAAGGCACCTGTGTTCAGATTAGTAAATAAACATGGCTTACACTCCTTGAGGACAGGGACTGATGTGAATGTACAATATACAGTATACTATATGATGAAGTGATAGCACTTTAACTAGTTACGTCATTTACTTTCCGTGTGCAGTTTGCAGAACCAACACTAGATGGCTTACCTACTCTGTTATCTTACCATATGCATTTGGAAGAGATACTGTATGTATGATTGCTGTATGGTGCTGCTGTTCCTTTTCCTTGAGTATTTGAATTGGCAGCATGAAATGCAGTAAAATGGCTTATAATGATTCACTTGGCACCTTTATTACCTAGGTACCTGACAGGTATCTGTACCTGGTAGCAGGGGTGGACTGACAACTCATGGGGCCCCTGGGCAATAGGGGATCATGGGGCCCCTGTGTCCTTGCCCAAACTCAAAAAAGCCTATAACAAAAGGTACCAGGGGCATCTCATGGGGCCGCCTACTGACTCTGGGCCCTCGAGCAGTGCCCGAGTTTCCAAATGGTCAGTCCGCCCCTGCCTGGTAGGTATGTGATTTACAGCAGATGGTATATCAGTTCATAATCTTGCTGGTCTACCAGGGGCATTGCTAGGATTGTGAATGACCTGATCAAAGAAGAGGGAGTATAGTGCCTAGTGCACTGCTCCAAATAGTGTCTGTGGGCAAATATGTGCTGCGTAATAGTTTTCTATACACATGCACACCCTCCACTGGCTCTACATTCATAGCTGTCCTTGGGAAGACTGAGTGGCTTTTAATATTTTTGTTTAAATATATGTTACTTTTTTAAACACCTATTTTTTTTTTATCTCTGAACTTTATTGCTAGCACAAGGAAGCTAACAAGCCCCCTATGTGACAGCATACAGCAGCTGACAAGTTCTCTTTGCCTCTCAGGGGATCAGGAAGGAATTTTTTCCCTGCAGGAGCAAATTGGATCATGCCTTGCTGGGCTTTTTTGCCTTCCTCTGGATCAACTGTGGGTATATGATTATAATTTTTTTTTTTTTTTTAATGGTTGAACTGGATGGACTTTTGTCTTTTTTCGGCCAGACTAACTAACTAAGTTTGTGAAGACATTGAAGGTCCATTAGATCCATAATGTCCCTCCTGTAGATCTGCTTCAGCAGATCAAGCACGGGTTTGTGTTTCGTCTGCTGTTACCAAACTTTGCAACCGGGATTTTGACAGCTGTGAGCTGGAAATGCTCAGAGCTGAGTGCTTCTTGGATGCTCTTTGTTCTCCTCCTGTTTTCCATTCTAACAGTAGTAATTGTGGTCTGGGCTCCCTGGAGGTGCTTGGGGAATCCAGGAGTTTTGTAATGTTCTGTGTTTAATTAATGTATGTAATGTACTGAGTATTATGGTCAGATGTATGAAGTGTACAGCACGGTGTATATAGTGCTAGTGTCAGGAGTGTATAACACACAGAATGCAGGGCTCAGGAGTATGTAACACACAGAATACAGAGGTCATGCGTGTTTGTCATAGAGAATGTAGGGGTCAGAAGTATGTAACACACAGGATTCAGAGGTCAGGAGTGCTAAATGCGCAGAGCACAGGGGCCAGCATGCAAGGGTCAGGATTGTGTAAAGTACAGAGTTCGGGGGTCAGGAGTATGTACTGCTCAGAGTGCAGGGGTCAGGATTGATTATTGCACAGAATGCAGGGGTCAGGAATACATAATGCACAGAGTGCAGGGGCCAGCATGTAGGTAGGTGCAGTCTCTTTTCTCCACTGCAGGTGGCACTCAACAACAGCGGTATTGCAGGAGGAGAGGAAGTTAGGAGGAACCTGTTTCTCTAGGGTTTCCTGGGTCACTGGGGAAGTTATCCAGTTGGATGCTGCCATCCCATGTGGCTCTGGTCACCGTATTGGGTAAGGCAGAATCTATTTAAGACCCTGGCTCCCGTGCTTGGTGCACATTTTGCGAGTAGACAGTGCAGAGACAGGTTAACCATCTGTCAGGGAAAGCGTATAATGGTAGGGAAAGGTTCCAGATGAGTAGGGATGAGTGAGGACAGGATAGAGACATGCTATCCTTTCCAGGAATCCTCCTAATTGGGCACAGAGTGGCCAGGCCACATTCCACCCTCAGAGACAGAGAACCTGCTCCTCTCTGCATTACTGTTCAGAACTGTGGGTGTTCACAGTCAGGTGTTCTTCACTGAGCTGTTTGTATCTTTGGGTCATGGCTTCAGTACAAGTTCTGTTGTTTGCAACTGGACTCTATGGGGTTTATTTACTAAAGCTGGAGAGTCCAAAATCAGACTCCCTTCTGCATAGAAACCAATCAGCTTCCAGGTTTCATTGCCAAAGCTTCATTGAACAAGCTGAGGTTAGAAGCTGATTGGTTTCTATGCAGAAGGGAGTCTGATTTTGGACTCCCCAGCTTTAGTAAATAAACCCCTATGTGTTTACTGCACCACACCATGCTGCACCCACTCACACTAAGCAGCAGTCTTCAGGATATGTCCCTTCTTGCATCGGGTGCAGAAGGAGGAGCAGGGTCCATCATGGCACCATTAGGATCAACCCTAGACACAGTGACCAAGTTTAATAGCTTAAACATTCCTCTGGCTGAATGGGAGGAAGACTAGAAAGTGTTGCATGCCTATACCAGATTCCTGGTATAGGTACCTGGATTGTGGAGCTGGCTAATAACTCTTTAGAGGATGACGCCCACCAAGCTGTGATGGCGCTGCCAGAAGAGGAACGGGCCACACTGGGACAGATTGTAGCATACTTGGAGGGCCTGTTTGAACATAATGTTTTGGTCCTAGAGCTGAAGCAGAGATTATGTGTCCAGAGGCAGCAGGAAGAAGAAAGTTTCACTCACTTTGTGATAGAGCTCTAGAATCTCTGGAAATGCCTGGAAAAGAGGGATGTACGCATCTGTACTGATATTACCATGCCAGATCATCTTCTGAGGGACCAGATCATATTGGGAATGAAAGCTGACCCAGTCAGGAGGGCCCTACAAGAATGAATTATAACGCAACTCACCATCTCTTTCTATGACATTGTGGTGGATGCGGTTGCACAGGAACAGGAAGATGCAGAGGCAACTGTGGCAACAACAAAGAAGTATGATCCAATGCACTTGAAAGGGGAGGCCCTAGCTCCATCACCCCTGTCAGTTACACAGACGGTGCTGAGGAAACTTGCACAAGACATGGCCTCCTTGAAACAGGAAATGTCCTCCTTCAAGCAGGACTCTTCCCATCCCTCTAAGGGCAAGAATCCATTGTGGAAGGACCCCAAAGAGGACTGGAAGTGTTGGCAATGTGTGGCCACTATGGACATGTATCTAGAAACTGTGGTCTGTCTGAATTCAAAAGCTCACACGGGCCACTTTTAAACTAGTGGCTCCAGCAGCAAAAAGACAGACCACGGGACAGACAACACAAGGTCCCAACAAACCGGAGTCCATGGACCAAGCCCAGTAATGACTGTGCTCATCAATTACCTGGAGGTCCCATGCTTAATCGACACCAACTCTGAAATCACTGTCATGAAGTATGACTTCTACACCCAATGATTGGGAACACAAGAACAACTAGATCCCTCATGGCTGTCTCTCAAAACAGCCAATACCTTACCCTACCTGGTAGGGGGTATAACCCAGGTAAGGATCAAAATCAAATACCAGGTAGTTGAATGAGTGGGGGTAGTGGGTGACCCATGGCCCAGCAACCTCTGCAGTACCTGTTGTTCTGGGCATGAATGTACTTAAAGTACTTGCTAGCCAGATACAAACACTTCAGCCAGCAAGCACAGGGCTGTGGCATGCAGGTGGTGTGGCTCAACAAGATTAGGGCCTATGAGGCTCAACAGAGGGCAGCTAGGAAAAAGCCTGAACATGTTAGGGTTGTTTGCACTCCTAAACAAAAGTTACCCCTGGCACCTCTTCAAAAAGTAGTCCGGTCACTACCCATCAGTGCCCATAGGAAACTCCAAGGGGCTAAAGCCATGTTACACCCTGTAAGGACTGCCAAGTGATGCCAGGGGAGTGGCTAGTTGCCTGTACCTTATGCAAGATCAACAAGGGAAAAGTTCTGGTGCAGCGCATCAACCTGGGGAAATCTCCGATCTCACTCCCCAGACATGCCACCATAGCAGACCTCTACATGGTGCATCATCACTGTTTCTCAGAGGCCCAATCAGGGATGGAAGTAGAATGTGCCCCTCTACAGACATTCATGGCCCTATTAGACGAATCACAAAATAAACCTTTGCTAAAGCAGACTGGCACCACTGGCCTGGAAGACTACGAATATACAAGAGAGTCGCAGTTCCTGGGATGCCCCAGTAGTCCTGGTGTGAAGAAAAGACATAAGCCTGTGATTCATTGTGGACTATCACAAGTTAAAGGATGCCTATCTATTGCCCCAGGAAAAGAAATTGCTTATAGCACTCAGGCAAGCCAAGTTCTTCTCCACTCTTGACCTGGCTAGCGGTTACTGGCAAGTCCCAATAAGAAATCAAGACCGTGAAAAGACTGCCTTTATCACATCCTTGGAACTATTTGAGTTCAACCGCAGGCTCTTTGGGCTGAGTAACATCCCCAGCTCATTCCAACACCTAATGGAGAGATGCCTGGGAGATTTCAACTTTGAGACCATGTTAGTCTATCTGGATGATATCATCATCTTCTCTGTTATCCTTTACAGGAATCCTCCCAATTGGACAAAGACCAGCCAGGTTGCATTCCACCCTCACCCTCCACACTGTTGGCTCAACAGGACCTGCTCCGCTCTCCAATACAGTTCCGAACTATGAGTATTCCTTGTCGGGTGTCCTCCTGCTGGGTTGTCTGTATCTTTGGGCAATGACTTCAATACAAGTTCTATCATTTGCAACTGGGGTTTATTTACTAAATATGGAAAGCGCAAAATTAGCTTCTGTGTTTTATTGCCAAAGCTTAATTGAACAAGCTGAAGTTAGAAGATGATTGGCTACCATACACAGCTGCACCAGATTTTGAGTGCTCCAGTTTTAGTAAATCTACCCCTGTGTGTTTACTGCCAACGCAGCATGCTGCACCCACCCACAAGAATGCATTACATAGAGTGCAGGGGCCAATTCTCCCCCTCAACTCAATACACATTTCCCCACCAGTACATATTTCTTCCCCTCAGTACACATCTTTGACCCAGGACACATCACCCCCTACCTTCCAAAGTACACATCTTCCCCCCATGGTACACATCAACCCCACCCCTATAGTACACATGTGTATCACTCCTCTCCCTTAAGTTCCTCAAGCTCTCACTTCCCAGAGGTTGGAAGACATCAACAAATCTGTGCACATCATGCACATCTTCTTATACAGGCATTTGTTTCAGGACAATAAAGTCCTTCTTCTTAAATGACCTTCTATGAAATCTAAAGTAGGATTCAGAAACCACCTGGAAGAAATTACTGGAAGAATGATTAGGAAATAAGTGGAGGGACAGGAATGACCTAATTCATATTCAAGAGATTAGCAAGCTTGAAAAGCTGCATCTTTGCTTGTTCACAAATCTAAAAATATATATTGTGCAATTCATATGAAACAGAGGGATTACAGCAAAGTCTGCCATTTAGACTTCCTATAAATGCTAAATAATTTTTGAGGGCCAATTCACACCACACGGTTGCAATCCAGATGCATTTCTGCATGCACTGTTCTGATGCATTTTTAATGCGTTCCAGTGCATTTTCCCTTTTTTTCCCCTGGGTTTAAGTTGTTATTAGCCAGCCCCCGCCAGCTTCCTAACAACTAGTGGCCCATCCCTGCTGTCAGCAGCAGGGATGAGTCATTAGTTGTTAAGGAGTCGACACCTGCCAAAGTCCTAAAAACCATCAGTCATCCCTGCTTTCAGTGGACAAAAAAAATCTGCTGCCAAGGAGACATAAATGAGTTAAACTTATAAGGGAAGAATCTTATCTTATCTCCCTGATTCTCTCTCCTTTCTCCCTCATGGGCAGCTTGCGAAGTTCATTACTGTAAACCTTCTGTCAGCCTTCCTCTCTAATTGAGCCAAGACACACAATCAAGGCTGGAAATGTACATATTTTAATTGAAGAGAGTGACATATAGTTTTTGAGACCAAGGAGAGGAGGAGAGTTTCCAGTAAGAAAGTGACTACACTGGAGCAATGGAGGCAATTTACAGCACACACTATATTCGGTAGCATAATTATGTGTGTTATTTTGTTAAAGAACATTAATTGTTATCAAAGACTCACTTTAGAGCTTAGATTAAGATTTTTTTAGAGGAGGGTTACATGTTAGGGTCTGCCATACTGACTTTACCCATAAGTCAGCAGTTTCTGTATTCATCTAATTGCCCAACAGCATTTTGGAAAGTCTGTCTACTTATACACATTGTAAAGAATGATATGTCTGTTATTTTAATCCCTCTCGTCACCTTCACAGAGGAAATCAGATCAGTAACGTTTTACAATTATTTTCCTTGTTTAGTATAAACAACAGTCACAATTTCAACTGCAGCATCCAATTTGTAAATCCCAAAAGGATGGAAGTTGATGAATCCTTTTGTAATCTTGAACATTTTGGAAGTACCCATTTATGATTTTCTTCAATGTGTCTGTGTAAGAACAGAAGAAGTCAGAATGTGCACAGAATATTGATGGAGACAAATTATTCTCTGCAGGCCTCGGCTCCAGAAAGTGCAACTGGTTGTATTAACATATAAAATCTGTTTCTCATAGCTTTGCAGGCACAGACTTCTATACAGCATTTTATAATATCATTTCTTGGTATTCAGAACACTTCTAATCTGTAGGCCATACTCATTTATATTCTGAATATCACCTGTTCTAGATTACCAATATCACACAGATTGGAATATCACAGAGAGTGCTCTCCTCATAATTTTACTTCCATCAAGAACAGGAGTTCTCTGCAAGCCTCTGATAGATATGCACAGCTGGTTTGTGCTTTTCTGAATTCTGTGTTTGCTATAAGAGGGTTTTTTTCATGGCAAACCAGCATAATACTGTAGCAATAAAACCTTTTTGCAAAAATACTGCATTCACTCAAAACTTCTGCATTATATGGTTAATAATTTGTGGACACCTGTCCATCACACCTACACAAAATGATCAAACGTAGTAGTGACACTAAAGCCATAACTGCCCATAAGCCTGCTACAGAGCCTGGCAGTATGAGGGGGCTAGTGTTGAGTCTGTTGAGTCAAGATGATCAGTTGTCTACCAGTGCCATTTATAAACCGTGGCTGGTAGCAAGGGCTTTTGAACAAACTCCCGGCTGCTATAGCAGCTGGGACTATGTTTAACCGCTTGCTGTCCACCCTATAGCAGTTTTATATATACATGATTCTGCATTTCTGGGTAGGGTGCACGTGTGCCAGCCTATCCACGTTGTCATTGGCTCCTGTACATGTCAATCACTTGGTCCTGGCCAGAGATTTATGGCCAGGACCTGGCTATCAGATGAGCAACTGACAGGAGAGAGAACTGCGAATGTAACCAACACAAATATCTCTTCTGTCAGCGGGAATGTGTCGAGCAGGGAAATAAAAATCAGCACATCCCTTACAGCACACAGTGAAAGCACTCCCTGGCACACAGTTAACCCTTTGATCGCCCCAGATGTTAACCCCTTCAGTTTCATTAGTACAGTGACAAGGCTTAGTACTGATCACTGTATTAGTGTCACTGGAGATGTCAGTTACTCAGTTCCCACCCAGTGTCAGTTAGTGTAAGAATGTCTACTGTACTATCACAGTCCCGCTATTAATTGTTGATCACCGCCATTACTAGTATAAAAAATAAATAAATAAATACATACATGAAGATTCCAGGATATATGCCATTGTTTACAGACACTATAATTTTCACACAAACCAATATCATACACTTATTGAGATTTTTTTTTTTTTACCAAAGAATTATAGCAGAATACATATTGGCCTTAATTTATGAAGAAATTGTATTTATTTTTTTATTAGATATGTTTCGTAGCAAAAAGTAGAAAATATTCTTTTTTTTTTAATTTTTGTTTTTTCATTTATAGTGCAAAAAAATAAAAAACCCAGTAGGGATCAAATACCGCCAAAAAAGAGCTCTATTTGTGTGAAAAAAAATTATATAAATGTAATTTGCGTACACTGTTGCATGAATGCAAAATTGTCAGGTAAAGTAGCGTAGCGCTGTATAGCAAAAAATGGGCTGGTCATGGGGGGGGGGAGATAAATCTTCCAGAGGGCAGTCTTCCAGAGGAGAAGGTAAATCTTCCAGAGGGCAAGTGTTTAAACTTGTCAAGCTGGCTGTTGGCTTGATACCCCCCCAAAATGTCAGAGAAGGGGGAGGACACTAAGCAATTGATAAAGTGTATGAGTCTGGAAGAAACATTCATGATAGGGGTAAAGCCTGTGTAAAGGTAGACTACTAAGAAGGTAGTTGCAAAACTCAAAGTGAGAGATAACAAGCAAGTGATTTAGTAGCTTGTTGGTGCCATTGGTGTAAGGATCACTTTTTAAGAAAAAATAATGAATGCACATATTTTTACCTGCACCTGCGTTGGAACGTCAAGTTCCTGCTGACTCTCAGTCAGCTGTCTGACTGTACCTCCCATACAGGCAGACAGTTACTGGAGAGCAGAAAGTATCAATGAACTATGAGAGTTCTCACCAGCTCTCTCGCAGTTCATTGAGTACTATAAGCCATCTGCCACAGTGACAGAGAGTACTTGAAGTTCATTCATTAACAAAGCAAAACAATTTTAAAACAGCGTGCACATGAGCCACGCTGTTTTAAATTTGTGACAGTGGGTGCAGGGAGTGGATTCACTGTCACAATGCGGAATTGGGGGGGGAGTGTACGGGCAGATACTTTAGTAACATGTTACATGTCACATCCTGAAGATGAATGTAACATGCAAAATGTTGCTAAACGTGAAATTATGCTTTAATAAGGGACATAATTTAAAAATGTTACAAGATTTGGACAATGATTGGATATGGGGATGAAAATAGAGGTCAGAGTCCAAGATTACACTTAGCACCTAGAAAATAGAAAGGGTCTAAGGGTAGAGCCTTTGGAAGACCCCCTACAAAAAAAGGAAAAGGAGAGGAGGAGATGGAATTGTAGGAGACACTAAAGGAATGCTTAAGTAGAAGAAGAACAAGGGAAAATCAGAATCTTGTATGCCAAGGAAGTGATGTTTTTTCATTTGGTGGTCAACTGTATCAAAGGCAACAGAAAAGTCTAATAGTATAAGCACAGAGTAGTTGTTAACAAGTCTTAGAAGAGCATTTTGAAAGCCAGACTGTAAAAAGCTGAGAAGGTTGTTGTGCAGTATTAATTTAAACAGTTGTAGAGAAGTCCAAAATGTTTGAAGGTAAATGGGAGCATGGGTAATTCAGTTGTTCAGACTGGTGGTCTAGTGAGGGATTCTTAAGTTAGGGAGTTACCAGTGTATGTTAAAGCGGTGATGGAAGTTGCCAGTAAAGAGGGAGAGATTGAAGAAGTGATTTTAAAGATAGAATAGAGAAAGAGGGTGACCAAAGTATCTGTGAGGGGACAGAGTTCAAGTGAAGGTGGTTTTGCAACCTCCTCTCTAGTAACAGGGCTCAAAGTATTGAATATGGTGGTAGACATGGTATATTAAATGGGGGAAATATCTGGTCAGTGGAGATCTCATCATGAATTACATCTATCTTGTTTTTTAAATGATTAGAAATGTACTGGGCAGTGAGTAGAGAAAGAAATCCAGACAGAAAAGATGTCAAAGAAGCAGGATACCACTCTAGAAAGCTGGTAAGTCACAATAATCTTCAGATAAACTTGGAAAAAATACAGTGAGCTTCAAAAGAGCAGAGGGATAGAGTGGAAAGTGCAGAAATAACTTGAAAAGTGTTCTGTGGGAATAATATTCCAAGTTCACCTCCCTTCGGCCACGAGATTTGGAAGCGACGGCCACCGTGGGAGATAGCAGATGGAATCAGGTTTGGAAGGAAAGAGCTGGATGGCAAAATATAAGTTCACTTGCAGTCTATACAGAGGGAAGCAATTGCTGTTTGTAGATACAGTACTTTCTTGTTTCGGCCTTAGCCTAACTACAGTGATAGATTGCCATAACATTTATGTAGAAGTTAACACTCAGGTCGAAATTATCATGGCAGTGTGTCTTCCTTCAAAAGTTGTTCTTAAAGTAATATTAAACCCTCAAGTTTTTTGGCATAATTATGTTCCTTAATAATAGCAGTACATGAGGAGTCTAACCTTTTGTGTCATTTTCGCTTTCAAGTTCTTTTTCATTTTGGCTCAGTTTTCACGATTTTCTGGCTGTCTTCTTTTGCTGTGTATTGCCTATCTCATGGGGGCACCCATGCATGTGCGTTCACACCTATAGGACAACAGCCATGCATAGGAACGCTGGCTGCACCCCCACTCACGATGTTCCGGGGCACGGAGGACACTGTTACTCCGCCTCCCAGTAGGGAAGAAGATGGGCATGCTGTGGAGGCTGGAATAGGCGTGCCTGTTGAGAGGAGCATCTGCTGAGTACTCACTGGTATGCACATCCTCTAGCAAGTGGTCACAAAATTCAAAGAAAGCACGTGTTCAATAGAGCAAATCATGTCGGGACCTGTAGTCCCGAATGTTATGTGATGTAGCAGCCAGGAGCACGCAGAGGGAAATGGAAGCCGTGCTGAAGTAAATCAGGCAGAGGCTGATATTGGTATATTAAAAAACATACATGGAAACGTTTTTGGGCAAAAACAATTGCAGATATAAGTTGTTTGTACCGCTGGCATTTTAACCTTTGAAAAAAATCTGAGGCTTTAGAACCACTTTAATGTATAGGGTCAGGAAGTGTTTGACAATAAATCAATTATGAAATAAAATGAAAAGAGACACATGAATAAAAGAAGACACTTTTGCCCCAAGACAGACCAAAGCCATAAAGGTAACTTCGGCTCTGATCAAATAAGATAACAAACTGGAGAATCTTTCTTAATAATATAGACATGAGTTTAACAGCTGTTAGTTAAAAAGCAGTGTACCACAAGGAAGATAATTGGAAGTTGTCAGTTTTCAAAAAGCTGCAGTGGGAAAAGGGTAAAAAACAGAGTACCATAATGCAGATATTTGCAAGACGTCAGTTTTCAGAAAGACACAGAGGGGCAATGGTTTAAATGGTTAAAATTAGTGTGCCATAATACAGATGGGTGGAAGATGTCAGTTTTCAGAAATACACATCAGGGCAATAGTTAAAATGGTTCAACACAGTGTACCATAATGCAGATAATTGCACAACGTCCATTTTCAAAAAGATATAGCAGGGCAATGGTTGAAATGGTAAAAAACTAACATAATGTAGAAAACTACAAGTAGTGAGTTTTCAGGAAGACACAGCAGGGTAATAGTTAATGATTAAAAGCAGCGTGAAGGAGCATTTCCTATTATGTAACATGATTGTTATTACTTGTATTATTGCTTTTTTTACTGAATATTGGACCACCTTTTTCAGCACTTGCTGTGGTGGGAGAGCTGACAATTTACATTAAGGCTGTGAGCACTGATGTCCCTGTTATTGGTGAGCTAATGAGGACAGAGTAGATAGCTGGAAAATTAAGCTTAAAACTTAAATTCCTTCCTTTCTGCTCTTCCTTAAAAAATGTATCTCCACAGCACTGATCACTAGTGGTATACTCAGTATGCTGAAAACTGCTTGTCCTTGATTTAGGCTTTAATGACAGTGTCCTCGCCGTCGACATTGTTAGGTGCTACAGAAAGGTCACCTGGAAAACCCCCATCAAAATTTTGCTAAGGGACCCTATCTGTAGTTATGCCCCTGCCCATAAGTAATTGGAAACCCCTCTAAATTATTAAGTTTAGGTGTTTTCAGTAGATGGTACTGTTAATTCTATAGCATACAAAGGCATTTTAGAAAATTGTGAGCTTCCAACAGTTTTGGAAAGGCCCTTTTCTGTTTCAGCATGACTGAGCCCCTATGCACAAATCCATTTGCATAAAGATATGGTTTGTCAAGTTTGATGTGGAGAAGCTTGAGTGGCCTGCATAGAGCCCTGACCTCAAATCTATTGGAAACTGTTGGGATAAACTGGATTGCCAGTTGTGAGCCAGGTCTTCTCATCCAACATCAGTTGCCTTGACAAATACATTTTTGGAAGAATGGGCACAAAATCACACAAACACATTCTAAAATCTTTAAAAAGTATCCCCAGGAGAGTAGAAGCTGTTATAGTTGCAAATTGGGAGGGGTAAACCCATATTAATGATAATGGTTTCAAATGGGATGTCCAACTAGCTCATACTGGATAGGTGTGATGGTCAAGTGTCAACAATTCATTGGCCTTTTATTGTCTTTCAATGATTGTTAGGCTCCAAGGAACCAAATCACCTATTGTCTACTTCCATCTCCAACATCAAGATCACTAAGTCCTCACTTCCTCAGGAAGACTACTGTATTATTCAAAATGAAAACAAATGTAAAAAAAACTTTCTTGTAATGATTTCAGTGGGTGGGCAGAGTTTAAAACTCCTGTGACCTGAGGGAAAGAAGAAGCTAGTGGGTAATACAGTATGTCTTTAAGTTTTCCAAACCTCAATTCATGGACAGACCTAATAATAACATACCTCAGACACAGTTTGTATGCCTCAACAGGGCACTTGCATTATGCTTTCTCTATGACCACTTCATAAAACTTGGATAAAATAAACTTTATTTCCCTGTTATAAAAATATTAACCACCTGCTGTTTCCTTGAAGGGTTTGTCTGGTGAGATTAGTCATAAAACTCAGCAGGCTGAAGGAAAAAAAAACTGACAGCTCAGGAGGAGCCATGGACTATCCAATGTTAGTACAGCAATCTCTCCGCTGTGCTGTTGTGTTCTGACAGGGGGGGGCAGTCCCCCCTCAGGAACACTCCAGTCAACGTTCTCAGCCATTGGCTGAGAGTGCCGATCGGGAGTCGATTGTCAGACTTTTTTTGTTCATGTCCCTTCAACAGAAGGTGGATGAGCGGCCAGCTTCTGTTGGACCAGCTGCCCTACACATGGGCCAAATGTCATCCGTTTTCTGTTGAACCGGCCGATGCCGCCCGACATTGGGACCGTGTGTACTAGGCTTAAGTCAGAAAAGGGCAAGGTCAGCTGAAGGGAGATGACAGACAAAACGGACTGTGACTAGTCCTTTGCCCTCTGCCTGCCTTTTTTGGGGCACAGCTTCAAGAGCATAGTTCCACATTAATATACTTTTAACTAGCATACCTTCAAGATATTTTAACTTTAAACATGCATCTATGAGTGCTTTATATTCCTAATTTATGTAATGCAACATGTTGTTTAGCAACTCAACTCTTTAAAAAGACAGATATGTTACTGCGTAATTCAACCACAACAGTGAATAGGCTGTGTACCCTTGACATAATGGTTGCAATGTACTTGCTTTGAGATTGACATATTAAAGCAATCCATGCTATGACTCACATCTCTGCAGAACAAAGTATCTGCATACCTACGTTACAGGCTGCTGGAACATTTAGAGGACACAAAGATTCAGTTACATTTTCAATGACACCACATTATGTTGGAGGAGACAAAACAAAACTGTCTACAATGGATATCCTTCAAGGAAAAAACTGTGTTCCTTTTGGCTTTTGAATTTACCTTTGAACCATATTCTAGCAAATAAAGTCACCTATAGCACTGTTCATATTGTTAAAAAGGAAATTAGTAAACCATATCAGCTTATTATAAAAAGTAAGCATATCTTATCAGTAATAAAATGGTAAAACCTCACTCCAGATTAAACTTATTTAGAGTTTTTGGTTAGAGTGGGGAAGGGTTTTAACCTCAGTTTATTATTTTTATCTCTGTAGGCTTAGGTAGGTGTACTTCAATTTCTGCCCTGGTGACCACACAGTAAGTGAAGATATCCCCTCCATGACAATGTTGCCAGGTTACCACCCCTCCCCATTCTGCTTTATAAAACAATAGTCTGTCAGTGTTTTCTTCTGCAAATGGGAAATTAATGTATTCACTTTGGTCTCTGTACAATTCTATTTGTAAATGTGTATAGGATACATTATATGGTAAATGGGTACAGATCTCTTTGTTCTGCACCAATTTATAGTACTAAAGGTGCAGGAAGAAAAGTGTTTCTGGGCCATAGCCACAAGTAGGCTGGCTACATCTTGTCCATTTCTGAGCTGCACTTTAAAAATTGTTGGAATACAGTGTTCATGTATTTTGTGCAACAACTACATCAGTATTCAGAAGAGATATATTTCTCAACCAGTAGACTGCAGTGTTTATAAGTTTGTAGCTGCATCTATGGTAACTGCTATGCCTTTTCAGTGAATACAGTTTCCTGCTTCTTTGTTGCAGTGAAGCAGAAATGCACATGTGGACAGTGCACTCTCTGATCTGTAGGGCTATATACAGAATGTCTAACAGGTTATGATCCCAGTCTTAGCCTGTTACAACAAATATGTGCAAGATACAGCAACAGAGAGAGGTCTGCACCAAAATATAAGAAAATTGCCAGTAATGCAGCTGCAACCAGGGGCAGACTGACTATTTGGGAACTCTGGCACTGCCTGAGGTCCCGGGGTCAGTAGGGGGCTCCATGAGATGCCCCTGGTACCTTTCATATGCTTTTTTGGGTGTGGTTTAAGTGTGGGTGAGGACACAGGGGCCCCATGATCCCCTATTGCCCGGGGGCCCCATGAGTTGTCAGTCTGCCCCTGGCTGCAACAAAGCTTTCATTTGCACATTTGACAAACCAGAACTATCAGTTTGGGAAATTCAAGCTGCTAATAAGAGAAGGTAAAGGTGGAAATGTATAAATGAAGTCAAGCCAGAACACCCTTCAGATGAGTGGATAGAGAAAGATGAAAAAGCTCAGAGCACAATCTCTCTTAGCATAGAAGATGGCCAAATCACACATATGTGTAAGGATGAAACTGATAAAGAAATGTGAAGGATTACAAAAGGTGCACCTTGGAAATGGTTGCATGCCTGAGAGGTATAGGAGAAGAAATAAAAGATTTTCATGTTGCAGTACTATGTCAGTGATAAACTGTATTTGATTATAAAGCTATTCCAAACTAAGCTGATGAAAGGCCAGGATATGCAGGATTACATAAGGCACACCTTATGGTTGAATGCCTGAGAGGTATAGAAGAAGAAATAAAAGATTTTCTTGTCACAGTGCTATTACTTAGTGGTTTACCAGAAAGTTATGAAAGGCTTGTCACAGCACTTGATGCCCATCCAGATAATGAAGTCACATTGGAATATGTTAAGGGCAAGCTTATGGATGAATAAAAGCGTAAAACAAGACATTAATAGGCCAAAGTGCAAAAGAAAAAAACTGATTTTTCTTCAGATAATGAATGATTTTTTCAATTATAAATTTGCACCTCTTCTTTGCAGGCATGGTGTGTTGATTTAAGAGCTAAGAGTCACATGAAAAATGACAGATATTTCTTTATTCACATTGACCAGAGTAAAAAAAATCACCACAGCTAATGGGCAAATAACAGAATCAGAAGGAATAGGAGATGGTTTTCTTTATTGTTCTATTTCCCAGAGTGTCACCAGAAAGATACCTTTGAAAAATGTCCTGTATGTCTCTGCTCTCGAAGCTAATTTTTTGTCAATGAGGCTGATCACAAAACAAGGCAATGTAGTGACTTTCCAAGGTGACAGTTGCACCATCACAAAAGAGGATATCTTACTTGCAAAGGCTAAAATTACAGATGAACTGTATCAGCTGAACTGCAATGAGGTGGTTAATATTACCAAGGAGGAAAAACATTCAAACTGCATTCACACATGGGACAGACTACTTAGGCACAGAAGTCCTGACATAATAATGAAATTAACTGAGAATGAATATGCAAGTGGAATAACAATTAGTCCATGTGATCAAACAATGAAATGCACTAGCTGTTAAAAAGGAAAAATGACAAGAAAAACCTTTCCAAAGCAGGGTAACAGCAGTGCTAAAAAAAACCCCTCTGGACTTGATTCATTCAGATCTTTGCGTTCCAGTGGAAAAATTGACTCCAGCAAGGAAGACGTATTTTCTTAATTTTATAGATGATTACTCCAGGTATACTGCACTATATCTGGTACACAACAAAAGTGAAGTACCAGAGAAACTTGAACAGTGTTTGGCTCAAGTAAGCAACAAATCGGTCAAAATGCTGAATATATTGCGCACAGACAAGGAACTGAATATACAGATGATAACACACAGGCGACTCTCAGAAAGCATGGCATAATATTTCAAACTACTGTACCATACAACCGAGAACACAACGGGTTGTAGAAAGGATGAACTGTAACCTATGTGAGAGTGGAAGAACCATAATGTTTGATGCAGATATACCAACCACATACTGGAGGAAAGAAATTATGCATGCATGCTATCTCCAAAATCGATTACCAGGAAAATCAGGAGAAAACTTCACATGAACTGTGGAATGGAAATGCCCCAAATGTGAACCATCTAAAACGTTTTGGAAGCAAAGCTATCATTCCAAAAGAAAACCATACAAAATGGGGTGCTTACACATAGGAAGGTGTACTTGTGTGGTACAGTGAATCTCAAAAGGGATACAGAATTCTACACCAAGACACAAACAAAGTAACCATCAGTAAAAGTGTAATTGCTGGTGAAACTTTAGTGTGTTAAAAATGTTTTTGAACTAATACAAATGCTTCAAACTGAGGGAAATTCCACATCAGTGTTACATGAAGATAAGCAACAAAGTGACACAGAAATAGAAATTAGAGCAGGCAATCCAAACACTGTAAACGGAGAAACAAGACCACAAGAAACTTCAATCGGGAAATCCACCAGAAGCAATAAAACCATCCCAACCAAATGTCTGTCCTATGTTGCTCATATAGCATTAAAACCAGCATAATACTTCCAAACCATGAGAATCAGATTTATTGAACTGAGATCCAAAATGGGAATAGTATAAGGAGTAGTTGGGTATAGGTGTTGGAATACAGTGTTAATGAATTTTGTGCAACAACTACATCAGTATTCAGTTGAGATATATTCCTCAACCAGGATGTCTTCAACTTACAAGCTGACCTCAATGCACTGTTTAATTGGGCAACTATGTGACAAATGAGGTTTGGTAAATGTAAGGTTATGCACTTGGGGGCTATGAATATGCATGCATCACACATACTAGGGGAGTACAACTGAGGGAATCAATGGTGGAGAAGGATCTGGGAGTTCTGGTAGATCACAAGCTTAATAATGGCATGCAATGCCAAGCTGCAGTATCTAAAGCAAACAAAATCCTCTCTTTTATTAAAAGAGGTATAGACTCCAGAGAGAGAGAAATCATATTACCCCTGTACAAATCATTAGTAAGACCTCACCTGGAATATGCAGTTCAGTTTTGGGCACCAATTCACAAAAAGACCATTGGAGAACTAGAGAAAGTACAGAGAAGGGCAACCAAACTGATAAGAGGCATGGAGGAGCTCAGCTATGAGGAAAGATTTGAGGAACTGAATTTATTCTCTCTTGAGAAGAGGAGATTAAGGGGGGATATGATCAACATGTATAAATACATCAGTGGTTCATATAGTGAACTTGATGTAGAGTTATTCACCCTGAGGTCATCACAGAGGACAAGGGGGCACTCTTTACATCTGGAGGAAAAGAAATATAATCTCCAAACACGGAAAGGTTTCTTAAGTGAGAGCTGTGAGAATGTGGAATAGACTCCCTCAAGAGTTGGTTCTGGCCAGCTCAGTGGATTGCTTTAAAAAAGGCCTGGATTATTTCTTAGATACACAGAATATAACTGGATACTAACATTTATAGGTAAAGTTGATCCAGGGAATATCCGATTGCCTCTCGGGGGATCAGGAAGGAATTTCTTTCCCTGCAGGAGCAAATTGGATCATTTTTGCCTTCCTCTGGATCAACTGTGGGTATAGGATTATAACTTTTTTTTTTTTTGCTTGGATTGGATGGACTTTTGTCTTTTATCAGCCAAACTATGTAATTATATGTAACCCGTGTTTATATGTTTGTAGATGCATCTGTGGTAAAACACACAGTCTGCTGAGCCCTGAGCAAGAATTGCTTGGTACAGATCTGTCATTGGAGAGGGGATCAGATAGATCCCAGTATATGTCCCCTGGGTGACATCACCTTCCCATCCACCTTCATCCACCATCAAAGGTGATTTCATTCTTTAGCAGCATTTATAGAGGCTCGCCAGGACCCACAGCAGTTATTGAAGTTGAGTGTATTTCATCTTGTGTTTTCTCAACTATTTCAAGGAACTGTATCATCAACACCTATCTGTCCCTGCGATTGACCTTGGGCTCTTATTACTGAAAGACCTGTGAAAGAGGAGTGTCCCACTTTTAAGATTAGTGACCTACAATCAACAAGCAGGCTGATAACATTATCCCCATCCAGGCAAAGTCATTGACTGGAGCACAGCAATTCATCACTCATCTTTCCAGTGGATGGAACTACACCCATGCATTTTTGACCAGTTATAATCTTACATTCCACCATATCTAGTAAGAGGTGTCTCTCAACTGGTGTCAGTTGGTGGTGGATTCCATTTTCCAATGAATATGGTGTGTCTATATAGTGATCCATACACACTGTGAAGTGGTTTCACATTGGATGCACGCTCATAATTGGATGGACATTCTGTATGTATGTTACTTTTAGGGATCTATGTCTGTTTGAACTGTCCTTATGTATGTTACTTTTAGGGATCTATGTCTGTTTGAACCTTATATATTCACTTTGTATTCCTCACATTTTGCACTACTATGTTTGGTTAATGATTTATGTATATTGATTTATTGTTACAATTGTGTCTTTTTAGCACTGTTTTTTAAATTTTTATTTATGTTATTGACTGGTATCACAGTTGCACAAGTGGCTGCTTAATGTCTAATTAGTGATGACTCAGCACAGATTATTTCAACATTTGCACTGTTAGGTGTTGGAATACAGTGTTCATGGATTCTGTGCAACAATTTCATCATTATTCTGCAGAGATATATTCCTCACCCAGTAGATGGCAGTCCTTGCTGCAGTAAAGCAGAAATACACATGAGGACTGTGCACTACAGTATTTGTTCTGTAGGGCCATATGCAGAATTTGTAACAAAAATTTTGGCTGAAACCAAAAATTAAAAACCAAGAAATTGGTTGATACGGCTAGTATATACATATTTTAACCCCTTTGCTGCCAGAGCTGTTTTTGAGTTTTTGCACACGTTTAAAAAATATTTTAGGCCTGAAGACTGCATAAAACTCCAAAACATTATATATTTTCTGAAAGCAGACACAAAAAGTGATGAATTTTTGATGACAGGTTCTCTTTAATGAGACATCTGGGGTCTGAAAGACCCTTGATGTTTGCCTTGAGGTCACTGAATGTAAAACAGTGCATTACAGAGGAAACTGAAAGGGGAACACGGACGTGACCTCAAACATGTCGCTTCTGGATCAGCAACAAAAAGCAGAAGTGTGTCTGCTCAGGTCCCCCCTACCTGGTGGCACCCGCTATGCCAGTACATGGCGGGGGAGCGTGAATGGGTGGCGCATTACTGTGGGATGTGAAAACAATCCAGTGCCAGACTGCTTTCATCTGACAGGTGGCAGTCTGTTTGTCAGTGTGTGTAAAACTCTCCACTGTCAAGTCCATAGGTCATGCAGACCTGGCAGCGAAACAGTTACTACATGAGATCCCCTGGGATTACTGGCACAATGGTGGACATGTAAACACAAATATACCATTAGTACAGGTGAAACTCGAAAAATTTGAATATCGTGCAAAAGTTCATTTATTTCAGTAATGCAACTTAAAAGGTGAAACTAATATATGAGGTAGACTCATTACATGCAAAGCAAGATAGTTCAAGCCGTGATTTGTCATAATTGTGATGATTATGGCTTACAGCTCATGAAAACTCCAAATCCACAATCTCAGAAAATTAGAATATTGTGAAAAGGTGCAATATTCTCGGCTCAAAGTGTCCCACTCTAATCAGCTAATTAAGCCATAACACCAGCAAAGGGTTCCTGAGCCTTTAAATGGTCTCTCAGTCTGGTTCAGTAGGAATCACAATCATGGGAAAGACTGCTGACCTGACAGTTGTGCAGAAAACCATCATTGACACCCTCCATAAGGAGGGAAAGCCTCAAAAGGTAATTGCAAAAGAAGTTGGATGTTCCCAAAGTGCTGTATCAAAGCACATTAATAGAAAGTTATGTGGAAGGGAAAAGTGTGGAAGAAAATGGTGCACAATCAGCAGGGATGACCGCAGCCTGGAGAGGATTGTCAGGAAAAGGCCATTCAAAAGTGTTGGGGACTTTCACAAGGAGTGGACTGAGGCTGGATTCAGTGCATCAAGAGCCACCACACACAGATGGATCCTGGACATGGACTTCAAATGTCGTATTCCTCTTGTCAAGCCACTCCTGAACAACAAACAACGTCAGAAGCGTCTTACCTGGGCTAAAGAAAAACAGACCTGTTCTGTTGCTCAGTGGTCCAAAGTCCTCTTTTGTGATGAGAGCAACTTTTGCATCTCATTTGGAAACTAAGGACCCAGAGTATGGAGGAAGAATGGAGTGGCACACACTGCAAGATGCTTGAAGTCCAGTGTGAAGTTTCCACAGTCTGTGTTGATTTGGGGAGCCATGTCATCTGCTGGTGTTGGTCCACTGTGCTTCATTAAGTCCAGGGTCAACAAAGCCGTCTACCAGGAGATTTTGGAGCACTTCATGCTTCCTTCCACAGACAAGCTTTATGGGGATGCTGACTTCATTTTCCAGCAGTACTTGGCACCTGCCCACACTGCCAAAAGCACCGAAACCTGGTTCAATGACCATGGGATTACTGTGCTTGATTGGCCAGAAAACTCGCCTGACCTGAACCCCATAGAGAATCTATGGGGCATTGCCAAGAGAAAGATGAGAGACACGAGACAATGCAGAGGAGCTGAAGGCCGCTATTGAAGCATCCTGGTCTTCCATAACCCCTCAGCAGTGCCACAGGCTGATAGCTTCCATGCCACGCCGCGTTGAGGCAGTAATTGCTGCAAAATGGTCCCAAACCAAGTACTGAGTACATATGCATGCTTACAGTCAGGTCCATAAATATTGGGACATCAACACAATTCTAACATTTTTGGCTCTATACACCACCACAATGGATTTGAAATGAAACAAACAAGATGTGCTTTAACTGCAGACTGTCAGCTTTAATTTGAGGGTATTTACATCCAAATCAGGTGAACGGTGTAGGAATTACATCAGTTTGCATATGTGCCTCCCACTTGTTAAGGGGCCAAAAGTAATGGGACAGAATAATAATCATAAATCAAACTTTCACTTTTTAATACTTGGTTGCAAATCCTTTGCAGTCAATTACAGCCTGAAGTCTGGAATGCATAGACATCACCAGATGCTGGGTTTCATCCCTGGTGATGCTCTGCCAGACCTCTACTGCAACTGTCTTCAGTTCCTGCTTGTTCTTGGGGCATTTTCCCTTCAGTTTTGTCTTCAGCAAGTGAAATGCATGCTCAATCGGATTCAGGTCAGGTGATTGACTTGGCCATTGCATAACATTCCACTTCTTTCCCTTAAAAAACTCTTTGATTGCTTTTGCAGTATGCTTTGGGTCATTGTCCATCTGCACTGTGAAGCAGCGTTCAATGAGTTCTGAAGCATTTGGCTGAATATGAGCAGATAATTTTGCCCGAAACACTTCAGAATTCATCTTGTTGCTTTTGTCAGCAGTCACATCATCAATAAATACAAGAGAACCAGTTCCATTGGCAGCCATACATGCCCACGCCATGACACTACCACCACCATGCTTCACTGATGAGGTGGTATGCTTAGGATCATGAGCAGTTCCTTTCCTTCTCCATACTCTTCTCTTCCCATCACTCTGGTACAACTTGATCTTGGTCTCTTCTGTCCATAGGATGTTGTTCCAGAACTGTGAAGGCTTTTTTAGATGTCGTTTGGCAAACTCTAATCTGGCCTTCCTGTTTTTGAGGCTCACCAATGGTTTACATCTTGTGGTGAACCCTCTGTATTCACTCTGGTGAAGTTTTCTCTTGATTGTTGACTTTGACACACATTCACCTACCTCCTGGAGAGTGTTCTTGATCTGGCCAACTGTTGTGAAGGGTGTTTTCTTCACCAGGCAAAGAATTCTTCGGTCATCCACCACAGTTGTTTTCCGTGGTCTTCCGGGTCTGTTGGTGTTGCTGAGCTCACCGGTGCGTTCCTTCTTTTAAGAATGTTCCAAACAGTTGTTTTGGCCACGCCTAATGTTTTTGCTATCTCTCTGATGGGTTTGTTTTGTTTTTTCAGCCTAATGATGGCTTGCTTCACTGATAACGACAGCTCTTTGGATCTCATCTTGAGAGTTGACAGCAACAGATTCCAAATGCAAATAGCACACTTGAAATGAACTCTGGACCTTTTATCTGCTCATTGTAATTGGGATAATGAGGGAATAACACACACCTGGCCATGGAACAGCTGAGAAGCCAATTGTCCCATTATTTTTGGTCCCTTAACAAGTGGAAGGCACATATGCAAACTGTTGTAATTCCTACACTGTTCACCTGATTTGGATGTAAATACCCTCAAATTAAAGCTGACAGTCTGCAGTTAAAGCACGTCTTGTTTGTTTCATTTCAAATCCATTGTGGTGGTGTATAGAGCCAAAAATGTTAGAATTGTGTTGATGTCCCAATATTTATGGACCTGACTGTATACTTTTCAGAGGTCTGATATTGTTCTATGTACAATCCTTGTTTTATTGAATGCATGTAATATTCTAATTTTCTGAGATTGTGGATTTGGGGTTTTCATGAGCTGTAAGCCATAATCATCACACTTATGACAAATCACGGCTTGAACTATCTTGCTTTGCATGTAATGAGTCTATCTCATATATTAGTTTCACTTTTTAAGTTGCATTACTGAAATAAATGAACTTTTGCACAATATTCTAATTTTTTGAGTTTCACCCGTGTATAATGCACTGTCAGGGGGATTCAAACAGCCTTAACGGCACTCTTCTGGTGGTAGTTCTACCTGCATCTAATTCGGGCAAGTATTTGCTCCAGTGGTGGTAACATTATGCACAGATTTGGCAAATTCAGGTAGTTCTTACTATCTCCACTTTAAGAATATGTCACTATGGCAGCGACAAATTCTTAAACAATCATTACAAGTTTTCAGATTAGGAAACTGGTGGTAGTTAAGGCCAAATCTGAGCTGGTGTTCAGAACCTGGTACGGCGCCAGTACTCAGAGTGGGCAATGCCTGTGCTGGAAAGATATCATGTATGTGATAGCTCCCCATATGCCTGTATTGCCCCATTTAGATATCAACTGGGAGATACCCTGGCTGAAAATTAAATGTAAGCAGGGATACAGGTGATGTCATTACCCAAATATGGGCAATGCCCGTATTTCTGAAATGACTTGTCACTACGTAAGCAGATCCTAATGGGGAACTGAGAGACGAGTTCCCCATTAGGTTGGCTTTACTTTTGATTGACAGCCTACAGCAGTGGTGGATTCAAAAGCAAAAGTTCTAACGGCCCAATGGGGGTTATTTACTAAAGCTGGAGAGTAAAAAATCAGGTGCACTTCTGCACAAAAACCAATCAGCTTCCAGGTTTTACTGCCAAAGCTTAATTGAAGAAGCTGAGGTTTGAAGCTGATTGGCTACCATGCACGGCTTACCCAGATTCTGAGTGCACCAGTTTTAGTAAATCTCCCCCATGTATCCTTTAATAACAGCTAATAAAAAGGCTAAAAACAGTTAAAATGTATCCAGCTAACAACTGTTTCTCTTAGTAGCGTGAGTTCTCCATTGACGAAAGACAAAAGTGTGCTACTTCCATAAGAATGTCATTGGTTGGATACATTTTAAAGTGGTTGGGCTGAAGGTTTTTTACGTTAATACCTTCTCTGCTCTGTAACAAGGTGGTTCTCCACTCTGTAACAAAAAATTAAAAGTCAGCAGCTACAAATCTTGTAGATGCTGACTTTTAATAATAGGACACTTACCTGTCCTTTGAACCACTGCCTTCTTTACCCAGACTAGTTTTTTTCTAGCCTTCGGGTTCCTGGTGCCGGCATTTTAAGTGAAAGCACCCGCTGACAAAACTAGGTACCTGCTCCACGCCAAAACATTTACATGCCAAATTAGGTAGTGGAGGGGGGGAGAAGGACTTAAGGCAACATTTCCCAGTTTGGGTGAAGCTCCGCTTTAAGGTAAAAAACCTTCAATACTCAACTCCCCTACCCCGTCCTGCTTATAATTACCTAAGCCTGATCTCGGTCCACAAGAGTAGCGGCTCTGTCGACTCCCTCCTCATTGGCTCAGAGACATCAGCAAGCGCTGCAGTCATATCCAAAAATATTCTAAAAACACTGTGTAACAACTATGCCAAAAACTGATTTTTTACATTGTATTAAATATTTTCAAATTTAAACATTGAAAGCTAAACTCAAATTAAAGATAGCTCCTCCACCACCATTTTTTTTTGGGGGGGTAGGACCTTCCTACCTCCTCTACACCCTCTCTTGAGTCTGCTGATCTTCCCCAATTTGCCCATTGTAGTCGCCTATCTGTAAATAGGCGCAAAAGTAATTAGAATAGGTTTTTAATGTAAACCTTCACTGAGCAAGAAAGGTGACTGTCATTGCTGACCACCAGTTCTTAAAATACTAGTTCTCTGGTTTCCAGGCTGGTCCAATGGCTTCAGTACTTTATGAGTCACTGATCTAAAACTATGCTGATTAGAGGTCTGTCATCAGTCTGGTTTTCCTGATCTGTATGCTTTTTCTGTGTCAGTGACATGGAAAGTATTTATCCAGAGTCAGTCAGGCAAACAGAATTATCAGAAGGTCAACAATAGCAGTCCCCATATTTCTCTTAATTCAGGTTTCCTTTAAGGCATGTCTAAAGTCCAAAAATATGTTTTAATTCTGGATGGAGTTAGCTAGCTAAACTAGCTAAAACCCCTGTCAGATTTATTTTTGAATAAAATGAACACATTTTAAAATACATTTCAAATGTGTGTGTATTTGTTTTGCATTGTATTTCTCTTCAATAACATATTGAGATGTCAGTACACTGTGATATCACTTGAACAATGGACTATCAAATAGTTGGTTTGCATAGCATTAAAAATCTGACAGTCATTCTAATCTTTTTCTACTTTATCCAAAGTGAAAAAAATTCCATTGACTAAATCTACTTTTGAGGGAGTTTGAATTGACCCGCCTGCATTTCACTACTGACCTGTGGGACTGGACAATGGATAAGACATCTCCTTTACTTTAGAAAAGGTACATTTGGAAGTTGCATGCTGTAGTTTTTCCTTAGCAGTCTGTGTTTCACTGAACAAACAAAACAAATCTTTCATTTTAATGCAAAATACATATGAATTTTCTCCTGTCAAGCTGATGACAGAATGTGCTAAAGGAAAGTGTTGACAAAATAGGTTTGAAGCAAATGTGTGTTCTTAAATATAGCAGACTGAATATTTTTCTATTGCTGTTTTTGAAATTGGAATGTAGAAATGTCATAGTCACTTATTCATTTGTTTATAATAATGTTACAGTGAACTTAAAGTGGAGATGAACTCAAAATGTGAAGCTGTGCTATGTTAAAGGGGACATCTAGAAGTACTAATTGTGCCTAACAGTACGTTTGTGAATTCTTCCTTAAAAATAGGTATATGAGTGTGCCTACAGCCTTCTAGCTGTATATCTGCAGTGTGAGATCTAAGGCATTCCTGCATCTGACCAATCCAAGGAGATCTGGAGAGAGATTTGGTGATGTCATTAACATGCTGCGCACCATTTTCCTTCTTAGATGCTCTTGACATGAGGAAGTCAGTGCTGGAGAGATCCAGATACTGGTATGAAAGATGACCTTTGATTGTGATATTGTACAAGGTAAGCAAATTATGTATTTAATATTCACAAGCCGGTATGTTTGTCTTGCGTCAACTAACAGCCTACAGAAATGCCAGAAAATCCTCCTGTGCCCAAAAAAATTAGACCAAAATGCCATTTGAATATACACATTATAGAACTACCTTTGGTATTTTTTAAATGTTTTTTTTTAGTTGCTAGCTAAGTAAATAGCCAGTTGATCAAAAACTGAGTGATAACGGAGTGTCCACCAGTGTCAACTGGATCATAAATAATATTTGGCCGAATCTATGCTGTAAAATGTCATTAAAAGAAGCTGTCTCAATTCTATATACATGTACAGTACAGTAGCAACATTGCTCCCCATCAAGGCATAACATGCCATCCTAAAGGTTTGATAGCTTTTTTGCCTAGTTTGCATTAGTCATTCTACGTACTTGTTGGTTTCAGCTCCAGGTGATCAGTGTTTTCAGATATTTTCAGGGCAGATCTCCCAGCACAAAGAGCAATGCTTTTCCCTTAGGTCCCTTTCATACTGAACATTCATGTAACCCTTATTCCAACACTATCATCCCTACAACCCTAACACCATCCATCTCTACATCCCTAATCCTTAAACTCCACTAACAATTCTTGTAATCCATACACTAATCCTCCCTGTACCTCCAGCATTAACCCTTCCAGTAACCCTAACACTAACCCTCACGCTAACAATCCCTGCAACCCTCATATTAACCCTCCCAGTAACCCTCCCTGTAATTCTAGCACTACTAACCCTCATACCAACCCTCCCTACAATTTCAACATATACCCTACACGAACCCTCACTGTAACACTAATACAAGTTCTAGCAGCTAACAATCTCTGAATCTCTGTGTAGCGCTACCCCCATAGGAGCAGCTTGAAAAGTGCCAAGGGTTCTTTTCTAAGTAGTTGCCCTACAGCCAAGCGCATGGTCACAGTCACTCTTTGGTCCAATAAACAGTCTAGGGGTGTTCTTTTTTGGTGGGGTTTTTTTGGGTAACCTGGATAGGGATGGGGAATTGAGTGGGATATTCCAGAACTATCTGCAAATAGAAGGACACTTTCTCTCATAGTTCTGTAGAGCTGTGAGCCAAGTTCTTACACTGGTAAAAGAGTAGACTAAGTGTTGTGGCAGTAGCTTGAGGAGATTAATCTTTCTCTGTGGAAGGTCCAAGCAAATTCCTTCACTAAGAATTAAATAGACTGAGCTCTTCAGGACACTGACCACATTGTCACCTTTACACACAGCTAACTTTCTAGCACCAAAGGGGTGGCAATAGCACACAGTCTCTAGAATCTCTCACAACTGTCTGTACTCACAATGTCTTCAAACGATTGGCTGCCTCCTTCCAATGCCTTCCAGACAGTTTCTCCCTGTGATACCATACTAGGTCCACAAACAAAAGTCTCTCACTCATCTTCAGTAACTTCCAGCAAAACTAGCCCCCCCCCTCCCCAGCTCACACAGCTGGGACTGCAATCATCATCAAACCCATGCCCAGATGGCCTTGGGGGAAATCAGCCCCCCAAGGCTGTGATCCTCTCCTCAGGGACAAGACCAGATCTGATGGTTATGATTAAAGCTGTGTAGGCTGAAACGCATCAACTAACTGTATTTTGCATACTGTACACTGTGGTTTCCTGAATTATTCCAAGATTTTAGAAGCAGCATCGGTTGTGCGGATCATCGATATGGATTAGTACATTAGGTTGAGTCACTGAGGACCAAGCACCTGTGAGCTCTTATTATGGATTAATAGGCAGTAGCTCCGGTTTCTTTCTATATGTTACAAGACCAGATTGTTCCAGGTCTCAAACTATATACACTTCCCCAGTCCCCTCTTAGAAATCATCCCACATGGATTGGCTGAAACAGTATACATTTTCATATTGCTCATTTGCCTTACTCCACACCTATGTTGCAGTATTTTCCAGCAAGTCCTACAAGGCAGGAGGAGAAATAAAACCTATAGCCTGTGAAACACTTAACAGACCTAAACAATCTGGATACAGTGAGCCAGAGCCAAAATTACCTAATCCTAGCACCTATCTATGAGGATTCTATATTTGTAACACTAACCCTCCAAGTAGCAATCCCTGTAACCCTAAAATTAACCTTTACACCAGCGTTCCCTATAATCCTAACACTAACCCTCCATGTAACCCTAAAATTAACCCTTACACTAATAATACCAGTAAGCCTAAAACAATCATTCGCACTAATCCTACCTGTAACCCTAACAGTAACCCTTAACATTCCCCATAACTTTAACCCAAGCCGTACCTGGAGCCCCATCTCCAATGTTGAAGATTATACCCTGTAAAGTATCACAGTAGAAAAATGTGCCAAAAGAAAATGTTCAACAAGTGTCCATTCTGCAATCCAAGACCCCCTCAGTGCCCTTGCACAAGTTACACATTTAAAACAATGACTCAATGCACAAAAGCATGGTCAGGACTGTAGATGACCATGTCCAATGAAAGCAGACAACAAAATATTGGATAGATCTTCCAATAGGACAGCTGTTCCAGTGACAACTGCCCATGAGGATTTTTCCCCTCACTTTGGGCAGAATTTGTTTCACTTCCTCTTGTGTCTAGGAAGTAAAGAGAAATTTCCTCAACTGGACACAGACAAAAAAAACTTGGATTCAATCCATTGCTTACTTTCCTTATTGTATCCAAAATTAAAAAATATATACCTTAACTAAAACAAAAGCAAAGCAAAAAAGACCACACGGGGAAAAGGGGATGGTTCATAAGCAGAACAACAAAATCTAATAAGCAGGTTTTTCCATAGAACAGGGGCCACTGGCAGAGAAGAGTTAAACAGACAACCAGATGTGCAACTTTAAGCATTACATTACATTACATTACATCGAGTTTATATAGCGCCAAAGGGTTTGCTCAGCGCTGTACAATAGGGGGGGGACAATACTTGAAACATTACAGCAACTACAAACATCACACGAGGGGTTAGAGGGCCCTACTCTTTCGAGCTTACAATCTAAGAGGGAGGGGGTAGTGGTACAGGAGGAAGTGGCTGAGGGGGATGGAGTGGTAGGAGGAACGAAGGAGAGCAGCAGTTAGGTGAGGGTGGGGTAGGCTTCCCTGAAGAGGTGGGTTTTCAGGGAGCGCCTGAAGGTGAGGAGAGAAGGTGACAGTCTGATGGATTGGGGTAGTGAGTTCCAGAGGATGGGGGAGGACCTGGAGAAGTCTTGCAGACGTGCGTGTGAGGAGGAGACCAGGGAGCAAGATAGAAGGAGGTCCTGTGAAGAGCGAAGGGTACGGGTAGGGTGGTACTTGGGAATCAGGTTGGTTAGGTAGTTAGGGGCAGTGTTGTGAACGGCTTTGTAGGTCAGAGTGAGAAGTTTGAATTTGATGCGTTGGGCGATAGGGAGCCAGTGGAGGGATAAGCATGAACGCTGGATCCATGTTAGCTTTGTGGATGAAGCCGAGATAAACAGGAAAAAATATGAATGGGATATTTCATTAAGACCAATATATACGCTTGTCTTCCCAAGTAAACAGATCATTATGCTGTACTTTAACAAAAACAGTTTCATTTGCATTTTAAGAACAAAGCTCTGACAGTCTTTCAAAAATTAAACAGTCCAAGCATTTCAAGAAAGCACTTAATCATATTTATGAGTGCTTTCATTTTTGCAAAGCGTAAAGGAAAAGATTGCAGCCTGCACAGGATATTATTATCTCGGCTAATAATGCATTGTGCTCAGGGTGAATGGCTGGGCAGAGGGAGGGGGCAGCTAAACAGATCTCATAAACTCAGCTGAGCAATGAGAGATAGCAAATGCCATATGAGGGGGGTAAAGGACATAAGGAGAGCAATCAGCATGCTGACCAATGGTGGAATATGGAACTAGGGTATCGTTTATACACTGATGACTCCTACAGAACAGCACATTCTACCAGGAGCAAGGCAGAAAGCTGGAAAACATTCTCTCTAAAAATCCATTTGCTCTATGTGAGGTATAAAATGCCACTTTTGTATTAGTTCGTATTCAGCGAGAAGCAATACCAGATTACAGATAAATTCAATTTTAAAGTGCACCTGTGGTTTGGTCTTCTTGCAGAGGACTAAGGAAAGCTACACAGGCACAAATGTTCTTGGAGTATTTAGAGTATTTTTGACATTAAGCCATGCCTCTTGTACCCTTATGACCTATACCCTGCACCAGGGGCGGACTGACCATTTGAAAACTCAGGCACTGCCCGAGGGCCTGGGGTCAGTAGGGGGCCCCATGAGATGCCCCTGGTACCTTTTTCATAGGCTTTTTTGAGTTTGGGCAAGGACACAGGGGCCCCATGATCCCCTATTGCCCGGGGGCCCCATGAGTTGTCAGTCCGCCCCTGCCCTGCACTATCAAACCCCATCCTCTTGCACAACAATTTTAACATGGCAGTTCTGGTAGATTAGATTGTAGATGAATTAGATGACACAGTGACCCTTGACAATATCTAAAGGGCAGAGGGGACTTATGTTTCAACATAGTTTTTGCTTCATTTAATACTGTGGTTCAAAGTTTTTGATAGACAAGGATCCACACTAACCAATCAGACAGTAGCATACCTTCAGGGTATAGAACTACATTGTCAGACTAGTCTGATGAGGTCATAGTAGCAAAATGGAACATCATTCTTGCAACTGATACATTCAGAGTAGGTAGTTAGAAGTAGACTAAGCACTTTGGCCAAAGTATATTGAACTTGCAGTCATTACAAAGTAATGGCAGCAAGTGGTACATGAGCTAACCGCTGTATGGCCTTGATGGCTTTAGGTCTTAAAGAAAGATCAGGGATATTTCACTGCAAACCTTAAGGTAACCCTAGGTGCATCTTTTTTTACAACAGCATTTGAGCAAGTAGCCTTTACTGACTCTTGGGGCTCCACATAAGCCTGCTTCTCTTCCAGTTACTAAATGTCAGGGCAGGGGCCGAGGAACGGACAGGCAGGCCTAACAATGTAACGCACTGGCTGACGACAACCACTACCCACAGACCGAAGTCCCTCAGGGCGCGGAGTCTAAGTCCCAGGCTGCCCTTCACCAGGGCCCCTGATGGTGGGGATGGACTTGACGCAGCCAGGAACCAGGTCGCGGCCCCCGAGACACCTCAGTTGCGGTAATGGCCACCGCCAATGGCGTGTAGCTGGTGGAAGAGACAAAAGAGTAGTCAGACAAGCCGGGTCAACAACAACAGGACAAAACAGTACAGGACAGCAGACGAGAATCACAGGTCACGAGCCGGGTTCAGCAACAGAGGATCAGATCAAGGGAGAATACAAAGAATAGTCAAGTCACAAGCCGAATCAGATACCAGGAGAGTCACGAGAGTCAGAACAGAGTAATAGCAACACAAAGACACAAGACACAAGTGCAAAGAGCATGTGCGGGCCACAGGCTTATATGTCATCAGCCACACCCCTCTGGGGGATGGACCACAGAGACCTGAAGGCATAAAAGGATTCCCATCATGCACAGCAGAATCCAAGATGGATGCCAGCACATGGAGTAACATAACCTCAGGGAAAAGGTAGGACCTTGACAGTACCTCCTCCTCAAGGACCCCTCCCCCTCCGCTGCTCAACAAAAGGTTTCTGAGGAAAGCGGGTATGAAAAGCGCGGAGGAGGGCAGGAGCATGGACATCCGCGGAAGGGACCCAGGAACGCTCCTCGGGGCCATAACCACGCCAATGAACCAGGAACTGTAATGGACCTCGCACCAATCGAGAGTCCAGGATCCGGCTCACCTCATACTCCTCATGACCGTCAACCCGGACAGGACGGGGCCGAGGCAGAGAGGCAGTGAAGCGATTGCAGATCAGAGGTTTCAACAGGGAAACATGAAAGATATTGGAGATCCGCATCCCAGACGGAAGGGCAAGGGCATAGGCCACCGGATTCACTTTGCGGAGAATGCGGAAAGGACCGACAAAACGGGGAGCTAGTTTGGGTGTGGGCACCCGAAGATTGAGGTTGCGAGTAGACAACCACACACGATCGCCGACCTGGTATGAAGGAGCGGGCAACCGTCTACGATCAGCCTGGAACTTCTGGCGCTGAGTTGAGTCCCTCAAGGCCCTCTGGATCTGCCCCCATGAAGAACGCAGGGCAGCAAGATGGTTCTCCACAGCCGGAATGTCCTGTGGTGAGAACCTCTCAGGTAATACCACGGGTTGGAACCCATAGTTGGCCATGAAGGGAGACATCCCGGAGGAGGAGTTGACCGCCGAGTTCCTGGCAAACTCTGCCCAAGGCAGGAGATCGGCCCAATCGTCCTGATGGTCTGAAATATAACACCGAAGGAATTGTTCTAAGGCCTGATTGGAATGCTCCGCAGCCCCATTGGACTGCGGGTGGTAGGCTGAAGAAAAGGAGAGACTAATACCCAACTGGGAGCAGAAGGTGCGCCAGAATCTGGACACGAACTGACTCCCGCGGTCCGAGACAATCACTTTAGGCAACCCATGCAGGCGAAAAATCTTCCTGGAAAAGACCGTAGCCAGTTCTTGCACTGTGGGTAATTTCCTGAGTGGAATGCAATGGCACATCTTGGAAAACCGATCGACGATCATGAGGATGACCGTATGACCCTGAGACACCGGGAGGTCTACAATAAAGTCCATACCTAGATGTGACCAAGGACGCTCCCCATTGGGAATGGGTTGCAGAAGACCCAAAGGGAGATGCCGTGGAGACTTATTCTGGGCACAGATCGAACATGCCGCTACATAAGAGGCAATGTCGGCACGGAGGGTTGGCCACCAGAATAAGCGAGAGACGACCCAACACAGCTGGTTCTTCCCCGGATGCCCGGCAGTTTTGGCGTTATGGTAGGTACGCAGCAGGCGGGTGCGCAATCCCTCGGGTACGAAACATCTACCCTCCGGCTTCCCGGGAGGAGCATCAGTTTGAGCCGCCAAAATCTGCTCCCCAAGAGGAGAGGTCAGACTGGTGCGAATGGCAGCCAGGATCTGATCTGGAGGTATAAGTGAGATTGGCTCAGAGTCTTCCCTGGACAACTCAGAGTATTGCCGTGATAACGCATCAGCCCTGACATTCTTGGAACCAGGCAAATATGAAACCACATAGTTGAAGCGTGACAAGAACAGAGCCCATCTGGCCTGGCGGGGTGTCAATCTCTTGGCCTCCGAAAGATAAGTCAGGTTCTTGTGATCGGTAAGAATGAGGACCGGAACCGCGGAACCCTCGAGCAGGTGCCTCCACTCCTTGAGAGCCAGGATGATGACCAACAACTCCCGATCTCCAATCTGGTAGTTGCACTCTGCAGAGGAAAGCTTCCTGGAGTAGAACCCGCAGGGAAGTAGGGGTCCATCGGGCGACCGACGCTGAGACAGGAGAGCCCCTACTCCCGTCTCGGAAGCATCAACCTCGAGGACGAAGGGCAACCCAGGATTGGGATGTGAAAGAAATCGGAGCCGAAGCAAAGGCGGCTTTCAGAGCCTCGAAAGCTATGATGGCCTCGGATGGCCACTCGTGAGGGTTACTCCCCTTCCTGGTTAGGTCAGAGAGAGGCTTTGCCAATGTGGAGAAGTTCCTGATGAATTTCCGATAGTAGTTGGCAAAACCCAGAAAGCGCTGAATGGGCCGAAGACCATTGGGACGAGGCCACTGCAGAACCGCAGCAACCTTCTGAGGGTCCATGGAAAATCCCTCCGCGGAAATTATGTAGCCCAAAAAGGCAACTTGGGATCGATGGAACTCGCACTTCTCGAGTTTACAAAAGAGTCCGTTCTCACGCAATCGATGCAGCACCTGCTTGACATCCTGGACATGAGACTCCATGGAGATAGAGTAAACCAAGATGTCATCCAGGTAAACCACTACGCACTGCTGCAACAAATCACGAAGGACATCGTTTATGAATTCCTGAAAAACCGTGGGCGCATTACACAATCCGAAGGGCATCACCAGGTATTCGTAGTGCCCGGTTCTGGTGTTAAACGCGGTCTTCCACTCATCCCCCTGTCTGATCCGTACGAGGATGTACGCCCGCCCTAAGGTCGAGTTTGGTAAAGACTGTTGCTCCCTTAAGTCGGTCGAACAACTCAGAAATCAAAGGAATCGGATATGCATTTTTAATGGTAATCCGATTGAGACCCCTATAATCGATGCAGGGCCTCAATTCCCCACCTTTCTTCTTTACGAAAAAAAAACCTGCTCCTGCTGGAGAAGTAGACTTACGAATGTGCCCCCGGGAAAGCGCATCCACAACGTACTCCTCCATGGCCTTATTCTCCGCAACCGAGAGAGGGTACACCCTGCCACGCGGAGGAGTGGCCCCGGGTTGCAAGGATATGGCGCAGTCGTAAGGACGATGCGGTGGTAAGGTACCAGCGCGTACCTTATCAAACACGTCCCGGTACTCCCCATAGTCGGTGGGCAACGCAGAGTCCGAGGAGGCACACAATACCTTAACCGGCCCCCGGATGCACCCGGCCCCACACTGTGGAGACCATGAGAGAATCTCGGCTGTTTGCCAATAGAAGGTTGGATTGTGCCTCTGGAGCCAGGGATACCCCAAAACCACCGAATAGTGTGGGGAAGAAATCACCTGAAAACAGGCCAACTCCCTGTGAACAGCCCCAATGGCTACCTCTATTGGCAGAGTCTCGTGGGTAACCTGCGGCGGCTGCAGGGGCCTGCCATCTATGGCTTCGAGAACCAATGGGGTGGCGCGAGCCTGCAGGGGAATGGAGTGCTGTACTGCAAACGAGCTGTCCAAGAACAACCCACCGGCCCCAGAGTCTACCAACGCCTGGGCCATCACCGAGCCCTCCGTCCAAGAAAGGACCACGGTGATCAGTGGCTTATCCTTGCGGAACGCCGGGGACGAGGAAACTCCACCCAAGATCTGTCCCCGACATGATCTCAGGTGCGAGCGTTTCCCGGACGGACCGGACAAGACTGCCGAAAGTGCCCTCCGAGGCCACAGTACAGGCAGCGACCCTCTCGACGCCGAGCGGCCCGCTCCCCCTTGGAAAGGCAAGCAAACCCCAGCTGCATGGGTTCCCCACCAGACAAGCTATCCCCAGGAGGCGTGGGAGGAGAGGGAGGAACGGGTGGGACAGAAAACGCAGGTGCCAGTCGATTGGAAGGCCTCCGCAGGCGTTCCCTGAGTGAAGGCCTCTCCCTGAGCCTGGTGTCAATCAGGATCAGGAAAGAGATGAGCTCCTCCAACACCACAGGCAGTTCCTTAGCTGCAATCTCGTCCTTCAATGTGTCAGAAAGACCATGGGAAAACGCAGCCACCAGAGCCTCATTGTTCCAACCGACCTCTGCCGCCAGGGTACGAAACTCTATAGCGTACTCGGCCACGGTCCGTGAACCCTGATGCATGGTCATGAGCAGTTTGGCCGCCGAGGCGGAACGAGCCGGTACGTCGAATACCCTACGGAAGGCATTGACAAAACCGGAAAAATCTTGAATCACCGGGTCGTTCCTCTCCCATAAGGGATTTGCCCAGGCCAAGGCCTTGTCTGAGAGTAGGGAAATTAGGAACCCCACCTTTGACCTCTCAGACGGAAAGGCGTGGGGTATTAATTCAAAATAAACACCCACCTGGTTGAGGAACCCACGACACTGACTAGGCTCACCCCCAAAGCGCTGTGGAAGAGGGGCTGAACCAGTCATACCTCTGGGCGCCGCTGATGCAGCCGTCGAGGTGGTGGACGCAATAGGCGGAGAATCTGCGGGAGAGACCACCGGAGTGACTACTGGCCTAATAGCACCAGGATCAAGGTATGCAGTGCGTGCAAGCAGAGTTTGCAACGCCTGAGCGAATTGATCCAACAGGTGATCCTGTTGATCGAGTCTGGCGACTAGCATTAGGAGCGAAGGCGTGCCTGCACCGTCAGGGTTCATGGCACTTGTGTAATGTCAGGGCAGGGGCCGAGGAACGGACAGGCAGGCCTAACAATGTAACGCACTGGCTGACGACAACCACTACCCACAGACCGAAGTCCCTCAGGGCGCGGAGTCTAAGTCCCAGGCTGCCCTTCACCAGGGCCCCTGATGGTGGGGATGGACTTGACGCAGCCAGGAACCAGGTCGCGGCCCCCGAGACACCTCAGTTGCGGTAATGGCCACCGCCAATGGTGTGTAGCTGGTGGAAGAGACAAAAGAGTAATCAGACAAGCCGGGTCAACAACAACAGGACAAAACAGTACAGGACAGCAGACAAGAATCACAGGTCACGAGCCGGGTTCAGCAACAGAGGATCAGATCAAGGGAGAATACAAAGAATAGTCAAGTCACAAGCCGAATCAGATACCAGGAGAGTCACGAGAGTCAGAACAGAGTAATAGCAACACAAAGACACAAGACACAAGTGCAAAGAGCATGTGCGGGCCACAGGCTTATATGTCATCAGCCACACCCCTCTGGGGGATGGACCACAGAGACCTGAAGGCATAAAAGGATTCCCATCATGCACAGCAGAATCCAAGATGGACGCCAGCACATGGAGTAACATAACCTCAGGGAAAAGGTAGGACCTTGACACTAAACTCCCCAACATGGAACTGGTATATCCACCACAACAGAAGACCACTTTTTGTTTCACATCATTACTAGACTGGACTCTCTCCTTTGATCACCCAACTGTGTGCCAAGGTTCTGCATACCTCAGGAGACGAAACCCAAGCAACAAATAAGGACAACATGCTGCGTTCCTAGAATCCCCTGTCCCAACACCCAAAAGTCAAGTATTTGCAAGGACTTGTGACCCATTTATAGAAAAGCAAAGTGTGCCTGGTTATAATGACAAAAACTTCATAGTACTTTATACACTACTTTGCCTCAAAAGCCTTAGTGAAGCATCCTCTTACCCTCAATACCACAGGACAACGTTTGGCTGCTTGCCTCATAGATAGTAGTGCTGGATGGGCATTGTCACTGTATGAAATTCTCCCTCATCAATTAGATCTCAGCATTGAGGTCTTTTGCATAGTCATATCAATAATTACTGACTTTGGATTGATTGCTAATAGCTCTGCTCATGATTTTATCTACACTGCTATTAACCACTTGCCGACCGCGCATAGCCGAATGACGGCTTCACCGCGGCCGGCCAGTTCTGAGTGGACGTCATATGACGTCCTCCCAGAACGCGCTCTCCTGCGCGCCCCAGGGGGCGCGCACCCGGCGATCTCCGTGATCGCTGTGTCCTACGGACACAGCTGATCACGAGATGTGGTGAAAGGCCGATCCCACCGGCCTTTTACCACGTGATCAGCGGTGTCCAATGACACGCTGATCACAGGAAAATGCAAGTGCCGGTTCTCGGCTGCACTTTCCTCACGCTGTCAGATCGTGAGGAAAGTACTGCCGAGAACCGGCAGTTGTCAGAGCGGGGATCGGCACCGATCATCAGGGCACTGATGATCAGTGCCCTGATGATCGGTGCCCAGCAGTGACCCCCGCAAGTTCCGATCAGCTGTGCGCCCACTAGCCCCGCCCACCCATTCCCAGCAGTGCCCCCACCTGTGCCCAGCAGTGCCCCCACCTGTGCCCAGCAGTGCCCCCACCTGTGCCACTCTGCAGTGCCACCTACATGTGCCCAGCAGTGCCACCTACATGTGCCCAGCAGTGCCACCCACCTGTGCCCACCCACCTGTGCCCACCAGCGCCACCCACCTGTGCCCACCAGTGCCACCCACCTGTGCCCACCCACCAGTGCTGTCCACCAGTGCCACCCACCAGTGTTGCCAGTCAGTGCCACCAGTCAGTGCCCAGGGGTTGTGCCAGTCAGTGCCGCCAGTCAGTGCCCAGAAGTGATGTCAGTCAGTGCCGTCTATCAGTACCCATCATCAGTGTCACCTATCAGTGCCGCCTATCAGTGCTGCATATCAGTGCCGCCTATCCGTGACCCCTAATTAGTGCTGTCTATCAGTGCCGCCTATCCGTGCCACCTCATTAGTACTGCCTATCAGTGCCCTTTAGTGCTGCCTATCAGTGCCCATCAGTGCCGCCTATCAGTGCCCATCAGTGCCGCCTCATCAACGCAAATCAGTGAAGGAGAAAAAATACCTGTTTGAAAAATTTTATAAAAGAAACAAATAAACTTTTTTTTTTCAAATTTTTTGCACTTTTTTTAATTTATAGCGCAAAAAGTAAAGCGCCCAGTGGCGATTAAATACCACCAAAAGAAAGCTCTATTTGTGAGAAAAAAATGATCAAAATTTCATATGGGTACAATGTTGCATGACCGCGCAATTGTCAATCAAAGTGCGGCAGCGCTGAAAGCTGAAAATTGGCCTGGTAAGGAAGGGGGTATAAGTGCCTGGTAGGCAAGTGGTTAAATAAATCACGTTGTGAGTCACAATGCATAAGGGTGAGTTTTACAGAATTCACTCCACGTACAAAATAAAATAAAAGGCAAGGATTCAACATTTTCATTAAAATGTCATAATGCATTCACAGTGTTCATCGTCAGTACTTCTTCTCAGACATGCATAGTCATCCTTGCTTTACTCAGGGTGAGTCACAGAAAATATAGGAACGTTTATTCAGCACATCTCCAGCTCACCAGTGTACAAGGGTACCACAATGAAAGCATCCCTACTGTTCTCAGAAGAAAATAATTATGGTATAACAAGCGCTAACACTGTATGTTAATCATATATTGGTTTGCAAGTGCAGCATTGTACAAAGCAAAAAATAATATCATACAATGTAATAATGGAACAGAACGTCTTTCAATGAGTGAGGTCAAGAACATTGCTGGCCTTAGACTTAATAGTGCCTTGTGTGCAATTTTACAGATAAGAGCAACAGTGAATAGGTGAGTGTTTAACCATTGCACATGGTCAAGATTAAAATTTATAGCTAACTCACAGGCACAACAGTTACTTTGGTGTAAGTGCTTATCCCAAAAAACTTGAAGTTGCGCCTGATTTGGTTTCTAAAATGTGTTCATTTGTTATGAAGTACTTTTTGGACTGGTTTTGTACCATTTGGACTGGTAGGCCCATAGTTTCACCAGTCTCACAACCACCAGAAGTTGGAGGACCACCCTCTTGAATGCCTGGCATTATCACCACTTACAAAGCTTCCCAGACAAAGTGTGCACTACTACGTGAAAATCCTGAAAACAAAGCCAAGTGCATCCACCAAGGGACATGAGAGGAAAATGTATACCATAGATTTGTGTTGAGAAGATACATTTTATGAACTTAAAACTCCAACATATTGTTGTACTCTGGGTCTTGAATATAAATACCTTTCCATTTACCAATAAACAAAGTAAAAATGCAATAGAATAGTCCAGAGGTAGGCAACCTTTTGAACCTAGTATGCCAGATTTGTAAAACAAAATGTCTATTTCAAACCCCGAATCACAAAACGAAAAATTTAGTAAGTAAATTGTGACTAGAATTATAGATATGAGTGAAAAACAAGGTTATTCTATTAAAGACTAAGTTCATCTTTAGAAGCATGTTACATGTTACAACCACATTTAGGGTGTAACATGTAACATGCTCAGGGGCGGACTGACAACTCATGGGGCCCCCCGGGCAATAGGGGATCATGGGGCCCCTGTGTCCTTGCCCAAACTCAAAAAAGCCTATGAAAAAGGTACCAGGGGCATCTCATGGGGCCCCCTACTGACCTCGGGCCCTCGGGCAGTGCCCGAGTTTCCAAATGGTCAGTCCGCCTCTGAACATGCTCCAATGCACCCGCCTCCCACTGCCAGTGCTCCCCACTCTGTGGCAGCGGGCGGGGGATCTTCTCCCCGCACCCACTGTCACTTTTTGAAAACAGTGTGTCTGTGCAGGTCTCCTCCCACACAGCCGCATCAATGATTCACAGTGATCTGTGAATAAAAGAATAACAAGTACTGTCTGCCACCGAGGAAAACGGACTTGTAGTTTGACTGGGCTGCAAGTGTGCTGCTCAGCATGCTCACAGTTCATTCATTCTTCCTGTAGCTTTGTAACTGAAAGTCCATATGGGGATATGGCCACAAAGTAAGAGGAAGACTATGCAGGAGCCTAAGATTGCACCCACAATCTGCTGATTGTAAATGTAAAGAAAAAAATAATAAATGTGCATTCTTTTTACCTGAAAAATATGTAAAATCAGGTCTTTTTTTCAGCAGGAAGGTGGGGGAACGCAGTTTTGGCACCTCCAGCACTGAATGTATGTAATGGCAAGAGGTGCTGGGGCATGTTGGAAGATGTATTCGTGCTGGCTGCTGGGGCATCCATTGTTACTGGAGAAGACCTATTTATGCATGGTGGTCTATTGCTGCTAGGGATGTTTGTTGTTTCTGATGGGGGATCTATTGGGGCTGGGGGGAAATTGTTGGAAGGGATCTACTGTTAAGAGAGGGGTCTATTGTTGCTGGCTGCTGGAGAGTCTATTGATGCTGACTGCTGAGCGATCTGTTGTAGCTGCTGGGGATCTACTGTTGCTAGGATGATATTTTGTACTGGGGGTCCATTATTGCTCAGGGAATCTATTGTTGCTAGGGGGTGTATTGTTGCTAGCTGCAGGGGATCTCTTTTACTGCTTTTCTTGTTATCAGTAACAAATTACTTAGCAATACAAACTAATACTCTGCTCTGTCTATTCTAAAAGGAGCAGTACTGGAAGGTGGGTAGGATGTGGAACCAAGGGACGGTGCTCAGAGGTGGGTAGGGGGGCAGAGACAAGAAGTGACTCAGAAGGGGGAGTTCCTCTACCTGTTCTCTGAGAAAAAAAGTCCTTTGTACAATTAATATTTTTTTGAAAGCTGAACTTATCCTTTAAAATGTAGGCATAGTTAACAGTTTACAAAGTGCAATGATAAAGGAAACGATAACTTCCAAAAATGATATGTACTGTGAGGGAAAGGTGGGTGAGGTTCCATCTAAATTGGCAAAATTTACAGCAAGAAACACAGTGACTGCAATAATAACCCTCAACATTGGTTTCAGTGACTTCAATAATAGCTTCCAAAACTAGTGTCAGTGACTGCAATAAGGAACCCCCAGGATCGTTATCACTGCATCAAAATACCCCTAGGATTTGTGTTACTGTAGTAAAACACTCCAACGATTGGTGTTAAAGTGTAACTAAACCCAGGACCCTCCATTCACTATATCTGGTCTCCCACAGTATACACAACATGGAAATGCAATTATTTATTATTTATTAAATATAAACTATAAATACCTTTTCTCATCAGCAGTACATAGCAGTCTTGTGACTGTTTAAAGCTTGTAAAAGGAGTTTCATTCTGCTCTAGGAGGATGCAGAACCCCCGACTCTCTGTCTGGACAGTACTGACTGACCCTGTTCTGATCACATGTACTCTCCCAAGAAAAAAAAACCTCTCTAGCAATACACACAAAACTGAGCATGTGCAGAGTGACTCAACACAATATGTCTTATCAGGAGATAAGAGGAGGACACTGGAAGAATGGGTGGATCAGAGCAGACAGGCTCAAACAGCGTTTTTACACAATGCAGAGGATTAACCCCTTAGGTTCCACAATGAGTATAACAAGCATGCTTTACTGCATATACAGACTGATTTTACTGTTGTGGGTTTAATAACTCTTTAAATGCAACATAATACCCCAGGATTGATGTCATTGCAGCAAAATACACATAGGATTGTGTACGTGCAGTAAAATACCCCCAGGATTGGTAATGGTGCAGTAAAATACTCCCAGTATTGGTGTTAAGTGCAGCAAAAAAAACCAGGATTGGTGTCACTGGAGCAAAAAAAAAACAACCTAGGATTAGTGTCAGTACAGCAAAAAAAACACAGACACATCTTGGTGTCAGTACAACAAAATAGTCCCAGAATTGGTATCAGTAAAGCAAAATACCCTCAAAATTCTTGTAAATGTAACAAAATACTCCCAGGATCAGTGCCTTGCATTATAATACTCCCGGAATTGACATTAGTGCAAAAACATAACCCCAAGATTGGTATCTGTGCAGCACAAAAAAAATCAGGATTGGTGTCAGTGCAGTAAAATACTCCAAGGATTTGTGTAAGTGCAGCAGAACAGCCCCAGGACAGGGGGTATAGTAAAAACTCAACATTTGTATTCTGTTCAGGGGTTTTACTTACCTAAGTGATTACTCCCACAATGCTCCTTCTCACCTATGCTGCTACCTCAGCCACTCTGCCAGAACTATAATTTAATTGTAGGAAAGGAGATCACTCTGTATCACAGAAGGCACACAAGTCCAGTGAGCAGTGTTGAAACACAAAGGGATACTTCACCATGAACACCCTAAGGGCTCTGTATTCCCCCCATCCTGTGCCTGCACCCCAGATCCTCCTGCTAGCAAGTTAAAATTGCCCGATCCAAATGGGACCTTCTACCTGCAAGTTAAAACTGCAAGATTCCAACAGGTCCCGCATTCCATCTGACAATGGTACAGGTTGCCAACCCCTTGAATATTCTTAAAATGAAATGCTGTAATATATATTAAATAAATATATACTTTGATATAAATAATAAATAAATGGGTACTGTCATGGAATTTTGACAGTGGCCAGAGGTTTACCATGTTACTCCAGACATGCCATTAAGCCAAAGAAAGTCAAGTTATCAGAGAGCAAAGGTATTGTGTTGCTAGATGATTGTCTTGATGCTAGAGAGGTGCACCATGCCAAGGAAAGCTTTGAGGTCCCGTATTACAGAAGGGGGCTGTATAAACTGCCAAGTTGCCATAAATATGCTGTGTGAACAGAGGCCAGGAGACATGCTGCCTAAATTCTAACAGTTTACCTGGGTCTGGAATATCTTCCACCCATAATTGATATTATTTTCAAAACATTTCCAGTTTTCTATGAAGTAAATATACTTGAGGGGAATGTTAACCTCTTGGCACCGGCCGAACATAAATGTGCGGCCTCCCAGCGTCTGAGACTAGACGTCGAGCAGCCGCACATTTGCGTTCTATTAAAAAAAACCTGCGCACTCCCAGCACACATGTCCGGTACTCATGGAAAGATCCCGATCTCTTTCAATCAGGACCTTTCCCAATCATGTGACCGCCCTGACGGCGTGTAATGGCGGTCACATGACCCTGAACCCTGCGCCGCCTCCCGGCTTCTGAAACCCTTAAAGGGCCGGGAGGCGCCGGTGCCAAGGAGTTAAGCTTTTTTTCATCGGTTAAGCTTTCAAAAATATTCTAAAGTTACATTCATAGCCACTAAGTAGTGGATGCGGGCAGATTCTCACCAGCGGTAATAAATGCTTTCTGCATTCATTGTGTGTGAACAGTTGCAGCTGTCAGATTTGTACTCTTTACAAATCAATGGCCAGCACCACTGTTGTTCCCATGTAAATGCTCATCTAAGTGCTTACATGTAAATAGAGCCTCTGACCATTGCTGATTACGGCCAGTTTGCGTTCAGTGTCTGAGTTGCAGTTGAGTTTTGATCACACACAAACCAACTGCAGTTGATTGGCCAGTTTGTATGTGGCTATAGTGCAGATTGTTTCTTCATCTAGAGCACGGGATCCCTCCACCTGTCCCATGAGGCACTGCAAGATTGACAGTTACAAGTGTGACGAGTGTGACTTCAGACCCCAGTCCTTCTCACCAACTTGTGACCGAAGGACTAGCTAATCTAAAACAGCGCTGCCACTTGCGTAACAATGCCACTCTCAGCTACACCCCGCACAAAGATTTTCCAGCTCACTGGACCCCAATCTAGGTGCCAACAGCATGAGAGCAATTGTTACTGGGTCACATTAATTACGCAATTAACCCTTCACACTGCCACCACCACCTTTTTACAGAGAAGAAAACACACAAATCTCAGCAGTAACACTATGATGTTTGAATAAGCGTCTGTTTACACACTGTCACTGCAGACTGATGTATCCAGAGGTTTTAAAACACACAGTAGCACTCTTCAGAGACAGGGATTCTTAGTTTGCATTAAAGAGCTTTAGAAACAGTTCAACACTTTTCAGAAAATAGGATTTATTACTAAAAAGGTCAAAACGGTGCAATAAAAATATGTACAGATAAGATGTAGCCAATATATATATATAAATAGAGAGGACAATAACACAAAAGAAAGATAAAGGAAGAAGGTTAAGAAGGTAGAATACTTGCAGAAGTCCTGGTTTAAGCAGCGATCAAGTGTCCGAACAAAAGGGCGCCTTTTCTCCCAGAGTTGGTTCCTGATGTTACAAGGGAGAATATCTTCATCTTCTCTCTCTAGGCATAACAGCCTGTTTTCTAGGAACCCAGCAGGGGGTGTTTACTGAAGCCAAAGGGCAAATCGCCTCATTTGGGGAGGGGGCTTAGGCGGAGACCCAGGTTAGGACCAAATCCCTCCAAAGTTTATACCATGGTCAATAACCTTCCATAGGTGCATGCAGCAGCCTAGCCACTGGCAGGTTAATATGCAGAACCATATTCTGAACACCCAGACATCAAATATGACATATCTGGCTGTGACGGTTAAAGAGATATTGCTTTCTGCTCTCTGGTAGACATTATCTAGGGGTGTAAGGTATCAGTTGACTCGTTTAAACTGACCTCTCTGAATATATGCTTTGTGTTATTGTACCTTGTTCCTGCCGGGATTTATCAAATTGAATGAAAAAGTGGTTTCAAGTGGGATGTATGTTTTACTGCCCCTCTGGAATGCTTTCATGTCCAGTGACTGACTGGTGTATAGCTTTATGACCCGGCCAAGGCAAGGGTCTGTCTGACATCATGGAACCAGCTAATTGGATTTACAACCATGAACCGTATCCAGCTGTGCCCGATGCCCTTGTGACCCCAGCATGCACACACACCACATGCCATCCAAAGAAAAGGGAGGGGGACTGATTTGGAATGAGAATGACATTTGCAGAGTATGATCCAAATTATGGTTGTCGTCCATATTTGTGCGCACAATTATCACAACAAGTATGACTCCCAAAGGCAGAGGCATGATGGGACTTGTAGTTTTGAAACAGCTGGAGGGCCGCCAGTTTTACACCCCTGATCTAGAAGCAACATTTGGTCTCTTCTGAATGCTGCAAACTACCATCATGCATATGAATTTAGCCTTCTAATGTTGCTTTCTTAGTGACAGAATGGAATTTTTTTCAGCAATGCCCTGCAAACAGCAATGCTGATGGATATACTGTTGAATGCTACAGGTTAAGTTACAGATGAGCAGTTACATGTAGTGGCAGCAACAACTGATTTGCAAAAGTAAGTGCCATAAGATGCCAAAAGCAGTAATATGGGATAGCACCCTGTTAAGCAAAGTTAGTCTGTGCATTTCATGAAGAACAACAAAACAACAAAACTTTGCAAAAGTAAGTGCCATAAGATGCCAAAAGCAGCAATATGGGATAGCACCCTGTTAAGCAAAGTTAGTCTGTGCATTTCATGAAGAACAAACCTTGGAAGATAGGATCCTGGTAAAACAACTTTGTGCAAACCTAGGCTAGGAGATGGTGGTGGATAGGGTGTTTGGGGCACTCTGTGTTTCAGACACACCATACATGCACGTGTGTTGCAGAAGCAGAGTTCTGCAAGGACTTTGGACTGTAAGTACGGACAGTGTGTGGGACTAAATAAGCCCTGTTACAGACAGACCTTGGAGGTGAGCATGTGACTCACACAGTCATGTTTGGGACCCGCATATAAGCCTTTCACACCTAATTCTTTCTTAAAGCTGAACTCTGAGCAAAAACAATATTGGGGCATTAACTCGGTACCAGAGGCGGACTGACAACTCATGGGGCCCCTAGGCAATAGGGGATCATGGGGCCCTCGTGTCCTTGCCCAAACTAAAAAAGCCTATGAAAAAAGGTACCAGGGGCATCTCATGGGCCCCCCTACTGACCCCGGGCCCTCAGGCAGTGCCCGAGTTTCCAAATGGTCAGTCCGCCCCTGCTCCTGACACTAGCACTATAATACACCGTGTTGTACACTTCATACTTCTGACCATAATACTCAGTACATTACATACATTAATTAAACACAGAACATTACAAAATTCCTGGATTCCCCAAGCACCTCCAGGGAGCCCAGACCGAGTTTCCACATGGTCAGTCCGTGCCTGCTCGGTACCTATAATAATATGTGTCCCACTAGTGGGTGCTGCTTCATTTCTGAAAACTGTTAGAATCATGCACCCCCTGACAGTGAGGCACTGAATTTCTGCCAGTGAATCTGACAGTAGGGGCTGGAGCACAGTGATCACTTGCTCTGCAGCTCTGCCATTTATAAATTATAAATGAGAAAAAAATGTTTTTTCAAAGAATAATATGTTATTAGACAAGTGTAGATTGTAAAGCTCACGGTCCGTTGTTCAATCACAGAACAGCTTATATTCTTTGAAAACATAAAAGATGTTTCATGTATGGTGGAGGTGCAGAGCACATGACTTGCTGTGATCACTGTGCTCCAGCCTAGAATGTCAGTCTTAGTAGCAGAAGTTCAGCACTTACATCACTGTCAGGGGGTGCATGAATCTAACAGTTTTCAAGAACAGCATCTATGAATAGGACACACAATATTAGAAGTAGGTTATTGGTTCCTAGCTTTCAGCTTTCACTTATACTGGTTCCATTACTATAGTGACAGGGAAACGTTAGGGAGGCACTCAATGTTCAGGATTTCAAAGTGATATTTCCAAAATGAACTGAAACCACTATTTGAAAAACAGTACAGTGTTTGCCTCCACCCAAACATTCCCTACGTGCAATCTCAGTGTAGACCTATATTAGAATGGCACACCCCAGGCATAAAAAATAAACCTTGAGATATATACAGGACACAAATGGTTTCTGTTTTTCAACCAGGCATTCATGTAATGGGCAAATCCACTTTATTCTCTATGACTAGTACCTTATTTATTTATTTATTTATTTATTTGGCATGCAGAAAAACTATTCCAAAACATGGTAGACACCTTGGTGCCTTTGACATACTGCACAGAAAACTTGATGCATCAAATGTCAACACGAAGATCAATTTCAGATGTGCCTCTGAAGTTTGAATCTGATTGTTGATGCAGCAAACAGAAAATACATTCACCGGTTTCTCAAGCAGTCTCAGGCACAATGATGTCATCAAGCACAAAGCAGGACCAATAGCTTGCATTGTGTATGAGGATGCCAAGGAACCACCCAGAAGAGTGCGCTACAAAGGTTTTTTTTTCCGTTTGGCCTGGAGTTCATCCTTTTACAGTGTATGTCAAATGCCTAGTTTTTTATTTATCTTTCAATCGAGTGGGGAAAGATCAGAACCCCTGTTGCTATCCTCATCTCCATTAGAGAGATTTTAAACCACCAAAAAAAAGAGGAATAACAAAAAAAAATGCACTCAATAAATGTTATACTTTTTTTTTAATCAAATGCCACAAATACATATAATCCCCTCCCTCCCCATGACAATTAAAAAAAGAAAATTGTCAATAATCTCTCAGGAGATACTAAGCCATAAAAATGCTGTTATATGTTCAAGCCGTGATACATAAATAACTCCCCATACAAATAATCAAAGGGTTATACTTGAGTCAAGGCCATGAATAATTCCTGGCTTGATTGTGCCCTCTTAGTATATAATGGAAACATAGTATGCAAATGCACGCAGCAGTAGACACAATAAATATAAACCTAATGATCACATACTCAAAGAACAAAAAGGTTCCCATACAGAGTAGAGATTGGCTGGGATGCTGATATTAAAGCCCATTGACCTGGGACTCTTAATCTAAGGATCATCATGCTGATCGAAATCCTATAGAATATCCTAAACGGGCATTGTGCATGATAACCCAATTCCCTAGGTTGGTAAGAATACTCATAGTAAAATGCTACACGTGAAATGTACATATTGTTCCAACTGTTCATCCAGTAAGAAATCTCCATTTCCTGGGAGATTATTGCCAATTGGTGTTTAATTATGTCATGGGGATGATGGGGGATGTGTGGATTTGTGGGAATCATTTAATAAAAATTGATTATATTTATTGAGTACATTTTTTCCTCTTTTCCTCTGTTTCTGGGTGGTCTAAAGTTACACATGTAGAGGAACTCAACCCGCCAATTTAGGTGGTACGATACAGGGATTTTGCATAAGCATTTTTAATTTTTTCTCCTCCATTAGAGAGATTACCACTCACTTACTATCATGCTTATAATGTTTTATCAGGCAAGAAGTGAGGGGATTGCTGCAACAGCAATGCTCCAGTCTATCTAAAGCAAAAAAAAATAAAAGTTGGCTTGACATACACTTTAACAGTCTTCCTGGGAGGGCTAAAAATATAAATGTCTGCATACAACTCAACCAAAAGATTGCCAAACAATTGTCTAAAGAGTCCACAAACGTCCTTATTCTTCTCCCAGGAAAGTACTGTAAGGAACAATACAAATGAAAAAAATATATAAATATGTATAAATATATACATTTTTATTTGTATTGTAAGGGGGGAGGGGAAGTTTGTGGGCCTCTGAAACACATTTGTTGCCTTTTCTTTCATTGTTGTTGTTGTTTATATTGAGAATAAAGGAATTTTGTACTCTCTAAGCAATTGTTTGTCACTCTTTTTGGTTCACTTAGATGCCAATTTGTCAAGTGGAGTGACCCCTTTGTTTTGAGGGGTTCCCTGAGTTGTGATTGTGTTTGAGTTATTAGGCTCAATCAATGATTCCTTTTTGACAGTTCTATATTTGAGTTCAGCAGATCACTTCCACCTCTCCTTAAACATAAATAGAAGTACCCGTCTGCGTTACGGGAGATTGCTTCAGTTATACGTGTGCAGAATGTGCTCCGTACATGTCTTTAATCTCAAATGTCTTGTATTTCAATAAAAATTTTTGGAAGAAAAAAACATAAATAGAAGAAATAAAGATCTTTTTTTAAAGAAAATTTAGCTCCAAGCTCATTTCAGTGCTAGCCCCATCTTTGAAAGCCTAAGCATGTGGTCACATGATGTATGACAGGAAAGATTAACCATTCTGTTTTTTTCCTTCCTTTTTGCAGACATCATGGGGTTTATTTACTAAAGCTGGAGAGTCCAAAATCAGACTCACTTCTGCATAGAAACCAATCAGCTTCCAGGTTTCATTGCCAAAGCTTCATTGAACAAGCTGAGGTTAGAAGCTGATTGGTTTCTATGCAGAAGGGAGTCTGATTTTGGACTCTCCGGCTTTAGTAAATAAACCCCCATATGTCCAAGGCCTTCAGATATGTGGCCAGCACTGTAGAGAGTCTGCAGCAGTCAGAACATTTCAATAGTTTGCCATTCATCCCATAATTCTTCATATCAAAGTAGGGTATAGTAAAAAAAAAAGCTTTAGTTGGGGGGGGGGGGCATCCTTCAAGATTTCAATCTACTAGATCAGGGCTCTCCAAACTTTCTAACCAAAGGGCCAGTTAAAGTGTTACTAAATCCACAACAGTAAAATCAGTCTGTTTATGCAGTAAAACATTCTTGTTATACTCATTGTGGAACCGAAGGGGTTAAGCCTTTGCACTGTTTAAAAATGCTTTTTAATCCTGACTTCTCTGATCCACCCCTTCTTCCAGTGTCTCCCTTTTATTTCCTGATAAGACATATTGTGTGGAGACACTCTGCACATGCTCAGTTTGGTGTGTATTGCTAGGGATTTTTTTTTTATTTTACTTAAGAGAGTGCATGTGATCAGCACAGGACCAATCAACACTGTCCAGACAGAGGTCAGGGGTTCTGCATCCTCCCAGAGCTGAAAGAAATCAGTGCTCTGCTGGACACTGATAGAAGTCATAAGACTGCTCTAATTGCTGATGAGAAAAAGTATTTTTAAGTTTATATTTACTAAATTAATTACATTTCCATGTAGTATGTACTGTGCGAGACCAGATAGAGTGAATACAGGGTCCTGGGTTTAGTAGCACTTTAAGTGTCCTTCAGACTTTGGGGGGGGGGGGCACATTGTGGCCAATGGAAGTAGAAAATGTCCTGTCATCAGTGGGAGTAAACAATGCCCCATCGTTTGTGTCAGTAGGAGGAATAGTGCCCCATCGTTGGTGAGAGTGAGAAAATAGTGCCCCACCGTTGGTGTCAAGGGGAGGAATAGTGTCCCATTGTTGGTGTCAGCAGGAGGAATTTCCCTAATCGTTGGTGTCAGGTGGAGGAATAGTACCCCATCATTGAGGTCAGTGTAGGAATTATTACACCATTTTTGGTATCAGTAGCAGAAGTAGTGCCTCATATCAGTAAGAGGAATAGTGCCCCAAGGGCCAAATAAAGGCAAGCAAAGGGCTACATGTGTCCCCCAGGCCACAGTTTGCACCACTGTACTAGATGATGCTGATGTTTTGTATGTACTAAACCATTTCCTTTTTCATAACAGAGGTATGTGCACAAGCTACACTCATGCAGGGGCAATTAATTATAACTATCTGGATGAAGGTGGGGTAGATGAGAAGAAGGATTAGACAAAAAGGTATCTCAGTTGACTCAAGGTTCCACAAAGGCCATGTCATTCATTGTAGTAATTATCTTCTCTGAACTGATACAGAGATTACAAAATTACACAGCTACAGTATAATGTGTTTGGTCATTAAAATGTTCAGTTTGTTTAATAGGAGGAATGTGCAGATAAGATCATGAAGACACATAAACCACAACAGGTGCAGGATTTAGAATTACAGGGAGGTTGCATTATATAAAAGTTTTAATAGGTGTGGTATTTATAACTTCCTTTGGTGGAGTATTACTACATTACTTTAGATTTCCATGCATTTATAGTGTCTTAAATTGTTTGTACAACCAGATATGAAATGGATATGAACAGAGAACTTGTATCCATGTTTCTGTTATTTTAAACAATTTTTATATTGTTTTACTGTTGGAATATATTTCTAGGAGCTATTTAATCTGCAGACTCTGCAGACTTACTTTTCCCAATCCTAAGAAATCCATCGTTCCCTCCTGGAATGGAATACTCCCAATTTTAGGCACTAATTCAACAGAAGGTATTTAGAGTTTGATGCCCTTATCAAAGCATACCAATGGCCCACATTAGAACAATTACAGTTATTTGTCTGACCCATTTAGGGTTCTGAAAAGTGGCTCAATGATCTCTATTTCTGTACCATTTGATAATTACTTTTCTGAACCTCTTACACGATTTTAACAAAAATAGGAACAAAAGGAACATCTTAGGCACATGTTCTCTATTATGTATAGCCTACTAAATTTGCTACCTGACTACTTCACCCCTCCCTACATTTAAAAATGGGAGAAGGGCCTACAGACCAAACAGAGTCTTGAAAGAGAGATAGGGCAATTTACCCAAAACATCAATATGCATGAAATACAGTCCCAAGAGACTGGATTCAAGATCCTTCCATGATGGTACAGGACACCACAAACTTTGCACCAAGTGTACCCAACAGTATCTGATTTGGCTGGAAATGTGGCATTACCCCAGGGAATATTCTACTAATTTTTTTTTTTATCTTACCCTTCACTATATCAATTTTGGGCAGTACTACATAGTCATTCACAAAAATGTACAAACTTACCAAATGATCTGGCCTTCTTTTTGCTAGCTGATCAATGTTGCTAGGAGCTACATCCCAAAACTATGGAAGTAACCCTAGGCTCCTTCCAGCACCATGTGGATAACTAAAATGCATGAAATTAAAGGAACGGAAGGCTTTATAGCCACAGAAAGAGGCACCCATAACGAATTCTAAAAGACTTGGTTTTAAAGGAATACATTTTCAACTACACCAGAATATAAAGCTCTTATGTGCATGGACCCACAGGCAGAAACTGAAGTAGGGGGTTGAAAAAAGGAAATATAATATACTCTCAACCTTCATTTTATTTCTTTCACTGGCTTTCCTATACTTACGCTCTTCCCCACTTTCTGGTCTTATAACCTTCAAAACCTTTCATGCAGAGGTGAACATTTTTCAGATACTCTATATACATGGTCTTTTTATTCCAGGCAAGTGGCCATATTTACAAAAATGCTGAGATACTCTGCATTGTTACCTGTCTTAGAGGATGATACACAGGCTTTTTGTAGACAGCCATGTTTTACCTACAAATATGTAACCTAAACAGATTACACTCACTTTATTAGATACACCTGGCTAGTTCCGGGTTGGAGCCTCTTTTGCCTTCAGAACTAGCTTAATTCTTCGTGGCACAGATTAAACAAGATGTTGGAAACATTCCTCAGAGATTTTGGTCCATATTGGCATGACAGCATCACGCAGTTGCTGCAGATTTGTCAACTGCATATCTATGATCCATTATACAAGGCAGGATGGATCCATGCTTTCATGTTGTTTACACCAAATTCTGACCCTACCATCTGAATGTTGTAGCTGTAATCGAGACTCATCAGACCAGGCAACATTTTTCCAATCTTCTCTTGTCCAATTTTGGTGAGCCTATGCAATTTTAGTCTCCGTTTCCTGTTCCTAGCTGACAGGAGTAGCCCCCAGATGTAGTCTTCTGCTGCTGTAGCCCATTTGCTTCAAGGTTCGATGTGTTGTGCATTAAGAGATGGTATTCTGCATACCTTGGTTGTAACGAGTGGTTATTTGAATTGCTATTGATTTCTATCAATTTGAACTAGTCTACCCATTCTCCTCTGACCTCTGATATCAACAAGGCATTTTCGTCCACACAACTGCCGATTACTGGATATTTTCTCTTTTTTGGACCATTCTCTGTGAAAGCCAAGAGATGGTTGTGCATGAAAATCACAGCAGTTTTTGAAATACTCAGACCAGCCCATCTGGCACCAACAATTATGCCACTTTCAAAGTCACTTAAATCCCCTTTCTTCCCCGTTCTGATGCTCGGTTTGAACTTCAGCAAGTCGTCATCGCCACGTCTAGATGCCTAAATGCATTAAGTTGCTGCCATGTCATTGGCTGATCAGCAATTTGTATTACCAAGCAATTGAACAGATCAACCTAATAAAAAGGCCGGTGAGTGTATATATCTATTCTCTGTAATTATATCCATTGTATAATTCCTAGATATGAATAAATAATGTAAAACACAGCCTGTAGATTTCTACTTTGTATGGCTTACTCAAATGGGCTCTTTTAGATGGACTGCCAGGGGGTGGTAAAAACAAGTGGCTGAGCTGTGGTTTTACTGCCAATGTCCACTTGAATTGTAATAATACAGCCAAACAGGCTTTGTAGCTGCAGCATTTTTAACTAACACAACCTGTCAAACTCTCCCAATGTGTTCAACAGGGCAGCACCACAACCGCAAACCATACATTTGGCTTCCAGTTGTGGCACTGGTTCCCCAATGTAAAATTGTTGTTCAGCAAAAGAAAAAAAATGCTTTAGAAAACGGCATTTAGGAGGGGGCAGTAGTGCCTCCTGAACACCTGTCGGCTGCTGCTATACAGCCACCTACAGAGTCCCACCTCAGACCACACATTTTTCAGAGGGTGGTAAGCTTACTGCAAATGTGAAAGAAGCCTTCAGCCACTCTAGATTTAGTAAAATACATTTTGATTGGATGTTATTTTAACCCTATAATGCTTCAAGCTCTGATTTTCAAAAGAGACAGTTGGCTTCATGTAATAAAATATTTACAATAGATGAGGCCATTACAAAAGGTTTGCCAGTTATTCAGACCTCTTGACACCAAATATGAGATTATAAAACTACATTATTGAACAGGGCATTTCCCCAACTTTCACAACTCCCACCCTGTTCTTGGAATATCAATATCTGTCTTTCCATGGTGATTGGATTAGGGTGTCGGTGCTACTTGTGTATATATGTTGGAGAGGGGTATGTTCTTGACATTCATCAGAACTGAAAAACCTGCTTGTTTAAGCTACGAAACATCTTCAACATTAACAGAAATTCATATGACCATGACTAACTACTACTAGCTATATTCAGTACATATTTGCAATACATACACATTTCCCCATGTTTTGTCTCTTATTTAACAATGCAGTTACAATGGGCTCCTAATATTATTAGTTGACAACTCTGCCTCTGCTTTACTGAAATTCCAAACATTGTCCTTAGCCCCAGGGTCATCAGGGGAGGACCACCCATACATATAGTACTGAGGGGCCCGGCCACCCAGGTGTCCCAATCTGCCCACTCCACTGTTTTGTTTCATTAAGAAGAGGAGAGAACTCAGCTCAAAAGACAAACTCCTTCTCCTCTCAACTTCAGCTTCCTTAGGGTTCCTGGCCAGTGGGTGGACACGGTGTAGGGCATCACAAGTCCGATGGTAGAGCGTGGTTCATTCAAACTAGGCTGGAAGAGAAAGATGGAGAGTGGAACATCCAATCTATATTGTGGTTGGTGGCGCTGATGGTGAAGAGGAATGGAGGAGTATTCACGGACTGGGCTGCCCATTAAATGTAGGTGCTACAGCTGCTATTGCACAATTCCTGTAACTGTGAGATTAGCTGGCATTCCTGCAGACTGGAATTATATAGATGCTAAGGGACTACATGTGGATGTGGGCCTGTGCTGTGACTGTCTCTTTGCTGGATTAGGCTGTCTCTTTGCTATAAGGCGATGTGTCTTTGCTGGATTGGGATGTCTTTTTGCTATATAGACCTGTCTCTTTGATAGACTGGGATGTCTCTTTGCTTGATTGGGCTATCGCTTTGCTGGATATGGATGTCTCTTTGCTTGATTGGACTGTCTCTTTGCTATATAGGGCTTTCTCTTTGCTGAATTTGGATGTCTCTTTGCTGGATGAGGCTGTCTCTTTGCTGGATTGAGATGTCTCTTTGCTGCATATAATGGGATGTCTCTGCTGGATTGGGCTGTCTCTTTGATGAATATATGGGGATGTCTCTGCTGGATGTGGCTGTCTCTTTGCTAGATAGGGATGTCTCTTTGCTGGATTAGGATGTCTCTTTGCTGGATTGAGATGTCTCTTTGCTGAATATAATGGGATGTCTTTGCTGGATAGGGATGTCTCTTTGCTGAATATGTGGGGATGTTTCTTTGCTGGATTGGGCTGTTTCTTTGCTGGTATGGGATGTTTTTTACTGAATATAATGGGGCTGTGTCTTTTCTAGATGGGGATGTTTCTTTGCTACATTGGGCTGTCTCTTTGCTGAATATATGGGGATGTCTTATAGATTGGGATGTCTCTTTACTGAATATATGGGGATGTCTCTGCTGGGCCATCTCTTTGCTGGATTGAGATGTCTATTTGCTGGATGGGGATGACTCTTTGCTGTGGGTGCCCTGAAGGACTCAGTGGGGTGGCCAGTGGGCCGATTCGGTGGGACAGCCAGTGGGTGGGTCCTGGTGAATATTGGTGGGCAGGCCCAGGGGGGTCAGGCCTACAGCTGTGTAAGGGGCCCTAAAGTTTCTGATGGCTAGCCTGGTCAGCCCATCTTGTTTGTCCCCCACTGGACTACAGAAACTCACCTCCTTATCACAGAAAAAGGGCCAGATGTTTTGCAGTCCAGTAGAGAAAAACTCAGGAAAGCTGACAAAACTGCTTGGGATTTCAGTGCAGCTGAGGCAGTGTTGTCAGCTTAGTACAGTAAATTAAGAGATTTCTGGCAGGATCAGCAGGCATTTTGTATTTGCTTTAACTGCAGCATTTTTAAAAAGACAAAATAGAGTGAACCATGCATGTATCACAATGATGTACTGAATATGTTTTCTTTTTTTTATTATGTTCAGAAATACATTTTAAATACCTGAATAGCTGCCAAACCTTTCTTAATTCATATCTGTCTCTTACTTACTGAAGCCCTTCAACTGCTAAAAGAGAAGTATGGCCAATGTTTTTTTGGCTATACTTCTCTACTGGGTTACAGGAGTGCATTTACTTGTGCTCTCTTGTGACCCAGAATCAGCTGACAGCAGGCATAAGTCTACTAATGTCACAGAGCCACTCCATGCTCTGAAAGGATTCTGACAATAATGTCAAGATCCACCCAGATGCCTGACCAGTAACTAGCTTAGCCTCTCAGCACACCACTGAGAGCCTGACCCAGTCACTCCCATCCCCTCTCCGGCTCCAGTAATCCAGTGAGCACTGGAGGAGGAAAGCAGAGAGTGATGACTGACAGTCACTGCTCTCTGCTCTGAATGGACTGAGAACTGAACAATCAGCGGTCATGTAATCACTCAGTTCTCGGGCTTAGAGTCGGCGGGGGACAGCAGCAGCATCAAACTGATGCTGCAGCAGGGAGGTGAGTATGAATGTTTGTTTTTTTATATTCCTATGCATCTCCTTTAAGATCAGTACCCACAAGAACAGCCTGGTATATGAGGCAGAACAAATGTTGTCGCAGTAGCACAGACCATATTTTCCACTTTCATTAGTATCTTCAATGCATCTATGCCAAAAAGTGATGTAAAAATACATATTGCACAGTACCTGTAAGGTTTTTATTGATTGTCTTCGATAGCATCCTTTAAAAACAACTGGGCTTTTCATCACAGTAATATATTTATACACAAGATGGTATTTTCATAAAGGGCATGCAGGTAATCATTTCTGTACTTCACTGCAGTTTATGATTGTTCATTAAGGATAAAAGGTGGTTTTGTAAAACAATTCTGAGGTTTTATTCTGTTCAGCCTTGACATATGAGTTGTTGGCTTACTCACCAGACAGCTATACGATTCCTATTCCATTTGTAACTGAGAATGTTATAGGAAAGCAGAAGCAACTTATGAAAAATAGACAGCTTCCCTAAATTAGTGCATTAGACCAATGAACCCTGGGCCTCTTGTAGAGAAAAGAGTGTAATGCAGGGGTAATGTCCATAACAATTCGATTTTCAAAAAAATGCATAATCTCTTTGGCTGCTCAGGACATTGTAAAGAGGTAAGTGAAAGAAACCCGGCAGTTTAATCTTCCCCAAGAACTTCTTCTTGCAGAAGATCGAGCTGCCAGCTTTCTATCACTTACATGTTTGCTCAGGTGCTAAGAGGACACTACAAGCTAGTACACTGACCGCTCACTACCTTGGGGATTTACAACAGGTGTTTTCTACTATATTTATAATTGTAAAGAGGTGACAGGTCCTCTTTACCAATGGCAAAGCTGTTGGGTATGGAAGGGTTTTCCTGTGCCACAGAAGCCTTCGCATTATTGTCAGGAGGCTTATGGGAAAGGACTGGTGCAGGGGTGTCGATACATAAAGAAGTCAGGGCACATGCAGTAGTATATTTAGGTTTCGTGCTGCCCTGGGCAACACAAAAATCAGCTCCCCCACCCACCCACGGAGAGACCTCGACACTGAAAAACACCCCCCTCCCCCACGATAAGAGCCTGACATTGACCAGCAACACCCCAGCCCCACCCAAGAGATCCTTCCACTACCACCGGCCCATACACACTGGCAACCCCCACCCCAGCAAAAGAGAAGACACTCACCTTCACAGCTTCGGACATCCCTGGGAGCAAGAGTCAGGCTCTGCTTACACCATCAAGCAGCCTGCAGCCTCTCTCACATCCCACCGGGTTACCATGCTGCATGTGTCCTTTGTTCCATCCCTTCTAAAAAATGCTGCTGCCCCCCTGAAAAAATGCTGCTCTAGGCAAATGCCTTGTTTGCCTTGTGGTAAATACACCCCTGGGCACGTGAGTGAGAGGAGACACCTGTGTGGTCAGATGGTGTGTACATGCTCACACGTTTTAGGAAGGTTGAGTGAGACTTTGTACTGAAAACTCTAAATTTTACATAGAAAGAGAGGTTTGTGCTATAGAGGATTGATCATGGCAGCTGTGCTGCTTTGCAAAATACTGTATGTCTATGAACTGAAGGGCCTCTGAGCTCAAGTGCTAGTGTCAGGGGCAGGTGAAACCGCCATGACTAGGTGGCTAGTGCCCTGTACAGACTTGCTAACTCAGTTTACAAAAAATATCATTTATTTGCATCTGTCAATCACCAGAGCCTTCCTGCCTTGTATTTTCCATTTTCTATATACTGTCTGCAAACTAATTCTGTGTCTATATGGGAGTCTCTATACCGGTCATATGGGAGCTTCTATGCCTGTCATGTCCTCATGACCCCACTAGAGAAACACTTCCACTATTCTCTGTTATGCATATACCATATCTAAGTTAAATTAGTCAAAACATCCCTGCATAGCAGATCTTGCCCTGATATCACAAATGGAATTGTACTTTCTTTCTCACATAGGCAACTGAGGGAGGGGGTAGCAATAAAAACAGGAGGTAGAGCCATAGTGTGTGTGTATGTATATATTGCCAAAGTATTGGAGTACCTGCCTTTATATGCACATGCACTTTATTGGCATCCCAGTCTTAGTCCGTAGGGTTTAATATTGAGTTGGCCCACCCTTTGCAGCTATAACAGCTTCAACTCTTCTGGAAAGGCTGTTCACAAGGTTTAGGAGTGTGTCTATGGGAATGTTTGACCATTCTTCCAGAAATGCATTTGTGAGGTCAGGCACTGATGTCAGACGAGAAGGCCTGGCTTGCAGTCTCTGCTCTAATTTATCCCAAAGGTGTTCTATTGGGTTGGGGTCAGGACTCTGTACAGGCCAGTCAAGTTCCTCCACCCCAAACTCACTCTCCATGTCTTTCTGGACCTTGCTTTGTGCACTGGTGCGCAGTCATGTTGGAACAGGAAGGGGCCATCCCCAAACTGTTCCCACAAAGTTGGGAGCATGAAATTGTCAGAAATGTCTTGATATGCTGATGCCTTAAGAATTCCTTTTACTGGAACTAAGGGGCCAAGCGCAACCCCTGAAAAACAACCCCACACCATAATCCCCCCACCACCAAACTTTACACTTGGCAAGTACTGTTCTCCTGGCAACTGCCAAACCCAGACATGTCCACCAGATTGCCAGACAGAGAAGCATGATTCATCACTCCAGAGAACACGTCTCCACTGCTCTAGAGTCCAGTGGCGGCATGCTTTACACCACTGCATCTGACGCTTTGCATTGTACTTGAAGATGTAAGGCTTGGATGCAGCTGCTCAGCCATGGAAACCTTTCCATGACACTCTCTATGCACTGTTGTTGTGCTAATCTGCAGGTCACACAAAGTTTGGAGGTCTTTAGCTATTCACTTCTTTGCACTGTGCTCTTCAGCATGTGCTGACCCTGTTCTGTCATTTTACATGGCCTACCACTTTGTGGCTGACTTGGTGTTGTTCCCAGTTGCTTCCACTTTGTTATAATACCACTAACAGTTGACCGTGGAATATTTAGTAGCAAGGAAATTTCACGAATGATCTTATTGCACAGGTGGCAACCTATCACGGAACCACGCTTGAATTCACTTTGCTCCTGAGAGCAACTCATTCTTTCATAAATGTTTGTAGAAGCAGTCTGCATATCTAGGTGCTTGATTTTATATACCTGTGGCCATAGAGGTGATTGGAGCACCTGAATCCAATGATTTGGAGGGGTGTCCCAATACTATATATATTGTATATACAGTACATATATATAGAGAGAGAGAGAAAGAGAGAGAGAGAGAGATACACACACTTTATTTCTTTTATTTTACAAATTAAGGATGCACAAGAAAGTAAAAGATATATAATCAAGACATGTGAGTGGGTTACTAAGTTTCAAGGTTTACCAATGTATCACGAACTATAAAATGTATGCATGCAAACACAAAATAATAACAGGAGCCTAGCATAATGGGTTGGATTTACTAAAATTGGAGCACTAAGAATCTGGTCCAGCTGTGCTTGGTAACCCATCAGCTTTTAACTTCAGCTTTTTCAATTAATCTTTGGCAATAAAACCTGGAAGCTGATTGGTTTCTTTGCAGAGTTGTACCAGATTTTGCACTCTCCAGTTTTAGTAATCCCCAATGTGTCAAAAGATAAAATAATGCACAGAAAATTACAAAGATAACTTGCCTCTCCCTGCATATCAATGTAACTGGGTAGAGAAAAGCATTACATCTTGGTACAGTGTGGCTATTAGGATGAGCTACTAGTCTAAAGCATTCTGAATAAAGGCTTGAGCAGCAGTTTTACCGCCCCCTTGATCTCCCACCTAAAGCCTACAATACAGCTGGAGAGGGCTATGCACATGCTGCAATGCTTTACAATGTGGCTGCTACAAATTTAACGTGCCATGATGAGTTGACAGACTGCACTGCCAGTCAGACTCGGCCATTCAAGTCAATAGTGCCATACTGCAACCATGAGACACTTGGCTCATGGTTGCAGCACATTAGTCTCCTATAAAATTTCCATTCTGAAAAGAAAAAAAAAAAGGTATTCCGGAGGTGGCAATATCACTGCTCAGCCCCAATCTGAAAAGTGATCCAGAGAATGGGAACTCTTAGCTTTACTGTGCACTTTAAGAAACATCAGCTGCAAGGATGAGGGCCTGTGTTGATATCTTTTGAGATTGTGCTGATGGGCAAATGCACTTTGCTTTACACATCAGTGTGAGATACTTCTAAGATCATTCAGAATTCATTGACATACGCATTTTACCTGCAGTTGACCTTATTCTAACTTACATTCGATGTGCTTCCTTTCAAATCCCCATAGGCGGGGAAACCCACTTTTGATCAAAACAGAGGCTCTAAAAGGCTCTACAGACAGATTATACAGTATTTAAATTGTGATAACACTACACCAATTAATCTGAAGATTGTATCAATAAAATAAAAAGTAAAAGTGATTGAGGCTACTCAAAATTCCAATTGACATAAGTCATAAACATCATAAATGAGAGCAGCACTCACTGTATAACTGTCCATCCGAAATACTGAATGTGAACACAAAAATCCTTTTATAAACAATGTCCAAACATGATGAAGAAATTTCCTTCTTGAAATAACAATCACCACTGTGCCATCACCTTATGGAAAAACACTCACCAAATATGTCCTCCCAGATCATAAGTGTATATTGTTAGTCAGACTGTTAAACAATCATCGAAACCAATCAAATTGATCAGAAACATTTAGGTGATGTCTCTTTAAATGTTGAAATGAGAAAAGATAAAAAGAAAACTCCAAGGGAGTTGATGCTAGGGCAAAACATCAGAAAGAAACTCACTCACATTTAGAAAGTGTATCATTAGCTAGTAATTCCCAATAAACTTCTGCAAACTACAATACACTATCCAATCTGATTGGACCTATGCCATACGTTGCTGGTATTGTCTCATCAGATGTTGAGACCATATCAGCTAATGTTAGGGCAGAAGGATTTAACATAAGCCACTCATATTTGTAAAGTGCAATAGTGGCACTACACTTCTAATAGCTTTGAGATACAACCATTGGATAGCTTCTGAATGTATACTCATAAATCGGGGGAGATCTACAGCTCTCACTAACTTCTATCAGTATCGGCCAATGGTAAAACACGGCCAAAGCTGATAAAAAGTCATCACTATATTCAGATTAAAAACAACTAAAAGGCGTGACACGGCGGTGAAGGCGAAGCCTGAGTATGGCGGCAGAGGAGAGCTCTATGTAGGAGCTCTCGGACGGAGCTCCGTGGTCTGACCTCCCCAGGTCCCCTGTGTACCTCCCGAGATATGTGAAAAGCCTTGCGGCTTGGCTGTTATCCTGGCCTGACGGCTCCCCGGGACGAGAGGTAGAGGCTTGTGGGAGGAGAAGTGGAGAGCGGCTGGAGATTAGCGGGGAGAGGGTGCCCGGACGCTGGGAAGCCGGCGCGATCACGTGACCGGCCGCAAAGCACTCCTGGGAGATCGGGAAGCCGGCCGGCCGGCGTTCTGCGGTGGGAGAGCAGAGCGGACCTGTTGGCCTGAGACCGGTTCATTCTCCCCCTATTCCCCCGAGACCCCCAGGCATAAAGCAAGGCAAGAGGATACCCACTGAGCCCTGGTTAACGGAAGATTCAAAGAGACCCTGGAGGGTCCCCCCCCCCTCCGTGAACAAAGACCCTAGGCGACCTGAAGGTGAGAGCATTCAGCGTGGTCACGGGAAGAAACACACAAGGAGGGTGAGTGACTAAAGTCGAAACCTACTATACACTAATTGTGATGTATTACATGGTCCCCTAAAGGGAAGCAGGGGGTAATGAGAAAGGGGGGACCCCCCGGTGACTGCAAAAAAGGGGGAAAAAGATATGTGGAAAGAACAGCCCAAAAAAGACCAGCCGGGGGACAGTGCAGAGACCTGTATATAAGAACTTTGATTCTCTCCCCTCCAAACCCATGAATTTATAAAAGAGGAACAAAGAATAAAAGCTACAGAGAAAATGAAAAATAAAAGTGTAAAAGGAAGTGGGCTTAAAGAGTCCCAGACTGGTACAATTAAAAAATATACCTCCCAAGGAAACGTAACCCCAGAAAGATCCCAGAATAGGATTGAAAGAGGAGAAGCAGATCTCAGTATGGAAAATAGCCCAAGAGTATCATTAGGCCTGGACACCAGCAATCAGCAATCATTAGGAAATATAGAGACGGAAAAAGACCTACAAATACCTAATAAAAAAGAAATGGCAGAAATGTTTAAAGAACTGGAGAAAACAATAAAACAAGAAATGGTAAATATCCGAAGTGACCTGGGACACCTGTTGGTGAGAGTGGAGGAAACGGAGGAGAAAGTTAAAAATCAGACCCAGGCTATCTCTGAGCTAGAAAAAGTGATAACTAACATAGGGAAAGCCCAAGAAAAACTGATATATAAAGCTGAGATACAAGAAAACAGAGACAGGAGGAGAAACGTTATGATACAAGGGGTCCCAGAGAACTCAAAGGGAGAAAACCTGCAAGAAGTGGTCTGTAAAATATTAAATACTATAACAGACAGCACCGAAATGGAAAGGACTAAAATAGAAGGAATTTTTAGAAAAGGAAACATCCAGAGATATCTGGGGAAAGAAAGGCCGAGAGACATTATAGTTAAATTTTATGAGTTTCGAGATAAAGAAAAAATTTGGAAGAAGATCAAGGGAAAATCAGTTATTAAGTATGAAGGAGGAGACATACAGATATATGCGGACTTGGCCCCAGAGACCCTGTGGAGAAGGAGAACCTTGAAACCCCTATTGGAAAGGTTGAAAGAACATAATGTGCAATATAGATGGGGGACTCCCGAATGTTTAATAGGATGGAAAAACGGGGTTACTTCGCACCTTAGGTTCCCAGAAGACTTGAAATATTTTTGTGACAGTTTAAAAATACAAAGAATGGAGATTCCAGGCTGGGAAGAAGTTCAATGGGAAATTAGAATGAAGAGAAAAGAGGACTGTCAACTTGTGGGGGGGAGGAGACTGGGGGGGAGGGGGAGAGAGGTGGTGGAGGGAAAATAAGGCTTTTTTTTTTTTTTTTTTTTTCCTCTACATTAGTCTGCCCTCACCCTATTGCCCCTGCCTTACTGTGCTGGAGATGAACCCAAGAGGGACTAGGGGAGCTATGGGGAGGTCAGACAAGGGGAAAGACGTCCATACCCAGAGTTTTTAGCCAAAGGACTAGATCAAAAGTGGAATTTATTTCCATAAATGATTAATAGGCAAATGATAGGCCTAAAAAGAGGGGGGAGGGGAGGGGGGAGGGGGGGAGGTGGAAGGCTGGGGGGGTGGGTAGGTGGGGAGGGGGGGTATTTTTCCTGCAAAATAAAAAAAGATATAAAAGCAAGTGAGAAGGGAGAAGGAGGGGAAGAGAAGATTTATGGAAGATGGAAGAGATTCAGTTTATAACATATAACGTAAATGGGTTGAACTCCCCTGGGAAAAGATTTAGATTGTTTAAAGAACTACACCATAGAGCAGCCTCAGTAGTATTTTTACAGGAGACATATTTTGAGATAGAATCGAAAGTTAGGCTGGGGTCTAAGGGTGTTGCAATAGGTATGGCAAAGAATACTAGGTTTGAGCTGGAAGATAGAAAGACAGACCCAGAGGGGAGATTCTTGTTCTTAAAGGGAAAGTTACAGGAGATCGAATGTACACTGGCCAATATTTACTGTCCTAATAAAAGCCCGGAGATATACCTGAAAAAAGTGCTGAGGAAGTTGATGGACTTTAAAAAAGGACGCCTGATCCTCGCAGGGGATTTTAATTTTTGTATGGAACCACAAAAGGATGCTACCTCCCATGTACAGAGAGAAGGAAGTAGGGCCCTGAAACTCTTGAAAAAAGAACTACACATAAGTCAATTGGTAGATGCCTGGAGAATTACACATATGCAAGATAGAGATTATACCTTTTTTTCAAACATGCATAAGAGGTACTCAAGATTAGACCACATATTTATAGAACATCAATTAATTGACCACCTGGTTCAAGTTGAAATAGAGACAATCTCTTTATCGGATCACGCCCCAGTTACAATGAAATTGGATTGGGGGAAGGAGAAAACAGGAGGGCTGGGTTGGAAACTGAATGAGACATTATTAGTAGAAAAGGAAATAGCCCAGAAAGTAGGGGAAGAGATTGAACGGTATTTCAAGGAGAACGAGACAGGTGATGTGTCCATAGCTACAGTGTGGGAATCTCACAAGGCATATATAAGAGGAATATTGATAGCGATTGGGGCAAGAAAGAAAAAAGAAAGAAGAGAGAAAATGAGTGGGCTCTTAGAAGAAATAAGTATATTAGAACAACAACACAAGAATAGAATAATAAAAGAAATAGAGCTGAAGTTAAAAAAAAAAAAAGAAGAATTGGAAGGTGTAATAGAAGAGGAGAGGAGAAAAGTATATAATAGAGTTTTGAGTGAGAGATATAGATGGGGAGAAAGACCGGGAAAATATTTGATGAGGGCCCTGAGGAAAAAGAAAAATAGAAATTATATAGAAAAAATAAAAGATGTTAAGGGGAACCTGAAACACTCAAATAGAGAAATCACCAAAGTTTTTATGGAATATTATAGAGATCTGTACAATATAAATCCCCTGCGGGAATCAGAAAATATAGAAAGTGTGAAGAATCAAAAGAGAAAGAAATATCTAGAGATGGCTGGGTTATTAAAATTAAGCGAAGACCAATTGAATTCCCTTGATGCAGATATCTCACAAGATGAAATAAAATTAGCCTTGAAGGGTACAGTGTCTGGGAAAAGTCCAGGACCAGATGGGTATACTGTGAGATAATATAAAAAATATAGTGAAATTTTAGTACCAAAACTTAGAAATTATATGAATGCTTTAGGTGGAGAGATGGAAGTAAGAAAAGAATCGCTACAAGCTCAAATGGTGCTTATTCAAAAAGAGGGAAAAGATGCTACACAGTGTTCGAGCTATAGACCTATTTCATTATTAAACACTGACACTAAGCTATATGCAAAGGTCTTGGCAAATAGATTGAAAGAGCTGCCGGAATGGATACATGAGGACCAGGTGGGCTTTGTTCCCGGGAGGGAGGGTAGAGATAATGGGTTACGATCATTGATGTTGATCCAAAAAAGTAAAAAGGGAAAAGAACCGGTGGTGCTACTCTCTATAGACGCTGAAAAAGCGTTTGATAGAGTGAACTGGAGATTCATGATGGATACGTTGGAAGTCATGGGAATTGGGCCCAGGATGAGAGAGTGGATAGGAAAGTTGTACAGATACCCCTCTGCAGTTGTTGTGGTGAATGGGGAGAGGTCAGAACCCATCGAGATGTCAAACGGTACAAGACAGGGATGTCCACTGTCCCCACTGTTGTATGTTATATCATTAGAACCACTGCTGTCAACGATAAGGCTGAATAGAGATATAAAGGGAATCCAGATAGGGGACACAGAACATAAAGTCGCCGCTTTTGCTGACGACTTGTTGTTCTACGTAGGAAACCCCAGGATAACACTTCCAAATTTAATGAAGCTATTAAAGGAATATGGAGAATTGTCAAATTTAAAGATTAATCCAACAAAAACGGAGATTCTAAATATAAATATTCTAAAAAATGAAAAAGAAAAAATACAAAAGGAATTTCCCTTTAAATGGAAAGATATAGATATAAAATACTTAGGAGTAAAACTCACAGCTTCATATAAACATCTATATAAATTAAACTATATTTCATTGATCAACAAGATTAGAGAGGAGTTTAAAATATTGCAGGAGGGAACTCCGACATGGATAGGCCGTATTAACCTGGTAAAAATGATAATAGTACCAAAAATCATGTATAGATACAGTCATGGCCGAAATTGTTGGCACCCTTGATATTTTTCCTGAAAATCAAGTATTTCACACAAAAAAGGTATTGCATTAACACATGTTTTGCTATACACATGTTTATTCCCTTTGTATGTATTGGAACAAATATAAAACAGAGGCAGAAAAGCAAATATGACATAATGTCACACAAAACCCCAAAAATGGGCTGGACAAAAGTATTGGCACCCTTAACTTAATATTTGGTTGCACACCCTTTGGAAAACATAACTGAAATCAGTCGCTTCCTATAACCATCAATAAGCTTCTGACACCTCTCACCCGGAATTTTGGACCACTCTTCCTTTGCAAACAGCTCCAGGTCTCTCTTATTGGAAGGACACCTTTTCCCAACAGCAATTTTAAGATCTCTCCACAGGTGTTCAATGGGATTTAGATCTGGGCTCATTGCTGGCCACTTCAGAACTCTCCAGCGCTTCTTTGCCATCCATTTCTGAGTGCTTTTTGACGTATGTTTGGGGTCATTGTCCTGCTGGAAGACCCAGGATCTTGGACGCAAACCCAGCTTTCTGACACTGGGCCCTACAGTGCGACCCAAAATCCTTTGGTAATCCTCAGATTTCATGATGCCTTGCACACAGTCAAGGCACCCAGTGCCAGAGGCAGCAAAACAACCCCAAAACATCATTGAACCTCCACCATATTTTACCGTAGGTACTGTGTTTTGTTCTTTGTAGGCCTCATTCCGTTTTCGGTAAACAGTAGAATGATGTGCTTTACCGAAAAGCTCTATCTTGGTCTCATCTGTCCACAAGACGTTTTCCCAGAAGGCTTTTGGCTTACTCAAGTACATTTTGGCAAACTGTAGTCTTGCTTTTTTATGTCTCTGTGTCAGCAGTGGGGTCCTCCTGGGTCTCCTGCCATAGCGTTTCATTTCATTTAAATGTCGACGGATAGTTCGCGCTGACACTGATGCTCCCTGAGCCTGCAGGACAGCTTGAATGTCTTTGGAACATGTTTGGGGCTGCTTATCCACCATCCGGACTATTCTGCGTTGCAATCTTTCATCAATTTTCCTCATCCGTCCACGACCAGGGAGATTAGCTACAGTGCCATGGGTTGCAAACTTCTTGATAATGTTGCGCACTGTGGACAAAGGCAAATCTAGTTCTCTGGAGATGGACTTGTAACCTTGAGATTGTTGATATTTTGCCACAATTTTGGTTCTCAGGTCCTCAGACAGTTCTCGTCTCCTCTTTCTGTTGTCCATGCTTAGTGTGGCACAGACAGACACACAATGCAAAGGTTAAGTGAACGTCTCTCCTTTTTATCTGCTTTCAGGTGTGATTTCTATATTGCCCACACCTGTTACTTGCCCCAGGTGAGTTTACAGGAGCATCACATGCTTGTAACATTCTTATTTATCCGCAGTTGTGAAAGGGTGCCAATACTTTTGTCCAGCCCATTTTTGGAGGTTTGTGTGACATTATGTCGAATTTGCTTTCTTTCCTCCCTTTTTTTGTTTTGTCCCAATACACACAAAGGGAATAAACATGTGTATAGCAAAACATGTGTTAATGCAATACGTTTCGTGAGAAATAGATGATTTCCTGGAGAAATATCAAGGGTGCCAACAATTTCGGCCATGACTGTATCAAATGATACCAATTAAACTCCCAGAGATCTTTTTTAAGGTAATTAAGAAACTGATAACAAAATACATATGGAGGAATAAAAAACCAAGATTGTCATATGAGTTGTTGAGTAGGAGGAAAGAAAGAGGTGGTTTAGGGCTCCCAGACTTTAAAAGATATTACAAAGCTGTAATATTGGCAAGAACTACAGATTGGACACATAACTATAAAAAAAGTTGGGTGAGAATAGAGAATGAACTTAGTGGAACAGATTTGGGTAAGGTGATATGGGTACCAACACAGTATAGGGGTTTAAACGATAATGTAAATACATACACTTTGAATGTTTTAAAAATTTGGGATAATTTACACAAAAGTTTGAAATGGACTTTTAATTCAACACTGATTTCACTAAAAAACACAGAGTTTTTCCCCCCTGGTAGAGAAGAAATAGGTGGTAGGTGGTTCAAGTAAGAGATATTTTGGTGGGGGATAAAATAGGATCATTCGGGGAATTGAAAAAAAAAGAGGGTGAGATTTTCACTAAATTAGACGAGTGGCGGTATTTTCAACTGAGGAAGTTTGTTGGAAGTTTGCCAAAACCTTTAAGGACAAGAGACAATTGGAACTTGTTTGAAAAGGTTTTGGGAACACAAGGCGATGGGAAGCACGGGATTGCCAAGGTATATAAAATACTCACTGAATTAGATACAAACACAAAGCCAACATATATAACAAAATGGGAAACTGATATGGGAAGCGTGATAGATGAGGAGAAGCAGAGGAGAATTTATAGATTAACCCACGAAAACATTTCTATGAGAGAAGTAGAGATGAACTATAAGTGTTTGACAAGATGGCACATTACACCAAACGTTGAAAATAAGATGTGTGTAGAGAGTTCACCGTGGTGTTGGAGGGGAAGTGGTGAAATAGGCACAACATATCACATATGGTGGGGTTGCCCAAAAATTCAGGCATTCTGGAAGACAATAACCCATTTGATAAGAAAAATAACAGAAATAGACATTGGCTTAGACCCAGAAGTGTGTATTTTGCATAACATGGATATATCAGTTAATAAATATAAAAAATCAGGGATATGGTGCTACATAAATGCTGCAAAAGCTCTGATACCCAGGTTCTGGAGGCAAATAGAGGTGCCGAAGGAAGAAGACTGGATTGAAGGAGTTGAGCAGATTAAAAAGATGGAAAGGTTGTGTCATGCCCAGGAAGATAGGATGGAGATCTATAATAGGAAATGGGAGAACTGGGAAAAAGCTAAGTTATATATGAAATATAGGAAAGATTAAAGAAAATAACAGGAAAATTGCACTTGCTGAGATAAAATGATGCAGAGAAAAGGAAAAGTAGGAAAATGGGATTAGGGTGGGGGTGGAGGAGGGGGGAGGAAAGTTGGAATAGAGTAAATAAAGTGGAAATGTTGGATAATATAATGTATAAATATATATATATATGTTTGTATATCATGATGATGAAATGTATTTAAAATGAAAATCAATAAATATTTAAATTATAAAAAAAAAAAAAAAACAACTAAAAGGCAACTGCTCACATACTGCATATGTTGGGCTATACTCTCACAAGCATTGAGATGTAGCTGCAGGGTAGCCATCAGTGGGGGGGAACAGATATGTTCTCAGCAACCACTATCAAAACCACCAACTAGACCACCACAGCCAGCTATGTGTATATGTGATGATGTTAGCACTCAACGCATTTCAGAGTAATGCTTCATCAGGAGGTCAGAAGCACAAACAAATTTATACCAATGTTGCACATCCCATAATAGGATGGGCTAATAAATACATCAGAACTATATGATTTGGATGGAAAAGTGTCATTTAATGGCAACAGCACCAGTAGAAGAGAAAACACAAAAGGTCAAAAAGGGCTAGGTTGACTATCTAAACCCCCAGTCAACCATCTAACCCCAATCAGCTGCATAATAATACAAAATACATAATATATTGCTGTCACTCCGCTCAGCTACTTATCTAACATATACTTCTACGTAAATATGTATATAACTCATAACTCATAAATATGTATATAACTCATGACCTGCTTGTTGTGCCTTGGTAAGCTTCCTGGACACCGAGCTGCTGAACTTCCAACCAGCACTCAGTATGACCGTATCCACCTGCCCCGCACTCAGTGATGGGATCCCTCAAGGGATAGGGCTTCTCTGGGTTCAAAACATTTTTATAATGCTGAAAAATGTCTGTGATGATTCATGTTCCTAGGGATCAAGTCCCACTGATCATGTTGCAAGGGAAACCTGGGTGACTAGCCTAGCAATTTATATATGACTGCCTGCAATTGTACCTACGCTCAGTGATGGGATCCCTTCTGGGACAGTTCTTCTCCAGGTTCAAAATATTTTCTGTAATGCTGAAAACATCTTTGATGACCCATGCCCAGGGTCGGTGCTAGACTATTTTTGCTCCCTAGGAAAGACCAGCTACTTGCACCCCCTTCCCAAAAAAGATAAATAAATAAAAACATTTAAAACCAGTAGAAAATATTAAATCAACAAAACATGAAACTGCTAAATTTAATTTGCAAAAATAAGTTCCATAAGATGCCACCATCACCAATATTAAAGACAAAATCAATGTCAAGGGCAGACTGTATCTGTGGCTGGCAGTGGGAGGGTGACAGTTGCAGTGAATGGAGGATGATGGATCCACACTCTGACAGATCCCAGGCTGGAATTCTCCAGGCAATGGGGAACTAGGCGGCCGCCTATTTTGCCTAGTGGAAGCCCATGCCCCTAGAGATGAAGTCCTACTGGCCATCCAGGGGAGTCTGGATGGTTAGGCTAGCAATTTAATAACCGCACCTACCTGCCCCCATACTCCATGAAAGGGACAGTAGTTTTTGAGGGTCCATATGTGAGACTGGTATTATCTAGGAGTGGGAGATATGAGGGGTCTGGTTTTATCTAGGAGTACAGGGGGTATAGGGAGGTCTGGTGTTATCTAGACGTACAGGGGGAATAGAGGGTCTGGTGTTATCTAGGACTACAGAGGGTATAAGGGTCTGGTGTTATCTAGTAGTACAGGGGATATAGGGTGTCTGGTGTTATCTAGGAGTACAGGGGGTCTGGTGTTATCTAGAAGTACAGGGGGTCTGGTGTTATCTAGAAGTACAGGGGGTATATTAAAGTTCATGTGCGTGTAAAGGCAGGTGTCCCAATACTTTTGGCAATATAGTGTAAATTGAGGTGTAGATGCAGACCTCCATCCTGTCAGCAGGGATGTGCTGGATTTTGTTTCCCTGCAAAACAGGGAATAAAATCTAGCCCATCACTTGGTAAAATCACCTAAAAGTAAACATGAAACACTTGTTAGGCACACAGTTAGCCCTTAGATCATCATAGATGTTTAACCCCTTCCCAGCCAGTGTCATTAGTACATTGTCAGTGTATATTTTTAACACTTATCACTATATTAGTGTCACTTGTTGCTACAAAGTGTCAGTTAGTATCAGATTGCAGTCCCGCAATAAGTCGCTGAACACTGCCATTACTAGTATAAAAATAAATAAATAAATAAAAATTCCAGTATATATCCCATAGTTTATAGACACTATAACTTTTGCGTAGACCAATCAATATACTCTTATTTGGATTTTTTTTTCCAAAAATCTGTAGCAGAATACATATTTGCCTAATTTTATGAAAATTTATTTTTATAAAAAAAATTTTATTGTTTTATAGCAGCAAGTAAAACATTTTTTTTTCAACATTGTCAGTCTTTATTTGTTTGTAGCACAAAAAATAAAAACCCTGTGGTGATCAAATACCACCAAAAGAAAGCTCTTTGTGGGAAAAAAACAATATACATTTCATTTATGTACAGTATTGCATGACTGCATAATTGCCAGTTAAAGTAACGCAGTGCCATATAGAAAACAATGGGCTGGTCAGGAAGGAGGTTACATCTTCCGGAGGTCAAGTGGTTAATCAGCACTCTGAATATGGTCTTTTAGCCAGTTTTCTATCCATTTACAAACTGCATTTTCTAAGCTCATAGACTTTAATTTACACATAAGCCATGTGTTGGGAACTGTGTCAAATGCTTTGGCAAAATCCAATTATACTATATCTACAGCTACTCCTTTTGTCTTACTTCTTCTTTGCTTACTTCCTCATAAAAAGAAATCAGATGTATTTGACAACTTTGGTCTTTCATGAATCCATGCTGACTATTGCTTAAAATATAATTATCTAGCAAAACCTCCTCTGTGTTCTTATATTAAACTCTCTAGTATCTTTCTGACTCTAGAAGTTAAACTAACTGCTCTGTAGTTACTTAAATACTTTAATCCATTTTTAAATATAGGCACCATATTGGCCCTACACCAGCCAGCAATGAGTGTTTTCTGACGGAGGGGAAGTCTCCCTTCAGCCATATACAATTGCTCAGTGGGGAGGATTCCCCTATCCATATTAAGCATGTGCATGGGGGAATCGAGTCACGTTTCTTAGTTCAAACCACTGCGTGAATGAAAATAATGACCCATCCATGGGCTGGCTTACACAGCTGGCACATTGGCAGTCACCTAAGGGGGTCCCCTTGTGGGTTTTCCTGGACGTTTATCTCTGTGATCCTATATTTATAATCTTCTTTGGCTGAACCAAAAAGACAGAGGTCTGCTATCATGTCCAAAAGCAAAGCACAACCTTGAGAGAGTGGGATGAGATAAAGGTTAAACACAAGTTGATCTCAGCTCATACTCTTTTGCACTCTATAATGGGAAACCTTATCTTGACTTAAATGTTGGTTATATCTGAATACCCATTTTCTAAAAGATTGGGGTATCCTTCCATTTGACGCTCTTAAGGAAAGGTAAAAGCTTTATGGTAGGGATATTTTTCAGTACTTGTGACATAAGCACTTTCTGCAATCCCGAACCCAAAATGCTACTGATCTTTTCTTTCTGCTTTAAAAGTGCTTTTATGAATAAACCAGGGGGACCAGGCCTCATATCATTTGTATACTCATTGTCTGTTTTGGTAGCAGACATCGTCCTCTTTTATGCGACTGAGTAGGACAACATGTTGGGAAATCACACATCAAAGAAGAATTGATCACAGATGTGAATGAATGTGGCCATGAGCTATGTCCTTATGCTAGCTTTAGATGCAAACTATAAGGTTCTTCAGCAGTACCTTGTACCTTTGACAATCTAAGGGGCCATTCCAACTCAGTTATCTAAGTTCCTTAGATGATATCATGTTGATGGTTCCTTCAAACACATTTGGATGGATTGTCCAAAAGTGAGAAGATTCTGTATTAGGGTTTACCAAATGCTCTACAAGATTACAGGCAAAACATTACCTTCATAAGGACCCTTATGAAACCCTTTTGAACTGTCAACCTCCGGAATGTACCAATACTCAACTCTGTTCAAAATTGTCACACATATTCTTAAAGAGAGTTATAGCAAAAGCATGGAAGTCCCTGACGTTACCCTTTGTAAAAATGACCACCAGGCAAAATGACAAGATGGCTAACTCCCATAAAATATGGGAACTGTGGATTGAATTCTGAATGCCGCTCTCTTTTGATCTGGACTCTTTGCTCCTGTAGTAGCTTCCTCTCTGTTCTATTCCTTCCTTTCTTTTTACCCTACTCCACAACCACTTTTTACCTTACCCTTCCTTCTGTTGTTTTTTTTCTGGGGGTGAGGGGACCTCTGTTTTTCTCTCCTCCTTTTTTCAGACATTTATTTAAAGTGGAACTTTATGTAAATTATAAAAATGGTCAAACAGGCAGAATTTTTAATGCAGAAGAGACACACTTTGTCTCTTCTGCATTAAACTTACCTGCCTGCCTGTCCGCCTCTGTACAATGAACTGCACAGGGGCAGATTACTGTAGAGATTCAGCAATGTCAATGCTGATTTTATGCACAGGAGTGATGCCATATCAGTTCAGCCAATAAAAGCGGTTGATGCTTGATACCCAGAAGCTGGCTGCTCAAGGATGTCAGCAGCTGGCTGGGAGCTCCAGAACATCTCATCACTGGATCCAAGGTGAGTATAGTTCCAGTTTAATATGTTTTTCTTCCTACCTCCTGGAATTTGGAGCATACCACTTACCCAAGGGTCACTGCTTACTAAGTCTTATTTTATAAAGCCCTAGTTCACATGTGTTTTGCTTGCACTATCTCTTGGTATGCCACTAATTATTGACACAATTGTTCAGGTGAGCATGTTCCTTCCTGTTTCCTGCAATGTTTTGCCTGTTAAACTTAATTTTGTAAATGTAAGAAATTTGTAAATATTTATTCAACAAAAAAACTGTGTTCTTTTGCCCTATACTCAGGGAGGGAAAAAATTAAATAAATATATATATATTTTTTTTTACTATAGCATGTTTTCCTTGTTTTGTATTATCAAAATGAATCCAGCAGCTGGAAATGTTGAGGGCTTTGTAAAGTCATTATGAAATGGGTTCTCTCCTACATTACACTTGACCATCTCTCCAGAACAGCAGTCCCTTTATTACTACAACTCATCTAAAGAAACAGCATGGCATAGCAAAACCATACAGCTATTTATTGCCCTCAAAGGATAAAACAAAGATTAAAAATAAATCCCTATTGCAGCAGTATGAAGACTTTTCTTTCAGTTGAACTCCAGGCATACAGCTAAAATACATATATGGGAGCAGTTTTCCCTGCCACAGAATTTGAATTTCTGTTCATCCAATGCTGAGATTTTTACAGCCTTTCCATACATAACAGCCTGATTGACACATCTTTGCTGCAGTTAAATAGCAAAACTAGATCACCATCATGTCTTCAGCCATTGCCTGGACAAGAAAGGAACAGAAACAGACATTTAAGGCAATTTTTCTGCTAAATCCTTCAATTAGCATGGCCTTTGTCAGCACGTGCGATTACTGCACATTTGATTGCCCCAAAGTACTGCCCCTTTCTCTTCCAGTTTGAATGCTGCTCTACAGAGGAGTACAAGAGGCTGAAGTCAAGTCATATTCAGGTATTTTGACTAGTTGCATTTTAAAGAAATTTCATTATTTTTTTAATTAAATACATAACTGTCTCCATTGGTGTTTTATACTATATGTATGAGTTTCAGCTGTGAAATGAGTATATTTAGTAAGTACAATTCTAAACAGAAAATTGCAAATGGCCTGCTACCTGTTGGCATGAAAAGCTAAATGACATACTCTGTATTGCAGGCTATGCAACTACACTACATGGATGAGTACACATACACATTAAAACAGTACTATAATGTATGCAGTGCAGTCTCTTGACCAATGATTCCTAAATCTGTTATTTGGAACTAATCACTGTCGGGCCAGCTTTGGTAGTGTATACATGACTGTGAATTGGCTTTGCCAGAGAAGTAGAACATATGGATAGTGCTAAAGGTTCCTAATTGGCTGCTTAGTACTGCAGGTAAATAATTGATTGTTTTAAATCCGTTTAATGCCACAGTGTTAATATTTTTTAGACCCTGGCTGCCAAAGTGATGGTAAACTATCTAACCCATACAAAATGCTGCCTGACATTTAATACATTTGCTGGAGTTTCGATTGTGCTAAGCCCTATCAACCAGCACAGGCTCTTAGAGATTTGAAGGAGTGATGGGGTGCTAAACACTTTTGCTAAATCAAGGGTTACTCAATAGATCAGGTTTTCACCAGCAGTAGACCCTGGCTGCCAAAGTAAAGGTAAACTACCTAAACCATACAAATTGCTGTCTTACATTTAATACATTTGATGGAGTTCTGATTGTGCTAAGCCCTATCAACCAGCACAGGTTCATAGAGATTTGAGGGAACGATGGGGTGCTAAACATTTTTGTTAAATCAAGGGTTACTCAATGGATCAGGTTATCACCAGTAGTAGACCCTGGCTGCCAAAGTGAATGGACACTACAGTATCTAACCTATACAGAATGCTTCCTGACATTTAAAACATTTGCTTTAGTTCCAATTATGCTAAGCTGTATCAACCAGCACAGGTTTGTAGAGATTTAAGGGAGCGATGGGCTACTAAACACTTTTGTTAAATCACGGGTTACTCAGCAGATAAGGTTTTTTCAGTTCAGACTGAACTTTGCTGATCAGAATTAGTTTGAAAGCCAAAACATCTACCTGATCAGCGGGAGCCAAAAGCCATATATAGCATTTTTTACTGCTACTAAACATGAAAGCTTCCAATGTCAATGATTGATAAGGGAGTAGTGGTGCCAGCACCCTCTAGCTCCAATCATTTGCTGGCCAGGAATTCCTGGCCTTGTAAACAAAGAGGTATGGATAACAATGACATCACTGACATCACTGACCAAAGATGGCTTCACGGCCATATTTGATTAATGACATCACTGAGTTTAACCAACCCCTTTGTTTACATGTAGCAGTGGGGACCGAGAGATGACATTTGCAGCAGGTTAAATTGTGTAATTGAACATGTCTGTTTTGATAGACAGCAGATTACAATTATCATGATTGACAAAGATCTACATCTTTGAATGGCATGATTGACAATGGATTTACATCTTGGGACATTTTTTATTTTTTATTGTAAAAAAATATGTTTTTATTTAAATTTTGTTTGAATGTGTAGGAGTACTATGCACCTCATACCCATTCACATAGGTGGGGCAGTATCTGGGCCCCCCCTTTTTTAAAAGGGGCTTCCAGATTTTGACAATCCACCTGCCCACAAAGCCCCACATCCACTAAGCCAGGGCTATTGGGAAGAGGCCCTTTTCCTCATCAATATGGAGACAAGGTGCATTGCCAGAGGAGTCCCACTGCCAAGGTACCTCTCCATGTTGAGAGCACGTGGATTTGTATGGTTATCTCCCATTTCCTGGCCAACCAGGCTACATGCTCTGGTATGATTTTTTTGGGGAAACTCACATCCTTTTTTTTTTCTTCTTTTTTTTTTTTTGCATGAGGTCCTCTTTGACATCCATACCAGACCCTTAAGGATAAGAGCCTGGTATGTATTTTTAGGGGGCACCTTTCCCCTGAAAGGAGAGAGTTCGCACACTCTCCAGCTACAACTCTTTATGGGGGCCTCACTCCCATGCCTTAAACTCTTGCCGTCCACATAATACATACATGTGGCGGGAAAAGGGTGGGCTTTGACACCCAATCACAGTGGTCTTGTGATCTGCAGATCCTTCCAGTCCCTAGGTGTAAAAATCCTGTTAAAGGAATTCTGGGGTTAGGCAGAAAGAGGTTAATAAAGGGATTTCCCTCACTCCCTGCTCATTGGGTGGGTTTACAGGGGAAGTAACCCCTGTCTACAAGTATATACTCTGCTCAAAAAAATTAAGGAACACTATGAAAACATATCAGATCTCAATGGGAAAAAATATCATGCTGAATATCTATACTGATATGGACTGGGTAATGTGTTAAGAATGTAAGGATGCCCCATAGTTTGCTGGAAATGAAAATGATCAACATACAGAGGACTGAATTCAAAGACACCACAAAAATCAAAATGAAAAAATTATGCAGCAGGCTAGTCCATTTTTCTGAAATTTCATTGCAGCAACCCAAAATGGTGCTCAGTATTTTGTATGGCCCCCACATGCTTGTATGCATGCCTGACAACGTCAGAGCATGCTCCTAATGAGACGACAGATGGTGTCCTGGGGTATTTCCTCAGAGATCTGGACCAGGGCATCACTGAGCTCCTGGACAGTCTGAGGTGCAATCTGACGGCGTCGTATGGACCGAAACATGATATCCCAGAGTTGTTCTATTAGAATCAGGTCTGGCGAGCGTGGGGGCCATTCAATTGTATCAATTCCTTCATCCTCCAGGAACTGCCTGTATACTCTCGCCACATGAGGCCGGTCATTGTCAAGCACCAGGAGGAACCCAGGACACACGGGATCTGACAATGGGTCCAAGGATTTCATCACAATACCTAATGGCAGTCAGGGTGCCATTGTCTAGTATGTAGAGATCTGTGCGTCCCTCCTTGGATATGCCTCCCCAGACCATCACTGACCCACCACCAAAATGGTCAGGCTGAACGATGTTACAGGCAGCATAATGTTCTCCACGGTTTCTCCAGACCCTTTTATGTCTGCTTCTGATTTTTTGGTCAGAAACTTTCACACTAGTGGCCTACTAGAGGTCATTTTGTAGGGCTATAGCAGTGCTCATCCTGTTCCTCCTTGCATAAAGGAAGAGATACTGGTCCTGCTGATGGGTTAAGGACCTTCTAAGGCCCTGTCCAGCTCTCCAAGAGTAACTGCCTGTCTCCTGGAATCTCCTCCATGCTCTCGAGATTGAGCTGGGAGACACAGCAAACCTTCTGGCAATGGAACGCATTGATGTGCCATCCTGGAGGAGTTGGACTGCCTGTGCAACCTCTGTAGGGTCCAGGTATCGTCTCATGCAACCAGTAATGACACTGACCCTAGCTAAATGCAAAACTAGTAAAAAACAGTTGGAAAAGATGAGTAGAGAAACAAATGTCAGTGGCCTCCACCATTAAAACCATTCCTGTTTTGGGGGTTGTTTATTGTTGCCCATCTACTGCACCTGTTGTTAAAATGGCTAAAACTGATTAACAACAACCCCCTCTGCTACTTAACTGACCATATGAATATCCCAGGAGTTTAAATGACTTGATGCTATACTCCGAGTTGTCCTTTAATTTTTTTGAGCAGCATATATATATATATATATATGTATTTTATATATATATATATACTGTATATATATATATATATATATTCATTGCCCACTTTATTAGGTACACCTTGCTAGTGCCGAGAAAATATCCCCCACACATCACACCATTACACCACCACCACCAGCCTGAACCGTTGATACAAGGCAGGATAGATCCATGCTTTCAGGTTGTTTACACCAAGTTCTGACCCTAGCATACGAGTGTCGCAGCAACCCATTCTCCTCTGACCTCTGACATCAACAAGACATTTTCGTCCACAACTTCAGCTCACCAGATATTTTGTCTTTTTTGGACCATTCTCTGTAAATCCTAGAGATGGTTGTGCGTGAAAATCCCAGCAGATCAGCAGTTTTTGAAATACTCAGACCAGCCATCTGGCACCAACAACCATACCACGTTCAAAGTCACTTAAATCCCCTTTCTTCCCCATTCTGATGCTCGGTTTGAACTTCAGCAAGCCGTCTTCACCATGTCTAGATGCCTAAATGCATTGAGTTGGTGCCATGTGATTGACTGATTAGCAATTTGTGTTACCAAGTAACTGAACAGGTGTACCTAATAAAGTGGCCAGTGAGTGTGTGCGCCTTAGATTGTAAGCTCCAAGGATCAGGCCCTCTTAACCCTCTTGTATTGAACTGTATTGTTGCTGTATTGTCTCCCTTTATATTGTAAAGCGCCGAGCAAACTGTTGGCGCTATATAAATCCTGTATAATAATAACATAATATATATATTATAAATGATGCTAAGGAGTCTATTTTTTCACACACAATTTTACTCAAGATTCACACCTTTTTCTAGCTGTATTCAATTACTTAGGAGAATTTTAAGTGGAAACATTTATAAGGTGTTTAAAGCTTGCTTTAATGTTTAAGATAGCATAACCTAAGCTCTGTATGGCATTGTAGCCTGTTGTGTTCTGCACTTTTTGCCATAAACCATCTTTGTCAATTTGCTCTTTTTTCATAGAACACAAATTGCAGATATATGTTCCTTTCAAACCATCTGTTCCTCGGCTGCTCTACTCAGCTTTTTTTTGCTATCCCTGTCACTGTAGGATGTATAATCATTTCTCCCTGCACCCCATGCTCAGTATATAACACATTGCATCTCTTTCTGTATGCGTGCAGTCCTCCAGCTGAATCATAGTGCTGGCCTAATATCCAATATCCAGAGCAACGTTTCTATTTAAATCATGGAGCATGTTTGTGTAAACTAGATAGATACTGGCTTTCTCAAACAGGCAGTAGTCGCTTTCACACCTAGTTATTAAACATCATTTATCTCTGGTTAACAGCTGTTCTGATAGAACATTTAAATCTCCTCCCAATGTATAGACTGTATAAATAGAACAGCTGGGTCAGAGAGATACAGAGCCCAACTCTTCTTGGACAACAATGGGTAAGATGCTCTGCTGAGCTTCTAGAAATGGGTCAATGATGTATTATTTAAGCACCTGTGTACTGAATAGTGTATTGTACAGGTCTAGATATTCTATGTCCATAATGTATCCTGTGGAGTAGGTGACAGTGATATTAAGGATTTATTATCTACAAGCAAATACTGTATTACTTCTAGTGGACACCTTCATTGACTATAAGGTATTGCTTTGCTACTCTGTAGTATATTCTCTGCTATTGATTAGTGAAATTAAAACATAAAAAAGTGCATAAAAAATTTTAGCAGAGATCACCGTTCTTCTAAACTGCATGTACAGTACATTCATTCTTTGCAAACAGAAGCAAAATTGAACATTATTAGACTATTCTAGAAGTACCAAGAATAAAAAAATACTGTGATCATCAGTTCCATCTAGTGGCCATAATGTTGTATTTTCTGATTTATTTTATGAAGAACATTTGACCTAGAGAGAAAATAGCTTAATAACATTCAGTTTTGCCAACATTTGCACAAAACATATGTACATGCAGTTTCACAAGATGAACAGCTTTGTTTTATTTTAACAGTATCTAAAAGTGTAATTGAAGTCTTTGAAATCTTTTTTAGTTTTTCAGAGAAAAGAAAAATCTCTTGTCAGGTGTTCATTGTTTTCTGGCTTCCTTCTTGTTCTGTTGACTATGTTGCCACTTCATCAGTAAGTGATCCCCAACAGAGGGCCCAACAGAAGCTATGCATGAAATATTCCCATGGAGACAATTGTAGGAGGATATTTCCCTTGCCTTTGGGGACATTTGTTTTTTCATTCCTGTTTTGTCTTTAGGACAAGAATTGAGGGATCATCTCCCCAAAGAAGATACAGACAACAATTTGATTGAGAGAGGATCTAATCCCCACTTTATTTTAACGACACAAAATGGTTTGGCTAGGGTTCTGCTTTGATCTTAAATTGCAGAGTTACAGTCCGAAATGTAAAAATTCCACATTTGTGCATAAAACAAAAAAGAAAGAAATGTTCTTTTTCAGACAAACTCAAAGGAATTAGCCATAGCAAGGTGTAGAATCTACAAATTGATTAGTTACATTATTGAAAAATGCTGATTGGCAGATAAGTGGGACTGACAGTCCTATTTCACATAAGTGGCAAGTGGTATTTTTAAAAATGTTCTGAAATTTCTGTACAATGTTGTCCATAAGGTTTAAAGTGGACAGATGTTCTGAGGACAAATCCAGATTCCCTTCCAGGGAAAGTATAGCCTCATTTTAGTTGAAATTTATGTTTATCCTAAAGTCATTTTTGAATTGACTTTCACATTACAAGCCTGCAAATTAAAGTAATTTTCATTGTATTAAATGTAGCGATTTCCTCTAGCCACTAGAAAGAAACTTTCACTGGTTCAGTCCATCCTTTTGTTTTTTGTTTAAAGCAGAAGTCCAGGCAAACAGCTAAATACATAGATGGAATAAAAGGAAGCTGATTTATCTGCTAAATTACTTGCATTTGTATCCATTCAGTCCTACAAGTTACATGGCCCTGCTACTGGGGATGAGGAAATCTGCCTGGATTTTAACTTACTGATGGTTCAGCAAATCCTGTTTGAAATGTGGTGACTCCAAATTTAGCAGCAATTCCACTGTTTGAAGGTGGTGGTGGTGGTGGTGGTGGGATCCTTAGTAAATTTTGCCCTTTAATAAAGGGTAATAGGCAAAGTATTGTAAATAAGCCATTGGGGAGCTAGGCACTTTGATGAGGCTTCAATGGCAACATTAAAATACCCAAATCATTTAAATAATATGCTTAGCATTACTTATTATTCCTTGACAGTCTCAGAGACAGTGATTACTTACAGCACATATTTAGCTATGGAACAGTTATTTCTCTTACAATTAGCTAGACTTACATACAGCAGCACCAACCCAATCTAATTAATTTTATTTTGAACGAAAAGCTTTTTTTCAGGTCATTTTGGCAGCAATACCGTTTTTTTGGTAAGAAAATGGTTACAGGTGCAGGAGATATTGGCCAGCAGTTCATCAATGAGTCCCTGTTCTCATTGATACTAAAATGTTTCTGCTGCAAGCCAAATTCTGTTGAACTTGCAGAGACTGAGACTGCAGATGATACAACAGGTAATAGAGACAAAGAGAACAGGTAGGTGTTATACAACAAGAATTAAGAGACTGAATCTGATACAGCAATGTAAAATTTGTCAGGAGGTTATTTTTAATAAGCAAGTCTAGACCAAAATCTACCACAGAAAGAGGTTTTACTACAAGAATTAAGATGCAGTAGAGGATGCAGCATGTTTTTTTCAACATAAAATAAAAATTAAGAAACCCTCAAAAGAAAAGTACCAGCCCAATTTTGTAGAGGGAAGCCTTGTACCTAAATAATTTGTTAGTGCCTCAGACAATATAAAAAGCTGTTGGGTGTTTTATCCTGTAATATTCACTGAAGACCAAGAGATCAGTTTTGAGTAAAATCATCTGTTAACATACTGAATCTGCACAATCATTTACATTTCTAAATATTAATGAGAATTTGAAGCTTAAGATTTATTACAATTAGAGTTTGCAGCTAAAGACTTATTGAAACCCATTAAACGGTTTGTTCAGCTTTATCAAAATGTCTTGACAAGTGCACTTACAAGGTTTGAAAGGTTTGCACTTAGTATTGTAATTAGTTGGCAGGTTTGGTTAAACAATATTGTCTACTAATCTAGATAAGATATATAGATCTATAAAATTGACTACATAAATTATTACAATTTTTTAATTGCATATTTTTTATTATAAGATCCTGAAATATCTACATATTTACCCCTTTTTACGCATACTGTTTTTACAGGGGTCCAAGGGATATATGGGTCTCTGTCATTGTTACTCTTGGCTGAATGGGCTGTTTATGGGTATACACTGGAGCTGTCTGCAATATTAAAGCTTCAAAATGGTCATGTGTTAAATGGAATCAAGGCTGAAGATATTTTGAACTACCCAACCAGTGGTAAGTGACAAATATATTTAGAGTTTTAGTTAGCTCTGTACCAAGGAGGTGCACCATTACAAAAAAAGACTATACAGCTCTGAGCACTTTACGTTCTAGACTATAGACTCCAGCCAGTCCAACAAATGACGCTTTTAATTTTTTTTGCTTGTAGAGAAATTGGGTATGTTCAGGTTACAGAAAAGATGTCTTAGCGGTGACTTAATTTTCATGTTTTAATATAGCCAAGGTCAGTATAAAGATTTGTAATATGTTCTTTTTATTCAAAGGCAATGTTTAACCTGATTGACATCAATCTTTTTGGTCAACACTGTTAAATTTTGTGTAAAGCTATTTTTTTAGTATTTGGATAGGGGGTTGAGGGTTGTCAGATTTTTATTGCTGTCTATATTACCGCTGGTAAGATTCATGCTCTCCATTTTCTCGGCTGACTGTTGTCACTGGAACTGAAAGTAAAGGAAAATACAGAATTTTGAGTTTCAAAAATTTTGAGTCACCAGAACAGAAATAGTAGGGGAATTCTTCCAATGGGTTACTTGTTCTAGTGACAGCTGTATAAGAGAAGATTTTAAATTATTTCTTCTTACATTTGTTATGTCATTGTTAAGTATACATGCCACAAGTAAAGAGAAATCTGACTAACAGAATACAGATTGCAAAAACAAAAATCTGACAAGGGTTGCACTATTCTCCACTCTATCCAACTGCAAAAATATTTAGAGATACCTTGACTAATTAACAGTTTAATGTAATTTCTCTATACATTTGTGGCAATTTGTATCCAGAATGGGTGGACGTAGGACCTATTTTAGGAAGAGTCCTATGTAGTTGGTAGACCTTGCTTAAAAGGTGCAAATTGCCATCCAGAGCAACCCTTTAGAATTTCTAAGGTTGACACTGATTTGTTGCTATGGATTTCTCCAATCATCATAGCTCTCTACATTACCTTTTTCAATAAACGTATACAGTATATAAAAGATTCAGTTTGTAGGATGTTATGGTTCCTTGCATTCATAATTAAACATTCATATTAAACAACATCTGGGCATTTTTTTTACTATTCAGTGAAATCTTTAATAATAAACCTTTCTTTAATTCCAGTACTATTGTAGAGATAATGCAAATTATAAATGCTAGTGTATTTCTTGACAGCTAAATCTTACCCAGAAAGCTGCACAGCTATAAATCATGGAAGTAGTGGTCTATACTTAATAGAGCCAAAACCAGGAAAGCGCCTACTGGTACGTTGTGAATTTGGAGAAGATGGAGGCTGGACTGTCATACAGAAAAACTGCAAAAAAACCCCAAAGATTTGGGATACCACCTGGGAAAGCTACAAGAAAGGTTTTGGAGACCTGCAAAGTGACCACTGGCTGGGTAATGAAAATATTCACTTACTGAGCACGCAAAAGTTGCATCACATTCGGTTTCGAGTGCGTTCTGCTTATGGTACACAGCATTTGGCCAACTATGATTCCTTTGCTCTTGAAGAGGAACAAAGCTGTTATAGAATACGATTAGGTCGATATTCAGGTAATGCTGGAGATGCCATGACATCTGGACAGCCTAGTGCAGGACATGATAATATGAGATTCTCTACCCGTGATCGTGACAATGATTTATCAGCATCCAACTGTGCATACATTGGTGGTGGAGGATGGTGGTATGACAACTGCAGGTTTGCCAATCTTAATACTGGCTCTGGCATTTACTGGCAGCAGTTATGCAAAGGAGATTGTCAGTCTAGTGATATACTTATTCAGCCAGTTTATAGCTGCCCAGAAGGTGGAGGAGGAAATGGAGGGGGTGGTGAGGGTGGAGGTGATGGTGGTGGAGGAGATGGAGGTGGTGGGGAAGGGGGTGGAGGAGGTGGAGGCGGTGGAGGTGGTGGAGATGGAGGTGATGGTGGTGGAGGAGGTGGTGATGACTCAACACCAAATCCATGTCAAGATGACAAATAAGCTATTGTTACTGTTGCTATATGATTGTATGTTTTTGGGAGGTTTTTTTTATTGATATGCTTTTCAATGCTTTGTAGCTAAATCAATGTATAAGCCCTCAGAAACATAGATGTTAAGTAAGCATTAAAAGATGTTATAAATAAGGATCTAGTGTGATGATTTTGAATACACAACAACTGGCTCTGTGGATATTTTAACTGCTTTTTACTCTACTTTTGATTTTTATCCATGGGTGGCAGATTTCTGTGAAATGTTCACCCACTTTAACATGTCTACATGTACAGCAAACAGAAAAGGTTATTCATTCTGTGGCTATGACCAGCACATAAAAACATCACTTTGTGAGGGTTTTGAATGAAGAAGAAATTTGACTGATTACATTTTTTTACCTGTAACCAGTATCATGCAGACTTTTGACATTTTGATAAACTATTAAGGGATCTTGTTGAACCCTTTACTGTTCCCCAGGAAATGAATGTATCCACTTACCGATAACCTCATCAATTGACACAGCTTCTTCTTAGAGCACAGGAGTTGCAGAAGAACCCATTGCCCATGAGTACTAAGCAGGTGGGATAACAGAAATTTTTTGTGCCTCCATCCTAATGGAAGCACTCAGCCAGTATATCCAAACAAGACACGAGACTCCAAGTCACAAGACAATTCTATTCACAAGACAAGGTATCATCACATATTTTGATTATTAGAACTCTTGCTCAGTTCCAGCTGCTGTCAACATAGAAGAATAAGCCTGGTGAACTTTTTATATCTTTTGTTTTCAAAGTTTGTTACAAAAAAGTTCCGCTTTGTTCAAACCTGCAAATTAGGGGTGTTTAATTATAGTAATTACAGTAAAAATACTGACGGTTGGCCACTTTGTTCCATATTCATACCATTTTAACCAGTTGCCGCCCGACCTATAGCCAGATGGCAGCCAGGCAAACAGCTCATCCCTCCGGGTGGATGCCATATGGCGTCCTTTATGGAATGCGCATTGCGCATGCCCGCAGGGCTATGCTGTGGCGAGATCTGACACCGGCTGTGTACCTTGGACACGGCCAATGACAGATCTGTGTGCTGGCCCCGTTGCCAGTACCATGTGACCTGCTATGACCAATCACAGCAGGTCACATGACAGTTGTATACAATGGATGGCTTCCTTTCATGCCATCCATTGTATACAAGTATGTCTAGCTGTGAATGGTCACAGCGATCACATGCACAAACTGGGCCAATCACAGCCCAGCTGTGTCATGTGGTTAGCTGTTGCCAAATCACAGCTAATCACAAAAAAAACCCCTGAATGAATCGATGTCATTCAGGTAAATGCTTGCTTATAGCAAAGTAATTCCTTGCCATAAGCAAATTGTCTAAAAAAAAAAAAAATACTGATCACTTCCCCAAAGTAGTACAATGTTACTATGGTAACATTATACTACTTTGGTCATAGGGCAATATGAAAAAAAATCTTAAAAAAGAGAAAAAATTAAAAATAATAAAAAAATGTAAAACAAATGGAAAGAAATTATCAGGTTTTTTTTGTACTGTCACAAGTGTCCCTGATCACTGCCATGCCAGTTATATGATGACGCTGTACTGCACTGGTGACAGTATGTAAAACAAAAAATTGTGAAAATCATTTTTTTAATTTCTTCATTTTCTGAAAAATTATGACAAAAATTACAACTTCAAAAAACTCGCCATTCCTGTTATGAAACATGTCAGACTGTGTACTTTGCAAAAAAGGGTCATTTGGGGGATATCTGTACTGTTCTGAAATTCTTGGACCTCAAGAAATTAGATTGGCCGTCAGTACTTCAGGACTGATCAATTTTCAGATCTATACCATAGTTTGTGAACTCTATAACTTTCCTACAGACTAAATAATAAATACTGATTTTGGTTATGTTCACCAAAGAAATGTAGCAGAATACATCTTGGCCTAAATTTATGAAGAACAATTATTTATTTACAAACTTTTATAACAGAAACAAAGAAAAACTTTTTAAAAATTTTCAGTCTTTTTTTGTTAATTTAGCAAAAAATAAAAACCCCAGTGGTGATTAAATACTACCAAAAAAAAGCTCTAGTTGTGTGAAGAAAATGATAAAAGTTTGCGTACAGTGTTGTATGACCACACAATTGTCATTCAAAGTGTGAGAGCGCTGAAACCTGAAAATTTGCCTGGGCAGGAAAGGGTTAAAAGTGCACGGTATGGAAGTGGTTAAACAATTATCTGTAAAAATAGACCCCCCAAACATCTCTGTGCAATAAATAAGTTTTCTATTTCTCCACACACATAAGCACGCTAAAATTTGCTCAGATACCAAGAATTTTGACAGTGTCATGATGTTTTCTATCATCAAGTGCTACAATACAGCAGGCTGTAGATTTACCATGTACACTCACTCAGATATGTTGACCAATTTACTGACAATACAGGGCAGTGCTTACACATAATACCTCCAATGTCAGGAGGCATAAATCACTTGACAAGATAGCTATTCCATTTCATCTTTCAAAAACACATCTCTACAGAGAGAACCATTTCATTGTTGGATGTATTCAGAGCAGGGGCGGACTGACAACTCATGGGGCCCCTGGGCAGTAGGGGATTATGGGGCCCCTGTGTCCTTGCCCACACTGAAACTACACCCATAAAAGCCTATGAATGGTACCAGGGGCATCTCATGGGGCCCCCTACTGACCCCGGGCTCTCGGGCAGTGCCGAGTTCCCAAATGGTCAGTCCACCCCTGATTCAGAGAAAAGATATGAGACTGGAAATGTGAAATTTAAATCGGGATTAAACCCAAAACCAAAATGTAATATATTGCAGCTTATCAAACATTAGATGTGGTGCATTTGTTTTCTTTTTCAGATTTTTTTTCCCTGTTTTCACCTGGCAATCCGGCCAACACACCTTCTGTATTAGAGTGCTGCCATTCTGGATGAAGGACCAAGCTTTGGACAGCAGCATTGTTAATCTGGGAGAATCTGGGGGAAGGAGAGTGTTAGATGGACAGCAGATTTAGATGTACTGTAGCAAATTGAAGCCAAACTCCAGCTAACACGTTTTAAGCAGTTACAGCAACAGCTTTTTCCTTTTGAGAAGAAAGGTTGTACATAAATAAATAACAAGTCAATTGTAAGCACACCTGTCAGTGTTAAATGGTTTATCTCATCCCTCTAAGTGTTACATCTGCATGACAGCTTGTTCTGTTGAAAAAAAAGCAGATTTCCTGTGTAAATTACCAGTTGAAAATATAGTAAAGAAAGCCTAAAAGAGAAAACTAATGCAACCACCACATCTAAGAATTGGTAAGCTACAATATAATAAATGTTTGCTTTTAGCTTTAATACGACTTTACCAATTAAGCTCCGGAAGATTTTACCTTCCTCATGATCAGGGCATTTTTGGTTATTCAGCACTGTGATGCTTTAACTGATAACTGTGCAATCATGCGACACTGTACACTAATGAAATTAATGTAATTTTTTTCACACAAATAGAGCTTTCTTTTGGTGGTATTTGATCACCACTGGGTTTTTTTATGTTTTATTGTATAAATGAAAAAAATATGAAAAAAACAATATTTATTACTTTCTGTTATAAAACATATCCAAAGAAATTCAAATTTAGGCCAAAATGTATTGTGCTACATGTCTTTGGTAAAAAAAAGAAGTGTATATTGATTGGTTTGTATGAAAGGTATAGCGTCTACAAGCAATGGTATACCGTATTTTTCACTCCATAAGACGCACTTTTTTCCCCCCCAAAAAGGGGGGAAAATGTCAGTGCATCTTATGGAACGAATATAAAGCGGCCGGTCAGGTATTTTTGCGGCCACCATGTCAGAATACCGGGCCGGCCGCTCAGCTGTTCTCTCCTGCAGGGCCTTACCTGTTCCTCGCTCCAGCGCTGCACAGTCTTCCCGCGCTGGCTTCTGTGACAGCCGGGTGCCAACTGCGCATGTGCTGCGTACTGTGAATGATCCGGTGTCTTCTGGGACACATGACAGGTCCCAGAAGGCGCCGGGCCATTCACAAAGCGCAGCGCTTCTCGCGCATGCGCAGTGGGCACCCGGCTGTCACAGAAGCCGGCCCGGGAAGAAGAGGGAAGGACAACTCCGCGGAAGTGGGAGCAGGTACCTGTCAAATTCAGGTACCCGCTCCCCCTCCCTCCCCAAAGGTCAGCAGTCTCTGGTCATTCCCTGCACTGTCTGCAGTCTCTGGTCATTCCCTGCATTGTCTGCAGTCTCTGGTCATTCCCTGCACTGTCTGCAGTCTCTGGTTATTCCCTGCACTGTCTGCAGTCTCTGGTCATCCCCTGCACTGTGTCCGCAGTCTCTGGTCATCCCCTGCACTGTGTCCGCAGTCTCTGGTCATCCCCTGTACTGTGTCCGCAGTCTCTGGTCATCTCCTGTATTATGTACGCAGTCTCTGGTCATCTCCTGTATTGTGTCCGCAGTCTCTGGTCATCTCCTGTACTGTGTCCGCAGTCTCTGGTCATCTCCTGTACTGTGTCCGCAGTCTCTGGTCATCTCCTGTACTGTGTCCGCAGTCTCTGGTCATCTCCTGTACTGTGTCCGCAGTCTCTGGTCATCTCCTATACTGTGTCCGCAGTCTCTGGTCATCTCCTGCACTGTGTCCGCAGTCTCTGGTCATCCCCTGCACTGTGTCCGCAGTCTCTGGTCATCCCCTGCACTGTGTCCACAGTCTCTGGTCATCCCCTGCACTGTGTCCGCAGTCTCTGGTCATCCCCTGCACTGTGTCCGCAGTCTCTGGTCATCCCCTGCACTGTGTCCGCAGTCTCTGGTCATCCCCTGCACTGTGTCCGCAGCCTCTGGTCATCTCCTGTACTGTCCGCAGTCTCTGGTCATCCCCTGCACTGTGTCCGCAGTCTCTGGTCATCTCCTGCACTGTGTCTGCAGTCTCTGGTCATCTCCTGCACTGTGTCCGCAGTCTCTGGTCATCTCCTGCACTGTGTCCGCAGTCTCTGGTCATCCCCTGGACTGTGTCCGCAGTCTCTGGTCATCTCCTGTACTGTGTCTGCAGTCCTTTGGTTCAGAATATTTTTTTTTCTTGTTTTTCGCCTCTAAAACCTAGGTGCGTCTTATGGTCAGGTGCGTCTTATGGAGCGAAAAATACGGTATATACTGGCATTTTTATTTTTTTTTTTTGTAATGCTAGTAATGGAGGTGATCAGCGTCTTACAGTGGGACTGTAATAGTGAGGAGGACAATCTGACACTAACTAACGCTGAATGGAAACTGACACTGACATCACCAGGGACACTAATACAGTGATCAGTGCTAATAAAATATGCTTTCATTGTACTAATGACTGTGCTGGGAAGGTGTTAACATCTAAGGGCAATCAAAGGGTTATCTGTGTGCCTAACAATGTGTAATGTGTGTAATGTGTGCTGCTTTTACTGAGCGCTGTGATTATTTTTTCTGCATGCATAGAACATGCAGAAACTATTCAGAAATTCTGAGTTCAGGTGTTTCCGTTGAAGGGTACTTTTAATACTACAGCATGAAATAAATAATAGGGGATTGACAATGCTACAGCAAAGAGACCTAACCTGCACCTGAATTGTAGAATCAACTGCAAGCCAGGGGTTTTCCTTGACATCTGTGACCTCAAATTTTGTGACATTTTAGCTGAATGGGCACAAATGTCAACACTCTTGGTCAAGGATTTACTTTCGAGCCATAGCAACGAGTATATAAAAGGATGTTGATTTTAATCATATGTGTACACAGAATGCAAACTGTAGAGAATTCAGATGTCAGAAGGAAATAAAATGTAATTACTGATCCCATTAAGTAGTTGTAAGCCATGTTTTTTTAAACAGCAGATGGGTCAAAAAATAAAGAAAAAATACAATTTTTATAAGCCTGTAATATGCAATATGAGTTACATATGGCCATAGGATGTCAGTTGCTGTTTTAACAAGATGTAACACATTGCTCATGCAGCACTGTAATAGACTTTTGTTATGACAGAGAGCATTTGTCACATGTCTCCAGTGTAATTGCTTAATGCAACAGATACAAAACCTGTCTTGGCCCACGTTCCCCACCCGTAGAGTATTGGCAGTCTGTTGATGCTGAACTCCAGGCAGATATAGAAGACATAAATTAACTCAGCTCTATGTGCATTAATACTTCATTAAAGTGGTGTTAGACCTCAGACATGAAAAATGAACAAAGCACATCCCACTATAGTATGTACTCATCTGAATCCAAAGCTCCTTTCTGATCTCTCCTCTCTTTGCTATCTGCATGAGTCACTTCTGACAGTTTTTCCCAGTGCCGCACCCATCCAGCACACATAGCCTTAACTCTGTGTTTTTTCTTTGAGCCTGTAAACCTATGTAGAGGGGGGGAGAGGGATGTTTCTTCCCTCCAATCAGCTAGCAGATATCAGGGAACTATCTGCTCCTAGCTCTGTAATGTGTGTGATGTCAGATGTCTGCCCCCTACTGCTAAAGCTGAGAAAAAGCCATTGATCTCTGTGTTTTTAGAGTGATCTACAGATGAAATGGCTGCAGATAAGCAGGTACAACTTATATGTATCACCTAAGGCTAGTCGTATCACTGGGTACATGTAAAGGTTTACAACCACTTGAATGTATTTTATAAATGGAAGTAGTATAGTTATCAGAATCTGACCTGGCATCAGCCTTTTACAATCCATGTACAGCAGAGCTCACACTGAGAGAGGAAGCACATGTAACAAATCAGTTGTGCTGTAGTCAGGGCCAGTGCTAGATTATTTTGGGCCCTAGGCCAAACCAGCTAGTTCTGCCCCCTCAAAAAAACAAAAATAAAACTTTACCTGTATTTCTACTTCACCCCCCTCCTACCACACATACACGTTCTTCTTAAATTTTCCACCCTAGCACAAATTCTCTCCCCCAAATCCCCCCTCCTAGCACAAATATATTTCTGAATCCCCCTTCCTAGCACAACCCCCTCTAAATTACCCTTCCCGTAAAAAATCTGTCTTTCCCACTCAAATCCCCCCTCCTAGCACAACCCCTACCGATCCCCTTTCCTAGCACAATCCCCCCCCCCCATTCCCCCACCTAATGCAACCACCCCCCAATCCCCCTCTCCTAGCACAAAATTCCCTCCAATCCTCTCTCCTAGCACAAATGCCCCCCAATCCCCTATCCTAACCCCCCCAATCTCCCTTCCTAGCACAAGGCCCCAATCCCCTTCCTAGCACAAATCCCTCCCTTCTAGCACAGCCCCTTCCAATCCGCTCTCCTAGCACAATCCCCCCCCCCCAAATTCCCCCTCCTAACACAAATCCCCTCCAATCCCCCTCTCCTAGCATAAATGCCCCCCCCAATCCACTCTCCTAGCACAAGCCCCAAATCCCCCTCCTAGCACAGATCCCCCGCAATCCCCCCACGTAGCAAAACCCCCTCCAAATTACCCTTCCCAGCACAGATCCTTCTTTTGCACTTAAATCCCCACACCTGGCACAAATCCCTCCCTTCTAGCACAACCTCTTCCAATCCCCTCCCCTAGCACAATTTCCCCCTAATCCCCCCTCCTAACACAAATCCCCCCCAACCCCCCTCTCCTAGCACACAATTCCCTTCAATCCTCTCTCCTAGCACAAATGCTCCCCCAATCTCCTCTCCTAGCACAACCCCCCCCCCCCCCACACACACACACACACACACACCAAATCCCCTCTCCTAGCACAACCCAAGAAAACCCCCCTCCCAGCACAAATCCCCCCCCCACCTAGCACAAACCCCCCAATCCCTTTTCCTATCACAAATCCCCCCAATCCTGCCACCTAGGACAAATTTCCCCAAATCCCTCCTCTATCCCTCAAATCCCTCCGTATTATCCATCCCAGCATAAAATTCCCCCCCCCCCTTACCCCAACCCCCCCCCCCCCTTTTAGCACAAATCCCCAACAACACCCTTCCCCCAAAGCTCCCTCCTAATTCTAGCCTTTATCACCCCATTCGTTCTCCTAGCACAACACCTGTATTGCTCAATGAAATTGTTCCTGGTCACTACAAGGTTAGAACAGAATTATAAAACAAGAGACTCTGTACTTACACATGTGGCAGTCGATGTGTTGAGACACACCAGGAAGCTGTCCCCTGGCCACTGCATGTATTCCACACTTCCACGTGTGCAGAATGAGAGCTCCTTACCATACGCAGGGGTTTCTCCTGACTGCTTGTACATTGCTATCTGTGAGCTGGTGGGAACAACAGCATGCAGCTGTCCCTTATGGACTACAAAACACCTCCTCTTATATTTTGGAATTGAGGAGAGGGGAAAAGTTCTCTAATCTAGAAGGGAGAACTAATACTGATAGCACGGCTTGCAATGTCAGTGTAGCAAAGGCAAAGTTGTCAGGTCCAAAAAGTAATATTTTTGGCAGGATTCAGATGTATTTTTCTGTACTTGCAGCCAGGGCTGGCTAAACTATTTTGCACCCTAGGCAAGACCAGCTACTTGTGCCCGCCCCCCCCCCCCCAAAAAAAATGTATATAAAATTATTTTAAACAGTAGAAAATATGAAATAAAAAAAAAAAAACTGCCAAATTTCTTTTAATTTGCAAAATTAGAGTCAGAGTTAGAAACTACCTTCCTCCACAGGGGGCAGCTCCATGAAAAGAGAAGGGCTGGAACTCCACAATAATCTGCAGCCACCAGCTTGCAGTAAAGGACTGAATCTGAGAGGAACACTGGAAGGAGCAACAGCTTAGCTGCTACACTGTCCCCAGACAACCAGCATCTTCATCTGTCTTTTCTTCCTCCCCTCTGCTGCCCCTCCCCTCAGCTGAAGGATCATGTATGACATGGCAGCAACCCACACAGACTGAATTGTGGCCTGCGCTGTGCTCAGGCACCCCTAGGTAGCAGTGCGCCCTAGGCAGCTGCCTAGCTTGCCCAGTGGAAGCACCAGACCTGATTGCAACATTTTAAAGGACACAAGTGCAGCGCACCATAGCAAAATTTGGCCATGGTTTTTGTTGTGCTGAATAGTGAGCCATGGCTTAAAGAGTTCTGTTGTATAGTAGTAATAATAAGTGATGCAGAGGTCAGGAGTGGATGACACAGAAATCAGGAGTAAGTTACACAGGGTTCAGGGGTCAGGAGTAAGTGATGTAGAATTCAATGGTAAGTAGTAAGTGATGCAGAGTTCAGAGGTCATTAGTAAGTGACACAGAGTTCATAGGTCACTAGTAAGTGATGCAGAGTTCAGAAGTCAGTATGAAGTGACACCGTGTTCAGGAATCAGGAGTAAGTGATGCAGAGGTCAGGGGTAAGCATGAAAAGGGGCAGTCCTCCTCTGCACATCATCCCTGGACTCATGTTGGTTTATTCCTCAGCATGGGCTTTCTTCCTCCTTTCCCCAGGTCCAGTAGGCAGAACTAGCAGGACTGTTATTGGTCTCAGCGGTGGCTAATCACAGTCCTCCCCCTGGAAACAGGGACCCACAGCCCAGCAGACTGGCACCCGATCTCCAGCACTGGATGGATCATTGCTGTAGTGCTGTGGCTACTTGCGATAATCACTGCCACAGCAAAGACAGAGAACTGAATGGCATTTCCTTATGTTGTACAATGTGTGAGGCACAGTGCTCCCCTCCTCGGGGCCCATGTACACCACACACAGTGAACCCATGGAGAATACACCACTGCCAATGTATTCTGCACTTTGCTTGAAGTTCAGCTTTAAGACCAGTTTAAACAAACAAAAAAAGGGTGTTGGTTTCATTGCATTGAATATTGGCTGTGGCTTAAAGGGACACAGAGTGTAGACGTTAGGAATAAATGGCACAGAGTTCAGAGGTCATTTGTGATACAGAGTTCAGAGGTCAGTAATAAGTGGCACAGAGTTCAGAGGTCACTAGTAAGTGATGCAGAGGTCAGTAGTAAGTGGTGCAGAGTTCAGAGGTCAGTAGTAAGTGGCACAGAGTTCAAAGGTCAGTAGTAAGTGATGCAGAGTTCAGAGGACAATAGTATGTGCTGCAAATTTCAAAGGTCAACAGTAAGTGGTACAGAGTTCAGAGGTCGATAGTAAGTGGCACAGAGTTTAGAGATCAGTAGTAAGTGGCATAGAGTTCAGAGGTCAGTAGTAAGTGGTGCAGCGTTCAGAGGTCAGTAGTAAGTGCTGCAGAGTTCAGAAGTCAGTAGTAAGTGGTGCAGAGTTCGGAGGACAGTAGTAAGTGGTGCGGCGTTCAGAGGTCAGTAGTAAGTGGTGCGGCGTTCAGACGTCAGTAGTAAGTGGTGCAGAGTTCAGAGGTCAGTAGTAAGTGGTGCAGAGTTCAGAGGTCAGTAGTAAGTGGTACAGAGTTCAGAGGTCAGTAGTAAGTGGTGCAGCGTTCAGAAGTCAGTAGTAAGTGGTGCAGCATTCAGAAGTCAGCAGTAAGTGGTGCAGCGTTCAGAAGTCAGTAGTAAGTGGTGCAGAGTTCAGAGGTCAGTATTAACTGGTGCAGAGTTCAGAGGTCAGTAGTAAGTGGTGCAGAGTTCAGAGGTCAGAAGTTAGTAATCCTCAATCCCACAGTACAGCCACACAGCCCTCCCCTGCAGAGTTTTGCACCATCCTTGGTAGTTCCTTCCTCAGCACGGACTCTCTTCCTTTTTCCAACTTCTCCATACACTTCTTTATAAACATTCCTACTTTGTAGAAAGTCACTTTTATCACTCGGAGCAGAATGTTCCTTTAACATACTGAAGTAATGCAACTGGCCTTGACAGTCCTACAATGCTTTCAATTTTTCCAATCACTTTACAGCAAGATGCATTGGTCTCTTTGAGATTTAACCATGGTGGGCTAAAAATATAATGACGAATGTCAAAATCTATGCTTGTTACATTTATGACTAAAAGTGTTAATATTTATGAATGAATGTCAATGACAATTCCTATACGATACTGTAATAAGGCAATATTCTTGCTTTCAGAATGTGCCGACCTGCGGATGCTGGAAAAGGTTAACTCTTTCTGCTCAACAGTAAAATATTTTAGCTGCTGTTAAGACATGTATCACTGATGCTTCATATACGCCCCCTTGTTTTCTTCATATGACTGAGTCACAGAATCATTTTTTGATATGTATGTAATTCACTTGCCTGAATTTTAAGTAGAAGCATAGGACTTTTTTTTAACATGCATTTATCCCTTTTGTATGGCCCTTTTACAGTACATGCATATATATACATCTAGAATTGTGAGATTTACCACCACTATTACAACTAGAGATGAGCGAAGTATTCAAAAATTCGATTCGGCTGATTCGGCGAATTCGCGGAATAAATTTGATTTGAGTCGAATATATTCACTGCGAATTTAACTTATAAAAAGGGTGTTTCTAGGCTTCAGAGAGCCTTTATATTAGTGCAGAACACTGTACCTTTAATTTAAATGCCCTTGGAGTCTGCTGGGGAAGAGAAATAATACTGTCAGTCAGTATGACATGCAGATGAGTGCCGTCGATCTTAGAATCACCGCACACTTCACTCATTTGGGCAGTCACGGGGCCAAAACCAGAGTGTGGAGCCACAGTGTGGCGGTGGAGGCAGCAGCAATGGGAGGCCATACAGCACCCTATGACAAAATGGAACCCACCAGCAGTGTGAGGAGACCTGAAAGTGGCACATGGCAGAGTGTGGCGATGGAGACAGCAGCAATGGGAGGCCGTACAGGGACCCATGAGACACTCCGGACCTGGCAGCAGCATGAGGAGGCGGTACGGGGGCCCATGGCAGATTACGGGCCTGGCAGCAGCAATGGGAGGCCCGTAATCTGCCAGCACCCTATGACAAAATGGAACCCACCAGCAGTGTGAGGAGACCTGAAAGTGGCACATGGCAGAGTGTGGCGATGGAGACAGAAGCAATGGGAGGCCGTACAGGGACCTATGAGACACTCTGGACCTGGCAGCAGCATGAGGAGGCGGTACGGGGGCCCATGGCAGATTACGGGCCTGGCAGCAGCAATGGGAGGCCCGTAATCTGCCAGCACCCTATGACAAAATGGAACCCACCAGCAGTGTGAGGAGACCTGAAAGTGGCACATGGCAGAGTGTGGCGATGGAGACAGCAGCAATGGAAGGCCGTACAGGGACCCATGAGACACTCCGGACCTGGCAGCAGCATGAGGAGGCAGTACGGGGGCCCATGGCAGATTACGGGCCTGGCAGCAGCAATGGGAGGCCCGTAATCTGCCAGCACCCTATGACAAAATGGAACCCACCAGCAGTGTGAGGAGACCTGAAAGTGGCACATGGCAGAGTGTGGCGATGGAGACAGCAGCAATGGGAGGCCGTACAGGGACCCATGACACACTCTGGACCTGGCAGCAGCAAGAGGAGGCGGTACAGGGGCCCATGGCAGAGTGGCGAAGCGTAAGCAGCTTAAATTGAAGGCCATACAGAGGCCTATGTTAAAAATAATCACATGTTTGGGGCATGATTCATGGCGGATTTAGTCAGTTGTGTCAGGAACTGGTGGTTTGAAATCCAGACTAATCCACGCCTGATTAATTTTCACAAACGTGAGTCTCTCCACACTTTGGGTGGACAGTCGTGTCCTCCGCGGAGTTACAATACCTCCTGCCGCACTAAACACGCGCTCCGATGCCACGCTACTGGCCGGGCATGACAGCCTTTCAAGGGCAAATTCAGCTAGTTGGGGCCAAAGGTCAAGTTTCGTTGCCCAGTAGTCAAGGGGATTGTCTACCTCGGTTGGCAGGGTGCTGTCCAAGTAGGCCCAAGCCTGTTGTTTGAGGTCCTGCTCCAGGTCCACCTGATGCTGCTGCTGCTGCGGCTGGTTAGTAGTTTCCTCACTGCGCTGGTGAAGAAAGCTACTCATCATCGACTGCAGACTGAGGCAGCCGCTGCTGGTGGAGCTGCCACTGCTCCTACCACCCCACCCCTCCCCTGCTGCCATGGCAGCGGAACGCGAGCGCACAGGGCCCACAGTGTCTGAGGATGGACGTTGGCGCAGAAAGGCAGAGACTAACTGACTACATAGGTGGTTTTTATAGTACGTTATTTTGGCCTCCCTCTCAGCAGGTGTGAAAAAGGCCACCATTTTTGAACGGTAGCGAGGGTCCAACAAGGTGGACAGCCAAAAGTCATCCCTCTGTCTGATGGTTATTATTCGGCTGTCGCTACGCAAGCAACCGAGCATGCTATGGGCCATTTGTGCCAAGGAATGCGAGGGACTCCCTGCCTCCATCTCCACAGCATACTGCCACGGTGCGTCTGGGTCCTCTGTCTCCTCCTCCTCCTCTACCAGATGCTCCTGCTCCTCCACTCCTGTCCGCTGAGTGGAAAAACCACCCATTTCACTCAATAATTCCTGAGCACCAATGTCCTCCTCTACCTCCTCCTCTTCTTCCTGTCCTGCCCCCACAGGGGTCATGTGGCGTTGAGATATGTGCGCCACGTCTACCGCACCCTGACCAGCCATTGTTAACAGCATTTGTTCCAGGACGTGCAACAGAGGAATGACGTCGTTCATCCCATAGTCCTGCCGACTCACGAATAGCGTGGCCTCCTCAAAGGGCCTGAGCAAGCGGCAGGTGTCACGCATGAGCTGCCAATGGCTGACATCTAAGTTACACAGGGGAGTACCTTTATCCGCTTGTAACATCAGGAAATCGGTGATGGCCTTTCGCTGTTCGTAAAGGCGGTCTAACATATGTAGGGTTGAATTCCACCTTGTTGCAACGTCACAGCATGAGGAGTCGGTACGGGGGCCCATGGCAGATTACGGGCCTGGCAGCAGCAATGGGAGGCCCGTAATCTGCCAGCACCCTATGACAAAATGGAACCCACCAGCAGTGTGAGGAGACCTGAAAGTGGCACATGGCAGAGTGTGGCGATGGAGACAGCAGCAATGGGAGGCCGTACAGGGACCCATGACAGATTACGGGCCTGGCAGCAGCATGAGGAGGCGGTACAGGGGCCCATGACAGATTACGGGCCTGGCAGCAGCAATGGGAGGCCCGTAATCTGCCAGCACCCTATGACAAAATGGAACCCACCAGCAGTGTGAGGAGACCTGAAAGTGGCACATGGCAGAGTGTGGCGATGGAGACAGCAGCAATGGGAGGCCGTACAGGGACCCATGACAGATTACGGGCCTGGCAGCAGCATGAGGAGGCCGTACAGGGGCCCATGGCAGATTACGGGCCTGGCAGCAGCAATGGGAGGCCCGTAATCTGCCAGCACCCTATGACAAAATGGAACCCACCAGCAGTGTGAGGAGACCTGAAAGTGGCACATGGCAGAGTGTGGCGATGGAGACAGCAGCAATGGGAGGCCGTACAGGGACCCATGACAGATTACGGGCCTGGCAGCAGCATGAGGAGGCGGTACAGGGGCCCATGACAGATTACGGGCCTGGCAGCAGCAATGGGAGGCCCGTAATCTGCCAGCACCCTATGACAAAATGGAACCCACCAGCAGTGTGAGGAGACCTGAAAGTGGCACATGGCAGAGTGTGGCGATGGAGACAGCAGCAATGGGAGGCCGTACATGGACCCATGACACACTCTGGACCTGGCAGCAGCATGAGGAGGCGGTACAGGGGCCCATGACAGATTACGGGCCTGGCAGCAGCAATGGGAGGCCCGTAATCTGCCAGCACCCTATGACAAAATGGAACCCACCAGCAGTGTGAGGAGACCTGAAAGTGGCACATGGCAGAGTGTGGCGATGGAGACAGCAGCAATGGGAGGCCGTACAGGGACCCATGACACACTCTGGACCTGGCAGCAGCATGAGGAGGCGGTACGGGGGCCCATGACAGATTACGGGCCTGGCAGCAGCAATGGGAGGCCCGTAATCTGCCAGCACCCTATGACAAAATGGAACCCACCAGCAGTGTGAGGAGACCTGAAAGTGGCACATGGCAGAGTGTGGCGATGGAGACAGCAGCAATGGGAGGCCGTACAGGGACCCATGAGACACTCTGGACCTGGCAGCAGCATGAGGAGGCGGTACAGGGGCCCATGACAGATTACGGGCCTGGCAGCAGCATGAGGAGTCGGTACGGGGGCCCATGACAGATTACGGGCCTGGCAGCAGCAATGGGAGGCCCGTAATCTGCCAGCACCCTATGACAAAATGGAACCCACCAGCAGTGTGAGGAGATCTGAAAGTGGCACATGGCAGAGTGTGGCGATGGAGACAGCAGCAATGGGAGGCCGTACAGGGACCCATGAGACACTCTGGACCTGGCAGCAGCATGAGGAGGCGGTACAGGGGCCCATGACAGATTACGGACCTGGCAGCAGCATGAGGAGGCGGTACGGGTCCCATGGCAGATTACGGGCCTGGCAGATGACGACGAGGCTGCCAAGTGCGATCAGCCTCATCATCATCAATTAGGGTCTCCGCCTCACTACTAGCCCCCTCGGCTGCGTGTGGGTCAGGAGACAGACCTGTCTCTAGACCGGCTACCGAGCCACTCTCCTCGCCAGTACTTCTTCGCCTGGCTGCTGAAGAGGCGGATGTCTCCCCCCGTTCCTGACCGCCCTCTGTTAGCTCTTCCTCACTGTACAGTGGGGCTGAGCCCACAGCATGCGATACCTCGCTTGGTGAGGGAACACCAAAGGACAGGGGCAGGTAGAGGACACGTGATTTCAGTGGGCTTGCTCCCGGGCCATGCCAACTAACGGTTGTGTCTGACGTACCCACCGACCGTTGGCTGTAGGTGTCAGAGGTGACCTGGGAAGAGGAAGACGACCGAGCCAACCAATCGATGACGGCAGGGTTGTCGGTGGAGACACGACCGCTGGATGACACCGGGAGCACTGGCCTCTGGCTGCGACTAGTGCTGCCTCGACCCCTTCCTCTGCTGCCACGTCTGCTCACTCCTGAAACATTGCCTCCTCTGCCACTCCTCTGCGTGTTGTCTGACATACTCTTTAATTCAACGATTCTGTGTCCCTGAGTAACAATTCTGTGTCCCTGAGTAACAATTCTGTGTCCCTCAGTAACGATTCTGTGTCCCTCAGTAACAATTCTGTGTCCCTGAGTAACAATTCTGTGTCCCTGAGTAACAATTCTGTGTCCCTCAGTAACGATTCTGTGTCCCTGAGTAACAATTCTGTGTCCCTGAGTAACAATTCTGTGTCTGTCCCTGAGTAACAATTTTGTGTCCCTGAGTAACAATTCTGTGTCCCTCAGTAACAATTCTGTGTCCCTCAGTAACAATTCTGTGTCCCTGAGTAACAATTTTGTGTCCCTCAGTAACAATTCTGTGTCCCTGAGTAACAATTCTGTGTCCCTGAGTAACAATTCTGTGTCTGTCCCTGAGTAACAATTCTGTGTCCCTCAGTAACAATTCTGTGTCCCTGAGTAACAATTCTGTGTCCCTGAGTAACAATTCTGTGTCTGTCCCTGAGTACCAATTCTGTGTCCCTGAGTAACAATTCTGTGTCCCTCAGTAACAATTCTGTGTCCCTGAGTAACAATTCTGTGTCCCTGAGTAACAATTCTGTGTCCCTGAGTAACAATTCTGTGTCTGTCCCTGAGTAACAATTCTGTGTCCCTTAGTAACAATTCTGTGTCCCTGAGCAACAATTCTGTGTCTGTCCCTGAGTAACAATTCTGTGTCCCTGAGTAACAATTCTGTGTCCCTCAGTAACAATTCTGTGTCCCTGAGTAACAATTCTGTGTCCCTGAGTAACAATTCTGTGTCTGTCCCTGAGTAACAATTCTGTGTCCCTGAGTAACAATTCTGTGTCCCTCAGTAACAATTCTGTGTCCCTGAGTAACAATTCTGTGTCTGTCCCTGAGTAACAATTCTGTGTCCCTCAGTAACAATTCTGTGTCCCTGAGTAACAATTCTGTGTCTGTCCCTGAGTAACAATTCTGTGTCCCTGAGTAACAATTCTGTGTCCCTCAGTAACAATTCTGTGTCCCTGAGTAACAATTCTGTGTCCCTGAGTAATAATTCTGTGTCCCTGAGTAACAATTCTGTGTCTGTCCCTGAGTAACAATTCTGTGTCCCTCAGTAACAATTCTGTGTCCCTGAGTAACAATTCTGTGTCCCTGAGTAACAATTCTGTGTCTCTCCCTGAGTAACAATTCTGTGTCCCTGAGTAACAATTCTGTGTCCCTCAGTAACGATTCTGTGTCCCTCAGTAACAATTCTGTGTCCCTGAGTAACAATTCTGTGTCTGTCCCTGAGTAACAATTCTGTGTCCCTGAGTAACAATTCTGTGTCCCTGAGTAACAATTCTGTGTCCCTCAGTAACAATTCTGTGTCCCTGAGTAACAATTCTGTGTCTGTCCCTGAGTAACAATTCTGTGTCCCTCAGTAACAATTCTGTGTCCCTCAGTAACAATTCTGTGTCCCTCAGTAACAATTCTGTGTCTGTCCCTGAGTAACAATTCTGTGTCCCTGAGTAACAATTCTGTGTCCCTGAGTAACAATTCTGTGTCCCTCAGTAACAATTCTGTGTCCCTGAGTAACAATTCTGTGTCCCTGAGTAACAATTCTGTGTCCCTCAGTAACAATTCTGTGTCTGTCCCTGAGTAACAATTCTGTGTCCCTGAGTAACAATTCTGTGTCCCTGAGTAACAATTCTGTGTCCCTCAGTAACAATTCTGTGTCCCTCAGTAATAATTCTGTGTCTGTCCCTGAGTAACAATTCTGTGTCCCTGAGTACCAATTCTGTGTCCCTGAGTAACAATTCTGTGTCCCTGAGTAACAATTCTGTGTCCCTCTGTAACAATTCTGTGTCTGTCCCTGAGTAACAATTCTGTGTCCCTGAGTAACAATTCTGTGTCCCTCAGTAACAATTCTGTGTCCCTCATTAACAATTCTGTGTCTGTCCCTGAGTAACAATTCTGTGTCCCTGAGTAACAATTCTGTGTCCCTGAGTAACAATTCTGTGTCCCTCAGTAACAATTCTGTGTCTGTCCCTGAGTAACAATTCTGTGTCCCTGAGTAACAATTCTGTGTCCCTGAGTAACAATTCTGTGTCCCTCAGTAACAATTCTGTGTCCCTGAGTAACAATTCTGTGTCCCTCAGTAACAATTCTGTGTCCCTCAGTAACAATTCTGTGTCTGTCCCTGAGTAACAATTCTGTGTCCCTGAGTAACAATTCTGTGTCCCTGAGTAACAATTCTGTGTCCCTCAGTAACAATTCTGTGTCTGTCCCTGAGTAACAATTCCTTGTCCCTGATTAACAATTCTGTGTCCCTGAGTAACGATTCTGTGTCCCTAAGTAACGATTCTGTGTCCCTAAGTAACGATTCTGTGGCCCTAAAGTCTCTCTGGCCCTAACTCTGTCCCTAATACAGACAGGTCTGTCTCTCTTGAATGACCGCAGGCTAATGGAGAATTGTAAGATGGCCGCAATTTATAGCTCCACCATTACACAGTGCTGGCTGGCTGGCTGCTGATTGGCTAATGCGATCACATGTCATGAATGAATGCATTATGGGTCAGCGTGCCTTGTCTGTGCGCTTTCCCAGAGATCCCCGCTCCGTCGCCACACATGTCGCCGCCATTTTTGGGAAAATTCGATTCGTGCATCCGAAGTTGGCTAATTTTCGGATTCGGCGCGAATCGAATATTTCCCAATATTCAAAACGAATTCCACTTCGCCATGTTCGATTCGCTCATCTCTAATTACAACTATTTGAAGAAGAATGCTTTATATGTGGACTTTAGGAAACGTACCTTGGATTGCTGCTCCTGCTCCCTCTCCCCATCTGGCTTGTGCAGCCATACACATGCTCCAGTACACATGCTTCAGTACACATGCTCCAGTACACATGCTCCAGTACACATGCTTCAGTACACATGCTCCAGTACACATGCTCCAGTACACATGCTCCAGCACAAACTGGGGTTACTCTTATTAGCTAGCCAATTAATATAAAAGATCAGTATTGCCACTGTAAATTTCTTGATTTAGAGTAAAGCGGGGTTCTAGGGTCCACTCCTGTGTTTTTTCCATATTTTTGTCTTGATCTTTACTTTATGCCTTGACTTAAATTTATACGTTTTATCTCCCCAATTAGGAGACTTTTTTTCCTTACAACAAGGTCAATTGAACAGGAAGTGAGGGACATAGTGAGCAATTTAATAGCTTTTTTTTTTATTTAGAAGTTTAACCCCTTCACGCCTAAGGGTAAAACAAATCTAAATGCCTAAGCACAATTTTGCAACATTGACATGTGTTAGTATAACCGTACATATCAGCACAACTACTATGTATATCCAGGTGAATTATACCTTGTTTTTTTCAGGACAAATTGGGCTTTCATTTGGTGGTTAATGGTAATGGATATCTCCTGATTTTTTTTTTATTTTCAACGGAAAACTGGACCAAAATAGTAAAAAAAAATATTTTTTTTTATTTAGCTGTGTGTGTCTTGTTACTACCATAACCTATCACCAAAGAACAACCCAAAAAACATTATACAGCTCTTGACGATCACAGCGATACCATATATGTGTATTTTATGTGTTGTTTGTACCCGTAGTACAGCCCAGAAACAATAGTGCACATTTTGGTTTTGTCTTTTTTTTTTTACCTAAAACACACTGACACTGACATTGACACTAACTACACTGATACCAATTTTTTCTTTAAATCCTGACCTTTGACCCTGACCTTTTGACTTTGACCCTGACCTTGACCCAAACACTAACCCTGGCACTGAACTAGATCAAACCTTGGTCTAGGTATTTTTTCTTTATTTTTTATTTTATTTTTTAATATTTATTTATTTTATTTTTTTTGTTTTTTACAAAATTTTTTTCCCCTCTATGCCAGGAGTTAGAGAGATACAATGTATATTTCTTCTCCATTCATATAGAGATTAAAAAAACAAGGGGGGTGGGCTGTACAGTGACTGATCACTGTGATAGCCAATCAGAGGCTATCACAGTGATCATGTGACCCGGAATCGGGAGCCGCGGGTCCCGATCGTCAGAACGGGACCCGGTGCTCTCAGTGACACCGCGGTCTTTGTGCTGGGAGCGTGCTGTGCTGTGCACTCCCAGCACAAAGACAGGTACACACATATGCAGCCCCACGGAAAAAAGCCCAGTACTGTGAGGCCGCGTATTTGTGTTACGTCGGCATCAAGGGGTTAAATTAGTTAAGATCTTTAGCATGTTTTTACTGCTGTCTGTGGCCTTTCCTGAGAGATTTCTGCTTACTCCCTGTTCCAGAGACAGTGGTCACTGTCACAAATCCACACCAAAGGCAGTCTAGTCTAGCAATTGGCACACCCTTCTAGGATTCCTCCAGCTATTCTACAAGCTAGAACCCGGGTGTTAATCACTCTTCCACTGTCCACACACCCCCACACCAGACACACCACAAACGGTAGCTTGCCACCACCCAACAGTTTGTCCGCAGACTGGTCTGCTGGGCACCCACACACACACAGATCTCCGTCTGGCAGACCTGCTACCTTGCAACCTGCATTCAATCTGCCAACGCGCAATGCAATTGCATACAGATAGGCAATGAACTTGACCGAGCATATAAAGACACTGCAATACAATGCAATCTCTCCGTAGATATAAGCCCAAGCTTAACTACCCAGAAGTCACTTATTAATTTTATGATTTAATATCCCAAAAGTGGCCAGTGCATAAAATATGTGCAAAGAAAAAACAGTTACAGAAAATGCAAAAAGACACACAATTGGCTATTGACTATAAAATAAAAGGGAATAAAAACAGAAATAACATTTTTACCAAGAGTTATCCTGCAACTGGAGTAAGTCAGGGAAAGTCCACGATCCGCCAATCAATAGAACTGGCTCCGTAGGAATTATTATTATTATTATACAGTATTTATAAAGCATCAACAGTTCGCTCAGAACTGTACATTACAAAGGGAGATAGAACATGCGACAGTACAATAACAATACAATGCAATACATGAGGGGTTCGAGGGCCCTGCTCCTTGGAGCTTACAATCTAGGAGGGAGGGGATAGTGATACAGGATTAGATAGCTGTGGGGGATGGAGTGGTAGGGAGAGTGGAGGAGGTCGGCAAATTAGCAGGGGGTGGGGTAGGCTTCCCTCAAGAGGTGGATTTTTACGGTGCGCCTGAAGGAGAGGAGAGTAGGTGACAGTCTGATGGGTTGGGGTAGGGAGTTCCAGAGGATGGGTGACACCCTGGAGAAATCCTGGAGGCAAGCATGGGAGGAGGAGACCAGGGAACTAGAGAGAAGGAGGTCTTGTGAGGAGCGGAGTGTGGGGTGGTACTTGGATATTAGGTCGGTGATGTATCACCCTGTCCATATCTCAGGTCCTCAATTTATGGGAATATGGACGTAGACTGGACATTAGCCCTTGGCCAATCAACTCTGGGGGGTGTTCCTGTACCAGCCCACAGGACATTCTGGGTACTGAAATGCCTAAAGTCGATTGGACCAGGAATGGTTTGAATCACCAAGTCAGGGATTGAATTTCCGACACTAGTGCATCAGTCCGATCGCGACAGTACCAACCACTTTCAGCTGTCACAATCAGGCACCATATAACCATTTTCTGCATTTCTCTGGGATTCTACATAGGCTACAAATACAGTTTTACATGCAGATGTAGCCTACAGTGTGTTCAATCATAAGGAAGTATTTTCATCTCTCTGCAACTAATATTTTAGCTTTTATGAGAGATTAATTATATTCCTTTGATCTGTGTATATACGTCAAAGCTCTCAGACACATCGGAACCACCTCTGGTCTCCCGCTGTGTCATGAAGCCAAACTGTCTAGAGCCTTTTCCTTCCAGATTTCCAGAAGGTGACAAATCTTATTGGCATCCAGGTGTCACCTCCAGTCTAGAGGACTCTGTGTCTCTTCAGATGCTAATTGGTGACCATCAGGGGCGGACTGACCATTTGGAAACTCGAGCACTGCCCAAGGGCCCGGGGTCAGTAGGGGGCCCCATGAGATGCCCCTGGTACCTTTATAGTAGGCTTTTTTGAGTTTGGGCAAGGACACAGGGGCCCCATGATCCCCTATTGCCTGTGAGCCCCATGAGTTGTCAGTCCGCCCCTGGTGACCATATGTCTCTGACTTAATTCTGAACACATCTTATATTATTATAACATGGACTGAAGCTAAACCTACATTGTCATATTTCTACAGATCACATCTCAGCTGCTCAAATCTTACATGTATGTTACAGTCACCAACACAGGAAGTAAGGGGGCAGCCCACTTTAGGAGTCATTGGGGTTGATTTACTAAAGGCAAATTGACTGTGCACTTAGCAAAGTGCAGTTGCTCCAGAGCATAGTAAATGAGCAGAAGCTCTGTTGACATCCATCATCCAATCACATGCAAGCAAAAATGCTGTCTTTTTTTATTTTCCCTGCATGTGATTGGTTCTTCTTTGCAAAATGAAGCTTTACCTCATTTACTAAGCTCTGGAGCAACTGCACTTTGCAAAGTGCAAGGTCTATTTGCCTGTAGTAAATTAACCCCATTATGTGGAGTGTGTTCAAGTAAAGTTTGCTTGGGCCTAATTTATTGATGTGTATAGTGAGGGGGAACATGTGTTCACATCAAACATTCAACCATGTGAAGAGGGTTTTAGGTATTCACAGGTGTGCACATTACACTCCAGAAATTCAGTCAGTGGTTCACTTTACTAAACTAGATCATTACCTGTATAATACTGTACCAGTGTGCCATTATAAAATTGTCTCTATTAGCTACAATGACTAATTGACAACTCAATTGTCTGGGCCCAGTCTGCTCTACACACATAATACAAAGAGGTATAGGTGGCTTGGTATTATGGGTGGAGGTAGGTGGCCAGGTAGTGGTGGTAAACCCTTTGTGTTTAGTGCCTGGATTCCAAAGAGGGTGCCATGGGGATGTCTGGGTGGCAAGAGAGAGTTATTAGTCTAAGGAGGAACAATGCTGCATATCTAAATTTCAAATTCACTTTATGTACTGATTTATTCATATTTAACTGCATACAACATACCCTGAAGACTATTAAAGTTTGCCTTGGGATACTATGAGTCACAATGTGCATTATCATTATTCACAGCTTAAAGTATCTTTTTTTTGCATTTTTGTAGTGTGATGCTTGCAAGGATAACGTATTCCTTATGCAGTAACCGTACTGAATAAAATCTGTTTTCATTTAGCTGAAATCTGTATAATGTTGATACAAAACCACATCACAGGGGACTCTCTTATATGTCTGTAGTTAGTATGTGTATTATCATATTATCCAACCATTGCACTGTACTGAGTGTAAAGTGGTTCTAAATGCTACATTAATGTAAACAAGCTTCCTGTTCCCCCTGCGCCCCTCCATAACACTTACCTGAGTCCTGTATTGATCCAGCACTGTGCCCACCTGCAGGTTTTCTCTCCCCTCTTCCTGCTCTCACAGACTGCACTGACAACAGCAGGAACCATTGGCTCTTGCTCCTGTCAATCAATTCCTGAGCCAAGAGAGCTGGGGCCAAACCGTGCTGTGTGTGTCTATGGATGCACACAGCCATGCTCAGGAGCTTGCCCGCACGTGTGCCCCCATAGCAAACGACTTGTTATGAGGGCTCACAGAAGAGAATGAGTGGACAGAGCCGGCGGGGGACCCCAGAAGAGGCAGAATGGGGTTGCTCTGTGCAATACCATTGCACAGAGCAGGTAAGTATAGCATCTTTTTTACTTTAATAACAAACAAAGGTTTACAATTACGTTACTATGTGGGCTGGAATTGCTGACCTCCTCCTGAAGATGATGGTTGCCCAGAAAAGGCTTTACACTTTTCTCTATCTTTTGTGGTCTGCACATATGTCTCTGAACAGTGGCTCAGAAAATGTTAAAGCTTGTATGCAGAGCCAGATCATCCACAAAGCAGGAGCCTTTGGCCTTGTGGATCCCAAGGATCCAAGCTACACCCTTCATGCTCCTACTGTAAAAAAGGCATTAGTCAAATTGGTCAAAGCAATGCATCAGCTTACCACTTTACAAGGGAGGAAGCACTTACGGCATTCTCTCTGTGCCATTACAATCAACAGTTCAGTGACTGATTTTACTGGGGAGCTAGAACTGTTCTTTAAACAGAACATGAGTTTTAACTAGATTTTAAAGCTGAACTCTGGAATTTAGGAAAAAAATAAGTTTGCAGTGGGCCCTTGCACTGCAAGGGTTACATACAGTGGTGGACTGACAACTCATGGGGCCCTCGGCCAATAGGGGATCATGGGGCCCCTGTGTCCTTGCCCACACTCAAAGCACACCCAAAAAAGCCTATAAAAGGTACCAGGGGCATATCATGGGGCCCCCTACTGACCCCGGCCCCTCGGGCAGTGCCCGAGTGCTCGAATGGTCAGTCCGCCCCTGGTTACATACTAGTTAAGTCTAGGAGTAGATCAATAAGCTGTAACACTTCCTTATTTCTTGCTCTTCTCTTCTTGTCAATGTCCTAGGTTGTGGAAAGCAATCAATTGCACAATGTGTCTCCTCTGCCCACAATTTCATAAAAATTCATTTTGCCCAAATAACAAAATCTTAATCTCTCTCCCTTTTTTAATCTCTCTGTTCTGACTTCCTGCTCCAACTTTTCTTACACCCTTGATTCATGCCCCTACTTCATGTTGGGCGTGATACTTATCCTGTAGACAAGAAATTAGCCTTTAACCCTTTGACCCACTTCACTAATCCATACATCGACATCACTTCATTCATGTCCCTACACCACTGATATGTTTAGGATGGCCATTCGTTTCTACAGTGTGTGTGTGTTTTCTGAATTCAGAGTGTAAGCTGAGGCACCTGTTGAGCCAGAGGAAGCAGGTAACTCACTCCACTGGGTCCCACTTAATATACAGAGGTCACGTAGGTTCACTCACCTACTGTGAGTGGTGAGCAGAACCCTCTGAGATTTGTGCGCCTATAAACCTTCCGCAAGCATGGTGTGCTGTGACATGGGGCAGGACTGCAAGCCCACTCATCATGCTCCTGGCCTCTAGTGACAACTACAGATGTCTGTGCCAGGGATACCAAATGCTTCAGGTCTGAAGACTTGTGTGGTTCCAGGATAGCACCTCTTCTTGCCTATCCACCACTGGCCCCAAGCTAGACCTGGTTTGTGTTATCGTTGGTTACACCAGGATTCCCTTCACCAAGGGGGAGTTACTAGGGGAAACTCGGCCTGATTCTTCCCCACAGTTTGTTTTCCCAACACTCAGCCACAAGGTTACTAGAATCCAGATATGAAACAAGAAGCAGCCAGAGCTGGTCCAATGCAATTTTATTGCAAATGTCACAGTTCCATAAACACAGTAAATGTGTCTTCAGTATCAAGTGATATAGTCTCCACATATTATCTCACTCCTCTCTGCATAGCATCCCCCACTCAGATAAATGCAGTAAGTCTTTGTGAGAATGGTGGTGTACCTTTATGCCCAGCTCCAGGGAACCCCTCCAAATGGAAGTAAGAACGATAAATCTCAGTCTCTAGATATTGCTCTCACCCAAGGCTCTCCCTCTTCCCATAGCCAGCAACTACTCTGAGTTACGCTTCTTCCCAGGTATTTAAAGAATCCTGCCAGGATGGAAATGAAATCATCCTCCATCTTTGAAGGATGTAAAAGAGAAACACTTTTAAGTGGGCCATACAGTGAATCCAATTTCAACCTGCCTACAAAGATGTATACGTTTCTCTTTAATTGTCCTTGGATTCTACCTTGTGCCCTATGTAGCCTCCTCATACACAGCTCCATTCACTCCCGGTCACAAGAGCAACTCCCTCAAGAGTTGGTTCTGGCCAGCTCAGTGGATTGCTTAAAAAAAGGCCTGGATTCTTTCTTGGATACACAGAATATAACTGAATACTAACATTTATATGTAAAGTTGATCCAGGGAATATATGATTGCCTCTCAGGGGATCAGGAAGGATTTTTTTCCCCTGCAGGAACAAATTGGATGATGCCTTGCTGGGTTTTTTGCCTTCCTCTGGATCAGCTGTGGGTGTAGGATTATAACTTTTTAAAAAAAAATTTTAATGGTGGAACTGGATGGACTTTTCTCTTTTTAGCCAGACTAACTATGTAACTATGTAATGTCACCAGACAGGAACCTGCGCCTAAAGGCAGAGCACAGGGCGCAAAGGACAACCTACATCCCTTGAAAAATGCTGCCCAAGGCAAAACCTTAATTTGCTTTGCAGTAAATACTCCCCCTTACAGTGCTAGTACTGCATACTATCACATTATGACAGACTTGACAGACTTACCTGTCAATGAATGCCCGCCAGCTCTGAGCTGTCAGTGCAGGGTCACTTCCTTTTTCACTCAGTCTTCCTTCTGGGTTCTGTTCATCCATTTGAATGGCCAGGCCACAATGACATCACTGCTGCATGACTCTGAGCTCACAGCATTATACTTCTGGGAATGGAGATGACACGATGAGCAGTACTGAAGACTGGCCACCATCAACATTGGGGTAGAAGCAACATTAGCAGCCAGGAAACAGATTTAAGGATTTTTTTAAACATTGGTACGTAAGAGTGATACAGGGAAGGAGACAAGGACAACGTGAGTAGTTTTTTCAAAAAGTAGTTCTGCTTTAAACATAAAAACTTTTTTTTTACATCAGCCTTTCTCAACCCTTTCAACACAGAGGAACCCTTGAAATACCTTCTGGTCTCAGGGAAACCCTGCTAAAAATGACTATATCTGCAACTCATGATACATTAGTGTGAGGGTCGGTGGAAAGAATTATCCTTACACTTGTAGTCATTGGAAAGAATTCACCCTTATGGATTGCTAAAGGGGTCAGTGTGAATTTATCTGAGTGGAAGAAATATCTCATTGCTAAAGAAACCCCTAGCAACCTGTGGAGGAACCCTGGTTGAGAATCCCTGTTTTACACAAAATTACAAATATTATTTCATAAACATTCCAACAAAGATACTTAATTCTCTTCCTACACCTCCAGAACATGTTTGCATTAATATTATACAGCACATTGATCTTCTCTAGAGGTAAATATACAATTAGCTTTACTACATACAGCAGGAACAATATTTCTCAATATTTTATTTGTATCCATTTCACTAAATTAATTTATGATTTATGTGTAGCTGTTTCTTTTTCTGCATCCTTTCCCAGTAATTTTATCAAATTGTCCATTGATGTCTTTTGGTGGTTTTTCCTATATCACATGCATGTATTACAGATTATACCCAGGGGAGCTTATTTGCAATTATGTAAACTGCACATTTGATGAGTATTTCTTACTGTCATTTAGCTTCTGGCTATAAAGGTGGCACTAAACTCAGCTTCAACCGCTTCTCTAAAGCTTCTTTATATATGCAGCAACTGACAAACGCATATGTTTATGAATGTGAAGCATATGCAGTAATTACTTCAGGTAGATTGTATTATCATTGTTATTATTCAGATTGTGTGGCGTTTTGCAAAATAAAGCAAGACAGTAAAATTACAATACAATTTAAGAGAAGAGTGTTAGGAGGACCCTGCTCGTGAGAGCTTACAATCTAAAGACTAGCTGCATACATTCCATTCAAAAGGCTGTCCACTAATGTTTCAGCTTTACAGATAGTCCATGAAAATCCAGCTGTTCTTGGTGACATATATTCCCTAGATTCTTTGTCCTACCTCTCTTCCAAAGCAGTGTAGCCATCACCAACATGTTTCCACACTCACAATCCAAGCTGAGCTCTAATTATATCAATTAAAAAAACACAATTAAATCAAGTAATCATAAATATATATATATATATATATATATATATATATATATATATATATATATTTTATAGAAATGGCATAAGAAGCTGAATTTGTCTTCAAAACAGCATCTTGTAATTCCCTGTATATCATCACTCAGGCTAGGAGAAAAATCAGTTGCATTTCAAGCACGTTAGGCTCTAGTGTATTGCACAGTGCTGTCCAGCTAACAATGAGCGCTTCATGAATGGAAGAGAGCAGAGTGATGATCTCATCAGTGTACTGTTGCTTCTTTAGTTGCCCGATCACAGATTTGGTCCTAGGCCAAGATAAATTGCTCAGCTGCAATGTGGTCTGTAGAGAGATCTCATCTAATTCATACCAGTGGCTGCCTTACAACACTGAGGCTGGTGTCCAGTGTGGTGCAGTGGGATCAATGCAGTGCCGATGTGCCAGTTGTGGCACATTGTACTGTACACTTTTTTTATTAAACCGACTTTATTGAAAGGTCACATAGTGACATTTCATTAAGTTGTATCGGGCACCAGGAGGTACGAGGCAGTGCATTACCTCGCACTGCACTGCATTGAACAAAGTACAACCTGCTGTCTTTTTTTTATCTACACACCACCACTGTGGTGTCTACTGGGCACAAGGAATATAAGGCATTTTGTCGTGAGACTGCCCTGAAATAGCCACCCATCACACCACATCTGATGTGAATGGACCCTCAAAGAGTACAGGAGCTGGTTGTGCTGCAATGGATTCCAACAACCCTACCAAGGGATTCATCAGTCTTTTCAGTCTTTATTTTGATGCAAGCACCCTTATCACCCAGTACAGCCAGTCCAGGATATATCACTGTAGGACATGTAAAGCCTAAGTGGATGACATTCAGTTTGCTAAAACAGTGTGCATCTTAAACAACTGCCATTTTCAAATATAATACTTGCTACCTCCTTTCTCAGGGCTTCTGATCTCCTTTTTGGTGGCCTTACATGCTTCCAGTTTATAATCCGATCAAAGGAAATCAAATGGGCAAGCAATCAATAAAGGTACAAACAATCAATAAAGCTACATTTTCGATCATGCCTGGCCAATGCTCCTGGAAGCTGGAAAACATTGAAATAGACAATACTATCTCCAATTGCTTCTGGGCCCTTCACCGGGTTTCTGGCCTAATGCATTGTGAAAATAGGAGATCGGTCGCTTGACACTGGTGTCATTCAGAGAATACTTAGCATTTTCTCAATGAATGCAAAGCGTTCTCTGATGTTATTATCCATCTATTTATCCTTCTATCTCTGTCATCTATCTAACTTTCGTCATGTGCATCATAGATAGTTCATACCTATCTCTTCCTCTCCCTTTCTCTAGCCCGGTTTTCCAGTTCAATCAGTTGAAAGTTAATATCCTTTTATACAGTTCTTTAAATATTTAAAATTGCCCAGAGGTGAAAATTTGTGATTAAACTCTAAAAGTATTCCACAACCACAATCATTTGAATCTATCTAGCACAAGTTAAACAGTAGGAATAAAACATTTATTGTGATGGTATGGTTGCTATCACACAATTCTCTGTCTCCTCCAAGAAGAACAGTATTTTAGCAGCCAGAACAGCACTCTATTGAAACTCTTATCCCTTAAACTGTCCATATCCAAACGTCCTCCTAATGTTCCACAAAGTCTGTACTAATTAGACTGGCTGGGAAGGGGTTAACATCTCAGGTAATCAAGGGGATAAATGTGTGCGTAACTATGTGTAAGATGTGCTTGCTTTTTACTAAATATCTCTGTTTCTTCTCCCTGTTTTGCAGGGAGAGAAAGAGAGAGATCATTTTCTCTGTACAGAGCCCTGTATTGATTGTCAACACAGGGCTTCAGGCTATGATTGGACACAACAGGTCCTGGCCATAAATCATTGGCCGGGACCTGCTGACAAACTCCTACTGTGTACAATCACAATGGGAGTCGGCGGACGCGCATTCACCCTGTACCAGGATTAGCCCAGCGATGTACCTGTACTTTAATGTAGCTGTACGGGTCACCCATCCATAGTACATTGTGGGCAGGCAGTCAGCATGTGGCTATATGAGCATTTGGTATAAGTGATTATTTATTTTTAAAGATAGTTCAGTTGTGTCCTGAAAAAGCAGAAGAGAATATCTGCGAAACGCGAAATGGAAATCTCTGGTCCATGCCATCATTAGAGATGAGCGAATCGAACATGACGAAGTGGAATTCGTTTCGAATATTAGGAAAAATTCGATTCGCGCCGAATCCGAAAATTAGCAAACTTCGGATGCACGAATCGAATTTTCCCCGATCGGCCGATTTTCATCCCTTCTACAGCCGGCAAAAAGTGTCCCTGCAGAGAGCTCCGCTATTTCTGACAGTTCTCTGACAGTTCCTTCACATGTACAGCGGTTGAAACATTGTATCTATTTGTTTCCATTTAGGATACAGATGTTTTTATTCGGAAACAAATAGATACAATGTTTCAACCGCTGTACATGTGAAGGAACTGTCAGAGAACTGTCAGAAATAGCGGAGCTCTCTGCAGATACACTTTTTGCTGGACTGGAATTCTTCTTATTTTCATCCTACTTCTTCTTCTTCTTCTTCATCCTCATCCTCTTCTTCTTCTTCATCCTCATCCTCTTCTTCTTCATCCTCTTCTTCTTCATCATCCTCATCCTCTTCTTCATCCTCATTCTCTTCTTCTTCATCCTCATCCTCTTCTTCTTCATCCTCATCCTCTTCTTCATCATCATCTTCATCCTCTTCTTCTTCTTCTTCTTCTTCTTCTTCATCCTCATCCTCCTCTTCTTCTTCTTCATCATCATCCTCATCCTCCTCTTCTTCTTCTTCTTCTTCTTCTTCCTCACCATCATCCTCTTCTTCTTCATCCTCATCCTCTTCTTCATCCTCATCCTCTTCTTCTTCTTCTTCTTCTTCTTCTTCTTCATCCTCATCCTCTTCTTCTTCTTCTTCTTCATCCTCATCCTCTTCTTCTTCTTCTTCTTCCTCATCCTCATCCTCTTCTTCTTCATCCTCATCCTCTTCTTCTTCCTCTTCTTCTTCTTCTTCATCATCCTCATCCTCTTCTTCTTCTTCTTCTTCTTCTTCTTCTTCTTCTTCTTCTTCTTCTTCTTCTTCCTCACCATCATCCTCTTCTTCTTCATCCTCATCCTCTTCTTCATCCTCATCCTCTTCTTCTTCTTCTTCTTCATCCTCATCCTCTTCTTCTTCTTCTTCTTCCTCATCCTCATCCTCTTCTTCTTCTTCTTCATCCTCATCCTCTTCTTCTTCTTCTTCATCATCCTCATCTTCTTCTTCATCATCATCCTCATCTTCTTCTTCTTCTTCTTCTTCTTCTTCTTCTTCTTCTTCTTCCTCATCCTCTTCTTCTTCTTCTTCTTCTTCTTCTTCCTCATCCTCATCCTCTTCTTCTACTTCTTCTTCCTCATCCTCATCTTCTTCTTCTTCTTCTTCTTCTTCTTCTTCTTCTTCTTCATCCTCATCTTCTTCTTCTTCATCATCCTCATCCTCTTCTTCTTCTTCTTCTTCTTCTTCATCCTCATCCTCTTCTTCTTCTTCTTCTTCCTCGTCCTCTTCTTCTTCTTCCTCATCCTCTTCTTCTTCTTCTTCTTCTTCTTCTTCTTCTTCTTCTTCTTCTTCTTCTTCTTCTTCTTCCTCATCCTCATCTTCTTCTTCTTCTTCTTCTTCATCCTCATCTTCTTCTTCTTCTTCTTCTTCTTCATCCTCATCCTCTTCTTCTTCTTCTTCTTCTTCATCCTCATCCTCTTCTTCTTCTTCCTCATCCTCTTCTTCTTCTTCTTCTTCTTCTTCATCCTCATCCTCTTCTTCTTCATCCTCATCCTCTTCTTCTTCATCATCCTCATCCTCTTCTTCTTCTTCTTCTTCATCCTCATCCTCTTCTTCTTCATCATCATCATCCTCATCTTCTTCTTCTTCTTCTTCTTCTTCTTCTTCTTCATCATCCTCATCCTCACCATCATCCTCTTCTTCTTCTTCTTCATCCTCATCCTCTTCTTCATCCTCATCCTCTTCTTCTTCTTCTTCCTCATCCTCTTCTTCTTCTTCTTCTTCTTCTTCTTCTTCTTCATCCTCATCCTCTTCTTCTTCTTCTTCTTCTTCATCATCCTCATCCTCACCATCATCCTCTTCTTCTTCTTCATCCTCATCCTCTTCTTCATCCTCATCCTCTTCTTCTTCTTCTTCTTCACACTCATCCTCTTCTTCTTCTTCTTCTTCTTCTTCTTCCTCATCCTCATCCTCTTCTTCTTCTTCTTCATCCTTATCCTCTTCTTCATCCTCATCCTCTTCTTCTTCTTCTTCATCATCCTCTTCTTCTTCTTCTTCTTCATCCTCATCCTCTTCTTCTTCATCCTCATCCTCTTCTTCTTCATCCTCATCCTCTTCTTCTTCTTCATCCTCATCCTCCTCTTCTTCTTCTTCTTCTTCATCATCCTCTTCTTCTTCTTCTTCCTCACCATCGTCCTCTTCTTCTTCTTCATCCTCATCCTCTTCTTCATCCTCATCCTTTTCTTCTTCTTCTTCATCCTCATCCTCTTCTTCTTCTTCTTCTTCCTCATCCTCATCCTCTTCTTCTTCTTCTTCTTCATCCTCATCCTCCTCTTCTTCTTCTTCTTCTTCATCCTCATCCTCATCCTCTTCTTCTTCTTCATCCTCATCCTCTTCTTCTTCTTCTTCCTCATCCTCTTCTTTTTCATCCTCTTCTTCCTCTTCTTCTTCTTCATCCTCTTCTTCATCCTCTTCCTCTTCTTCTTTTTCTTCTTTTTGTCTTCCTCTTGCAGGTCACTGCTCATGCGCAGATTTTTTATCGGCAAAAAATCGTCCGATTTGCCCACTATTGCCGCGAAAATCGGCCGATCGGCAAAATCGGCCGATTTTTTTTCCAACTTTACAGAAAAAAAAAACGGCCAAAATACCGAAAAACGGCCGACCAAATAGCCCACTAACGATCCGAAAATCGGCCGATTTTATTTTCGGCCGAAAAATCGGCCAATTTTCGACCCATCTATGGCCTGCATTAGGGCCACAGAGACTTTAGGGCCACAGAATCGTTACTCAGGGACACAGAATCGTTACTCAGGGACACAGAATTGTTACTCAGGGACACACAATCGTTACTCAGGGACACAGAATCGTTACTCAGGGACACAGAATCGTTACTTAGGGCCACAGCTATCAAAGAATCGAAAATTTAAAGTGACATACACCCTTTTTTTTTTTGGTGGCTGTCGTGCACAGTTGGTGCTGCAGTTTGCCGATTGTGCAAAATAAACTGACTTTCTGCTTCACAACCACTATTGTACGTTCAAAGAGTTAAATCCATTTACACGCCGGCTGGCGGTAATATTTTTTGGGTGATTAGTGCATTCCAGTGACACAAACGTACAGTTTCCAGCCAACGGCAAGCTGCAATTGACCGATTGTGTACAATAAACTGACTTTCTGCTTCACAACCACTATTGGCCTTCAATTGAAGCTGCTTCCGCTCCGCCACTCTGCCATTGGACTCTTGATAGTCGTCTCCCCACACTGCTGCTGGGGGGACTTTTTAACCTAGGCCTGTGTATGGCCTTCAATTGAAGCTGCTTCTGCTCCGCCACTCTGCCATTGGACTCTTGATAGTCGTCTCCCCACACTGCTGCTGGGGGGACTTTTTAACATAGGCCTCTGTATGGCCTTCAATTTAAGCTGCTTACGCTTCGCCACTCTGCCATGGGCCCCTGTACCGCCTCCTCATGCTGCTGCCAGGTCCAGAGTGTGTCATGGGTCCCTGTATGGCCTCCCATTGCTGCTGTCTCCATCGCCACACTCTGCCATGTGCCACTTTCAGGTCTCCTCACACTGCTGGTGGGTTCCATTTTGTCATAGGGTGCTGTATGGCCTCCCATTGCTGCTGCCTCCACCGCCACACTGTGGCTCCACACTCTGGTTTTGGCCCCGTGACTGCCCAAATGAGTGAAGTGTGCGGTGATTCTAAGATCGACGGCACTCATCTGCATGTCATACTGACTGACAGTATTATTTCTCTTCCCCAGCAGACTCCAAGGGCATTTAAATTAAAGGTACAGTGTTCTGCACTAATATAAAGGCTCTCTGAAGCCTAGAAACCCTTTTAATAAGTTAAATTCGCAGCGAATAAATTTGCATCGAATCGAATTTATTCCGCAAATTCGGCGAATCAGCCGAATCGAATTTTTGAATAATTCGCTCATCTCTAGCCATCATTAACAAAAAAATGTGCTGATTGCACAGTATGCATCATTATTGGATTGAGGTATGAATGTATGATTATATTAATAGCTAATGGGCCCTGGAACGGGATATCTGTACACCTGAGACACAAAATTGCTTCAGAGGAAAGAGTTTACAGTAAACAGTGCAATCTCCAGTCAATCTGATGCCTTGCAGAAGGGAGGTAGGAGGAGGAATGAGTAGGGGAGTGTCTTGCCATCCTAGACTACAGGGCTGTGTGTTTCAATTGATGCACTCAGTGTAGGGAGATGCAACTCTAGTTCCTGCATCCAACGGTGGCTCTATAGGATGCTAAAAGAAAAAGGAGCCACCCTGAAACAGGAAATCTGGGGCAGTGGTCATGGCATCAGCTTAAACTGGAACATAAGCAAGGTTTAAAGTACACAGTAAAGTGAACTTAAGCCGACTTTAGGGTCTCTGCTCTGGCATCTATGTCCCCCATTTGGTGTATTCCACTGGAGGGGCATGTCAGGCCAGGAGTCTGCCCTGACTCCATATAATCCGCAGAACAAGGAGTCTAATGGCAGGAATACACGGTAAGAAAATCATCTGACGACCAATCGGCGTTCGATCGTTGGTCGAAGTCGTGGCCCTCATTAACCAATCGAAAAAAAATTGTACGTCAAGCAATATGCAGTGTTGACGTATTTCGTGCAAGTGGAAGTGATGCAGTGTGCGTGTGACCTTGTAGCAACGCCCTTCCACCCAGAACAAGCGTTCAATGTCCTGCCTCCCAGAGCGAGCGATTGGACATAAATCCTTGGAATTAATTCGATTTATGGATCCTTGGACATTTGGACATAATTGGAATAAATTGGATTTATGGATCTTTGGACATAAACATCCGGGTCATCTTCGGTTTCCGCTCATGTGTGATAGTGCTTCATAGATTTTTTTCGAATGACCGTCATACCACCGCATAGAAAATTGGTTGTTCGCATGCAAAACAACATTTTTCACTGTTGTTCAACTGGATTTTCATTCACAATATTGTTATCGATTATAACATCCTGGTCATCAACGAAGAGAAAGTCGGTTGATCATTTAATCAACAAAATTTTTCGTACGATTTTCCTACCGTGTATTTCTGGCTTAAGCCTCCATGACTAAGCCCCATGGGTGGGGCGAAACAGGTCAGGGGCCTGCATGGAGTTGGAGTTAGGCTGAGGCTGCTATCACTTATCACATGCTGGGCTTGTATGATGTGTGGTGCCTGACATTGTTTTCTCCTTGTCCTAAGGATTAAAGTAGTGTAAAGTGATAATAAAGGTTTATTTACAAAAAAAAAAATACCAAACATGTCATACTTACCTGCTGTGTGCAATGGTTTAGCACAGAGCAGCGCCGATCCTCTTCTTCTTGGATCCACTGCTCGAGCTCCTGGCTCCTCCCCCTTGACGAGTGCCTCTATTAGCAAACTGCTTGCCATGGGGGCACTGGAACATTTTGCTCCTGAGCCCCGCACTATGTGTTCATAAGACACATAAAGCCAAGGCTCACCCCCACATTTTTTTTTGCATTTGCAATCATGAACTGTATTGTGTGTGTATATTAGGGATGAGCACAACAGAGCCATTCATATCCAGCTCACTGCTACCATGACAATCACATGGTTTACTAATTTTTCCAGTACCCCTAGAAAGAAATAAAGTGGCAGCTGTCACTGTCATGGCTTTGTTGTTAAAAATATTATTCAATAGCATGGTGATCACACGGCTTTGTTTATAAACAAAAGGCACATCAGTGACAAAGGATTGTTTATCAACAAAGTCATGTCAGTGACAACTGCCACTGTATTTCTTTTTACGTGCACTCAAAGTGCACCTTGCAAGAAATAACTAACTTTAAGTTGTATTGTCTCCCGTTATATTGTAAAGCGCTGAGCAAACTGTTGGCGCTATATAAATCCTGTATAATAATAATAATAATAATAAGTTGTTATAAAAAAAAGATAATAAAAATTTAAAGGTTAACTCCACTTTCATGGGAGAAAAAAAAAACGCAAGTACAAAAAAATATATAGCATATACAATTACTACACAAGTCATATTGTAGATGGAATACTATTAAAATTGACCTTTCCTTTTCCATCTGCGGTGCTGTAATTTTCTATAAAATCCAATGCGATATGGCAACCTTGAGGTGTTCTGTACATAGATGGTGCATGGAACACCCCCCAGAAATGTCATTTCCTGCTTGTGTGATTGGCTCACTGATTTCCCATAAGTGACATTTTACGCATCCTCTGTAACAAAATTGTCATTTAGAGAGAGATACTCCCAAAGGGTTAGCTGATTGATAATGAAAGTTGCTCCCATTCAGACTGACTTTGCACATGGACATAGAAAAACAAACAGCTACTTCTTCAGAGCAATAAAAGTCAGGAAATTGCACCAACATTTGTTAAAATCCCTGCAATATACATTTTTTGCTGTTAAAATAGGAGCTCTTGTAGAGATTTCTTAAAACATGGACTCTTTGGATGCAACATACCCACCCTGCTATACCAACAGGCAGTTTTACATTGCTATAATTATAGAGGCTCCATAGCCCGTGTTTGAGCAGTTTTTACGTCCCCCCTTTGACTCTTTCCCCCCCTCCCCTTTTTTTTCTTTGTTTCTTCTCTCTTCATTGGCTCTCCCGCAGGGACGATTTGCGGTTTATTCTATGTATCCCTTGGTTCAATTATATACTCTGTGTATTTCATATGCTAATATTCCTCTCACCAATGCCTGATCCAGTGCATTAGGCATATGGATCCTCCTCTGTTCCTTACACTGATTCACTGATACAATATGGTCAATGTACTTCCTGACACACCATCCACTTTGTCACTCCTGTTTACACGATAGCAGTTGTAATTGTACCTTCTAAAAGCAAAATTCTTCAATAAAAAATTATTGAAAGGAAAAAGAAGCTCTTGAAACACTATTAAACAATATAGACAATATTTAAAGGTCAATGAGGGGGATTTGTAAAGAATGATATAAGCATAATGCTTGCACCACTCTTCTAAAAAGTAAAAATTGGAGCATATGCTGCTCCTAACTAACAAAAGGGTGCAAGCCAAAAAGGGAAGTTCCGCTTTAAGTACTGGTCCCCCACTCCCCATGAGGAATTGGCACCTTTAGGAAGTGGGTACTCGATTTTGACATTAATGGCTGTGCGTTGAGTTATTTTGAGGGGACAGCAAATTTACACTGATATAAAAGCTGAACTCTCACTACTTTACATTGTAGCAAAGTGTCATTTCTTCAGTTTTGTCACATGAAAAGATAGAATAAAATATTTACAAAAATGGGAGGGGTGTACTCACTTCTGTGAGACACTATATATATATATATATATATATATATATATATATATACACTGTATACACACACACACTCTTTTTATACCAGTATGATACCTATAAAAACTAAAAGGAAATAAAACATTATTTTCTACTGTAGCACCCTCTAGCTTAGCTAGGTAGGATTTTTGGCAGAGTAGCAGCCTGGGATGAGTCAGTCTGGGAGTGAGGCAGGAGTTCAGCTCAGGACAGGCTGGGAGGCTCTACAGGTCAGGGCTTTTGGAGCCCTCCCACCCTTCCAGAAACTCAGAGAACTTTCTAGAAGAGGGGCGGAGGAGGGGAGGAAGTCTAGATCTGTATGTTTAACCACCTGCCGCCTGCCATATAGTACAACGACGGGTGCAAGGTGGTTCTCTCGTTCTGGATGACGTCATATGACGTCGTCCCATTCTAACCGCGCATGCGCGGCCCCGGAAGCACGCAACGCGGAGATCGGCTCTTTCCATTAATCAGTGATCCGCTGTGTCCAAGGGACACAGCGGATCACTGATTAATGGAAAGAGCCGAAGATGTCGGCTCGGTCATGTGATCAGCATGCTGATCCAATCACAGCTGATCACATGTAAATAGGGAAATGCTGGTTATCGGCATTTCTCTCCTCATGAACTGTCACGCTGACAGCTCGAGAGGAGACGAGAGACGATAATCGGGATCCCTCAGTGGGGACATCTACACTGATCATCAGGGCACTGATGATCAATGTGCCCTGATGACTTGTGTAGCCCCAGCAGTGCCACCTGTCAGTGTCCATCAGTGCCAGCTGTTAGTGCTCATCTATGCTACCTGCCAGTGCCCATCAGTGCCACATCAATGCCACATATCAGTGCCTACCAGTGCACATCAATGCCACATATCAGTGCCCATCTGAGCTTCCTTTCAGTGTCACCCATCAGTGCCAGTCAGTGCCACCTATCAATGTCAGTCAGTGCCACCTATCAGTGCTGCCAATCAGTGCCACCTATCAGTGCCAGTCAGTGCCACCTATCAGTGCCAGTCAGTGCCACCTATCCGTGAGCATCAGTGCCACCTATCAGTGCCCATCAGTGCTGCCTATCAGTCCTACCTAACAGTGCCAGTCAGTGACACCTAACAGTGCCAGTCAGTGCCGCCTATCAGTGCCACCTATCAATGCCATATATGAGTGCTGCCTTTCAGTGCTCATAAGTGATGCCTGTCAATGCCCATCAGTGCCACCTACCAGTGCCTCCTCATCAGTGCCCATCAGTGCCACCTATCAGTGTCCATCAGTGCAGCCTATCAGTGCCCATCACTGCAGCCTCATTAGCGCACATCAGTGAAGGAGAAAAATCACATATTTACAAAATTTTATAACAAAAACTAAGAAAAAAACTTTTTTTTTTCAAAATTTTCAGTGCCTTTTGGTTTGTTTAAGAAAAAATAAAACCCAGAGGTGATTAAATACCATCAAAATAAATCTCTATCTGTCTCAAAAAAATGATAAAATTTTAATATGGGTACAGTGTTGCATGATGGCGCAATTGTCATTCAAAGTGTGATAGCGCTAAAAATTTGCCTGGGCAGGAAGGGGGTATAAATAATATATAAACAGTGCAAATCAAAAAACCTGCTCACCAAATATATAGCATCAATCAATAAATCAATATAAATTGTTAAAAAATAAATAATTTATAAAGTGTCCAAAAAATTATTAAATGTGTCCACAAAAAAAAATATATATATAAAAATAAAAAAGGAAGGGGGGATAAGTGCCCGGTAGACAAGTGGTTAAGGGAACTTAGTCAATCCCCAGGCAGGAAGCCGGACATGGTGACCAAGGACAACCCTTAAATGTGGAAGAGCCTGAGCAGCAGGGGAGTCCGGTGGAAGATGGGCTGAAGGAAGCTGCTGGAGTGTGGAGTTTGGGAGGGATCCCCAAGGAGGAGAGCCTACCTACAGGCTGGTTGCTGGACAGGAAAATCGTGACTGTTTCACTCTCTCTTAGGGAGGACAGCAGGCAGCAGGGAAGGAACCAGCCCAGCAAAAGGCTTGAAAGCAGCTAGCAACCTACCACGCTAAGACAGGACAGTGTGAGTACTCCTACACCCTCTGGGCAAGATAAAAGGAGAGGGTAGTCAGGTGCGAGACCCAACTAGTTCTCATCTGGGACTACTTCATTGTTAGATCTTGGAATCCGTTGCCCAGGGATACCCTCAGTGCAGCTGGGTGAAGTTGAAGGATTCACCTGGGGTCTGAGGAGGTACACCAAGGGGGCTTAGAGCTCTCTAAAATAGACAGTGCTCTATTTGCTATTTTCTGGATCCACATCTTTTGTACAGTGTACAGGTTGCTAAGAAGTTTGTCCTCAAATTTAAAGTTCCTTGGACATCCCATATACCCTTAGACCCTATCCAAGTTGTTAGCTCCCTAAAAACCAGCTCAAGGACTGTTTATTGACTACAAGTGTGGAAAATACATGTTACCTGGCCTTGTAAAGCTTAGGGGGACCCAAAACAAATTCAGCAGACCTCAAGAGGGTAGTGCTACACTACATTATATACTTGTTGTGCAGTGAGCACTGACAGTAAAGGGGAGGTTTCAAGACTACTGAGGAGCCGGCTGTGCAGGCACAATATATGAAACCCAGATAGACCTGTACATGCTTCTGGAAACTGGTGATCATGTTTGAAAAAATACAGTACCAGATAAAGTGTTACAGTTAGAGGGTCCATTTATAAATTCAATAGTAGACAGTGAGGGGAGGAAGGGCTATTGAGAGAAGTTAGAAGACTCTCTGTAGCTCAACTAACATACATTTATTTTTCTGCAACTTCAAAAAGTGCCTCCTGCTTTAAGTTTTAATGATAATAATCCCTTTGGAACACATAATCACTCAATGTGCCTAGGACTGCATGAATAATAAATATAGCCCTGGTCTAATCTCCAAGATTTCAAGTCTGGTTTATAAAGTTACTGTAATTCTAAAACTCCCCTTCTGCTTTGCTCACTGTTATTTCCTACCAGACCTGGTAATGCCTGCACTGTTTATTAAATTTAACTACTTTTGCACTTTGGTACCAAACTGTCATCCCTATTGCCCACACCTTTGTTCAGCCTTTCACAGCAAATAGAGGTAATGTTTTAAAAGCAGAACAAAAAAAAAATGTTGAAGCACTGTGGAACTATTACCCACAGCACACAATCAAATTTTTTATTTTATTTATCTTTTTCTACCCCCATTCTCTCCCTCAACATTTCAGAGATATTCACTGTTTAGCCTGCCTAGCGCTGCACTGCACTGCAGTGCACTGGGTCTTCAAACATCCTCCATGCTGTGCTTACAAGCAGTTTTTTCCGTAAAGAAAATGGAGACCACCAGGGCGTTCCTAGAATTGTAAAATATTGGGGGCACTAAAGTACGAAGTTTGGAGTTTATATGCTTGAGAGAAGCTGGGGAGATCCTGTGCCCCTGCCTCCCAGGTCTTTGTGGAATGACATTGCAATGGAACTGTAGAGGCTTTCAAATTCACACACAAATTGACACATGAACACCAACACTGTCAAAGTATCCGAAAACAGCAGTGAGTCTCCAGGACTGCAATATGTTCCTTTTTACTTTTTATTGTAAAAGTTCTGTTTCAGCAAACGTGTATGCTAGAGATATCATTATTATTATTATTAATACATAGGATTTATATAGTACCAACAGTTTGCTCAGCGCTTTACATAAATATAAAGGGAGACAGTACAGTTACACTACAATAAAAAAAACAAGAGGACTAAGAGGGCCCTGCTCATAAGAGCTTACAATCTAATAGGGTGGGGCAAATGGTACAAATGGTTATACCTGTGGAGAAGCTGATGGAAGTGATAAATATTTAATTGGAGGCATGATAGGCTTCCTTGAAGAGATAAGTTTTCAGAGATCCCCTAAAGGCAGCCAGAGTAGGGAATAGCTGGACAGCTTGAGGTAGAGAGTTCCAGAGGATGGGAGAGGCCCTGGCAAAGTCCTGGAGATGAGCATGGAAGGAGGAGGCAAGGGAGCTTGAGAGCAGGAAATCATGAGAGGAGTGGAGAGGATGGTTTGGGTGATGATTGGAGACAAGACTAGTGATGTAGCTGGGGGCAGAGTTGTGAATAGCTTTGTATGTTGTATTTTGAATTTAATTCACTAGGCAATCAGAAGCCAGTGGAGGGATTGGCATAGAGGGGTGGTAGACACAGAGTGGTTGGTAAGATAGATGATTCTGAAAGCAGCATTCATGATAGACTGAAGAGGGAATAGCCTATGGAGAGGTAACCTATGAAAAGGAAGTTGCAATAGTCAAGGAGAGATAACAAGGGAGTGAACGAGTAGCCCGGTGGATTCATTAGTTAAATAGGGGCGAATTTTAGAGATGTCATGGAGGTAAAGTCTACAAGCTTTTGACAGCCATTGGATTTGAGGCTGAAAAGATAGGTCAGAGTCCAGGATTATACCTAGTACCCTAGCTTCAAGGGAGAGACTCATAGTTGTGTTACTGACCTTGACAGAAAAGTTATGGAGGTGGGCACAAGCGGGGGGAAATATTAACAGCCCGGTTTTAAAGAAATGTAGTTTAAGGAAGTGGTACGACATCAATGCTGATATGTCAGTTAGTAAGTTGATAATGTGAGAGGAGACTGAAGGAGTGCGGTGACAAATAGTGAAATAGATTTGGATGTCATTGGCACAGAGATGGTATTGGAAGCCATGGGAGGTTGTCAGGTGACCAAGAGAGCAGGTGTAGCTATAGAAGAGAAGGGGTCCATGAACAGAGCCTTGGGTGACCCCTACTGAAAGAGGAAGTGGAGAAGAGGAGATGGAGATATAGGTAATGCTGAAGGAGTGCTGTGACAGGTAGGAGGAGAACCAGGATAGAGCAGAATCTTGGAGGCCATGGCAGTGGAGTTCAACTTTACAATATGTATTTTATTTTCTTTATTTGAGGTAGGTATATTGTGCTGTCAATTTTACCCTGCTCTTTACATATTTATTATACATTCAAATCAGTCCTTGCCCTCAAGGAGGTTACAACCTAATGTCCCTAACAATAGAAAAGGTGAAATTAACACTTTGGAGTTCTGGTGACTTTTTGCAGTTATACAACAGAGTATGTCACTCTGAAAGATAAAGTGTCATGCTCTGTTAGAGATTTTGCTAGGTTCAGGGCGTCAAGTGGGAGACACGAGTCAATTGCCCCAGGTGTCTAGGTCTAAGTGATGTGTAAGGAGAATACAGTATGCATGCAAATGTACAACATGAAGCATTTCTGAAGATTTTGGTTAGGGACTTTGTTGAGTCATGCAGGTTGCACTGTATACATGGTGTTGAAGGCAGGTATAACCTATGCTATTGAAGAATGCTTACACAGGATAACATACAGTATGCTTTGATAGGATAAAAGAAAAATACTCATATCCAATTAAGCCTTTAGATGTTTGGACACCGTCTTATTCATTATAAAACAAGTAATCACTGACCTTTATAGCTGCTTCTATTGTGAATTAATTCATTTTCAGTGTGATAAAGATCACAAGACTAAAGTTTGTTTCAGTCTCATTCTAACAGCCTTTCTAACTAAAGCCTCCTCTCCTCTTTACAGCCAAGGAAGTTGCCACCTTATGCAGGCCATAGACAGGGAGAAAACCGGCCAATTTTTCATCCGAAAAAAAAAATCGGCCGATTTCGGATCGTTAGTGGGGTAATCAGTCGGCCATTTTTCGGGATTTTTACACTTTTTTTATCGGTCATGTTGGAGAAAAAATTGGCCAATTTTGTCCTTCAGCCGATTTTCGTGGCAATGATGAACAAATCGGCCGATCTTTTTACCAATTTTAAAAAATGCGCATGAGCAGTGACCGGCAAGAAGAAGGAAAAGAAGAAAAGAAGAAATAGAATATGAATAAGAAGCAGAAAAAGAGGAAATATAATATGAATAAGAAGAAGCAAAAGAAAAAATAGAATATGAAGAAGAAAATGAAGAAATAGAATATGAAGAAGAAAAGAAGAAATAGAATATGAATAATAAGAAGAAAAAGAATAAATAGAATATGAATAAGAAAAAGAAATAGAATATGAATAAGAAAAAGAAGAAATAGAATATGAATAAGAAAAGAAGAAATAGATAATGAATAAGAATAAGAAAAGAAGAAATAGAATATGAAAAAGAAGTAGAAAAAGAAGAAATAGAATATGAATAATAAGTAGAAAAAGAATATGAAGAAGAAGAAGAAAAAAAAGGATTTCAGTCCGATATTATATTTGACATTTAAAAGTATAGCAACATTGTATCTATTTGTATCTGAATAGAAACATCTGTATCTGAAATGGATACAAATAGATACAATGTTGCAACTTTTTCTTATTATTATTCATATTCCATTTCTTCTTCTTCTTCATATTCTATTTCTTCTTTTCTTATTCATATTCTTTTTCTTCTGTCAAATATAATAGCGGAGCTCTCTTCAGGGACACCACTATTATATTTGCCGGCCGTAGACGGGACGAAAATCAGCCGACTTTTTTTTACCAATGGTGGTAATGTCGGCCAACTGAACGACCGATTTTTTATTTTTCTAAAAAAAAAATGGCTGGTTTTCTCCCCGTCTATGGCCTGCATTAGTCTCTGCCTCTGATGGCTAAGTGTGCTTTCATAGCTGCATTCCAGTTTTGGCTTTTCTGGGGACTAACGTGGCAAATCATATTGACAGACATGCACACTTATAGTACTCTCTGGCACCACAAGATGCCTACTATGTAGCTGCAGAGAACTTTCCTGCTAGGGAAATTCAGAAATCTTTTATAGGTGTCTGAATGCTAATAATAGAATTTTGAGGTATATTTGCCTGTACTATGCAAAGAAAATATTTGATCTTCGATGAAACCAAGTTAAAAAAACACCTGTTTAGAATTATGCATGCTATTTTGGTTTAGACCTAGTGTATCCCACTGTGCAATTAGTTTGCAAGAAGATATTTTCTTTGCAAAGTGGTGAATCACCTGTATCCAGCATGATATGGATGAGGATATTTATACACATAGAAGTTATGTACTGTTCAGTCAATAGTTATTTTGGCTTTTTTACTTTTAATTCTTTGTTTTCTTTCTTTATAGTCTTTGTATAGATATTAGCTGACAATCAGTAGCAGAACTACTGTCATAGCGGCCCATGTAGCTGCTATGGGGCCCAAGCAGGAGGAAGTCCTGACCTTGGCTCCAGAGATCAGGGATGTAGTGGCAGAATCTCTCAGTATTCATGCTCACTAAAATCCAAAGCTATAGATAGATTAGGCTGTAAGCAGAGAGAAAAGGGTGATCATACTAAATACAGGGGTTCCACACTCTAGATAGGGTATAGATAGGTATAGATTTTAAAGGGGATCCCACAAGAAAAAAATTTGTGCAGGTACCCCCAAAATCTATACCTGCTCTTATCCTAGATGGGGGTCTGGCATGATTTTTTTTAGGGGGACCCCAGGCAAAAAGAAAACAAAAATGTTCCCTTCTTCCCCATTTCTGACTGAATGAGGTGGAGAGGCGGGGTGGTGATGTCACACTCTTCACTTCATCTAATCTTAAAACATTCTGAATTCATTCACCAGGTATGGTATATACTAGTTACATTGGTCCAAGCTGGATCAACGTAACTATAAAATACCCATGCCTTCTTTAAAGTATTTATAAAGGCAAGCAAGGCAATTTTTACCCTATCAACCCCCTTAACTCCCTGATTTCGATACAATGCTGTGCCCATCTGAAGTGGTGCTGGTCTCTCTCTCTCTCACAGGACACAGAGGCAGTTGGCTCCTGCTGTGCGTCAATGGCCACATACAGCGCAGCTCAGGAGAAAGCTTGTAGGTGTGCCACCATAGGAACCAGATTTCTATAGCGGCAAACCTCGAAGAGGAGGAGCCTGGAAAGCCAACGAGGGACCCCAGAAGAGGAGGTTACAGAACATTCTGTGCAATACCATTGCATAGAGAAGGTAAGTATAAGAAGTTTATTACTTTTTACAAATAAAAATTGTCTTTACAAATGTTTTAACCTCAAACTGCTGCATAACAGAAAATATAACCTAAACCATTGACTATAAAGTTTATATAAAACCAATGGAGACAACTGCTCTGGTGAGATTTCTTCTCACTTCCTGTTGAATCCCCAGGACAGAAAATAAAGAGGATTCTTCCACATAAGACCCAGATAGCAATAAACAAACCTGGCTGGGCGTCAAAATAAAATAAGCTCTGACTTTAGTTATACTTTAACCTCTAACCCTACTTTACCTTAAAGTAGAACTAAAGGCAAAACTTTTTTTTCAAATTGGATAGAGTAGTAGGAAGGAAGGGTTATAACCCCTTCCAATTTTTTTTCCATATGTGTATCATTCGGGAAATTTAATTCTTGTCCCACCACCAAAACAGAGGAGAGGAAATCTCTCCAAAGTGAGGGAATCCCTGGTTGTCACCAGAACCAATGTCCCCAGTGGAAGAGTTCCTCTCTATTCCTGTTCTCATGACAATCCAACATTTGTGATTTTCTTTCACTTTTACTCTCGGTAAAGAGGAACTATGAAATAACTAGAAAAGAGTAAACTGATTCCACACCTGCTACAGTTCATTAAAAAAAAAATAAGAGTTTGGGGAAAAAAAATTATACTCACCTAGGTAGATGCAGCATCAATATATGATGCTGCATCTGTCTCCTGCTGGCTCTGCATAGAGAACTGAGTGATCAAAGACTGCTCATTGCTCAGTTCTCCCCTCCATTGTGAGCAGAGAGCAGTGACTGCCAGTCTCCAGATCACTGCTCTGCCTCTCCAGCACTCACTGGAGTGAAGGACTGTGAAGGGTCGGGAAGCGGCTGGCTCAGACTCTCAGCGGCATTCTGACAGGCTGAGTCAGCTACCGATTAGGCTTCTGGGCAGATCCCGACATATGGTAGGGATCTTTTCAGAGCTTGGACTGGCTCTGTGACGTCAGCTTTAGCTCACTATCAGCTGAAAAGGGGTCACAGTAGTGCAGAATGAACTGCACTCCCGTGATCCATAGAAGTAGGGGCAAAAAAGCTTTGGTTATACTTCTCTTTTAAAGGGTAAGGGATTATGAAAAAAACAAACTTTCAAACTCACCTCTATCCTGCAGCTGTCCCACGGCAGATCTAAGACCAAGAACTGAGCAATTACATGACCGTTGATCACTCAGTTCTTGGTCTGCTCAGAGTGGAGAGCAGTGACTGTCAGTCATTGGCTCTCCACTCTGCCCCACCAGTGCTCACTAGGTAGGCGGTGGGCACAACTGGCTCCAGCTCTCAGCCGCACGCTGAGAAGTGGAGCCATCTAAATCAGGCATCCTGGTGGATCCTGACAGTATTGTCTGCTGATAGCAGGCAATAGCATGCTATAGCTCGCTTTCAGCTGACTCTGGGTGACAGGAGTGCAAATGTACTGTAAGTGTACTCCTGTGACCCACAAGAGAAGTATGGCCAAAAGAGCCCTTTATCAACCAATAAAAACTGCACAGTCAATAGGGATATTTGATGTCCCCCATCTCTTCCCCAGGAATAAATTGACAAAGAGGTAACTTGGAAACTCAACTGCACCATAAATGCTGCAATGATGTATTACATAAAAAAAGAAATTGACCCAACACATTTAAAAAAACAAAACATGTCAAGGGCGACCTCAGGAACTTAACATGTACAGTATGGAGGAAAGAAGGAAAAGGGGAGAGATGATTGAAACCTTTACATACATCAAGGGGGTGAATAAGGCTCAGGAGGGCAGTATTTTCAACATGAAACCAAAATCAAGAACACGGACATGACCTTAAACTAACTGGAGGAAAGTTCAAAGCTAATCTCAGAAAGTACAATTTTACTAAAAGAGTAGTTGATGCTTGAAATAAACTTCCAGCAGAGGTAATGAGCCAGTCAACAGTAAGTAGATTCAAACATGCTTAGGACAAGCATAGACCTATACTCAGACAAAAAAATTTAACAAAACAAAAAAAAACAAAAACAAACAAACAAAAAAAAAACAATGCCCCCTCCCCCCCCCAAAAAAAAACCTGACTCCATGGAACACTTGATCTTTTTCTGCCATTACTTTTCTACGTTTCTACAATGGCATAAGCTATGTTTGCCAGTAGAAATTAGATCACAGTAGAAATGTGAGTAAAAAATGTGAGAAATAGGGAGTAAACTGACAATTTTTGTCTATTGTTTTATACAGTGTCTCCTTGACTGCGCACCCCCTACAAAATGTAAAATGTGAAGGTGCGGGGTGGATGTTTTGCCAGGTATTAGCACCTGTCATAAGAACCTAATCTAGGTTCACATCTCTGTGGGGGTGGTGCCGCTGTGGATCCGCATGAAAATCTGTGCAGCCGCACCACCCGCGTGCCCGCGGGCGGGTGCCATTAGTTCTAATGGCACACTGCCCGCATTGGAAAACGCAACTGTACTGGGAACCAAGGTTCCCGTGCGGGCTGCGTTTTCGGAAGAAATGCAGGGACTTCTTCTTTGCGTGTCATGGGGCACGGGAGTTCATTCAAATGAATGAGCTCTCATGTCCAGGCAAACCGTGGGCCGCACATATGTGAATCGGGGGTTAGGGAATCATTCATTAATGGGGACACCTGTTCCAATGACAATTGTGTAAGAGGGGAGTTCTCTTTTTTGAGAGATTTCCTGTTGTATTCCCAGGACTGGAAGTGAAAGATAATCTCAACAAAACTTATGAACACATTCATCAACATCAAAAAACAAACCCTCCTGGTGATTTCCTACATATTTTCTGGTCCTGCCCCTTCCTCCAACCCTTCTGGTCAACCATACATTCCAACTCGCAAATATTCACAGACTCTCTTTCCAAATGACCTAGCCTTTTTTTACTGCATCACAGTACTATTCCCAAATGGACATATAGGAGATCTGTACTGCCACATTTGGTCAATGCAGCTAGAAGTTGCATTTTGCCATGCTAGAAACAATAGCTCACACCACCCATAGCCACATAGACAACCAAAAAAATTGAAATTGAGTGTATGGAAAATTTACTTGCCATGGACAGAAACTGCCATGATAAATACTGGAAAACATGGTACTTCTGAAATGTGTTTTCCTTCACTGCTGAATACGAGTCTCTACTACAGAGTGCTGATGACCTAAACATGGCGACCAACTTCGGGAAGAAGAAAACAGGAGAGGAGTGGGATTCTCTCACTATGCTCCCCATCCTCATCATTCCCACTTTTCCTCTAGGATTATTTTCTTTATATTTTTTACCTTTTCACCTCCACACTGACAAATGATTTAAAAATAGTCCCTGAAGTTTAGTTCATACGTGGAGACCTCTTTACATCACTGAATCATAACCCATGCATCTGAGCAACTAAGTATTTAGTTTACATAGGTTATGCTGTTATATTGCCCAGTCTATGCTATGCCTGATAATGTTCTGCATTATTTTTCTTGACATGGTCTGTTCCCTTTTGATTTTTTTTGTACTATGGATGTGTTCTACTTTACGATACTTCGTATAAATAAAGAATGCAAATGAATAAATAAATAAATCAACAGGGGTTTTAACAATTCCCTACTATAGCCAAAACTAAGGTGTCCGTTTATGAACCAGCGGTAAATGATCGCTGCTCATTTCTCCGGAATTCTCGGAGAACACAGTTCTCCTGCGAATGCCGTTTATGAAGCGGTATAAATCAGTTCTCCAAATGCAGGGAGAGCGATCTACAAACGCTGGAAAATGTCTGCTTTTCTATAATCTCGTGAGATTACAGTAAAAGTTCAGTTTACTAAGAAGAGGTAAATTATCGCTGCTTAGTTTGCGGTTCCTTCGATTCTCCAGCTTTACGCTGGAGAATCTGGAGGGAGAACACAGATCTCCAGTGAAGGGCTGAACATTTTCTCTGCTGATCTCCTTAGTGTCATAAACTGTGAATGACCAGAGAATAGCTGTGATCCTCTGAATCGCAGCTATTCTCTGTGTCATAAATGGACACCTAAATAAAAGACTTGTCTATAATTGCACTTTAACCACTTCATCTCCGGAAGCTTTTACCCCTTTCATGACCAGGCTATTTTTTCACTATTTAGCTCTGTGCTACTTTAACTGGTAATTGTGCGGTCATGCAATGTATTACCCAAATTAAATTTATATAATTTTTTTTCACACAAATAGAGCTTTCTTTTGGTGGTATTTGATCAGCACTAGGTTTTTTATTTTTTTATTGAGTAAACAAAAAAAGACCAAAAATTAAAAAAAAAAAAAAAATACTTTTTACTTTCTGCTATAAAACATATCCAATAAAAGAATGAAGAAATCAAATTTCTTCATAAATTTAGGCAAAAAATGTATTCTGCTTCATGTCTTTGTAGAGAAAATCCCAGTAAGTGTATATTGAGTGGTATGCATGAAAGTTATAGCTTCTACAAACTATGGTATATATACTGAATTTTTTTTTAATATACTAATGGCGGTGATCAGCGCCAATGTGTGTGGTGGGCAGTCTGACACTAACTGACATTACCAGTGACACTAATACAGCTATTAGTGCTAATACTATATACTGTCACTGTACTAATGACACTGGCTGGGAAGGGTTAACATTTTGGGGTAATCATGGGGTTAAGTGTGTGCCTAATAAGTAATAATGTGTGTATTATGTGCTGCTTTTTACTAAAAATCATTTTATTCCTTCTCCCTGCAAAGCGAACCAAAGAGATCACTCCCCCTGTACAGAGCCATGTGTTGATTGTCAACACAGGACTCTAGGCTGTGATTGGACACAGCTGATCAGCAGGTTCCAGCCATGAATTATTTGCCAGGACCTGCTGACAAAATCTTCCTGTATCTAATCACAGCAGGTGTTGGCGGGGGGAGGGCGTCCTAAAGCAGGAAACAGACAGCGACATACCAGTATGTCGGTGTGCCTGCACGGTCTTCCCATCTGCAGTACATGCATCTAAGTAACTATGTGTGTAGTTTACATAGGTTATGCTGTTGTATTGCCCAATCTATGCTATGCCAGATAATGTTCTGCATTTCTTTTCTAGCCCTCTGTTCCCTTTCATTTGATTTTTGTACTCTGGATGTGTTCTACTGTACAATACTTTGTGTAACCAGTTGCCCTCCAGAGGATTAACCCCCTTCCTGACCAGGCCATTTTTTGCGTTACGGCGCTGTGTTACTTTAACTGACAATTGCACGGTCATGCAACACTTCACCCAAATGAAATTTACGTCCTTTTTTGCCACAAATAGAGATTTCTTTTGGTGGTATTTGATCGCCTGTGTGTTTTTTATTTTTTGCGCTATACAAAAAAAATGACAATTTTGAGAAAAAAAACAATATTTTTGACATTTTGCTTTTAAACATGTCTAGTAAAAAAATTAAAAAAAAATCAAATTTCATCATACATTTAGGCCAAAATGTATTCTGCTACATGTACAGTATTTGCTAAAAAAATTCCCAATAGTTATAGCATTTACAAATGGTGGTACAGTTGTGTCCAAAATTATTCAACCCCCAATGCTGTAAAGGGGTTTAGGGACTATAGTGTACATTTGGAATTGTATTCAGAATCAAATCCTACAAGGACGTTGTAACTACCCAAATGCAACTAAAATGACATCAATTGTTTATGTAATACAGTAGTAAATGGTTCTTATGTGGTTTCTTCATTGCCACAATTATTCAACCCCTTAAAGACTACCACTCTGAAGAACAGAGGTTCATACAGGTGCTTTCCATCAGGTATTGAAAACACCTGTGGATGTCACCGAGCAGCAATCAAGCATAATAAGCACCAATTAGGCAGCTTTAAAATGACTGTGATACTCAGCTCCTTCTAGACATTTACTGGTGTGGTTACAAACATGGTGAAGGCAAGAGAATGGTCCAGGAAGACAAGAGAAGAGGTGATTTCTCTTCACAGGAAGGGCAATGGCTATAAGAAGATTGCAAAGATGTTAAACATACCAAGAGACACCTTAGGAAGCATCATTCGCAAATTCAAGGCAAAGGGCACTGTTGAAACGCTACCTGGTCGTGGCAGAAAGAAGATGCTGACTTCGACTGCTGTGCGCTACCTGAAGCGTAGAGTGGAGAGAAGTCCCCGTGTGACTGCTGAGGAACTGAGAAAAGATTTGTCAGATGTGGGTACAGAAGTTTCAGCCCAGACAATAAGACGCACACTGCGTAATGAAGGCCTCCGTGCCAGAACTCCCAGGCGTACCCCCTTGCTGTCTCCAAAGAATAAGAAGAGTCGACTGCAGTATGCCAAAAGCCATGTGGACAAACCACAAAAGTTGTGGGATAGTGTTCTGTGGACTGATGAAACAAAATTAGAACTGTTTGGGCCCATGGATCAACGCTATGTTTGGAGGAGGAAGAACAAGGCCTATGATGAAAAGAACACCTTGCCTACTGTGAAGCATGGTGGAGGGTCAATCATGCTTTGGGGCTGTTTTGCTTCTGCAGGTACAGGGAAGCTTCAGCGTGTGCAAGGTACCATGAATTCTCTTCAGTACCAGGAGATATTGGATGGAAACGTGATGCAGTCCGTCACACACCTGAGGCTTGGGAGACGTTGGACCTTTCAACAGGACAATGATCCCAAGCATACCTCCAAGTCCACTAGAGCATGGTTGCAGAGGAAAGGCTGGAACATTTTGGAGTGGCCATCGCAGTCACCAGACTTAAATCCGATTGAGAACCTCTGGTGGGACTTAAAGAAAGCAGTTGCAGTGCGCAAGCCTAAGAATGTGACTGAACTGGAGGCCTTTGCCCATGAAGAATGGGCGAAGATACCCGTAGATCGCTGCAAGACACTTGTGTCAAGCTATGCTTCACGTTTAAAAGCTGTTATAACTGTAAAAGGATGCTGTACTAAGTACTAAGATTGAATGTCACTTGGGGGTTGAATAAAACTGATAATGCTGTGAGCACAGAAAAGACATTTGTGGTTATTTCATTATAACTGTTATGTTATATTTGTCTGACCTACAAGTGCCTCTTTAATGTAAATGTAAGCAAGATGACTGAATGATCAAAAGCAATGTCAAACTGGCCAAAACACTCAATTTCAGTGGGGGTTGAATAATTTTGGACACAACTGTATATATACTGGGATTTTTTTTTTATTTTTTATTTTTACAAGTAATAGCAGCGATCAGCAATTTATAGCGGGACTGCGGCGGGCATTCTGACACTGGGGGGAACTGACTTGGTTTCACTGACATCCCCAGTGACACCAATACAGTGATCAGTGCTAATAAAAAGCACTGACACTGTACTAATGGCACTGGTCAGGAAGGGGTTAACATGTGGGGCGGTCAGAGGGTTAACAGTGCACTGTTTTACTATGGGGCTGCATCTGTGTGCTTCACTGTAATCACACTGCTTTGCATGGCTGTCCTGTGCACAACCATGCAAAGCAGTGTGTAGAAGGTGACAGGGGAGAGAACTCTGTCACCGGGCACCAACGAGTAATCACCGGCCAGGACCCGGTGATTGACCGCCATGGGCGTGAATGGCGGTGCAGATAGGGTGCATGCGCGCCTCACGCGTGACGCCTACCCAGCAATGCAAAACCACGTATATATATATATATATATGTGATTTTGCACACCTGTGCTGCCCTGTAGCAGTAAGCAGATAAATAAAGAATACAAAAAATAAATAAACACGCAAACCAATGGGGGTTTTAACAATTCCCTACTTTAGCCAAAACTAAAGAAAAGACTAGTCTATAAATACATTTTAAATAAATAAGGTAACCCTACTGGTTTCCTAACCCTTTCTTTCCCCAATGCTGGCCATACATGTGTTGATAATTCATTTATTTTACAGATGATCTCTTCTGATATGAATAAGTGGTCTATAGTCAACAACCTATTGGAATAATGTACTGTATATATAACCCCACGCCACGCTAAATGGGAGATACTAAAACCCAAACACATATAAGAAATAAGTGAAAGCTGCCATAATAAAACCCCTCAGTTATAATAAGTGTAAGGGCTCGTTCACACTAGGATGTTTTGCCAACGCTTGCCAAACGCCCCTATAGCGTTTGGCAAGCGTTGGTCCGGCGTTTGCGGAGCGTTTTTTAACGCTCCGCAAACGCCGCATGCGCGGTTTAGCGGCGTTTGCTAGGCGTTTGCCGAGCGTTAATAACGCCCCACAAACGCCTATAATGCAGTTTGAGTGGTGTTACCGCTCCGCAAACGCCCCGCAACCGCGTCGCAACCGCACCGCAAACGCCGGCCGGGCGTTTGCGGAGCGGCACCATAGACGAGAATAGGAGGCTTCAAAGCCTCCTGACTCGTCCAGAGGCGTCCGTTTTGCCGCGACGCAACGCGACATGACGCAAACGCTCCCGTTAGAACAGCACCATGTGCTGTAATGTGCAGAATTGGCAGAGGCGTTTGGGAAGCGGTAAAAACGCTTCCCAAACGCCTCTCTGCCGCCTGCACACAAGGCTAGTGTGAACGTAGCCTTAGACTGTCCCTTATTCAATACAACACCAATCTCCAAAATATACCCAAAATGAATCATAGAAACAAGAAAGATAGAATAAAAATAAGATAAAAAATCCCACTACAGAAAAATGTGTTTAACCATATTCAGTGTTTAAAGACACAAAATGTACCATGTAACAATGCCTGTGTAAACATATACAGTATACAAAGTGTCCATTTAATGAGACAGAAGCCACATAGTCTTTAACCCTTTGTTCACAGCATCCTATATTCTCATTTCCAGCACTGTAACTTGATTAATGAAGTACAGCTCCCCACCAACTTTCGGACACACACTCACCAGCTAAAGATGCCCAAAGTCAACCAATTTGAGCTTAAACAGCAAGGTAATATCTGGGTTTACAAAGGCATTTGGTGCACACAAAGCAGCTTTGTATCCTTTGTTACTATTGAGGAATATATTTAAATTAACATTTTTGTGCCTGGAGTTCAGCTCTAAAATTAGACAAAAATCACTAGCATCAAATGACTCATTAGTCTTAAACATCTCCCACTTTAATGCAGCAAAAGATGCTGCACAACCCACAAACCTTCCCTATAACATAATAATAAAGTCCAAAATAAGATCTTCCACAAATTATCCATGTGTACCACCAAATTATCCACCAAATTAATGGTACACGTGGATATTTGTATGGAAGCTTTTACAACTTTGTACTTTATATTTTGGAATTTATTGTTATTTTATAGTGATTTTTTTATGGGTTGCCTGAAACCACTTTATGGTGGACGCAGAATCCTTATGTTTAATCATTGATTTATATGTAATCTTATGTTTATATGTTTGATGATTTTTTTCTGGTGTAAGGGGTAATCACGTAGTGGCTGTGCTGACTGATAATTAGGTTTGGATCTCCTACTTTAAATTTTCCATCCACTAAGGTTTTTCTGTCGTCTTCTCTCCTGTTTTAAAAAAAGATTGCTGTTTTGCACTACAATCAGCCACATGAACTGTGACTCCCTGCTATACTCTTGAAACCCTCCAATTCCATGTTTAACATACGTCTGTGCATGGTTTAAAAATAAAAACAAAGGATTCAGTCTCTTTATTCAGCACATCCCTGCCAGGTGTAATGACACACACCCTCCATATTGATTACATTTATTTTTAGAATAAAAAAGATATCCTAATCTACCTAGCTGGCCTAACAATACAAATGACCAGATTCTTAAGACGTAATGGGAATCAAACCTTGTGATGACACTTATGGTGGTCATACACATCTAGCACTACCCCCATAGGAGCCACAGTAGATGTACACAGATTCTTTTTCTAATCCATGTAAGGCAGCCAGACACACAGCAGCATTTCATCCACTCAAGCTCAATAAAGAGTCTACAGGGGTCTTTTTGAGGTTTATTTCTAAGTAATTGGTAACTTGGGAGGACAGTGAGGTATGGAATACTCCAAAATGCTTGATGTGTAAATTGCAGCGGACTCCTTCCTATCTCTAGTCAACAGCAATATAGTCATCAACTCCCAGCTGGGGAATAGGAAAATTGATGGGCACGTGCAGTAGAAATAGGCTGACGTAGTCTAGATTCTTGGAGCTGGGGACCGCGAGACACTACTCACAGATCCTGGCATTGATCAGTCCACAGATGCAACCTCCAGTAGAGTAGTCCAGCTTCCAGTCCAATAAGGGGGGTCCAGGAGCAAACAGTCCCCCTTCCCTTGGACTGCATCCATCAGCACAGGGAGGAAAAAGAACAAGAACTCTCAGGGTTCCAGACTTTTTAACAATGACCCAACCACCATATGGACACACCTCCCTATGGATAAGCTAGGTCCTACTAAATATTCAGGGATTTGAATTCTTCCGCCCTAAGCTCTTGAAGCTTTTTCTGGAGGAAAGAAATCAAACTCCCTGCCTGTGAAGCCCTGGACAGACTATAGTAAACAATTTCTGCTTCTTTGAGTACAGCAGAAGCCAAAACACTAAATGTGCCTAACAGCATAGCTAGGAGGGAGCTACACACGCTTCGACATATTATCCATTTCTTTTTCAGTTGATTTCTCCTGATAGGAATTATTCAATCTAAAGTCAACAACCCAATCAATCAACATTCCACACATTTGAGGAAATGGAATTTGGTTGATAATTAGAAGATACCATCATAAGTTATTGATCGATCTCTGCATGCAACCTCATAATCCGATCGATCAGAATACGACTGTGCTATGCTCAGTAGAATCATCACAAGCATAGTTACTGAAAAAGAACATAAAGCAGATTAAACCCTTGCTTGCTCATGCACTATGCATCATAAGTAATTGCCATTATAAAGCAAAACATTTTTTGTCATCCTTTTATTTGCATCTCAGCATTGCTGATTTCCTGTAGATTCTTTGCAGCCCCTTCCTGGCTGCAAAACAAAGGACCGGTTTACTGCCCTTCAAACTTTAGGGGAGCTGGAATATGGCCAATGGGAGTATAAAATGCACTGGCGTCGTTGGGAGTAAACAATGCCATAGACTTGGTGGTCAGTGGGAGTAAAAAAAAATAATGGCACCACTGGTTTCAGTGGGAAGAATAGTACCCTATTATTGGTGTCAGTGGGAAGAATAGTGCCCTATAATTGGTGTCAGTGGGAAGAATAATACCCTATAATTGGTGTCATTGGGAAGAATAGTACCCTATAATTGGTGTTAGTTTAAAGAATAGTGCCCTATAATTGGTATCAGTGAAAAGAATAATATCCTATAACTGGTGTCAGTGGGAAGAATAGTACCCTATAATTGTTGTTAGTGGGAAGAATAGTGCCCTATAACTGGTGAAGTGGGAGAATTAATTCCCCATCTCTGGTGTCAGTCAAAGGAATAGTGTCTCATCATTGGTGTAAATGGGAAGAATAGTACCTTATAATTGGTGTCAGTGGGAAGAATAGTGCCCTATAATTTGTGTCAGTGGGAAGAATAGTACCCTATAATTGGTATCAGTGGGAAGAATAGTGCCTTATAATTGGTGCAGTGGGAAAATTAGTTCCCCATCTCTGGTGCCAGTCAAAGGAATAGTGTCTCATCATTAGTGTCAGTGGGAAGAATAGTACCCTATAATTGGTGTCAGTGGGAAGAATAGTACCCTATAATTGGTGTCAGTGGGAAGAATAGTGCCCTATAATTGGTGCAGTGGGAAAATTAGTTCCCCATCTCTGGTGCCAGTCAAAGGAATAGCCTCTCATCATTAGTGTCAGTGGGAAGAATAGTACCCTATAATTGGTGTCAGTGGGAAGAATAGTGCCCTATAATTGGTGCAGTGGGAAAATTAGTTCCCCATCTCTGGTGCCAGTTAAAGGAATAGTGTCATATCATTAGTGTCAGTGGTAAGAATAGTACCCTATAATTGGTGTCAGTGGGAAGAATAGTGCCCTATAAATGGTGCAGTGGGAGAATTAGTTCCCCATCTCTGTTGTCAGTCGAAGGAATAGTGTCTCATCATTGGTGTACATGGGAGGAATTGTGCCTCATATCAGTGCAAAGAATAGTGCCCCAAGGGCAAGAAAAAGTCAAGCAGAGGGCCACATCCAGCCCTCAAGCTGCAGTTTGGAGACCCCTAGTGTAGACTATGCCTGTGCATAGATGTGTTGAAATGACCACTTAAAGTCTCCAACATAAGCCTGAGTGAATATGCAGGAGCACAACTAGGAAACAGAGAGGGCATGCTGTCACTCTGTACCAGGAAGTTCACGGCACAAACCTTCACGGTAGGATCACCATGCATACTGTAATGGAAGCTGCAGGTTTAAAAACATTGAAAATGACATAAACATGTTAATGCTTATATACAATGTACAATTTTAGTAATGGATCTTACATGTATGTTAAGGGGTGTATTTCTAAACAATTTTTCCTGTCAAACTGCATGTACATTCGTTCTGTGTGAATGGGGGCAAAATCAAAAGTTATTAGGCTATTTTCTCTGTAGGTTGAATGTTTTCCATAGAGTGAATCAAGAAAATACCACATTATGACCACTAGATGAAGCTGATGATTATAGTAAATAAGTATTTTGTTCCAATGATCATCTACGCCATCTAGTGGCCATAATGCGGTATTTTCCTTATACACCCTATTGTGTATAAATGAATAATGGAGAGAAAACAGCCCAATAACCTTTGATTTTGCCTCCAATCGCACAGTAGAAATGCACATGACGTTTCACAGACAAATAGCTCTGCAATTGTTTTCACAAATACACCCCAATGTAAAAGGTAGATGCAAACTCTACAGCTCCTATTTCTGTGTCACTGTACTAATTAGTGTTAAGACCAGGGACATGAAAACACTGTAATAATCAGCTAACCTACTTTATCTTCCAAAAGAGTTTCAACAAATTTCTTCTGTTGCTCATAACATTTGTTACCAGCTCCGGCCGTGTGAATCCAATATAATGGAAATGAATATGAGATGATTTCTTTCAGATCCAGATTTTATACATCTATGTTTAATATCTAGAAGGTGGTTTAACCTCTGGCTATATGCAAGCAGCAACACACATCAATTGAACAGATTAGGTTGGCTCAGTTTCCATAACAGAAAACCTCATAAAATATGTAAAGCTTCAATTGCTTGGAACATTGAAAATGATAATGGCCACACTGAAGTGTAAATACAAGTAAAATCTATAACACGGACAAGATATAAATACAGCCATATAACTATGCAAAATATAATGAGATTTGGTTTAAATATTTCCAGATTTATACAACACTGTAAGGCTACATGCACACAGCTGCAGGGATCTTGCTGATCATATAAGCATGACGTTCCTGCGTCAATGAGTAAATGTTTTTATTTCTCTCCTTTCTGTATAGGTGTTTTGTTTGTTCCTTTTTAATTTCTTTTTTACTTTTTTTATTTATGTAGTCTATTTTAATAAATATAATTTGTGAGTAAAAGTGTAGAATATTCATTTTTCCTTTTTTTTGGGATGGCCTGGTTTTATGCAAAATCTTGAGGGTATATGAGATCATTTCTTTTTCTTTTCATGGTTTAATTATTTATTGATTACAGGTACTTATATAATGCCGTCAATTTACGCAGCGCTTTACAAATATAAATTGTACATTCACAGCAGTCCCTAACCCTCAAGGAGCTTATAATCTAAGGTATTTGGATATCTTTAGTTTTTCAGGCATAAGGAATGTTTTTTTAAATGAAAGAAAAAAAAAAGACAAATGAGTAAAACATTTAGAGGTGTTTAAATGCATAAGGATACATGTAAATTGAGTAAAATCTTAGTTTTGTATCCTGCTTTGTTTTCAATACCGGAGTGCACTGTTTGCATTTGTGTATACGTGCATATACACAGGGGCAGACTGACAACTCATGGGGCCCCCGGGCAATAGGGGATCATGGGGCCCCTGTGTCCTTGCCCAAACTCAAAAAAGTCTATGAAAAAGGTACCAGGGGCATCTCATGGGGCCCCCTACTGACCCCGGGCCCTCAGGCAGTGCCCGAGTTTCCAAATGGTCAGTCCGCCCGTGTCATATACACATGTATGCATGTAAAATGCATGTCCTCAGATGCAGATTTTTTATTTTTGGTTATAAATCTGAACGCCGAACATGTTTATGCACATGTGTGCATGTCCAGAGTCTGCTGATAGAGGGCTATTACCTGTTGTCAGCTGACAGGACAAAGCCAATGCAAGCTCTGGAAGGATCCCGACAATATTGTCTGGATCCACCCAACTGTCTGACAGCTGACTCCGCCTCTTAGGATGCGGCTGAGATTCAGAGCCAGCTGCTCCTGCCCCATTCTCAGCCCAGCACTCCAGTGCGTAATGGAGAGTAAACACTGACAGGCACTTCTCCCTGCTCTGAGCAGACTAAGAACTGAGCGATCAGCAGTTATGTCATCACTGATGTGAGATGTCACATAGATGTGATGCTGCAGTATGTGATTAGGTTTATTTTTTTCACAAGCCTGCACTTTTTTCCTAAGGCTCAGTTCACATCTAGGTGTCCTGACAAACCACACTGCACAAAACTTGTCACCCAAAAAAGGAGCAGGAGCTTCTTTTGGGGACAACAAGCTTTCTGTAATGTGATTTATCATGCTACATTCACAGCAGAATCACACCAGGTTTTAGGTGCCATTGAAAATGAATGGTACCTGAATACACGTGGTGCAATATGTTAGTTCTGCAGAGAGTTTTGGGATCGTTGTGGCAATTCTGCCCGCTATGCAAAACCCCTAGATGTGAAAGGAGCCATAAAGAGCACGTACACTGTTTAGTATATGCCAAAAAGGCAAGCAAAGAGCAAAGGACTGGTCCCCAGAATTGCTGGTAGGCTCCCTGCAGCTGATCTTTCAATTAATCATTTACTATACCTTGTTCTGCACTGTAACAAGTACAAATGAGCAGCTGGACTAAATCTATCAATAGATCAATCAGATTGTGATAGGGCACAGTAGCTCTGGTAGGCTGCTTCCAACAAAACCAGGGTGTTCTAAAAGCAGGGGGCACATATTTGAAAATTCACAGTTACACAGTTTATTGACAGTGCTAAACAAATCATCTGAGAGTCCAAAAGCTTTTAATATTGAAATTTGTTAACAAGGAGACAACATAGAACAGCTGTGGTCCAAGGATGTCCCCCTTCTTCAGGGCTTATGGATGATGGAAATATTTGAGTAAGATTGGGAGATTTGTCTCATGAGTAGTACAATCAGGGGGGTTTAATTATTTACCGTATAAAAAAATTGGATAAGACCAGGATCAGTGGATCAGCAATAATGCCAGGTGCTGCATGCAGACAGCCCATGTACAGGTGAAACTCGAAAAATTAGAATACTGTGCAAAAGTTCATTTATTTCAGTAATGCAACTTAAAAGGTGAAACTAATATATGAGATAGACTCATTACATGCAAAGCAAGATAGTTCAAGCTGTGATTTGTCATAATTGTGATGATTATGGCTTACAGCTCATGAAACCCCCAAATCCACAATCTCAGAAAATTAGAATAGTACATGCAATCAATAAAACAAGGATTGTACATAGAACAATATTGGACCTCTGAAAAAGTATAAGCATGCATATGTACTGAGTACTTGGTTTGGGCCCCTTTTGCAGCAATTACTGCCTCAATGCGGCGTGGCATGGAAGTTATCAGCTTGTGGCACTGCTGAGGTGTTATGGAAGGATGCTTCAATAGCGGCCTTCAGCTCTTCTGCATTGTTCGGTCTCATGTCTCTCATCTTTGTCTTGGCAATGCCCCATAGATTCTCTATGGGGTTCAGGTTAGGCGAGTTTGCTGGCCAATCAAGCACAGTAATTCCACGGTCATTGAACCAGGTTTTGGTGCTTTTGGCAGTGTGGGCAGGTGCCAAGTCCTGCTGGAAAATGAAGTCAGCATCCCCATAAAGCTCGTCTGCGGAAGGAAGCATGAAGTGCTCCAAAATCTCCTGGTAGACGGCTGCGTTGACCCTGGACTTAATGAAGCATAGTGGACCAACACCAGCAGATGACATGGCTCCCCATATCAACACAGACTGTGGAAACTTCACACTGGACTTCAAGCATCTTGCAGTGTGTGCTTCTCCATTCTTCCTCCATACTCTGGATCCTTGGTTTCCAAATGAGATGCAAAAGTTGCTCTCATCAGAAAAGAGGACTTTGGACCACTGAGCAACAGACCAGGTCTGTTTTTCTTTAGCCCAGGTAAGACGCTTCTGATGTTGTTTGTTGTTCAGGAGCAGCTTGACAAGAGGAATACGACAGGATCCGTCTGTGTGTGGTGGCTCTTGATGCACTGACTGCAGCCTCAGTCCACTCCTTGTGAGAGTACCCAACACTTTTGAATGGCCTTTTCCTGACAATCCTCTCCAGGCTGCGGTCATCCCTGCTGCTTGTGCACCATTTTCTTCCACATTTTTCCCTTCCACATAACTTTCTATTAATGTGCTTTGATACAGCACTTTGGGAACATCCAACTTCTTTTGCAATTACCTTTTGAGGCTTTCCCTCCTTATGGAGGGTGTCAATGATGGTTTTCTGCACAACTGTCAGGTCAACAGTCTTTCCCACAATTGTGATTCCTACTGAACCAGACTGAGAGACCATTTAAAGGCTCAGGAACCCTTTGCAGGTGTTATGGCTTTATTAGCTGATTAGAGTGGGACACTTTGAGCCTAGAATATTGAACCTTTTCACAATATTCTAATTTTCTGAGATTTTGGATTTGGGGTTTTCATGAGCTGTAAGCCATAATCATCACAATTATGACAAATCAAGGCTTGAACTATCTTGCTTTGCATGTATTGGGTCTAGCTCATATATTAGTTTCACCTTTTAAGTTGCATTACTGAAATAAATTAACTTTTGAACGATATTCTAATTTTCGAGTTTCACCTGTAAGTGTGAGTGGCCCCAAACACAGGCCCTGTGCATTTTGGTCTGCTCACTTGCACCCCTGTCAAGTAGGGATGAGCGGTGGTGTCTTTATAGCTGCCTTGTCCCTATACACTTACATGGGCTGCCTGCACACAGCACCTGGTGGCTCAAGATGCATAAACACACAGCCCAATCATGAGCCATGGGTCTCAGGTCCCATATGAATGAGGCCTTACATTCCAGCTTTATAAACAAGGGGCTTGTTTCAGCACAGGTGAAAGCTGAAATAGCTGCACACATGGAAAGGACACTAGAGCTCCCTCCGATGGCTGAATAGAAGACTGCATCGTCACTATCTGCTTGTCATCTCTTGGCTGGCAGTGATTCTGATCTATGTTTCTATGTGACTGTCATGCATACATTTTGCATATATTTCTCGCACTTCCTACTCTATGCCCCTAGCGGGTTAATCTGATCCTCCTCTCAGCTCCAGGGCACAACAGTTATTGCTGGGATGTTGCCTTCTAGTCACTATCTATCTTTCTGGGCGGATCTCTAGCCCTTCATTTGACGTGTATTGACTTTGTGATACTATTCATTTGTATATTTGCAAGCTTTGTTATCTCTTGAACGCTGTGAACGCTGCTTCAGGAAACACATCAAGATCTTTTTGGTGATGCAGACTCGCACTATCATCTTTACAACTGGGAAGAGGGGGGAACTGTCTGTACTGACTCTATATCGAATTGTGGAGGGGGACAGTCTGTACTGACTCTATATCGGATTGGGGAGGGGGACTGTCTGTACTGAATCTATATCGGATTGGGGAGGGGGACTGTCTGTACTGACTCTATATCGGATTGGGGAGGGGGACTGTCTGTACTGACTCTATATCGGATTGGGGAGGGGGACTGTCTGTACTGACTCTATATCGGATTGGGGAGGGGGACTGTCTGTACTGACTCTATATCGGATTGGGGAGGAGGACTGTCTGTACTGACTCTATATCGGATTGGGGAGGGGGACTGTCTGTACTGACTCTATATCGGATTGGGGAGGGGGACTGTCTGTACTGACTCTATATGAGATGGGGGAGGGGGGCTGTCTGTAGTGACTCTATATATGATAGGGGAGGGGGACTGTACTGACTCTATATCGGATGGGGGAGGAGGCTGTCTACACTGGCTCTATATGGGATGTGGGAGGGATACTGCCTGTACTGACTCTATATATGATAGGGGAGAGGGACTTTACTGACTCTGTATGGGATGGGGGAGGGGGACTGTCTGTACTGACTCTATATTGTATTAATGACTCTATATGAGCTGGGTTGTACGATTTGTACTGAGGACTCTATATGGGGTGGGGGTTTCTGTGCTGGGGACTCTGCTTGGCAGCCTTTTTCAACCACGACATGCACCCTGGGGTGCCTTGTGGGATCTTCAGTGGTGCCCCAACAAAATGCCTAAAAATTGTCCCAAATTGCCCAAAAATTGTCAACAAGCCAGCAAGTGGATCAAACCTTCCTTTTTGTTACACAAAGCCACAGATGTTCATTGTAGAACATTACAACTTTGGGCACTGTGCTGGCCAGCCACTGGCACCCTAACAACTAATGATGTAACTAATTGATAAGGAGGACGTCAGGCACCTACATCCTTATTTTTCTGCTCCCCTGTCCATCTGCGCCAGCTCTGGGGTCACAATATCTGAGCAAGGGAGAAGAGAAATGCTGTAGGGGATGGCAGGGTATGGGGGTGTCTATACTGAGGATTCTGTACAGGATGGGGGCATCAGGGTGTCTGTAATAAAGGGTTTGTACTGGGGAGGGGGGCTGGTTGTGATGGGGATTTAGGAATGTTAGGAGACTCAGTCTTTATTGAGGTGTTTGGCTAGGGGGTATCTGAAATGAGGGGTCAGGGCTGTGGAAAGGGCAGTCTGTGGTGGAAGTTTGCATAAAACAGGAATGGTATCAGGAAAATGCCTCTTATGCAGCTCGCTCAATGCATCTGGATTTGGGGATTGGGCCACAGCAACTTCTGGATACAAAAGAGTGATCATCTCTTCCTGAAATTTTAGGAAGGATCTACTTTGTCCAGTTGCTTTGTCAAGCACAAAAGCGTTGTACAGAGTGAATTGAAATAAACAGACACTTTTTTGTACCAGCGTCTGGCTTTACGGGAGACTAAGTACAGCTTCATCATCTGGTCGTTGAAGTCCACTCCTCCCATGTTAAGATTATAGTTGTGGACACAGAGGGGCTTCTCAACAAGACCAGTTGCCCTGAAAATTTGGACTGTCGCGTCTGCGTGAATGGAAGACAGGACGAAAACATCCCGTTTGTCCTTCCACTTCACTGCAAGCAATGTATCATTTTTCAAGCAGGCTTTCTCTCCCTTTTTAATTTGGGTATTTACAAGCCGTTGGGGGAAGCCCTGGCAATTAGGTCACATGAGCCAATTGCAAGATTGTACAAATGTCTAAATAGTGTTATGCTTGAATAACAATTGTCCACATATAAGTAGTACCCCATATGGAAAATGGGTGACACCAAGTCCCAAACTATGTTGCCAGTGCTCCCCATGTAGTCTGAGCCTCTGGGGGGGCTCCATGTGACTGTCTTTTCCCTCCAAAAATTACATGTATTCCCTGTTGTCCTCTCACAGGTCTTATACATTTTGACCCCATTTCTGGAGAAACTGTTTGAATGCAAGGTGGCCAGAAAAATTAATGAGGGACTCATCAACATAGATGTTTTTCTGGGGTATACTGTATACACATCTGTAAATTTCTGGTTAAGGTGATTTACGAGTTTTGTGGAGGCCGAATTTTGTACAGCCTATCACATTCAAGGTTACTCCGAGGACGACAGAGTGTATTGCCACTGAAATGCATAAATTGCATTATATTTTCATATTGGGTCTGTGGACCAGTATGACCGCAATTAATTTTTTTTTTTAGTGAAAAAATGTTTTACCTGCTAGTGCTAGCAGAGATCAGGCCTGATCTTGCTAACCGTGCAGTTTTGTGTACAATGTATCAAGTGAAAGTGATCTGACACTGCACTTGCTGGGGAGAGGGGGGGGAGTGTCAGTGGGCCTAAATGTAGGTGCTGGCAGGTGTTGGGGCTGATCCTGCTAACGCTGCGATTTTGGGGACACTATATTATTGTGAACGCTGGTATAGTTCTGATCTGATGAAAAGATATTGATCCGTTGAGACACTATACTAGCAATGAAAGTTTATAATGTGTATGTGAGTGTGTTCCTGGCAATCAAAGGGTTAAATGTGAAGGTAATGTAGTGGCAGGCCATCTAATGTTATTTGGGAGGAACACTGACGCTAACTGAAGTCGCTGGTGACACTAATAGAGTGATCAGTAAAATAATCTGTACACTGTACTAATGACACTGGTAACAGGGCAGTGAAAGGGTAAACGGGGGGGGGGGGGGAGCGATCAGGGGGTTAGAATGTGCCTAACTATGTGTTTTAGGTGTCATTGTAGTACTTTGACTCACATAGGTCAGCTTTCTTCTCTCTCTGGAACTGAATGTGCTCCAGAGAGAGAAGATTGCATAATTCCCTGTGCCTGTGTAATGTAACCACAGGCACAGGATGAGTTCTGATTTGGTACAAGCGATCAGCAGATCCAGGGCCAACATTATTGACCTGGATCTCGTAAGTGGTTGGTGCTGCACCAAATCACAGCACCCACGGCTCAGAAACACGGAACACGGAAGACGTGATTTCGCACAAGGGGTCCACCCTGTAGCAGTAAAACTACTATAGGGAGGACTTCGAGTGGATATATAAACAGAAATAACTATGAAGTGTTCATGGGTGTCCCAATAAAATTCCAATGGAGCAAAACTTCCACTTCTGTTTGTTTGTTGATGAAGATTTAATATAGAGGTGGAAGTTTTGCACTGTTGGACTTTTATTGGGACACTTATATAGTTATTTCTGTTTATATACAGTATACTGTTGAGCGCTGTTTTATGGAAAATTAGTTGTTAGTGGTTTCCACTTGAGCAGCAGCACCAGTATTTATTTATTTATTTTTTAGCTTAGTCTTCGGTCACACCAATCTGACTTCCAGTGAAGTCGCACGATTTCAAAGTTGGATGTCAGTCTGACTTCAGGGGCGACTTGCAAGACATCTGCGACTTGCAGGATACAGATATCTATGCAAGTCGCACCTGAACTTGCAAAAAGTAGTGAATGCACTACTTTCAAAATTGGTGTGACTCTGACGAAGTCAGAATCGTACCGATATGATCGCTTCAATTACAGACATTAGGTTGTGACTTGTCATGTGATTTGAAACTATAAAACCGCATGATAAGTCGCACTGGTATGACCGGACATGTACAGTAAGATGAGCACAATTGCTGATTTATTTACACTGTTGAGATCTGTGGTATTATACTGTATACACCCTGTTCCAAATTATTATGCAAATGATATTTTTCTCATTTACCTAAATAATTGATGTAAATATCAGTCAGCATAATTCTCATGTTATCAACTATTAAGAGTACAATTCAAATTTTATTGAACAAACCTCCTAATCATAACAGTATTTTTTTTAAACAAATAAAACTTCCAATGCACTGTTCCAAATTATTACGCACAGTAAGTTTCAAAACACTTTATAGGTTGTAAAGAACTAAAAATTGTCATTTGTTGTGTTTGCAGCATATTTACTGAAATCAAAAGCTATTTCAATCAAACTTTTAACAACATTTTAACTTTTAACAACATTTTAACAGGTCACGTTACATTGTAACATAGGACCCCATATTTGATAGCAGCTTCACAAGTCTTGCATCCATTGAACTTGTGAGTTTTTGGACAGTTTCTGCTTGAATTTGTTTGCAAGATGTCAGAATAGCCTCCCAGAGCTGCTGTTTGGATGTAAACTGCCTCCCACCCTCATAGATCTTTTGCTTGCGGATGCTCCAAAGGTTCTCAATAGGATTGAGGTCAGGGGAGGATGGAGGCCACACCATGACTTTCTCTCCTTTTATCTCCATAACAGCCATTGATGCAGAGGTATTCTTTGCAGCATGAGATGGTGTATTGTCATGCATGAAGATGATTTTATTATGGAAAGCATAGTTCTTCCTTCTGTACCAGGGAAGAAAGTGGTCAGTCATAAACTCCACATACTTTGCAGAGGTCATCTTTACACCTTCAGGGACCCTAAAGGGGCCGACCAGCTCTGTTCCCATGATTCCGGCCCAAAACATGACTCCACCACCGCCTTGCTGACGTCGCAGCCTTATTGGAACAGGGTGGCCGTCCACCAACCATCCACTACTCCATCCATCTGGACCATCCAGGGTTGCACGGCACTCATCAGTGAACAGGACTGTTTGAAAATTAGTCTTTATGTATTTTTCTGCCCAATGCAGCCGTTTCTGCTTGTGAGCATTGGTTAGTGGTGGCCGAATAGAAGGTTTATGCACAGTTGCAAGACTCTGGAGGACTCTACACCTTGATGCCCGTGGGACTCCAGAGGCACCAGCAGCTTCAAATATCTGTTTGCTGCTATGTAATGGTATTTTAGCAGCTGCTCTCTTGATCCGATGCATGGATCTGGCAGAAATCTTCCTCAATGTGCCTTTATCTGCACGAACCCGTCTGTGCTCTGAATCAGCCACAAATCTCTTAATAGTGCGATGATCACGCTTAAGTTTTTGTGAAATATCTAATGTTTTCATACCTCGTCCAAGACATTGAACTATTTCACTCTTTTCAGCAGCAGAGAGATCCTTTTTCTTCCCCATATTGCTTGAAAATGGCGCTCTGCTTAATAATGTGGAACACCCTCCTTTAGTAGTTTTTCCTTAAATTGGGCTCACCTGCCAATCTAATTATCACAGGTGTCCGAGATTGTTTTCAGTGATCAAAAGAGCCCTGACACACAATGCCATCCATGAGTTAAACTGAAAAACAAAGTATTTAATCTTTGTGACACTTAAATAGAATTTGCATAATAATTTGGAACAGGGTGTATATTGTTTGAGGTGGAGATTTGTTTTTTTGTTGAGGGGGGTGGTTTGTACTGAGGGCTCTGTGCTGGGGGGGGGGGGGGTCCATCTGTACTGAAGAGTCTATGCTGTGGGGAGGGCAGTCTATGGTGGAAGTTTGGTCTGTGCTGGGGGGGGGGGTTGGTTTGTACTGTTGGGTCTGTGCTGGGGGGCTCCTTCTGTACTTACGTGCCTGTACTGGGGAGGGGGGATTTGGGAATGATAGGGGGGGGTCAAACTATACTGAGGGGTCTGTGTATGTGTGTGTATGTGGGGGGGCAGTCTATACTGGGTGGAGGTTGGTGTGTCCTGTGGAAATCGGTCTTTTCTGAGTGGTCTGTGAATGTGTGTGTGTGTGGGGGGGGGGGGGGGCAGTCTATACTGGAGGGAGGTTGGTGTGCCCTGTGGAAGTCAGTCTTTTCTGAGGGGTCTGTGTATGTGTGTGTGTGTGGGGGGGGGGGGGGGCAGTCTATACTGGGGGGAGGTTGGTGTTCCCTGTTGAAATTGGTCTTTTCTGATGGGTCTGTGTTGGGGGGTCGGTCTGTGCTGGACAGGAAGTCTGTAGTAAGGGGTTTGTGCTAGGGGGTCTGTACTGAGGGGCTAGGGTGGGAGGGGGGAATTAGAGATGTTAGAGGAGATATGTATTGTGTGGCGATCTTTACTGGGAAGAGGGGGGAATTTTGGTTGTACGCTGTAAGTTGGCCTGTGCATTCGGCACTCCTGACCCCTGCAATATAAACATTTAGGCGAATTGATCAAAACTGGAGCAGTTCTTGGCACAGTTGTGTTTACATTTATGTATGCAAAAATAAAAAATGCCCCTTCATTGGTTTTAGTGGGAGAAATAGTATCCCATTGTTGGTGTAAGTGAGAGGAGTAGTGCCCCATCATTGGTGTCAGTGGGAGGAATAGTGCCCCATCATTGGTGTCAGTGGGAGGAATAGTGCCCCATCATTGGTGTCAGTGGGAGGAATAGTGCTCCATCATTGGTGTCAGTGGGAGGAATAGTGCCCCATCATCGGTGTCAGTGGGAGGAATAGTGCCCCATCATTGGTGTCAGTGGGAGGAATAGTGCCCCATCATCGGTGTCAGTGGGAGGAATAGTGCCCCATCATTGGTGTCAGTGGGAGGAATAGTGCCCCATCATTGGTGTCAGTGGGAGGAATAGTGCTCCATCATTGGTGTCAGTGGAAGGAATAGTACCCCATCATTAGTATCAGTGGGAGGAATAGTGCTCCATCATTGGTGTCAGTGGAAGGAACAGTGTCCCACCAATGGTGTCAGTGGGAGGAATAGTGCTCCATCATTGGTGTCAGTGGGAGGAATAATGTGCCATCAATGGTGTCAGTGGAAGGAACAGTGTCCCACCAATGATGTCAGTGGGAGGAATAGTGCTCCAGCATTGGTGTCAGTGGGAGGAATAGTGTCCCATCGCTGGTGTCAGTGGGAGGAATAGTGCCCCATTGTTGGTATCACTGGGAGGAATTGGTGTCAGTGGGAGGAATAGTGTCTCATTGTTGGTGTCAGTGGAAGGAATAGTGCCCCATTGTTGGTATCAGTGGGAGGAATAGTGCCTCCACATTAGTGTCGAAGGGGGAATAGTGCCCCATCATTGGTGTCAGTGGAAGGAATAGTGCCCCATCATTGGTGTCAGTGGAAGGAATAGTGCCCTATCATTGGTGTCAGTGGGAGGAATAGTGCCCCATCATTGGTATCTGAATGGAAGGAATAGAACCTCAACATTGGTGTCAGTGGGAGGAATAGTGCCTCAACATTGGTGCCACTGGGGGAATAGTGCCCCATCATTAGTATCAGTGGCGGAATAGTGCCCCATCATTGGTGTCAGTGGAAGGAATAGTGCCTCATCATTTGTTGGTGTCAGTGGGAGGAATAGTACCCCATCATTGGTGTCAGTGGAAGGAATAGTGCCTCATCATTGGTGTCAGTGGGAAGAATAGTGCCTCATCATTGGTGTCAGTGGAAGGAATAGTGCCTCATCATTGGTGTCAGTGGGAAGAATAGTGCCTCATCATTGATGTCAGTGGGAGGAATAGTGCCCCATCATTGGTGTCAGTGGGAGGAATCGTGCCCCATCATTGGTGTCAGTGGGAGGAATTGAGCCCCATCATTGGTGTCAGTGGGAGGAACAGTGCCTCATCATCGGTGTCAGTGGGAGGAATAGTGCCCCATCATTGGTGTCAGTGGGAGGAATAGTGCCCCATCATTGGTGTCAGTGGGAGGAACAGTGCCCCATCATTAGTGTCAGTGGAAGGAATAGTGCCTCATCATTTGTTGGTGTCAGTGGGAGGAATAGTGCCCCATCATTGGTGTCAGTGGGAGGAATAGTGCCACATCATTGGTATAAGTGGGAGGAATAGTGCCCCATCATTGGTGTCAGTGGAAGGAATAGTGCCTCATCATTGGTGTCAGTGAGAGGAATAGTGCCTCATCATTGGTGTCAGTGGGAGGAATATTGCCCCATCATTGGTGTCAGTGGGAGGAATATTGCCCCATCATTGGTGTCAGTGGAAGGAATAGTGCCCTATCATTGGTGTCAGTGGGAGGAATAGTGCCCCATCATTGGTATCTGAATGGAAGGAATAGAACCTCAACATTGGTGTCAGTGGGAGGAATAGTGCCTCAACATTGGTGCCACTGGGGGAATAGTGCCCCATCATTAGTATCAGTGGCGGAATAGTGCCCCATCATTGGTGTCAGTGGAAGGAATAGTGCCTCATCATTTGTTGGTGTCAGTGGGAGGAATAGTACCCCATCATTGGTGTCAGTGGAAGGAATAGTGCCTCATCATTGGTGTCAGTGGGAAGAATAGTGCCTCATCATTGGTGTCAGTGGAAGGAATAGTGCCTCATCATTGGTGTCAGTGGGAAGAATAGTGCCTCATCATTGATGTCAGTGGGAGGAATAGTGCCCCATCATTGGTGTCAGTGGGAGGAATCGTGCCCCATCATTGGTGTCAGTGGGAGGAATTGAGCCCCATCATTGGTGTCAGTGGGAGGAACAGTGCCTCATCATCGGTGTCAGTGGGAGGAATAGTGCCCCATCATTGGTGTCAGTGGGAGGAATAGTGCCCCATCATTGGTGTCAGTGGGAGGAACAGTGCCCCATCATTAGTGTCAGTGGAAGGAATAGTGCCTCATCATTTGTTGGTGTCAGTGGGAGGAATAGTGCCCCATCATTGGTGTCAGTGGGAGGAATAGTGCCACATCATTGGTATAAGTGGGAGGAATAGTGCCCCATCATTGGTGTCAGTGGAAGGAATAGTGCCTCATCATTGGTGTCAGTGAGAGGAATAGTGCCTCATCATTGGTGTCAGTGGGAGGAATATTGCCCCATCATTGGTGTCAGTGGGAGGAATATTGCCCCATCATTGGTGTCAGTGGAAGGAATAGTGCCCTATCATTGGTGTCAGTGGGAGGAATAGTGCCCCATCATTGGTATCTGAATGGAAGGAATAGAACCTCAACATTGGTGTCAGTGGGAGGAATAGTGCCTCAACATTGGTGCCACTGGGGGAATAGTGCCCCATCATTAGTATCAGTGGCGGAATAGTGCCCCATCATTGGTGTCAGTGGAAGGAATAGTGCCTCCACATTAGTGTGGAAGGGGGAATAGTGCCCTATCATTGGTGTCAGTGGAAGGAATAGTGCCTCATCATTTGTTGGTGTCAGTGGGAGGAATAGTACCCCATCATTGGTGTCAGTGGAAGGAATAGTGCCTCATCATTGGTGTCAGTGGGAAGAATAGTGCCTCATCATTGGTGTCAGTGGAAGGAATAGTGCCTCATCATTGGTGTCAGTGGGAAGAATAGTGCCTCATCATTGATGTCAGTGGGAGGAATAGTGCCCCATCATTGGTGTCAGTGGGAGGAATCGTGCCCCATCATTGGTGTCAGTGGGAGGAATTGAGCCCCATCATTGGTGTCAGTGGGAGGAACAGTGCCTCATCATCGGTGTCAGTGGGAGGAATAGTGCCCCATCATTGGTGTCAGTGGGAGGAATAGTGCCCCATCATTGGTGTCAGTGGGAGGAACAGTGCCCCATCATTAGTGTCAGTGGAAGGAATAGTGCCTCATCATTTGTTGGTGTCAGTGGGAGGAATAGTGCCCCATCATTGGTGTCAGTGGGAGGAATAGTGCCACATCATTGGTATAAGTGGGAGGAATAGTGCCCCATCATTGGTGTCAGTGGAAGGAATAGTGCCTCATCATTGGTGTCAGTGAGAGGAATAGTGCCTCATCATTGGTGTCAGTGAGAGGAATAGTGCCTCATCATTTGTGTCAGTGAGAGGAATATCGCCCCATCATTGGTGTCAGTGGAAGGAATAGTGCCCCATCATTGGTGTCAGTGGAAGGAATAGTGCCTCATCATTGGTGTCAGTGGGAGGAATATTGCCCCATCATTGGTGTCAGTGGAAGGAATATTGCCCCATCATTGGTGTCAGTGAGAGGAATAGTGCCTCATCATTGGTGTCAGTGGGAGGAATGGTGCCCCATCATTGGTGTCAGTGGGAGGAATAGCGCTCCATCATTGGTGTCAGTGGAAGAAATAGTGCCTCATCATTGATGTCAGTGGAAGGAACAGTGCCCCAACATTGGTGTCATTGGGGAGAATAACACCACAAGGGCCGGATAAAAGCAGGCACAGGACCTGAGTTCGGAAGGCAGTGGTGTAGAAGATACTCCCTGGTGGGGTAGTCCCGATCAGTGCAGGCGATCGGCCAGTCCCTGTCAGTGTATGTGATCACAGCTCTGTACGACCTCCCCGTCAGTGGTGGCAGCCATGCAGTGCTCAGACTGTACTCGGGATGGGAAGGAGCGGTGTCGGTGGGTGACCAGGTACCACGGACAGCTCCCATCCCCATCACGTCCCGCACACATGCGATGTCACCGAGGAGAGGCGAGCCGGCGGTGTCAGTGCTGCCCGTAGGCCCCGCCCCCCTCCCACAATGCCCGGATGATGCTAGGGGAGGATGTGATCCAGGAGGGGAGAGCACAGCAAGGAGGACAGCAGACGGGATGTGATTGCGGAGAGGAGTCGGCTTTGTGCTGGAGAGGAGAGATCTGGGGGGGGGACACCATGCACCTGATGTGACTCCTCTCCACTTCATGACTATGTCCGGACTGTGATCGGAGGCTGGAGAAATCGGACGATCGGGCTGTGTAGGATGCTCGCACAGTCTATGCCCGCTCATCAGTGACAGTCGTGCGGTGCAGTGACGAGGCAGCTGTCAGTCTTTGTTCCGGGAAGAGCTCATCACCAGCCCGGGGGTCAGGATGAAGGATCGCACCCGGGAGCTCCGTGCTGTGAGTATCGCTCCATGCCTGGACTTGTTGCACAGGGAGGTCGGTAGGTGGGTGATGGAATAGATGATGGAGAGCTCTGGATGAGCCCCTTCCGGGTGAGCTGTCACAGTGCTGTCTGGTTGAGGAAGGGTTAACCCCCTCCTGCTGGCTGATTAACCCCTTGTGATCAGCTTGATCACCTGTCCATGGCACATCATGGGATGGGCACCCTGCCATTGTGTACAGTGCTGGCAGTGCAGGTGCCTCCCCAGTCCAGGCAGTGCAGGGTCTGTATAGTCCAGCATTACAGGAGAACAGATGCCTGTTGCTTAAAAAAACCCTAGACTCCAATTACGTGAAGTGTCTCCCAGCTCGACCACCGCCAAATGTGATTGCTGGGAAGATTGGAACATGTGACCTGAATAATTCTGCTCCATCGAATGGAGAATAGCGAGCTCACCGCGACTCATCGATCGTACAATCTCCTTCACAGCTACCATCCACTATGCAGGGACCGATACAAGTCATTTGGATAGACTAGGTAGATCCTCATAATACATAGCTTGGGGAAATCTAAAGTTGATTATGGTGTCAGATTGTAACAGATATGGCGACCCTTCGGCTTCATCAACACAACCTTAAAAAACACATATACAAGCGGGTATGGATCCGAGCGCAATTGCTTTGTTTTCAATGGAGACATTCATACAGGTGCGTAAACATGCACTGCGATCTGATCCAGAAACCAAAAGACAAAAATCTGCACCTGAGGACACCTGTATACATGTGCCATACACATACGCCAGATGCAGGTATTGGGGAGAAAAAACAGAAGCAACAGTTTTCTGCATTTACTGATCATTAAACAGGAACTTTGTGCTAGAAAAAAACATGCATAATAAGAAAATAAAATGTTTCCGCCCATGTGAATATAGCCAAAAGCCTCTTGCATGTGGGTGTAGCAGTTTAGCTTTTTTTATGGATCTGAACACAGGTGCATTGTTGTCTATGGGACAGTGCACACAGCTGCGTAAAGATCTGCAATCCAGCAATGCATTCAAAGTTGTAAGAAGAAAAAAAACACAGAACATTTTACATTTATGTGCAAAAACCTACATGCATTCATCTGTATACACAAATATATATAAGTACATATGTGTACATGGCAATATTGGTACACAGATTGCACAGCCTTTCTCTAGAGAGGAACCCTCAAGATAGTTTTCAGATCTCAGGGAACCCCCCCCCCCCCCCCCCACTAAAAATGACTGTACATACAGCTCTTGGTACATTAGCAAGATCAGTTGTTTTTGAATAAGAAAAAAATCAAGAATTCGTTTTTTCTAACCCACTCCACCACCAGCACTGCCATAGTAGAGAAAAGCTGGTAACCGATAAATCCATCAAATGAAAAGTCTTTCTTGGCTACATATAGGTCACATCACGAGTACACTAATGCATTTCGTCTGTAACAGCCTTCCTCGTAGCAGTAGTGCTATGAGGAAGGCTGTTACAGCCGAAACATGTGATGTGACCTATATGTAGCCTTTTCATTTGATGAATTTACTGGGTGCCAGCTTAATTTTACTATGGAACATCTGCACGAGTGTGAGAACACTTTGCCTTGAGCACCATTCATCAGCCACAAGGGACTGAGGGGACGGCTGGGCTTGGGTATAGTTTATCTCTTTAACCAGCACTTATGTTCTAATTGTAACCATCATGAATTTAGGAAAAAGAAACAGTAAAAGTTGACGTTCGTCCCATAAATTGGTGGTCAGTGTAGGCAGGATATCAACATGCCACTGCTTTCTCCTCAATGAACCCCCTAGCAATCTCTGGAGGAATCCCAGGCTTCCACAAAACCTTGCTTGAGAAAGGATAATTGGAATATCTAGTAGGAGTCAGCTGGACTTGTTCTGTAACATTGAATACGTCTTATAGGTTCCTGCACCAGTTTCAGCATATACAACCCAAAATGATGAGCAGTATGTCTAATTTTTCCAGGTCATGGTCATAAAGTAGTAGTTACATTCAATTGGACTTGTACTGGAATGTTAAATTTTGTAGGGTCCTGTACTAGTGTCAGGGTATACACCGCAAAATAATTCCTAGAATGTCTGTGAAGGTTCTTATTTATCCAGGTCATAGGATAGCTAGTAGTAGTTGGTTACATTCAAATAGACTTTTTCTGTAATGTTGAAGATGTTTTGTAGGTTCCTGTACCAGTTTCAAAGTATACACTGCAAAATGATGGCCAGAATGTCTGTGAAGGTTCTTATTTATCCAGATAATGGACTTGTTCTGTAATATTGAAGATGTTTTGTAGGTTCTCGCTCCAGTTTCAGGATGTACACCCCAAAATGATGGCCGGTATGGCTGTGAGGGTTCTCATTTATGCAGGTCATGGTATATCTAGTATTAGTTATATTTAACTAGACCTGATCTGCGATGTTGAAGACATTTTGTAGGGTCCTGTACTAGTTTCTGGGTATACACCCCAAAATAATTCTTAGAATGTCTGTGAAGGTTCTTATTTATCCAGGTCATAGTATAGCTAGTAGTACAGTTGCAAGAAAAAGTATGTGAACCCCTTGGGATTACGTGGAGTTTTGCATGAATTGTGCATAAAATGTGCTCTGAACGTCATCTAAGTCACAACAATAGAAGAACACAGTCTGCTGAACATAATACTACACAAACATTAGATGTTGCCATGGTTTAATTGCACATAACATGTAAACATTCACAGTGCAGGGAGGAAAAAGTATGTGAGGCCCTAGCTTAATGACTTCTCCCAGAGCTAATTGGAGCCAGGAGTGAGCCAACCTTGACTCCAATCAGTGTGATGATATTGGATGTGTTGCTGACAGCTGTCCTGCCCTTAAAAAACACACATCTGTTTTGGGTTTACTGGTTTCAAGAAGCACTGTCTGATGTGAACCATGCCTCGCAGAAAAGAGCTCTCAAAAGACCTACAATCAAGAATTGTTGACTTGCATGAAGCTGGAAAGGGTTACAAAAGTATCTCCAAAAGCCTTGATGTTCATGTGTCCACGGTAAGACAGACTGTCTACAAATGGAGAAAGTTTAGCATGGTTGCTTCTCTCCCTAGGCGTGGTCGTCCTGTAAAAATGACGCAAGAGCACAGCGCAGAATGCTGCATGAGGTAAAGAAGAATCCCAGAGTGTCAGCTAAAGACCTACAGAAATCTCTGGCACATGCTAACATTTTTGTTGACACATCTACAATAAGGAAAACATTAAACAAGAATGGAGTACATGGGAGGACACCACGGAGGAAGCCATTGCTGTCCAAAAAGAATATTGCAGCACATTTGAAGTTTGCAAAAGAGCACCTGGATGTTCCACAGCACTACTGGCAAAATATACTGTGGACAGATGAAACCAAGATTGAGTTGTTTGGGAAGAACACACAACACTGTGTGTGGAGAAAAAAAGGCACAGAACACCAACATCAAAACCTCATCCCCACTGTAAAACATGGCGGAGGAAGCATCATGGTTTGGGGCTGCTTTGCTGCCTCAGGCCCTGGACGGATTGTTGTCATTGATGGGAAAATGAATTCCAGAGTTTATCAAGACATTTTGCAGGAAAACGTACGACCATCTGTCTGCCAACTGAAGCTCCGCAGAGGATGGGTGATGCAACAGGACAATGACCCAAAGCATACAAGTAATTCAACAAAACAATGGCTGCAACAGCACAGAATACGCCTTCTGGAGTGGCCCAGTCAGAGTCCTGACCTCAACCCGATTGAAATGCTGTGGTATGACCTTAAGAGAGCGATTCACACCAGACATCCCAAGAATATTGCTACACTGAAACAGTTTTGTGAAGAGGAGTGGTCCAAAATGACTCCAGATCGTTGTGCAGGTCTGATCTGCAACTACAGGAAATGTTTGGTTGAGGTTATTGCTGCTAAAGGAGGGTCAACCAGATATTAAGTCCAAAGGTTCACATACTTTTTCCTCCCTGCACTGTGAATGTTTACATGTTATGTGCAATTAAACCATGGCAACATCTAATGTTTGTGTAGTATTATGTTCAGCAGACTGTGTTCTTCTATTGTTGTGACTTAGATGACGTTCAGTGCACATTTTATGCCCAATTCATGCAAAACTCCACGTAATCCCAAGGGGTTCACATACTTTTTCTTGCAACTGTAGTTGGTTACATTCAAATGGACTTGTTCTGAAATGTGGAAAATGTTTCGTAGGTTCCTATGTCATTTTCAGGGTATAGACCCCAAAATGATGGCCAGAATGTCTGTAGCGGTTCATATTTATTCAGGTCATGGATTTGTTTTGCAATATTGAAGATGTTTTGTAGGTTCTCGCTCCAGTTTCAGGATATACACCCCAAAATGATGGCCAGAATGTCTGTGAAGGTTCTCATTTATCCAGGTCATGGTATATCTAGTTTTTTGTAGTCAAATCCAGCTGGACTTGTTCTGTAATATTGAAGATATTTAGTAGGTTCTACCACCAGTTTCAGAATGTACACCCGAACATAATGGCCAGTATGAATATGAGGGTTCCCATTTATCTAGACCATGCTATATCTAGTATTAGTCACATTCATCTGCACTTGTTTTGTAATGTTGAAGATGTTTCATAGATGTCTGCACCTGTTTGAGTATACACCTCAAACCATTACAGAACAAGTCCAGTTGAATGAACTACTAAATATACCATGGCTAGGATAAATGAGAACCTTCACAGAACCGTTGGCAGTCGTTTTGGGGTGTATACCCTGAAACTAGTTCAGGAATATACAAATTGTCTTCAGCTTTACAGAACCAGGCCAGCTGAATGTGACTACTGCTAGATGTACTGTGACCTGGATAAATGAAAACCTTCGCAGACAATAGATTAGAGTAGGTTTCTATTTAATATAGCTTTCTGTTTCTATTCAGGGTAATAATAGAGTTAGTTCACAATGTTAAGAGCTCTTTGCAGTCACAGATATGTATGGCTTTCAGATGCACTTGCATTATGCGTTCAGATATATTTGCCGTTCATTAATGTGTGTCCAGGTGTATTTAAGTATCTTCCCGTATATACATTACTGTATTCTGTGCATGATTGGTTCCTTTTTTTTCCTGAATATGTAATGGTTTGTTCCACTACTCCAGCAACGACAGGTGAGATGTTGATGATAATGTGGTTAAGATGCATTTAACCTGAGGCTTCATTGTAAAACCTATTGATTAAAGTGCTTGCGTGAAAATAAAGTAGGGTGCATCTGACGAAATGCAAGATAGCACAAGCCAATCACGTTTTTGTGTTAGAGGTACTGCACCAATCATTCTGCTTCCCGATATGTGTAATTGAATTTATCACCAACCAAAACCACATACATCTGTATGAACCCTAATGCTGGAGTTATTAACTAAATCAATACTGAATATGCAAAAAACAGAAATCCGTAGTGACTGGCTATTATTCAACTTTCATTAATTTGTCGTTGGTGCATGGAAATCTGGTTACTATGTTGAATATTCAAGCAGAGCATTTGCTTTGTTTGGCCGCTTAGTGATTGTAGCTGGCTAGTATTGGAACTCTGCTTTGTTAGTTTCAATGTGTGCTATGTGAGCTGTACATGTACACTATATTGCCAAAAGTATTGGGACGCGTGCCTTTACACGCACATGAACTTTAATGGCATCCCAGTCTTAGTCTGTAGGGTTCAATATTGAGTTGGCCCACCCTTTGCAGCTATAACAGCTTCAACTCTTCTGGGAAGGCTGTCCACAAGGTTTAGGAGTGTGTCTATGGCAATGTTTGACCATTCTTCCAGAAGTGCATTTGTGAGGTCAGGCACTGATGTTGGATGAGAAGTCTTCGCTCTAATTCATCCCAAAGGTGTTCTATCAGGTTGAGGTCAGGACTCTGTGCAGGCCAGTCAAGTTCCTCCACCCCAAACTCACTCATCCATGTCTTTATGGACCTTGCTTTGTGCATTGGTGCGCAGTCATGTTGGAACAGGGAGGAGCCATCCCCAAACTGTTCCCTCAAAGCTTGGAGCATGAAATGATCCAAAAAGTCTTGGTATTCTGACATCTTAAGAGTTCCCTTCACTGGAACTAAGGGGCCAAGCCCAACCCCTGAAAAACAACCCCACACCATAATCCCCCCTCCACTAAACTTTACATTTGGCACAATGCAGTATCCTTCTCCTGGCAACTGCCAAACCCAGACTCATCCATCGGATTGCCAGAGAGAGAACCGTGATTGGTCACTCCAGAGAACACGTCTCCACTGCACTAGAGTCCAGTGGCGGCGTGCTTTACACCACTGCATCCAACGCTTTGCATTGTACCTGGTGATGTAAGGCTTGGCTGCAGCTGCTTGTCCATGGAAAGCCATTCCATGAAGCTCTCTACGCACTGTTGTTGTGCTAATCTGAAGGCCACACAAAGTTTGGAGGTCTTTAGCTATTGACTCTGCAGACAGGTGGCGACGTCTGTGCACTCCACCATGCACTGACCCCGTGGCTGAGTTGCTGTTGTTCTCAGTTGCTTCCACTTTGTTCTAATACCACTAACAATTGACGGTGGAATATTTAGTAGCAAGGAAATGTCACAGACAGACTTATTGCACAGGTGGCAACCTATCACGGTACCACGCTTGAATTCACTGAGCTCCTGAGAGCGACCCATTCTTTCACAAATGTTTGTAGAAGCAGTCTGCATGCCTAGGTGCTTAATTTTATACACTATGGCCATGGAGGTGATTGGAACACCTGAATCCAGTGATTTGGAGGGGTGTCCCAATACTTTTGGCAATATAGTGTAAATGCTGTCCTGTAAGCTCACAGTGCCACAAACATGCCTGGACTATATTTAGTGTATTATCGCTAAACCCAAGAACAAACCTTTTTTTTCCCTTTATTTTCACCTGGTGATCCTGCCAGATCTGCTGGCAAAGTCAACATTTTTTTGCACTTATTATTTTATTATATTGTATATTTAGCAGACCAGTTCATTGCTGAGGTTTACAGGCACTTTAAAGGGTTACTTGTCCTCTTCAGAAAAAGTGAACACCGGATACCCTCTTCTTTCCCCACCCCTACTTCGTGGTCTGTGCTTCCTGCTGTATTTTCCTCTATTGTTGGTGAGCTGTCAGTACCCACTCTTCTCCCCCTTCTTGTGGCAGGGCTTCTAGGAAGGATCGGAATGATTCTCTGTGCCAGTGCTGACCAATCAGAATCCCACTGATCCATCCTGGAAGCGCTGCAGAAACAGGAGGGAGAAGAGCGAGGATTTCCTGATCATTAGTGGGGACAGAGAGCTGTCTTTAAAGTGGTTTTAAAGGCTTAAAGTTATACTAAACACACATTTTTTAATAAACACATTTAGGTACCTTTTTTTTTTTATCAATATACAGCTGTCACGTGGCCCAGCTCTTTCCCAGCCTGTCTGCAGGGAAACGGGCATGAGGAGCTTCTAGTCCTCTGCTGCTAGTCGTATGTTCAAAAATAAAAAAACACAGCCTTTGGAATAGAGAGTAAAGATAATTAATATCAAAAAACTGTTTTGAATTGTAATACAAATATATATTTGAAATCTAATCTGTATATCATTTTGGCAATAACATGGTATGAGTGGACTCTGGCAATCACAGGCTGTTTCACACCCCTCCATACTGTTTCTGTTCTGTGTATGGGTTAGAATAACAGGGAGGTAAAGCCTCTATCAATCAACATGTAATATCCTACCCCCATTGTGTTTAGCTATTTAGTGGGCATGAAGGAGGAGGAGGAGGGAGGGAGGGAGTGGGCTGTCATTTACCATGGTATATACGCCCATATGTGTGACTCTATAATCACTTGGGCTGCTCAGATGTGATCAAGGAGGAAATGCTCAGCATAGAAACACATTGAAAACTGAACGTGCACTAGCTGCCAACAGAGAATCCCCAGCTGCAGTGGGGACATGGACAGGAGGGAGGGATAGAGAACAGCATGATCAACCAGATTTTTTTGTCCACCCATAGCAAGCGGCTTGCTATGGGGGCACCCCGCACATACGGGGAACCCCAGAAAAGTAGGTTTAGGGCTGCTCTGTGCAATACCAGCAGGTGAACACAACATGTATATTATTTTAATTTGAAAAACACACTGTCAGCACAGTAACATCAACTACCCAGTAACACATATTTGCAGCGTGTCTGCGTAAGAAACCAACTCTTTTGCTGCTGCACATATGTATTACATCAGTGGCAACAGGTGAAAATTAATTTTTGCCTGGAGTTGGGCTTTAATTAAATGCATGTTGCTTTCTGTATACTAAATAAATGGCTTTGAGTTGTGCCCATCCAGAGAGGAGGGCCAGTGTGTATGTGTGTGTTTACTATACCCTGTTGTAATTGCCTTAGTTCAGTAGACAACTTTCTCCAAAAGCCATGGTCCAGCCTGCCTAACACCCTCTTAAAGCGGAGCTCTACCCAAAAGGGGAAGTTCCGCTTTAAGGCCTCGTCCCACGCTCCCTGATTGGCACCTTTGGGGAGCGGGGTTGTGAGTGGGTACCCGATTTTGGCAGGTACCCACTCCCACTTCTGCTGTGATCACCTAGGTCAGGGGTGTCAAACTGGCGGCCCTCCAGCTGTTGTGAAACCTCAAGTCCCATCATGCCTCTGCCTTTGGGAGTCATGCTTGTAACTGTCAATCTTGCAGTGACTCATGGGACTTGTAGTTTGGCAACAGCTGGAGGGCCGCCAGTTTGACACCCGTGACCTAGGTGATTGGGAGCAGAAGTTGTCTTCCCTCACTGTAGTCTCCTGAGATACTTGACAGGTCCTAAAATAGTATGGGTCTATTCAGAAAGCACAGCGCTACTTGCGCATGCGCAGTGGGCTGAAGCCGCAAACTGTCACAGCCAGGTGCTCACACTGAAGATGCCGGCACCGGAGAGCGAGGATGGCCAGTGAAACTGCCTGTGGTGAGGACACCGCTGGATCGAGGAACAGGTAAGTGTCTTCTTTTTTTTTTTTATACAGTTATTGTAGCTGCTGACTTTTATTTTTTGATATTGTGGCTGGAGCTCCGATTTAAACATCGAGTAGGAAGGGGTGTTACAAATCCAGCGGTTCAGGATGCACTCCTGCATTTGTTAGGCTTTGCGCCATACTGATGGAAACTTGCATTCAATGTACAAACCACGCCAGGCGTTCACTTCAATAACTCCCTCCAGCAAAGACAAGTAATGGCAGCACAACCCTGCCTATGGATGCAAAGCAGAGATATAGCCTCAAATAATTTAGAAGCCCAAGCATTAGTTCTAATCCCTTAATAAGACAATCTGCATACTCTCATCTATATGTTCCTCATCACACAATGCCATCTGCACAGTGCATATAGACGCCCCCCTGTGAAATGACAGCACAGTGTTTGCATGCATGTTTCAGTGATTACCCAGCACAGCCTATGTGACAGTAAATACAGTGCTGGATGTATCGTCTGCTGCTTTTTACGGCCCTTTTTTTCCCATCGTGTCTACAACTTCTGCTTGCTCTGGCGAACGCACCTCCTTATGGTCCACACAGCCATAAGCAGCGTTTGCTGGTGTATCAACCCCGACATTTAATAAAACAATGCCTGGTGCCTACATGCAGCAGTTAATAAACACGCTCCCACTCGCTCTGTGTGCCAATTAAGCCATAGAGATTTGCATGCACAGCATATTCTTTGTAGACCTTGCAGTCTTTAATACCCTCAGCCTAGCTGACTCGGGTTTGAATGACAATGCTTAGGTATAGCCGGCCTGTTGTTATGTTTGATATTATGCAGTAGGGTCCCATTATTATTGGAACTGTCATGTAAGATTCATTGTAAGATATTTTAATTACTCTTCCAGAATACACTGGAGAAGGGCTACACAGCTTCTCTCACACGTGACCAGCAAAGTGGTACAGGCTGCTAATTAAATTGCGGTGTGCCCTGTCTGTCATTTATTTGCATGGGCTGTTGCAGTGACAATCACTTTAGGCTCATACATGTGATACAAAGCTGACTACATGTGATACAGGACGGAGAACCAATCAGATTCCAGCTGTAATTTTTTTTTTTTTGTGTGTGTGTTGGATGAATGACATCTAAAGTGTGATTGGCTGCAGCAGAAATACTTCCTTTCTTCCGCTAACTAAGTGTATTTGATGGCCGACTGACCTTCCCAGGTGGGTTTTTTTTTTATAAATACTGTATCAAGGGGAGATGGAATGGTTGCCATACCAAGTAACTACACACTAGTAGTCATCTGTCTAGTGTAGGTAAAGAAAATGAAAGCTAATGCCCAGGAACATGAGGAAATGACCTTCGATCTGTTGCTTCAAATCAGAGCTGTGCTAAGAGAAGCTGGCTGGCAGCTCCCTCTGAAAATGCTATCTGCCTGGCTGTAATCAAACCTAGTGTCCACTTTTCCATCTGAAACACTGACTGAAAGCATTCAAATCAAGGGCTCTGACTTGATCCTGGCTCTGCCAGGCAGCTAGCAATTTTAGGTGAACAGTATTGGCAATAATTTTATGACCACTGACAGGCTAAGTGATTATCTCATAACGGCATCAGAAAGTTGGTGGAATATATTGGGCAGTAAGTGAACATGTTGTCCCTGAAGTTAATGTGTTGAAATCAGAAAAAATGGGCGTTGCAGTTTGTTGTGTATAGGGCTGAGTAGCCCCAGATCAGTCATGGTGCCCATGCTGATCCATGTTCAAAAGCACCTACAGCGGGCATGTGAGCATCAGAACTGGACCATGAAACAGTGGAACGAGGTGGCCTAGTCTGATGACTTATGTTTTCTTTTACATCACATAGGCAGCCTGGTGCATGTGCATTGCTTACCTGGGGAAGAGATGGTATCAGGATGCAGTATGGGAAGAAGGCAAGTCAGCGGAGATTGTGTGATGATTTGGGCAATGTTCTGCTGGGAAACCTTGGATCCTGCCATTCATGTGAATGTTACTTGACAAGTACCACCTACCTAAACATTGTTGCTGCCAAGTACACCCCTTCCTGGAAATGGTGTTCCCTGATGGCAGTGGCCTCTTTAAGCAGGATAATGTGCCTTCCCACACTGCAAAAATGGTTCAAGAATAGTTTGAAGAACACAACGAGTTTGAGGTGTTGACTTGGTCTCTAAATTCTCCAGATTTCAATCCAATTGAGCATCTGTGGGATGTGCGGGAAACACAAGTCCATTCCTACTTTGTAATTTACAGGATCTAACGGATGAGCTACCGTTGGCTTGGTGCCACATACCACAGCATACCTTCAGACATCTAGTGGCATCCATGCGTCAATGGGTCAGGGCTGTTTTGGCAGCAAAAGAGGGACCTACCCAATATTAGGTGGTTGGTCATAAAGTTATGACTGATCAATATATATAGTTCTCTGGAGCTATTATTTGTTTTCAAATGTTGTTTTTAGTGGAAGTAACCCCCTGAAGTTTTTATATCTTCTAAGGTTTGAATTAGCAGCACGCAAGTCTGATGCAAAGGCCAGTAGGACTTTTTTAGTAGCTAGGTCACATGTGCTTTTTGTGACAACAAACTGGAAGGAAAAAGGTGCCAGCAGTAATTTTTAGGCTCATTGGTTAAACGATCTGTGGGATTAAAATCACTGAGCCCATGGTAAAGCCGTCAGCAGATGAGTTCTTGGATAATTTGTACATGTGGCTTTACACGCAATTTTAACTGTTAGTGAAATGTAGGGTTTTATGAGGTCACAATTTACCTTTAAAGCCCACAGCAACCAATTACGATTCAGTTTTCAATTATCTGTCTTCTCCTAACAGCTGATATCTGACATATTTTTGATGTACCTTAGTTTTCGCATTTGTTACATACTGTATGCTTCCTTACAGTAAACCTGTGAGATTAGAAATAAGCATTTTCTATTGCTTGTTTTAAAAGATTCATGCTCAAAACAGGAAAACACTGCTTTGTTTTAGGATTCTCTTTTTATTTTAAATTGTTAGTGATCTGATAAGACAATTTCATTTTTTTATCCAGTTTTGATTAATTGTCCTCATTTCATTAAAGTGGTTGTAAACCTCAGGCATGAAATATGAACAAAGCATATCCCTCTATAATGTGTACTTGTCTCTATCCAAAACACTGAGTGTGGTTTCTCTCTGCTGCCTCATTTCTATATTGGCATAAGTCACTTCTTCTGAGAACTTTTCCCAATGCCAAGAGCTAATTGGTGACGTGGAGGACAGCTTCAGCACACAGCCTGTGACTGATATCCTTTGCTCTGCATGTCTCCATCTACTTTGAGGAGAGGAGGGGGTGTCCCTTTCCTCCAAACAGGGCTCAGAGCTGTTCTCACTGAGATCTGCACTGTGTGACTTTAGGAGTATTAAGTCTATTTTACATTCTCCCATTTTACTCCGCTTTGATGAAGGGGGATTGTGTGGCCCCGAAACACCTTGGCTGTCCTTTGCCATGCTTGTTGTAACCAGGTGAACAATAAACACTTTGGATTACTAAGGACATCATTAGGCACTCTCCTTGACCTATTACACTGATATGATAATTGTTCGATGTCTTAACTGACAAGAAAAAAAAATCTTGCTCATGTTCCTTAAGACAATTTTGTCCGAACTATCGTGATTGGATGTTGGAAGCTGTGAACAAACAATCAGATTATCGTATGATTGCTCCGAATGCGGGGGGGTTGTCCTTTTTTTTGATCGCGTGTAGTAGGCTTTAGTAAATTCTTAGAGCTGACTGGGGTTCACCAGAAATAAAATATCACTTATAGGTCAAGCCTAGTCAGGTGAGAGATCTGCTGGCTTCTCAATATTTACTTCAGTAGTATTTTTTTGTAGGCACTAGAGAGTTATAACACCCAACAATTTCTTAAAGAAGAACCCCAGGATAGGCAAAAAAAAATCACCCATTAGTACACCCACCCCTCTGCAACACAAAACACTAAACGGTTAATACATTTGTGAAATTCCTTATTTAAGAGAAAAGTCTAATTGAGTTTTCAGGAAGTCATCTCTGTAATTCTAAAGATAACATCATCTTCTTAGCCAAGGAAGAGGTGTAACAGCAGGGACTACATCATATCCTTTCCTCTCTCTCTGCAATGAAAGGAAACTACAGTTCCCATCAACCACAGGGAATTGTACTGAATGTGGGTGGGTACACTAGGCCTATACTTGTTGAATGTGTCTGAGAGTCCCACTGCAAGTGGGGCTGAATTACATCACTGCTTCCTGGACAAAGAACTACAGAAGGGATGTGCCAAGACGAGTGGCTGGGGAAATAGGAGGCATAGCAGCCACCGTTCTTACAGGTGAGCTCACTGCACCTGGGTCTGTACACCTACAGTGACTATTAAGAGGGACACTCTTTCTGTTGGATTTTTTGTTAATTCTATTTAATATAGAATGTAACCGAAGGTGCTGGAGCATCCAGGCATGGGATGAAAAACCTAAAACTCACAGATAGACAGGTAAAGACTAATGAGTTAAGCCGCCATAGATGGATCAAGTCTTGACTGGTTCAGCAGGGACCTCTTGAAATTTGGTCCATCTGTGGGCAGGCTGATTGTACTGAAGTTGATCCATTAATTGATTCAGCACAACCAGCCTGTCAGATTTTTTTTTTCATGTGATTGCTGTTGGCGGCTTTAGCCACTAGCAGTAACCATTGTGTTCTGCTGGTGGGACGGCACACGGCCGGCAGAACACAATAGCACTGCTGGAGGCATTTCCCCATCAACAAAGTCATCTGTGGTGGAAGGAAAGAAAATTGTATAATCTGTGGCTTGTTTGATGGAAGGGAGATCTCCCTGCTGATGTATCCAGGACACATAAGCAGTCAGGAACTGACTTTGACCACACCGTTCCATTTAACCCTAAAATTGTTTTTGAATGGACTGGCCATTTAAATACACTCATCAGGGAGAGCAGAATGTTACCAGGACAGTTGTGTAGACTGGAAACTAAAGCAGAGATTTCTCAATGGATGGAGTTTTCAAGGAAGAAACTCAAAGCTGGTTTCTGCCATCCACCAAACTGACCTTTATCTACCAAGCCTAAGACCCCAGTCGCACTGGGTGCGACTTGGCATGCGATTTGCATGCCATGCAAATTGCATCCCAAATTACAATTACAGCGGTCATATTGGTGCGATTCCAACTTGGTCGGAGCCGCATCAATTTCTAAAGTAGTACATGCACTACCTTTGGTGCGATTTGCATAGACATCTGTGTCCGATGTCTGGCAAGTTGCACCTGAAATCGGCATTGTCCCCCAACTTTGAAATCGTGCGACTTCACTGTAAGTCGCACGTTTTCAAAGTTGGGCTTGATGTGACCGGGGTGTAACCCTTTTATCATTAGAAAGTTTCGTAATTATTTGCGCAGTAGCTTTACTGAGTATTAGCTGCATTAGCTTTATTGAGTACATTATTATGTCTTGTAATTCAATCATTATTCAAAACAAAAAGAAAAAACAAGTATTCACTACATCATAGTCATAGTGAGTCATTGACAGTGCAAGATTTCTAGCCACGATCAACTCAAATATTCCCCATTGCTCTTGAAAAGTAGCAGCCAATAGATTTCTATGTTCAGTATGTTCTTTGCAACAGACGCAGAATTGGTTTGGGATTTGGTAACCAAAGAGGCCTTTGCATTAAAGCTGAACCTTGAACACAAAAAACTTCATTTAATTCTATACCTCAATAATCAAAAAGAATATACATCTGCTTTATGTGCACCAAATGCTTTTGCAAACCAGATATTATCTTGTTAAAGTAGTAGTGGCGTCATCATTGGGATGCAAAAAGCCTGCGCAGAAAGCACAGCTGTGGGTTTGGCCCAACAGGCTCCACCCACTACAGGCTGCCTGCAGATAACTACAGAGGGGGTGGATACAAGACCAGTCACCCTGCACAAGGAAAGAAAACAGCAGTTACTGGTCTTACTTGGAGGAAGCATCTGCACAGTCAGTCAAAGTGCAGTAGTTGTTTTATGCTGAAATTCACAGTCTTGTATCTGGAATTATTTCCAGAACTTCGAAGTGGTATTAAACCCAAAAGAAAACCTTTATTTTATTGCAGCTTATCAGTTCTTAGGTGTGCTGCTCATTTTCTTGTTTAGGCCTTCTTTCCTTTATTTTCATCTGGTGATCCAGCCAATAAATCTGTTGTTTTTCAAAAAGAACTAGCTGTCCTGCTGATGTAGCAGTTACAGGAACGAGATAAACCATTTACTACTGCAAGGTTGCTTACAATGATCAGATTTTATTTATGTAAAAACTTTATCCAAAAAGGAAAAAAAAACTGTTTGCTGTAACTGCTTTTAACCACTTGCTTACCAGGGACTTTTACCCCCTTCCTGCCCAGGCCAATTTTCAGCTTTCAGCGCTGTCACAGTCTGAATGACAATTGTGTGGTCATGCAACACTGTACCCATATGAAACTTTTTATCATTTTTTTTTCACAACAATAGAGCTTTCTTTTGGTGGTATTTAATCACCACTGCGTGCTTTATTTTTTGCTAAACAAATGAAAAAAAAACTGAAAATTAAAAAAAAATGTTTTCTTAGATTCTATTATAAAATTTTGCAGAGAGGTAATTTTTCTCCTTCACTGATGTGTGTTGATGAGGCAGCAGTGATGGGTACTGATAGGCAGCAGTGACGGGTACTGATGAGGTGGCACTGATAGGCTGCACGGATTAGTCAGTACTGGTGGGCATTAATGAGGAGGCACTGGTGAGGCTGCACTGATATGCGGCACTGATGGGCCCTAATAGGCAGCACTGAAGGGCACTGACTGGCAGCACTGATAGGTGGCACAGAATGGCATAGATTGGCAGCACTGATGGGCACTTTTGGGGCTGCACCAATAATCAGGGTACTAATAATCAGTGTGTATGTCTCCTTTCACACTTGCTGGTTATCGGCAGTACTTTCCTCACGCTGTGACAGCACGAGGAAAGTACTGCAGATAACCGGCAAGTTTGTTTACATAGTGATCAGCTGCGATTGGACACATGATCACGTGGTACAAGATCACTGTGATTGGCCTTTTACCATGTCATGTGATCAACTGTGCCCAGAGGACAAAGCGATCACAGGGAGCACCGGGTGTGTGGTTCTGGGAGGACATCATATGACGCCCTCCCAGAACTGGACGACCGCGCTGTAGCCGTCATTTGGCTATAGCGCGGTCAACAAGTGCTTAAAGAATAATCTGGAGTTCGGCTTCAATTTGTTAGTGTATCTAATTCTGTTAGAACATTTTACTCCTCCCAGATTAACAATGCTGCTCTCTGAAATTGCCCCTGTGTTACTTCATCCAGAATGGGGGCACTCTAATACAGGAGGTGTGTTACTGGTCAGATCACCAGGTGAAAAACAGGGAAAAAGCCTAAAAATTAAAAAAAAAACTAATGCAGCCACCGCATCGAATGATAAGTAAGCTGCAATATAGAGTACATTTTTGGTTGTTGATTTATTACCGCTTCAATTCCTGTCTGAACTCATTTCAAGATGACTATAGAGCTTCGACATACAGGTATACAATGTTTTTGTGATCACGGCTGCTGTTTATGGGAAAGGGAGCCAGTTTAGACCAAAATCACAGCTCATTCCATTAAATATGTATTGACACTCAGCATGGGGCATCGGTCATTTCCTGCAGTTTTTGACAAACTCAGGAACCTAAAAAAAGGACAAGTATTGTAAGTAGGCCACTCTACTGAAAGAAAAATATGTATTACAGGCATTATGTGAAAGAGCTAACGATAACATTCATTGTTTTCAAACAGGGAGTCAGCTTTTTGTTGGAAAATATCACTACCTAGTATGCCAACTTGGTTGTACATACCTTCCAATAACCTCCATAAACCTGTTACACATTTATTGATGAATGTTGTTTAAACCTTGTAATGCAATGCTGAACACAATAACCAAAAACAAGTCATATGCACACAATACACATGTAGTCACACACCGGTACATTTATTCAGCATTTACACCATTATTTTAAACATGAGAGACCCTCTACCAAATGAACACCTGCCTGGCACATCATAGCATTCACTCGGCACAAGAAATAACAGAATCCAACTGCAGTATTCTTGCACTGTCAAAACCTCCACTTTTATTATCACATGACACACAGGAGGATATATCTTATAGTTATCACAATCTGCATAATTACACACACCAGTAATAATGTGAGCATTACAGCATGAAATAGACACATCTTTTGACAGCGTCACAGCAGAGAAATTAATACATTACCAAAGCTACGGGAAGGAACAGACCCCATCGGAACCATAATGCACAGGGGGTCACGGAGAAGCCTTAAACGTGACCAAATCGATGAGCCCGAATAGACTTGGCAAAAGTCCCAGCATCAGAGCGTCCCATTTCGTATAGGAAGGCCCCCCACCTTGACCGCGCTCAAGCTTCCCCTTTTAAGCCCTTTTTTTGCCTGCTTTCCCAAAGTGGGCGGGCACCACACCCACTCTAGGAGGAGCTAGTGAGGATAACAGAGTAACTCCCATTCACTACACCGAACAAACAACATTTATCTAAGAATATCACACTTTTGCTTCAGATCAGCTTCTTATCTACCCTAAACGCAAAGATTTCTAACTTCTCAAACAAGTAGATATCAAGTAGATATGTATAGACAGGTTCTTATCTAATTTAAGCAGTCTAATGTAACATTTCTAGATGTCACAAACACGTTCAATCCCACAAACTTCTTATCTGCTTTAAGCAGTCTAATGTCTTGTGACTCTGTTTCCACTAGCCTAGAGAAATGATATCAATGTCATTTCTCATGCTCCTGGCATCTGGGCAACGATGCGTTATTGTAAAAATTCCCCAAGAAACAAAGGGTCCAAGGCCAACACATTTCATAGGCGTTACAAACCTTGTCTTCATGAAGCAGTTTATGAGCTGTATATAAGGCCTCATGCACATGAACGTCTAGAGTAGTGGTCTCCAAGCTGCGACCCTGAGGCCAGATGTGGCCCTTTGCTTTCTTCTATCCGTAATTCAACACTAGGGGACTTCACAGCCTGTAGATATCCATGTGCATGAGTCCTAATTCAAGTACTAACAAACTAGTTTCATCTATTAAAAGATTGTTGCTAAATCCCTAATGCCTAGTACACACGATCAGAAAATCATATAACAAAAATTGCTTTCAGAGGGATCGTATGATAATATGATTGTTAGTACAAAGCTTTCGACAGCCAATCACGTCAGTTCATGGGACAATATCCGAAGGGACAAGCATGAAAATCTTTCTCATATGATAACAGAGTGAACAATTTTCATTTTTTCAGCAAAATATTCATCTGAAAAAAAATCGAGCGACCAAAACAATGCATACTTGGAAACTAAAAAATACATTACAATACAATACAAGACATTACATCACATCCAAAGTTGTATTCTGTCGTATGAGAATTTGCACAACTTCCATAACCTCTTCATTTTCTAAATGAGTTTAACATGCAAGAAAAAACAGACAACTGTTCGTCTGATATTCGCATTGTGTGTACGAGGCATAACTAACATTAATGTGGATCATGAACATTTTTCCAGTCACTATTAAAATGGACCTATACCTAACCATGAATAGCTGTTATTAATGGCTTGCTGGGATGGGCTGAGGAAAAGACAGAAGCAGAAGTACATTTGTCATGGCGTGGAGAGGAATTCTGTTTTCACACTTCTCCTCTGTGACGTGTTTTAGGGTTTCTTAACAGTGAGAGCTGTAAAAATGTGGAATATACTCCCTCAAGAGTTGGTTCTGGTCAGCTCAGTGGATTGCTTTAAAAAAGGCCTGGATTCTTTCCTAGATACTCAAAATATAACTGGATACTAACATTTATAGGTAAAGTTGATCCAGGGAATATTCAATCGCCTCTTGGGGGATCAGGAAGGAATTTTTTTCCCTGCAGGAGCAAATTGGATCATGCTTTGCTGGGGTTTTTTGCCTTCCTCTGGATCAACTGTGGGTATAGGATTATAACTTTTTTTAAAAATTTTTTATTTTTATATTTTTTTAATGGTTGAACTGGATGGACTTTTGTCTTTTTTTCAGCCAGACTAACTATGTGACTATGTATGTGATAAAAACGAGCAACAATTACAAGTCCTCTGTGCTGATCTGTTTGGATTTCTTGGATGGAGCCCTAGATGTGCCTTGGGTTGCAGATTGTAGAGGCATGATATTGTATTGAAGGTATGCTCATTGAAAAGTTTACAAGGGTCTCAAAGAACAGTGTAAGCAAAACACATATACAGTCATGGCCAAAAATATAGGCACCACTGCATTTCTGTCAGATAACGCACCACTTCGCTCAGAGAAGTGTTGCAATTACAAATATTTAGGCATTCTCATGTTTCTTTTGTTCGTATTGGTATGACACAAAAAAGTGGAGAAACAAAAACCCAAATCTCACACATTCCAAAAATGGACTGCAAAAAATTATTGGCACCCTCAATTTAATATTTGGTAGCACACCCCTTGGAAAAAATAACTGAAATCAATCGCTAGCTGTCACCATCAATGAGTTTCTTACAATTCTCTACTGGAATTTTGGACCACTCTAATTTCGCCAACTGCTCCAGGTCTCTCTGATTGGAAGGGTTCCTTTTCCCAGTTGCTATTTTGAGATCTCTCCTCAGGTACTCTATGGGATTAAGATCTGGACTCATTGCTGGCCAGTTCAGTATTCTCCAACACTTTGTCCTAAACCATTTCTGGGTGCTTTTTGATATGTCATAAATCAAACATGCAGCGCTACAAAACCAAGATACTCAATGAAGACAAATAGATGATTCATGTGAATAAATGACTGAACAAACGTGATAGTTCATAAAATAGGGTGACTTTTAGTGTTCTCCTCTCTGTTCTGCACTCCTGGTGCTCAGGCGTTTGTGCAAAATAGTGCTGAAAGAATGCACACTCACCAGAACGCCCAGGAAAGTGAGCGTTTTGTAAATATGTGTTCCCCTCAGGGACATCAGCTGGTCAGGATAGGGTAGTATGCTAGCCTCCCTCAAGAGCTCCTGGATGTTTCTGTGTGATCCCTTGGTAGGTAGCCTATGGACTTCTCCTTGAAGATCACATACATGATCTTTTTGATATGTGCTTTGGGTCATTGTCCTGCTGTAAGGCCCATGACTTCTGATGGAGAACCAACTTTTTGAAACTGGGCCCTACATTGCACCCCAGAATTCTTTAGCAGTCTTTAGATGTCATAGTGCCATGCACACTGTCAAGACATATAGTGCCTGAAGCAGCAAAGCAACATCAAAACATCAGTGAGCATCCACCATGTTTGACTGTAGGGACTGTATTCTTTTTTTTAAAGGTCCCATTTATTTTTCTGAAAACAGTAGAATGATGGGCTTTACCAAAAAAGCTGTATTTTTGTTTCTTCTGTCCATAGCACATTCTCCCAAAAGGATTTTGGCTTCCTCAGGTAAGTTTTGGCAAACTCCAATCTGTCTTTTTTTATGTTTCTGTGTCGGCAGTTGGATCCTCCTGGGTCTCCTACCATAATGTCCCTTTTCATTCAGATGGTTATGTATAGTGCAACTTGACATAGTTTTACCCTGTGCCTGGAGGTCCGCTTGAATTTGTCTGGAATTTGATCGAGGTTCTTTATCCACCAGTTGGACAATCCTCCGTTGCAATCTATGATCATTTTTTCTCTTTCGTCCACGTCTGTGGAGGTTAGCTACAGTGCCATGTGCTGTAAACGTCTTGACAATGTTGCGCACAGTGGACACAGGAACCAAAAGATCTGTAATTGATACAAGTGAGTTTAATTACAAACTACAGGAGCATCACAAACTTGGTCTGCAATTATTTCTTACAATTTTGAGAAGGTGCCAATAATTTTGTCCAGTCTATTTTTGGAGTTTTGGGTGGAATGTGTCAGATTTGGCTTTTTCTTTCTCAACTTTTTTGTGTTCTACCAATACAAGCAAAAGAAATAAACACGAGAATGCCTAAACATTTGTAATTGTAAACATTTTCTGGGTGAAATGGTGCATTGTCTGACAGAAATGCAGGGGTGCCAATATTTTTGGCCATGACTGTAGGTAGGTACAGGCGTACAGCTTCATGAGAAACAAGATGAATGCATTGTCACCTTAATACATAGCTTGTGCTACTAAGACATAGTGACGAAGGAGGTATGCGGGGGGGTGAAGCAGTGTGGGAGGAAAGGTGATGTGTCCCAATGTCGAGGCGTAAACAAGACAGCATATAGGGAAAAAGGACAAGGAAAAGAGAAGCATGCAGTCGTCTTTTAACATATGACTAGTACTGAAGGATTGCCAGAGCTTTTGTTTTCCAGCAAAGTAAAATTTTTCAGCCCTTATATTACTCTTTATTCATGTAAGACCATTAATATAACTTGTTTACATTTGGACATAAGTATGCTTTAAAGTGTTACTAAACCCTTAACAGTAAAATCAGTCTGTGTAAGCAGTATACAGCTTGTTATACTCGCAGTGGAACCTAAGAGGTTAATCCTCTGCATTGTGTAAAAAGGCTCTTTGATCCTGACTTCTCTGATCCTCCCCTTCTTCCAGTGTCCCCCTCTTGTCTCCTGATAAGACATATCATGTGGAGCCACTCTGCACATGTTCAGTTTGGTGTGTTTTGCTAGAGAGGCTTTTTTTTTTTTCCTGGAGAGTGCATGTGATCAGCAAAGGGCCAATCAGCACTGTCCCAGACAGAGGTCAGGGGTGCTGCATCCTCCTACACCAGAATGAAAACTCCTCCTAAAAGCTTTAACCAGTGCTTGGTCGGACACTGATAGAAGGCACAAGACTGCTCTAACTGCTGATGAGAAAAGGTATTTAGCAGTTTATATTTACTAAAATAGTTGCATTTCCATGTTCTGTGTACTGTGGAAGACCAGATATAGTGAATGCAGGGTCCTGGGTTTAGTAACACTTTAACAGAAAGAATCCTTGAAGTTTCTCTTACGTTGACCAGCATGTCCGAAGACTACAGCATGCCACTCTCAGTTATTCGTCTTTTCCTTGTCCACTTATATGTAATAGAGAGAGAATCTAATGGCTATTGGAATTTGCACTACCTTTAATTTATCAATAAAGGCCAAAGAAGTGGCAGGTTTCAGTGCTCCCATTGTTAGAATAATGGACATATTTGTTTTTCCAATATAAATTGTGAGTTGTTAGAATTGGATTACAGACTTGACAATGGAATACATTGTTCATATGTTTGAAAAAAGACCAACCAATGATATTTTATTTTTCTCAAGGCTATACTGGAAATGTAAACCTCATCTCTTTCAGTAGTCACAGACCCCAACCTGGAGTTAAGGCAGAACTCTGAGCAAAAACTTCTTTACATGTCCATGCTGCTGTTTTCCTACCCTCACTGAATTTGTCATCCATTTTCTGGTCCACTAAGTCGTTTGCTCTGAAATAGCCTATTCACTTTCAAATCAAACCGTTAATTCTCTTTGGTTTCCCGTTAGTAGTATTGGTGGCAGCTATGCCTCCTATTCCTCTAACAACTGGTCTTGACACATCCCTTCTGTAGTCCTTTCTCCAGGAAGCAGTGATGTAATTCAACCTCACTTGCGGTGGTGGGTGGACTGAGACTCTCAGACACATTCAACATGTACAGGTCTAGTGTACACGCCCACATTCACTACAATTTCCTGTGGATGATGGGAACTGTAGTTTCCTTTTACTGCACAGAGAGAGGAGAGGATATTATGTGATCCCTGCTGTTACACCTCCTCCTTGGAAAAGCAGATGCTGTTCTCTTTTAAATTAGAGATGAAGGCATGAAATATGACTTTTCTCTTAAATAGTAAGGATTTTAAAAAATAGTTTTAACTGTTTAGTATTTTATGTAGGGGAGGGTGTACTAATGGGTGCAATTTTAGGAGTTTTTTTGCCTATCCTGGAGTTTTTCTTTAAGCTGTAACTGTTAATATGGTGTATATATGGGGATCCATGACCACTGACATGGTTGGGAATGATGTTAGTGACATCTGAGAAAGTACTGTTGGTGCGTACGGGATGGTAAACAGTAGAATTTATCAGGAAATTGAAAAATCTAGTTAGTTTTGCCAGTCATAAAGTGTAAAATGAAAAACGGGGTCCTGGCAAAAGGGTTGTGCATAGGGCGATTGCATAGGCAAAGTTGCAGAAAAATGGGAGCTTATGGCAGTGTATGTCTATCACTGAGTCATTAGCCTAACAAAGGAAAATACATTTCCTACCTGTTGATGTAAATGTACGGAATGTCTTATCACAAACAAAACTTGATAGCATAATGCCTTGTGAGCTTCCTATCTATTAGAGCTACTGACGTAAGCTCTGAGGGATCATTTGCAGTCCCTGTCCTGGTGATATGGAGGAGTGAAGTGGTTAATATCCATTGCCTTCGTACTTTGCGTTTCCTGTGTTTTCCATTATGTCAGTGTGACCTCAGAACTTCCTCTAGCCATAAAGTCAATGCATTTTTTTTTATCGTTTAATGCTGCTTGCTTAGTAAGAGCCCTAATTACTAGAGGGAAACAAATTGAACATTTTTACATGCAATTTACCATGACTCATCAACTGATATCCATTGATTCAAAGAGCTTCAAAGTTTTTGTATTCACAAAGGTAGCAAGTGGGCAGGGAAGCATAAAGATTGAAATGCAGATTTTCACAATTCTCATCCATTATGAATTTAAAGTGAAGTTAAATTATCGAAAGCCAAAACTTTTTTTTTTTATTATTATTTTGGATAATTTAGGGTTGTTTTTTTCCTTAGCCATCAGTGTCTCATTGGGGAGATTTGTGACCTGTAGACTCATCAACTTTTTTTTTAATTATTTTGGATAATTTAAGGGTTTTTTTTCTTAGCCATCAGTGTCTCATTGGGGAGATTTGTGACCTGTAGACTCATCAGGAAGTAAGGGGATATCTTTGTAATGTGAGGGATATACCTTAGATCAGGGGTGTCAAACTGGCAGCCCTCCAGCTGTTGCTAAACTACAAGTCCCATCATGCCTCTGCCTGTAGGAGTCATGCTTGTAACTCAATCTTGCAGTGCCTCATGGGACTTGTAGTTTGGCAACAGCTGGAGGGCCACCAGTTTGACCTTAGATGGTTGTCATGTGAACAAATGTCCTCATTGGAAGATTTCCCCTCTATTTTTGTTCCGGTGGCAACTCTAAATTTTGGATTTACTGCTCACTTCCATTCTCTGTGGCACTGCTGATCAGATTAGAAGGAGTAAATATTCCTAAAGGGGGACAAAGACATCAATATCAACCTGACCACTCCATCTGCATCTTAAAAAAAAGTTTTTGCCTTTTAGTTATACTTTTAGGCTCAATGTACACGGAACGTTTGGAAAACACTCCTGAACGATGGAAACTGACTGCTGGAAAACGTAGGTTAAAAAAACATCTCTTTAGCTGCGTTTGCATACCGCGTTTATGAGCATTTGCATTTAGAAGCATTTTTTAAAGATAACCTCAGGAGACCTTCCCAAATGCACAGAATGCACTGAAAAACAGTAAAAAATTAACTATTTCAGACATTTTGAGAGAAATAGAAAGAGCTGAAGCAGAGAGAGCAGTATTTGTTGAGATGACCTGTCTTTTCTGGTTGTATTCACTATGGATCCCATCATGAGCATAATGCAGCATGTTCTACCATTTTTTCCTTCAATCGAAACCTGGAACTGACTGCTCTGGTGTACCGGGTCCATTTGAATACATGGAAAACACTTTGCATGCATTTCTGATGATGAAAAAAGGCTTTGGACAGCATCTGGATATGGAACAGTTAAATAACACTTATAAACGCAAACGCTTATAAACGCGGTTAGCCGCGTTTACACGCATTTTACAAGCATTTGAAACGCTGATAAAATCTACTCCTAAAAGCAAGTTTGATGCGTTCAAAAAAACTACTGTAAACTCAACTGCCTGTAAACGACTGTAAATGACGATGTGTACATGGACACATAGGAAAACATTAGGGATAGTTCAGGGGCTGCTGAAAATAACGCAGAAAAGCTTCTGAACATCAGTTTAGCAGCTGCAATGTACATGAACCCTCAAGTTTGAACATTGACAGGGAAACAGTAGGAGTTGTATTGATGAGCTGTATATGACAGGATTCTAGGATCTGTTTATACAGGTGGCTGGTTTACAGTCATTGATCACTCTCCTACTTGTCAGGAAATCAGCAATTTAATTATAGTTGTCATTTCTATATCAAGTTATGCTTTGCCATTTCTTTGCATATTTTATATTTCAACTCAAAAGGCACACTTCTGCTTTTTATTTATTTTCTGTAAATCTCCTTGTACACACCACCACAGTTGACACTAAGCCCTGGTTCACAGAATTGGATTTGTTTTGAACCGCATCTGAATCGCATGACATGCGAACCAACCTGACTTTCTACTGTTAAAGTGTTATTAAACTCTGCCAACATTTTTTTTTAGATGCCCCTCCCCCCTCCGCATAGGCACCGCATACTAGCATGTTATGGCAGACTTGCCTGTCAAACGGAGTCTTCCAGTGTTGTGCTGACATCATTCCCATTGGTCTCGGGTGTTTTCATCTTCTCCTGGTCTTCCTTCTGGGTTTCGTGTTCCAGTAAATGGCTGGGCCATTATGATGTCACTTCTGCACACGGGAGTCACATCACCAAGGCACACATGGGTGCTATAAATGCAGTTTGAGCTGCACATGTTGCCTTTATGTCAATATTTAGAAAATGTAGGATATAGTGATTTGTGACATTACAGGACACTTACCTCTTGTGCAGACATGTCAGATGAGTAGGAGGAGCAGTGGTAAGCTTTTTGGGCAGAACGAATAGACCTTTTTCTGGAGAGCTGACACATAAAAAAGTTGACAATTTATGGTATGGAGTGGGTGAATCTCTAACAATCACAACCAGGATTTGCAATTACAATCACACAAGTAAACATTAGAAACAAAGCAGTCTATAACCCGCAAATTTAAATTCGGCCAAGAGAATTAAGTCAACTGTAAACTGGTAACTGCAATAAGTGGACAACTTTTGTTTGTTTAAATATTGACTCAAAAGCAGAAAAAAAACTTATAGCAATCTCTTCAAAACCGATCAGGCTTAATGCCGGGTTTGATCAGGTAGTTTTAATCCCATTTTTATGCAGTCCATCAAAACAACAATTTTATGTCTTCAGTTACTTTTTTTTATGCAGTCCATCAAAACAACAATTTTATGTCTTCAGTTACTTTACAATTATGTCAAAAATGGAATAAATAATCCAATCGCCCCATTCAATTTCCATGTTTATGGTTAGGTTAAGTTATAGTTTTGCTAGTAGTGTAAAGATTTATTTTTGTAATTCTTGACATATGTTTTCAGAACAGAGATATTGATGCTGGTAGCTGAGTGTTATGCCCTACTCCAAGACCCATTGCACACAAACTCAAGCAACCATCCCTGTAAACCCAACAGTAAACAATCCTCTAACCCAAACCCTATTACAAACCATCCTTGTAACTCCAACCCTAACATGAAAGTGGTTGTAAACCCTTACCAATTTAAGTGGCTAGCCTCAGGTGATACACAGTGATGAAACTAACCATCCTACATAAATTGTACCTGTTTTATCTACATCCCTCTTTCCCCTGCATCCATTCAAAGTGCAGAATTTATAAAGGATCTCTCTACTCTGAAAAGCAGGGTGCTGAAGTTACATCAGTGAGGAGAGATCTGATGGAAGGGAAGGGACACATCCCCTTCAGAGAGCACACAGTAACAGAGCTGAGGCTGTCAATCACAGGCTGTGCCCTCCCGTCACCATTTTTCTAATGGTGTCAGGAAAACATATCAGAAGTAATTCATGCTTACAGCAGAGGAATGAGGCAATGGACAGAAGTGACATTTAGTACTCTGGTTTGAGACAAGCACACATTGTAGAGGGATATGCTTTGTTCATATTTCATGCCTGAGGTTTACATCCGCTTTAGCCCTTCATATTGTAAGCTTAAACTCTTGTTTGCATACTCAGCTCACCTACTTCAGCATCTCCTGCAGCAGAGAAAACCTCAACGCTGAAATCTGTAATTAACGAAACTAGGGATGCATCAAAATTTCAGTGTCCGAAACGTTTTGGCCAAAAACACACCTTTTGGCCATCGGCCGAAATGAAAAAAAGAAGCACCGATACAGGTGCCGAAAAAACCCCGCCGCCCGCCACTGGCCGCCGCTCGGTAGTTCTCAGCCTTACCTGAGAATCCATCGAACGATCCCGGCACTTGGTATAGAGATGGATGAAGGAAAGATGGCCTCCACTCATCTCTATGCCCTTGGAGGACCAGAGCGATGTCACTTTCGGTTCTGGACATTTTTTTTTTTGTTATAAGCACTAGATCAATGCTTTTTTTTTGATCCAATGCTTCACATTGCATAGGAGAGATGTGGGGTCTTGTTGACCCCATATCTCTCCATAAAGAGGACCTGTCACTAATTATTTCTATTACAAGGGATACATGTATTTCTTGTGATAAGAATAAAAGTGATTAAAATTATTTTAAAGGGACAATGCAACCCCCCCCCCAAAAAAAAACATTAAATACATTTTTTTAAAAAGTGCCTCTGTCCCTCGCACGTAGTGGTGAACGCATACGTAGGCCATGCACACATATGTAAATGGTGTTCAAACCACACACGTGAGGTATCACCACAAACATCAGAGCAAGAGCATTAATTCCAGCACTAGACCTCCTCTGTAGCTTTAGACTGCTAACCTGTAGACATTTTTAAAGCATCACCTAGGGGGATTTTTAAGTACCGCATTTTCACGCCATTCCACGAATGTGCGCAATTTTAAAGCATGACATGTTGGGTATCTATTTACTCGCCATAAGATCCTCTTCATATTTTACAAAAAAATTGGGGTATATATTGTTTTTCTTTTTCAAAGCGTATTTTTTTCCAAAAAATATATATTCATTTTTAAAAACTGCACATTTCAGTTTCTGTTTTCGGCCAAGTGCATTTTTGTTTTCTTTTCGGCACCAAAATTTTCATTTAGGTGCACCACTAAACGAAATGGCAGACTTATACTGGTGAAAACCTATTCTAATAAACTCTAGTCTTGTGCGGATTCTGCCCAGAGCAATGTTTAGCTTACAGGTCTTCACCTTGCTCCTGCTGGCAAAGGAGGCATTGAGTTAGCAAAGGAAAGCAAGTGATCAGATGGGGGAGAGGAGGGGTTATATGGGCAAATTGGGCATTAGGGTAGCAAAGAAAGTGGGTGTCCAACTAGGGAAAATGAGGGGACATTTAGGTAAACCCGTGTTTTGTTCTACAACAGAAGGAGCGAGATTCCATTGGGGAGGAGAGCAGGGCTTGTATGTTGAAAAAAATTTTCTTTTGTAGAACTAACATAGGTCAGACAGTTATTCTACCCAAAAGCCCCCCCCCCCAGATTATTTAGGACACATTTGACATAAGTAGAAGGTGCTGCGTCAGAAATCTAACATTATTTTTTAGCATTCTCTCCCTTGAAGTCAAAACACTTTTCCACTAATGCTTGATTACATTTGTCCGGACTGTAAAGAATTTTTCATCTTGCGTCTCCAGGGGAAGAGAACTGACATGTTTCCATTACTTTGACTGCTCCTTTTGCTTCAGGCTGAGATCAGTGGACCTGTGCTTCATTTGTGGTCACAATCTGGCTCTGAAGTTTGCAGAATCTATTTACAACCTTCACTAATCCTTGACCGATAATTGGCAGATAAGTGTATGACCCTGATATTCAGAGACCTGTTGACAAGAATTTACTGTGCAGTAAAGCTAAAGGGGAACTGCACTCCTGGGAACTTCTTGCCCCCTCTGTGTCACCATCGTAACATATCCCGCTCTCTCACGTAACAGCTCTCTCACAGGTCTTTGGGATCTGGAAAAGATCTACAGCACATCTGCACATGCACAAGAGAATCCTGTGCATACGAACACAAGTGGGGCTATTTACCAAAGCTGGAGAGTACAAAATTGGGTGCAACTGTGCATAGAAACCAATCAGCATCCAGGTTGTATTGCCAAAGCTTAATTGAACAATCTGAAGTTAAAAGTTGATTAGCTACCATGCACAGCTACACCAGATTCCCAGTGCACCAGTTTTATTAATTCCACCCCACTGTTTAGTCCTGGTACCTGGAACCTTGTAGGTACCTGAATCCAACATGCATGTTCCCACCCGTACATCTACCTCCTGGCATGTGGTTGTAGACATCTCAGGAGGCAGAGGGAAGAACTATGTAATTTTCACCTACAGTAGGTGGGAGAGAAGGACAGCACAAAAAAAGTAAGAAACCTTTCTAAAACACAGGAAGTGTTCTCCAGTTGTGGGAGAAGGGAGCCATTGGAGGAGAGGGAATTAGAGCAAAAAGTAATTTTAATGGGTGGAGGTCCGCTTTAAGTGCAGTGAGGCAAAGCAAACAAAAAAAAAATCTATTCAAGTATGTATTATTAATTCAAAAAAGTACCTTCTATTGCTCTCAGCCTCCCCCAAATCTGTTTTTATTTTTTTTTTTTTTGCTGCTGTAATCTGACTTACTGTTAAAGTGTGGATGCGTTCATTCTCCAAGTATGTAGGAATGTTACTAACCTCTTGCTTCCTCCCAAGATGGACTAGGAGATTTTTAGTGTGCATAAAACAGTGCACATGACCGCAGCTAACATACATTGCTCGTTCCAAACAAACAGATATGAGGGGGGAAAGAGGTTCGATAGCTCATGGACAATGTTACAAGAAGGCACAAAAACACAAAAAATTTCTTGAAAAATAGATTATAGGGTCGTTAAAGTGGAAGTACACTCCCTTTGTTGTTTTGCGCCTGCAGGTAAGCCTATAATGTTTACCAGTGGGTACAGTAAATATCTCCTAAACATGCACCGTTTAGGGCACGGGTGTCAAACTGGCGGCCATCCAGCTGTTGCCAAACTACAAGTCCCATGAGGCATTGCAAGATTGACAGTTTCAAGCATGACTCCAAAAGAAGGCAGAGGCATGATGGGACTTGGAGTTTCGCAACAGCTGGAGGGCCACCAGTTTGACACCCCTAGTTTAGGGGATATTCACATGTGAAGCAGCCGGTGACATCACCAGCGCACGCACACTGCGCTCTTAATGGAAAGCTTGCCGTCCATTGAGAGAGCTGTGCAACGGGAGTGACGTCAACAAAGCTCAGCCATTTAAACAGTTGGAGCCCACGAACCTGGAAGAAAGCCTAGGTGAAGATGGAGTCCCTGTCATCGGTGACAGGGCGCCACTGGAAGGATCCGTTTCACAGGCAAGTCTGTCATAATGTGCTAGTATGCTGTGCATAGTAGCACATTATGATATTACCCTGCAGGACCTTTTTTTTTTTTTTAACACGGTGTACTACCTCTTTTAGTAGTGAAGGTCTATGAATTATTTTTCGATAATAGGGATAGAATTTACTATCACTTATAGATTTTCCCCACTCTCCATAGCAGTCTCAACCTTTCTGGGAAGGCTTTCCAAAAGATTTGGAGTGTGTTTGTGGTAACGTTTTTCTATCCATCCAAAAGAGCATTTGGGAGGCCACGTACTGATGTAGGATGGGAAGCCCTGTCTCACAACCTCTGCTCCAATTCATCTCAAAGATGTTTATTAAGGTTGGAGTCAGGTCTCTGCAGGCCACTTGAGTTCCTCCATTCCAGTCGCATCAAAGCATGTCTTTATGGATCTGTGTTTGTGCACAACGGCACAGTCATGCTGGTACAGAAAAGGGCCTTCTACAATCTGTTGCCACAATTATTATACAGGTAATGTTGTTCAAAAAGTCTCTGAATACAGTAACATTAAGACTACCCTAAACCAGAAACACCGTAATTTGGAGGGGTGTCCACGCACCTCTAAATTATATATGTTTCCTTTTTTGAAATAAAACTGCAAAAATTCTTGTTACATTGCCAGTTGAAGCCATTATGAACAAGTATAATGCCAAGTTGCCTTGAGAGCTTTGTTTAGAAAAAAACTACCATTCACAATTTCTAGTATATTATTACTATTACTGTATAATGCGGCAAATTAACTATTTATTTAAATATTGCTAACAAACAGCGATAAGTGAGCTAAAACCCCAATAATTTTCTCATCTGGTTAAGTGGTACATCGATATTTTCACAGCAAAAGAGACATTTTTAACACCTCTTATCTCTGTTGGAATCTCTTGGTATATTAAGTCTATATAATGGCGTAAGCATCCAAGGGCAGAGCTGGATCAAGAGTATAGGCTCATTGCACACAATAGTTCTTGGTGCCTGACGTTTCCTTTCTTCTGCCCTACGTGTCTTGATTGCATTAATTTCCCTGTGAGAGCGTGGAATAAGCACCATACTGACAGCCTGTGATATTAAACGCTGTGATTAAACGACGATTGTGTGCTGTAGCTCTAGGCCCAGTGTTACTTATATTGGATGAGAGCGGCAAATTACATATAGCACACATTTCAGTGTTGGGTGAAGGATTATCACACCTCTTCAGAGAAAACATCTACAACTAGAGACTTTATTAAAAGAAACTTACCAAGCAAAATAATGTTGATGATGTACTACAGGCACCTTAATGATGAATTCCAGGTAAATTATATTTTTACATGGTTATGTTGGTCCAGTTTGGACCAGTGTAACGATGTAGATATCATACTCAGCCAATGGCCCTGGAAGCTAGAAGTCCCTGAAGTAGACACCACTACTCCAGTGATCTCCACTTGCTTCTGAGACTCATGCTGAGTGGCTGGCCTGCCGAATTCTGAACGCAGAAGAACAGCCACTTGGTACGGGCACATTTCAGAGAATGCTCAATAAATGCAAAGCATTCTCTGATTGGATGAGGTGAAGAGGCAGGGTAGTGATGTCACGCTCTCCACCTCGTTCCATTAAAGGCCACTTTTCTTTCATTCAGAAAATCCAAAGCAATCTCTGAATGGTGTTCATGCTGAACGGCCAACCTTCTGTGCTCAGAATGCATCAGGCCAGCCACGGGACCCAGAAGGAAGTGGAGATCACTGAGGTAGCGGTGTCTACTTCAGTGAGTTCCAGGGGCATTGGCCAGGTAATGTATATAAATAGTTATTGGCCCAAACTGGACCACTATGACTGTATAAAATAGTGATACCTGGAATTCATCTTTAAGGTTTCTAATTGTACCTATTGCCAGGCCCAAGCATTGTCATTCAGGGTGTGAGGAGGTGTGCCTAGCCTTATGCAAATAATGACTTTCAGAAAGTCATTATGTTAAGTCTTGGATCAGGGGGACGGTGGGCAGCATAAGCAGCATGTTGAGAATGCAGCAGCATTACACAATTTAGGGCGTCCCTCGACCAGCTTTAAAGGATAAGTTTACCTTTGGAACATGTTACATGTTCCACCTGTTTTTAGGGTGGAACATGTAACATGTTCCCAAAGCTGCAGCCGCGCCTGCCGCCACTCCTTCCTGTGACAGATAGTATGGGGAGAAGTTTCCCTGTACTATTTGTAAGATTTGAAAACAGCACAGCCATGAAGGACTCCATCCACACGACCGCGTCATTCATTCACAGACTTCCGTGAATGAATGAACTGCAAGTCCTGACAGCCTTAGTGGAGCTGGGGAATGCCGTGGTAGTTCATCGAAGCTTTCTGTCAGAAGGTCTGCAGGAAACCTGCATGGCCACGGGCGGGCTGACCATTTGGAAACTCGGGCATTGCCCGAGGGCCCGGGGTCAGTAGGGGGCCCCATGAGATGCCCCTGGTACCTTTTTCATAGGATTTTTTGAGTTTCGACAGGGACACAGGGGCCCCATGATCCCCTATTGCCCGGGGGCCCCATGAGTTGTAAGTCCACCCCTGTGCATGGCATTAGCAATCTACTGATTGCTGGTGCAATGCTTTACAGGACAAAATTAATAAATGCGCATTTTTTTTTACCTGCAAAAAATTAGCATTTATTATTTTTGTCCAAAAGGTGAACATATCCTTTAAAGGATATGTAAAGCAAACATTTCATGTTTCTGATATGTGCCTGCTATACCATGTACTTGTATGAAAAAGTATCCTGTTCTCTTTGTATTGTTTCCTTTGAAATCCTTGGTGTTCCTGCCAGTCCCTCTGCTTTCCCAGCAAAACTGACCACAACTGAGCACTGTGTGGGTAGATTTCTGGCTGTGCTGAGAACGCAACTAGCTCTCCTCCAATGATCAGACTTCTGCTCACAGGTCACCCCCCTTTCCGCACAGCCATGCACTGGTGAGTTCAGTGTTCCGCTGTTTCTCCTCCCCCAACTTTCTGTTCTCAGCTGCATAAGGAGCTTAGAGGGTATTAAGGTAATTTATATTGGTTTTCACATCAATACACAAATGCTTTGCCTTTCATTTCTAATGGGTTGTGTTTACAAGGTGAGGGTTTACATATACTTTATTGGGTTCTAAAAACAGTAATATTCTTGGCATGCCGGAATGCTGTCACATTTGCTTGTACTCTCAACCAAACTGTCAATCCATCAAATGGCTAGAGTCATAACTGAGCACATGTGCAAATTTAGTTTTTATTAGTATTTCACAATATTAAAAATGAATAATACTGAAATATAGACTCAAAATTCTCAATATTCCCTTTCAAAAGGCCATTTTGTATTCCATATTTGTATGTGTACAGAAATAAAGGATTAAACATAAATTTAGTGTGTCTGGTGACATTAAGGCGAGGTGATTGAGGGGCTCTATATTTCACCTTGCATGCTTTCATATGTAGGAAACTAAGCTGGAATCCGATCTGATTTTTCCAGGCCACCTTGACTGTGTTAGTTCCGAACCAGATTTTCCTTTCCATTTGTGACCACCAGCAGGTGGTGTAAATAAAGCTGGACTGGAGCAGGAGGTTGCTCTTGGTCTGGGACTCAGGAAGCCATACCTGAGAGAGAGCTGTTGAAGTGAAAGTTTGCTTTGTACAAGAAAGAAAAAGACTTTTAAGAAAGACTTGCCGTATGGACTGCCTTTGTCCCAAGGCAGGTGATCCCCATTTGAGCTAACCCCCACAGTGTGTATAAGCAGAGGTAGATTTATGATGAAATATTCAGAGTTTACTATTAATATCAGTGAGGCATGGACTGCTATGTGCCTAGAGGAAAGCTCTTGTTCTTAGTTGATTATGAAAGGTCATTGTAAAGGATCCTTTTTTTATGGTCATTTATGAATCAAAGAATTGGCTGCAATAGTTCATTTTTTTCCAACTAATCAGCTTTTCCTTTTCATGTTGTTTGCTTGGGCAGGTTAGGAAATGAAACAAAGAAGGTCACATGTAAGTGTGGAAAAAAATTGAATCCATGTTCAAATAGATAAACATTCTTTGTAATCCAGTCCAACTAAAATCATTATTTCAGTTCTGCAGTGTATTAAAATTACCCCCAAGAGAAGGTCTAGTACCGCCTGCTGACACAACTGTTGTAACACCAAATGGTGTCACACTTGCTTATGAATTTTCCATAATGTAGAATCAAAAGTTAATTGGAGAACAGCAACTGTGTGAAAGAATGCCACCTTTACCTTGAGTGATATCTTTGTAGTGGTCTTGTGGGAGGGGGGTAGGTACACAGACCAGATTGAAGAGTTCTCCTGCAGTTCGAAAAACGAGATCTGTAAGAAGTGAGTGATCCAACCTACTGGTAACTTTTGGTTTTAAAGCAAAATTCTGGCTTACCGGACACTTGAGCTTTATTGAAGCAATGAAAAAAAAAACCATACATACGTTAATTCCTGCAATCTTTAGGCCTGTCCAGTGATGTCATGGAAGGACTGACCACCACCGCTTTCTCTTCTTCCTCGGTGGTGGTGGTGCTTCCTCCTGGACTGAATATCATTCTGGTAATGACATAAGAGCGCCATTAAATCCAGTAAAAATGCAAATCCAGGCTGCATGATGACACGTCTCCAGGATGATAGATGAACCTATCATTTGAAAACCTAGTTACCTAGCCCTGTTGGTAATTTAATATCACAGGCTGATCAGCCTTAAATCGTAGAAAGTGAAAGGGAGTGGAGTGAATAGAGTAGAAATTCTTTCACCAAATATGTATTGTCCGTGCAGAGGATGATCCACATCGTGTTCTCATTCAGGCGATCACAAAGTAGGCTAAGCAGCTCATCCCTGGTACACCTTCATAGCATTGTCTGTGTTCTTTCCCTTGTGAATTGGCCTAAACATTCATTACACAGACACATGAGGCTAAAATAGCTTTTATGATCAGCTGGAATTAGGCTGCAGAAAAGGGATTTTTACAGGTTTTCTGGTTTAATACAATGGCCGATATATATTATTATTTTTTAAAGAAATATGTCCACAAAGTTGGTTGTAATTTTCAAAAATTGATGTTAATAGAAATGATTATATATAAGCCTTGAATATACATTTTCTAACTCTATAAATGTATAAATTAAGCACATATGGTGCTTTAATTTGATTATTGTACTACAATTTTTTAACATAATTCATAGTGATTGTAGTTACTGAAATGATAGAAGTTGTAATTTGTGGCGTTCACATTTTTCTATAACTCACCTTGTGACCTCTGCTACCACTTTTTTGCCAGGCACCTGAATATGCCTGTTGTTCAAAGCAAGCGGCAGCAAAGTAGCTCAGTGATCAGCAGTGCTGTCTTGCGGTACTGAAGTTCTAGGCTCCCTTCCTAGGAATACACTCTTTGTATGGAATATATACAGTATGTTCTCTCTTTCATGTGCTTTTTGCCTGGTTTATTTTATTTTCTTTAGATATATTCAACTGGTTTCCAGCATGTATATGCATGTGTGAGAAAGTTGCAAGGGTAGTAGACCATAAACTTCACTAGAGACCAATGCAAAAGTTACTTATGTCCTCTGTAAAGCTGTAAAGTAGTGGTCTCCAAACTGCAGCCCAGGGTCCAGATGTGGCCCTCTAGGCACTATTCCTCCCAGTGACATTAACACCGGGGCATAATTCCTGCCACTGGCACCAACAATGGGGCATAATTCCTGCCGGTGGCACCAACAATGGGGCATAATTTCTGCCACTGGCACCAAGGATGGGGAATAAGCCTTTCACTGACACCAACAATGGGGCATGATTCCTCCCAGTGCCATTAACAACGGTTCATAATTCCTGCCACTGGCACCAATGATGGGGCATAATTCCTGCCACTGGCACCAACCATGGGGCATAATTCCTGCCACTGGCACCAACAATATGGCATAATTCCTGCCGGTGGCATCAACAATGGGGCACGATTCCTTCCACTGAAACAGATAATGAGGCACTATTCTTCCCACTGAAACCGATAATGGAGTATTATTCCTCCCACTGACACCAACGCTGGGGCACTATTCCTCTTACACCAGTGATGAAGCATTGTTATCAATGTCAGGATATTTTCTACTCCCACTAGTCACAATCTGGCCCGTCTGAAGGATAGTAAAGTGGCCCTTTGTTTAGAATGTTTGTAAAGAATGAGACACTGTTTTACTCACTGTAGCAGTGAGTAAAACCTTCTCATTGAAGGTCACGTCTTTATTTAATAAAGAATTATTTTTCATAAGTGATATATCTTACTATTTCTTCTTATGGGTACTTCTGTATCCCATAGCAAGCAATCAGAAACAGTCTTGTGCCAGTTTCACCAATTTCTGATTGTTTATCATGAGTTAACTCACATAAGAATTAGCATTTATTGAGACTCTGTGCCTACTAAAGAAAAGGCTTTATACTCACCCGTCCAATCGTCTGTCCCTCCAAACATTGCTCTTTTGCAGAGAAGCAGCCTTTTCACATTCAACACACCTCTGGCTGTGTCAGATGCCTGGTCCCCCACTGAATTCTCTGGTTCCTTCCAGGGGCTCCTTCATTTGTACAGGAAACAGTAGTAATGTAGGGTTCCGTGGAAAGAACCATAGAGCTTGGTGGGGATGCAGACTTGCGACACTCCTGGAAGTGTCTAGTGTGAAGATTTAGAATGAGGATACATCCTCTGCTTTCACTGGCCCTATTTTGTAATAACTAGGGTATCTATGATCATAGATAAATGAAGGTATGCTTGCAAACTTGAGCATGTGGGTCAGAATGACAGTCAAGCAACTAAAATTGGTCAGGTCAGAAGTGGTGGCCTTTGTGTTTCACATATGACAGGTTTCTTTTTAATTACCTTAATTTAATTATTCTCCAAATTAGCATACTGTAATGCCTCTGTATATCAAAGATGATATGTTTTAGTTAAGTAGTTCTTCATTGTGACCTTCTCTTTTACAATGGCAAAACAGTCATTGAGGATGAGGTTTCTTGTTTATAACAGACAGTATAGTAGAACACAGTTGTTCCACTAATTCCCACCGTACACTTATTATAGTTATAATTATTTTTATTAATAATATTATACAGGATTTATAACTGTTTGCACAGCACTTTTACAAAATAAAAGGAGACAGTATAGCTACATCACAATTCAATACAGGAGGATTCAGAGAGCTTTGCTCATGATATCTTACAATCTAAAAGATAAGGACAAGTTAAACTAAAGGTAATAACTGTGAGTGATGAGCAGATGGAGAAAGTTACATTCCAGTTGTTAGGCAGAGGCTGGATAGGCCTCTCTAAAGACATGATCTTTTAGGGGTCAATTTAAATAGAACATATGGACCGACTATCACATCCATGATATAGACAAAACACTGAAATTGATAGTGTGCATAGGACTTTTCAGGTGCTACGTTAATCAGATTGACACATGGATTTCATATATATATATATATATATATATAAGCATTCCTTTTAATGTACATAAAAGCTTGGTAAAAATACAATTAAAAAAAATTTCATATGTTTGTCTTGGTATTCAATTGTGAAATCCATGTCTTCCATGTAAATATTGCCCAATTACCCCCACCAGTCAGCCTCTCCCAGTTTACGCCACAGAAACACATTTTTCTATCATGATCTTTATTGGCTGAATCATCCAGCAAACAAAAACATATACAACATACATCAGAACTTGTTTCATATCTTTATTTGACATTATTTTCATAGCAGTGGTCACATTATAAAACTTCACTAACATGTGTGCACAACTGGCAGTCTCTCCGACACAATGCCCCATGAACTGCTGGGAAACTAGAAAAGATAACTAGGTGGTAAATTCAGATACTACAAATTTTAAATCTAAAAATATAATAAAATAAATCAGCCACAGGGGAAATCAGATTCCTCTCACTCTTTCACAGCCAAAGATCCCAAAGGATTATCTGGTATGAACAATTGACATCTTAGAGGAGATACTATACCTGTGTTGAAGGTCCTCAAATGAAATCATAGCCCAGTATCCCATAGGAGTCTTAGCTTACATGAGTGGCATCCTGTAGATAAATTGAGGTTTATAAACAAATGATTCATGTAATTTAATAGCATCTTGAAATAAAACCTGGACCTATTTTTACTGAGTTAAAAAAGGCCATGATACATACTTCCACATTATCTGAATCCCAATAAAAGAAATGCCATGGCTGGTCCTATGCTTTTACATGGGTGGTAGATATCTCCAAATGCCGCTGCAACATTATTATTATTATTATTATACAGTATTTATAAAGCGCCAATAGTTTGCTCAGCGCTGTACATTACAGAGGGTGACAGAACATGTGACAGAACAATACCAATACAATGCAAAACATGAGGGGATTGAGGGCCCTGCTCTTTCGAATGAGCTAAAACCCTGTGCTAAAGATGATAAATAGTAAAACAAGCAACTAATAATCTCACTACCAAACTGATTCCCTCTTCTAAGAACTTATCTACTGTATCTACCCAGCTCACCTAATTTTCAGGGTTGGCTCCTCGTATAGGTCTTCAGGTCTACAGAGGGGGTGTACAGGTATTCCTCCTGGGTAATGGAGTTGACCTGCACCCTCCTTTTTGTGCCCCTACCATTATGGGATGAAACACTGCAGGCAATGTGGGACGCTATTCTTCATGTACACTCTTCAGCTCCGGGGCCTTGGACCTTGCCCATCCTTTACGCCCACACCAGGGTGGCACATGCATGATAGTCTTGTACATAATGTATGCCCACACTAGGGGATTGTTTAAGGGTAGACAGTGTGAGATAGATAGTCAGGTAGATTGAGGTAGAGAATCCCAGAGGATGGGACAAGCTCTGGAGAAGTTCTGAAGGTGAGCGTTAAAGGAGGGAACAAGGGAGCTTGAAAGTAAGAAGTCTTGGGAGAACCAGAGGATGGTTTGGGTCATATGAGACAAGGTTGGTGATGTTACTTGGGGCAGAGTTGTGGGTGGATTTGTATGTTGTAGAATCAGGAATAGATAGCCCAGCCACTGCACACCTCATCTAGCCCTCCATGATTAAGCCCCAGGGGCTGGACGAAACATGTTGGGGGCATGGCTTGAATGGATCAAGCTGAGGCTGCTTTTACCTGCTAACCACTCAGGCTGGGTGAAGTGTGTAGCAGCTGGGCTATCTCTTCCTGTTTCTACAGTGTTCTTTGGGTCTGGATGAACCTTTCCCCAGCCTGCACCTGCAGTAGTAAGCAGGATCCAATTCATCAGACCACATTAGAACAGGAGACACTAAGCATTTATTGTGTATTTGTATGTTGTTGGTGTTTTGAATTTTATTTGCAGAAATCAGTGAAGGGATTGGCAGATAATGGTGATGGACATGGAGCTGTTGGTAAGGTGGATGAGTCTGGCAGCAGCATTAGTAGCACACTGAAGGGGGAATAGGATGTGTAGAAGTAGTCCAATGAGGAGAGGTGGGATATAGCACAGCAAGTTAACAATGTGTTACGCCTAGAGTGAAAAAAACGAAAAGTATGGATGTTAAATTGGTTTGGTTGGTTTATCAGAGCAAGTATTAGGCATTTTTCTGTCTAATGATACATCCAGCTGGGTTAAAAGGATATTGCTGTCAAACACAAGGGCATATCAGTCACTTGTCCATCACAAGGCTTGTCTTGAAAACTTCAGAATACAGTTAACAAGCAGGATGTACAGGGGGCTATTCATAGAGGATTTAAATAGCCAGCCCTTAACATTACTGTCAAATGTATTTGCTCAGTCAGTGTCAGGCCCTGCAGACTTCACAAAGATTTTATCTCAGTAGTGATGCTAATTAAAACTGAATTGTCTCACTGAAAAATCTCCGATCAGGCAAGGCTGTTTGACTTCTGTTTTTCTACATTAGTCATAGAGTTATATGATTTTCTTTCTTTTGAATTCTGCTCCAACTCTAACGAACAGCTTGTAGAGCAGTTTTATGACAGTCATTTGTCTAAAAGGGTTCCATGGGGGTTGATTTACTGCAGCAGATGAACAAGACTGGGGACAAATCACTATGGTATGTTTGCAGCACGGGATTGCATGAGCATTTGGATGTACATGAGCACAGCAGTCATTTCCCTGAACCTGTCTAGCTGATCAGATATTGATGTTCAGTTCGTACAATGGCAAACTAGTTTGCCATGTTAATTGAACAAGCACCAAGGTATGCATGGGAATGATTTTTACCTGGAGAAAATCTAATGTCACCAGCTTTCACTTTTTGGACAAAAATAATAAATGTACATTATTTTGCAGGTAAATAAATGTGCATTTATTATTTTTGTCAAAAGGAGCCTGGAAAGCATATTACCAGCGATCAGTATATCACTGATGCCATGCAGGTCTCTTGCAGACCTGTCAGAATATCTGCTTGCCGTATGGAATGTATGGTCAAGCAGATATTCTGACAAGATGCTTCAATGAACTACCATGACGCTCCACAGCGTTGTGGTAGTGCATTGAAAACTACAAGCCCACAGTCACTAAAGCCAGCTATACATGTGTCGAATTACGAAAGAATTTTCTTTAGAAAATCTTTTCTAAGAATTTTCCTTCGAATTTCGCACCATTAGTGGGCCACAGCAACGGCCAATTCTCGAGCGACCATCGAAGCTGAGTGATCAGGCATGTTGGAAATTTTTTGAAAAATGTGCCAGAAATGTAATTGGAAAAGAAATGAGCTGTGACCTGGAAAGAAAAGAAAATTCTTGGACACGAAAAATTCTTTTCTGTATCAACATGAGGGGAAATTGAAGGCTTGGATGGTCGAATTTCGAAATCAAAGGTGGCGCCATCGGATTACAAAACACAAAATTTCCGATTTTCTACAGAAAATTAGTTCAGAATTCGACCCATGTATGGCCTGCATAAGGCTACCGGGACTTGTAGGCACTCATTCACAGAATTCTGCAGCTGGCCACGCTGTTTTTGAACTTAACAGTACGGGGAGACTTCTCCCCGTACTATCTGTCAGAGGGAGGGGAGGCTACAGGCGCGGCTGTGGCTGTGGGAACATGTTACATGTGCCACCCTTAAAATGGGTAGAAAATGGAACATATTCCCAAAGGTGAACTTATTCTTTAAGTAATGAAATGCACATGTCAAGTATAGCTGCAGTTCTAAAAAAAAATATACTGTGTGCAGCTGATTTACATATTTATGAATGAAATCCCCATTTCAGGCAGCAGTGTATGGACACTTCTACGCTGGTTGGTGTGTGAACTTAAGCACATGCCCCAAAATTACATACAGTTGTGTTCAAAATAATAGCAGTCAGACATCACTAACCTGATCAATCACTGTTTTTGGTAGAAATGATATTTCTACATGGCAAATTATTTACTAGCAGGTGTAATAGAGTAATAGAAATCCAACAGACCCAATAGCCATGACATGCATGCTGCTGATTCTGTGTAATTGAATCACTAATTGAAAGGGGAATGTTTAAAATAATAGCAGTGTGGAGTTCTATTAGTGAGGTCATTCATTCTTTGAAAAACAGGTGGCAATTATTGCCCTTATTTAAGGAAGGAAGGCAGCAAATGTTGTACATGCTGGTTACAGTGCATTTCTCTCTGAAATTCTGAGGAAAATGGGTCGTTCCAGACATTGTTCAGAAGAACAGGGTACCTTGATTAAAAAGTTGATTGGAGAGGGGAAAACATATAAAGAAGTGCAGAAAATGATAGGCTGCTCAGCTAAAATGATCGCAAATGCTTTAAAATGGCAACCAAAACCTGAAAGACTTGGAAGAAAGCGAAAAAGTACCATTCAAATGGATAGAAGAATAGCCAAAATGGCAAGGACTCAGCCAACAATCAGCTCCAGGAAGATCAAAGAAGGTCTAAAGTTACCTGTGAGTACTGTTACAATTAGAAGAAACCTATGTGAAGCCAAGCTATCTGCAAGAAGTCCCCGCAAAGTCCCACTGTTGAAAAAAGACATGCTGAAGAGGTTACAATTTGCCAAAGAGCACATTGACTGGCCTAAAGAGAAATGGCGCAACATTTTGTGGACTGATGATATGGGGATGTTTCTCATACTACGGTGTTGGGCCTATTTATCGCATACCAGGGATCATGGATCAGTTTGAATACATCAGAATACTTGAAGAGGTCATGCTGCCTTATGCTGAAGAGGAAATGCCCTTGAAATGGATGTTCCAACAAGACAACGACCCCAAACACGCCAGTAAACGTGCAACATCTTTGCTCCAGACCAACAAGATTGATGTTATGGAGTGGCCAGCCCAATCCCCGGATCTTAATCTAATAGAAAACTTGTGGGGTGACATAAAAAATGCAGTTTCTGAGGCAAAACCAAGAAATAGAGAAGAACTGTGGAATGTAGTCCAATCATCCTGGGCTGGAATACCAGTTCACAGGTGCCAGAAGTTGGTTGACTCCATGCAACACAAATGTACAGCAGTTCTCAGAAACAGTGCTTATACAACTAAATATTAATTAAGTGATTCAAAGGAAAGAAAAATCTTCAAACATTTTTCAGTTTATATAGTGAATGTTTGAGTTTGTAAAGAAGAATACAAACACTGCTATTTTTTTGAACAGTCTAATATTCACTTTTCTTCAATTTTTTTAGAGGAACAACACAAATTTGATCTATTTTTCTTCATGTTTTGATTTGGAATAGAATGTGTAGTGTTCCCAATCCATTTGTGTGTATGGAAATAAAAGCTAATAGAAGGATTTTGAGCTTTATTCACTTTTTTCAACACACTGCTATTATTTTGAACACAACTGTACATGTGCAGTATGATACCCCACTTGCTATTCTTTTAAACTTGTTGTAAACTTCAGACATGAAATATGAACATAGCATATCCCTCTATAGTGTGTACTTGTTAAAAGCACTAAGGGGTAGATTTATTAAAACTGGGCGTGCAAAATCTGGTGGAGCTCTGCATAAAAACCAATCAGCTTCCAGGTTTTATTGTCAGAGCTTAATTGACCTGCTGATGATAGAAGCTGATTGGCTACCATGCACAGCTGCACCAGATTCTGAGTGCTCCAGTTTTAGTAAATCTCCCCCTAAGCCCTGGTTCACACTGGTACAACATGCGATTTACAAACTGCATGTGATAGCAGAGAAGCAGTGCTCAAACAGCAAACACACTTGATTCAGCAGTGGGATCCAGGGCGGGGGCTCAGGTTCCAAAGTGTCCTCCAAACACTGGATACAGGATACAAAAAGCAGGAAGAGCCGGCAACTCCAAAATCCTCATGAAAGCTTTGCTTTCATGAGGATTTTAGCGTTGCCGGCTCTTCCTGCTTTTTTATTTACAAATCGCACCTGAAGTCGCATCTAATGTATTTCTTAATCAGTGCGATTTGAAGTAGCGTGATTCCAAAAATAATTACTGCATTAATTTGTTCTGATTTTATTGCGACTTGCATTGACTTCTGTTAAATGAAGTTGCAAGCCACAGTGAAATTGGAGGTACAAATTGCACTGATCTGCAACGTTGAAATCGCGCTACTTCAATCAAAGTAGCACGATTTCAACGTTGCATTCAGTGTGAACCAGGGCTAAATGTAATTTTGACTGCTGTTTTGTTCTGCCACTATCAGCAACAGTCACTTCTGACAAGTTTTCCTGACACCAAGAGTAAAATGGTGATAAGGGGCAGACCTCCCGAAGACTGACAGTCACAGCTCTGTTTCTGTGAGCTGTGTGGTTGGGGGTGTGTCTCTTACCTCCAATCAACTTTCAGAGCTCTCTTCACTGAGCTCTGCAGTATGTAATTTCAGCTCTCTGCACCCTTTTTTATGAACTCTCAGACAAGTTTTATAAATTCAGCACTCTGAACGGATGTAGGGAAGAGAAGACCGCAGATAGGCACAACTTATGTAGGTGGATTTGTTTCATCTCTGTGTATCACCTGAGGCCAGTCACTTTACTGGGTATCTATAAGGGTCTAACTTGATTTGGGGGCATTGTGCCACCTCCTAGATTCATGCTTTTTGGGGGAAATCCTGCCACACAGTAACTGCTTCCAGTGCAGTCCGATTGACTTGAATGGGGTACATTTGGCAACTGCACCACCTGCTAAAAGCAACTGCTGTAAAACATTTACCACACTGTGACTCGACTGTGGCAATGTTCACTGGCAAATGCAACTTACTGATGGTTGGTCGGGGGTCTGTAAAAATGATGAATCAATGGATCAATAACCTGTGTGGTTTTTTTTCTTGTTTTGTTTTTTTTACTGCCCCTAGCGACACGTGAATGAGGCCCATTCATATCACTGTGTTGCAGTAACCTGCGTTACGTGCATGACTGCACTGTGGTGCCATTCATTGTAAACGGCACCCCAACACACCTTCACAAAGCTCGTGGCGTTGCAGCGCACCACAACATTCGGAAAGGTCTGATTTTTGGTCTGTTGTTAACATGTAAGATAACACGTGAGCCATAAACTTACTGCTATGCTTGTCCAATCACATCACTAAACTGCGTTAACGCACAATATGTACCTTGGTGTGCTGCAGTGCAATTCATTGTTATTGGCAACACAACACACCTGCATAGTGCTGTTCTTGCCAAAATGCAGCAGGTCCAGTTTTTGGTCCATTAGACAGCCCATTAGTATGAAAGGGCCGCCTTACTGCAGTGTAAATTAACTTGCTCCATTGCACATGTGTTAAACACACTGCAACAAACCTAACTGGGGTGAATGGGCCCTTATATTATACAATATAATATGTCTAACAAAATTCAAATATCATATCACCATATATGTAGGGTTCAACAGTTGCTAATGGATTTAAAAAGATGTATTTTATTCTTATTCACTGAGTAATACATAAACATTGTATTTGTATAATGATGCTGTTATGGAATATGATTTGTACACATTTTTGTGTATCATTGCTTTGTTATGTGATGGTTATGCTTTAAGGCAGACCCTGGAGATGCATATATTACGTTAGATAATGCAGTGACTCAGTAGCTAAGATCACTGACTATTAAACACGAAACTGAGAGCAGAACAATAAAGTGACCTTGGACAAGTCAATTTATCTTAAGGAAATTGTAAACTCAATTGAGCAGGCAGGGTCTGTGCTTGGCAAATCCTGTGTATAGAAACACATTAATATTGAATTATTCTCGTAGGTAGAGAAAGAAACCTTTGATTATTTATCATAATTGTTTGCATGGGTTTCTTGATAGAACAGGATTAATAATTTTCTTTTTGTCTGATGATACGTTTTGGAAATAAATTAGTTTTTTCAATGACATAATGTTTTCTAATGTTGTTTTTTTATGTTTTCAGTTAAAGAGGCAATCCATCTAACAGTACATACCAATGTACTGTACACAGCGTAATGGATCATGGACACAATATGTTAAAAACAGGCTCCATTCAAAACTTGTATTTCTGTTCGTCTCTATGCACACTGGGTGTTTTGATAATGCTAGTAACGTTAACTGTGTAAAGTCACGTTAAAAACTTGTGTTTTTCAGCTTTTTTTAGCATCTTTGTGTTAGTGTTTTGCCAAGTTTGCGTTTTTTGGTGTTTACAGTGGTTTTGAGGACACCCCATGATGCCAATTCCATTTTTGGAAAATGCCTGTTTCCCAGCCAATCTATTGGCTGTTTAAAGCTCAAATCAACTAATTTTTCATCCCTCTGGTCACTCCTTGATAAAAAGAAGATGCAACAAGTATAAAGGTGTGAAAAAAATGGGGGGTCCATTTTGGGGGTGTGCTCCTGGAAGTTTTCACACCTTTGACCAAATTCTCAGAGTGGCAGAAAAGGTGTCCGTTTTACCACATTTTTCAACAGTAGATCATTTTTACAGCTAAAAAACTCTTCTAGAAACCCACTAGTCCTGGGGTTTTTTTTCAGCCAAAAAACGGCCCAGCCAAAAAAACATTGACTACAGTCTATGTGTGCATGGACACATAGGATAACATGCTGGGAGTTTACTAGCTGTAGAAAAAGTCAAATGACAAAAACAGCAGCTGTAAAAATGTCCAGTGTGCATGAGGACTTATGGGGCAGAGCTGCTACAATAAATCCATCACTGCTGGATTCCTCAGTTGTTTATTCTACTTTAGTCCATTTGAGTTCCGTTTGGCAGTGAAAATGGTAAGAGCATAAGGGAAGTGGTCTACTTTGGTAATCCAGACAGCCAAGATGTTCACCTAAAATAAGATCCCTTCATAGTGATAGGATTTCCAAATTAAAGTAGAAGTACACTGCATCTGAGCACCAAAAACAAAAATGCTATTTAACTGGTTCCAGCCCAGCCAATAGCACAAAGGCTGCCAGGCGAGCAGCTTGTCCCTCCAGGTGGACACCATATGGTGTCCTTTCTGGCATGAGCAGTATGCCTGCCCGCAGGGCCGCTCTGTGGCACGATCTGTCACCAGCCGTGTACCTCGGACACGGACGATGACAGATCTGTGTACCGGCCCTGTTGCCAGTACCATGTGACCTGCTGGGACCAATCACAGCAGGTCACATGACAGTTGTATACAATGGATGGCTTCCTTTCATGCCATCCATTGTATACTAGTGTGTCTAGCTGTGAATGGTCACAGCGATCTCATGCACAAGCTGGGCCAATCACAGCCCAGCTGTGTCATGTGATTAGCCGTGGCCAAATCACAGCTAAGCACAAAAAAAACCCCTGAATGAATCGATGTCATTCAGGTAAATGCTTATAGCAAAGTAATTCTTTTATAACAGAAACAAAGAAAAATGTGTTTTTTTTTCAAGAATTTCTGTCTTTTTTTGTTAATTTAGCAGAAAATAAAAACCCCACTGTTGATTAAATACCACCAAAAGAAAGCTCTAGTTGTGTGAAGAAAATTATGAAATTTTAGTTTGGGTACAATGTTGTATGACTGCGCAATTGTCATTCAAAGTGTGAAAGCGCTGAAACCTGAAAAATGCCCTGGGCAGGAAGGGGGCAAAAGTGCCCTGTATTGAAGTGGTTAATTCATTGTTAATATTTAAAACAAACTCACCCATCCATCCATGTCGCCATGCTTTATCTGGCTGATAAATCACTTTGAAAACCACCCTAGTATTCCTGGCTTTGGCCGTCCTTAAGTAAGGGCAGATGATTCATGTTGCATTTACTTCTTGGAATCCATCTACCCTTAGCTCAGGCATGCATCCAGGAGGGTGTTCTTAGCTGAGAAATCCTCTGTTGAATACCCCTGGGATGTATGACATGGAAACTAGGAAATAACTGAAGATATGAAAAAAAAGTTTAAAATAAGTAAATATGATCTACTTCCGCTTTGTTTTTGTTTTTTTAGATTTAGGGCCTACTGTATGTTGGGCATTTATGCACATCAGAGCAGCTTCTCTCCCCATACAGGTTAATGGGTACCCAAAGCAGCTTGAAGCATGTTGATGCAGCCAAAAAGGATGTCAACTGAAGGTCAAATTCACCCGTCAATGAACTCTGAATGGTCTCAGATGGGTCTCAAACTGATGTCAAATGCCAGCGGAAAGCAAGTTGCATTGGTCCATATACACTGTCTCAGTCTGTTAACACAGGCCCTTGTTAGAGCAAACAAAGGTATACAGTAACAGCAGTCTTCTTGCAAATGCTTTAAATTCTGTTTACTGTTTCTCTAAAGTTCCAATTCCCCCCATCACAGTCTCACTTCTCCTGCTGCTTTCTGTGTTGTATAAAGTATACAGGAAGGGCAATACCTAATTGTAAAGACTGCAGCAGGGGATTAAGCCTGGCAGCCAAGTGCAGAGATCTTGCTGTTGGATCAAAGAAAGAGAAGAATGTGATGTGCCCTTCAACGGTAACATTTATAAAACAAACAAAAACAAAGTATCAATATTCACTGGCCTCAGATCTCGAATTCTTATAGAATAGTTAGTCACAAAATACGTTGCCCAAAACAAGTTCATGAACTTATTTTGGGCTGCATGCATCCCTTCGATTGCAGAGCAATTGATCGTGGCAGAACTGCAGCGCATTTTCAGGTGCCATTAAAATGAATTGCACCTGACAACGTGGTTTCCGCAATTTGTCATTTTAGCAGAATGTTTTGACATTGCAATTGCCGATTCTTTCTGCAATTCAAAACGCCCTAGTGTGAATGAGGCCTAAGCTGGAGCAATGTTGTCATGCTTGTAATGCATGTTGGCACGTTCAGCTTTGTAGTGCACAGAAACCATCTACCATCTTTTTGACAGGCATTGGCTTACCTGTTGGCCAGTCTGTGCTCCCTACATCACTGCTTTGCAGCATGTACCCACAGTATTGCCATGAGTACACAAACAAAGAGTAGAGAGAAACATGCACTAGGCTGTAAATGAATATGTTTTTTTTTTAGACACTTGAGCTCTGGAAGGTTTTAGCCCTTTCATGACCAGGCCATTTTTTTACTATTAGACACTGCGCTATTTTAATTGCCAATTGCGCAGTCATGCGACACTGTACACAAAATGTAAAAAATGTTCACACAAGTAGAACTTTCTTTTAGTGGTATTTGATCACCACTGGGCTTTTAATTTGTATTATACAAATTAAAAAAGACCCAAAAATTTGGAGCAAAAAAAATTGTATTTTCTACATATCCAATAAACACAATAACATTTTTTCATAAATGTAGGCCAGCATGTATTCTGCTATATGTCTTTGGTTAAAAAAATGAATAGGTGTATATTACCGGTAATTGGTTTGTGCAAAAGTTATAGCGTCTACAAATGCTGGTGTATATATACTGGAAATTATGCAGCTATGACTGGCTATACTGCTATAACGGTGGTGATCGGCTCTTATAGTGGGACTGGGATATTGTGGCAGAAAATCTGGTACTAGCTGATGCTGGCTGGGAGTTACACTAACTGACACTGACATCAATAGTGACACTAATACAGTGACCAGTATTAATACTGTACACTGTCACTGTTCTAATGACACTGGCTGGGAAAGGGTTAACATCTAGGGGCAATCAAGGGATTAACTGTGTGCCTACCTATGTGTAATATGTGCCACTTTTTCTTGCAGATCTTGCTTTTTTTTTTCTTTGTCCCTGATTTTCAGGGAGAAGAAACAGCACAATCACTCTTCTGTCTACACAGAGTCCTGTGTGTATGTCAGCACATGACTCTGGGCTGTGATTGGATACAGCCGATCAGAGGATTCAACCAAAACCATTGACAAAATCGCGGTGTGTCCAATCACAGCGTGGGTCTGTAGGAGGTGCGCATGCGCTTGCCCACAGACCTGGATGAAGCCAGATATATATATATACGTGACTGAGCCTGCCTTTGGTGCCTCGCCACAGTAAATGTACTGCCAGCAATGTATGGCAGGGCAGGAAGAGATTAAAGACTTTTTTTTTATTTATACAAAGCCTTGAAGATACATGGCTTTTGTTGGGAGAGTTTATACTTTAATCCAGGGGTTTCCAAATTGTAGTCCATGGGCCAAATACCGTCTGCTGCAAAATTCTCTCCATCCCTCTGATATATGTGGAGAATCGGATATAAGTTGGGGACTCAAGTTTATTTGGAATTTTTTTTACAATGTTTTACTGAAGTTATGTTGATTACAAAAAAAATTCTGAATAACACTTATTTAATTTAAATTTGATTCGTTCATCTATGAAACTTATTTATGTTTTTGTAAATTATACAATGTGGCCGTCACACTTAGAGGTATGGAGATCCCTGCTTTAATCCATAGCAACCTAATAAAATTCTTTTTACTGTAGTCATGAGCCAAGATATTGTTTCTGACTGGGTGCTATGTTAATCAGTAAACCCAACTGGGTTTTGATGCTTAAAGGATCCATGCTTCCATCAAATACAACAGTAGAGCCTTTGTTATGCACTTTCCATTATATAGTAATATTTAAATGTTGGATTAAAACTCACTCTGCTCAGCACCAATGGTGTCACTGCATATTGGTTTCCTCCGTGCTGTCATTGATTGTGTTTAACTTTTAGCCAAAAAATGAAGTAGGGAGTCTTGTGCGGAGATTTAAAAGAGGGAGGAAGGATGTGGAATGCTGCTAGATAAGATGGCTCATCTCACACTAAGAGCCTTTCTTTATCTTAACAGCACCAGATGAAGACACTTAATCCGAGCCTAGGTTAACCTTTTGTGTCCCTTCCCCATCATCAGCATATTTGCATTAATATTTGAAGTAGTTACCCACAATTTAAATGTTATAAGATAAATCTGTGATGTATACGAAAAGCACATTGAAGTGAACTATCAAGGTAGTACATTTTGCATTTCAGAGTCTGTTGCTCTTAGAAAAGGTATTTTGCATATTGCTCTTCTATTAGATTAGTCCCCTTATGCAGGCCATAGACGGTTCGTTAATCGGCTGATTTTTCATCCGAAAAATGAAACATCGTTTGTTCTGTAAACCGATGTTGCCACCATTTATTTTGAAAATCGACCTTTTTTCATGAATTTTCCAGCATGACCGATAAACGAAATGAGGAGGAACCGTGAAAATCGGCTGATTCCATTTCCCCACTAACAGTGCGAAAATCGGCCGATTATTCTTTCAGACGAAAAATCGTCCGATAAACAAACCGTCTATGGCCTGTATTAGTGTGATTCAAATGAGAGGCTCCTCTTTCCAAAACTGGAAAAAAAATAATTTAGATGCATACAGTGAGCATAACCTAACTTCTTACTTCATTGCTGTACTGTGCTACTCCACTGCAGCATCTTTTTTTCAGTCATTTTGTGATCCTGGAACACTTCTGCTTGTGATGCTGGAACACCTATCCTGCCGCCTCTTTTAGACAGAAAACCCGATTTTACAAATTACATTACTGGCACATTGCTCGCAGCTACCTATCAGATAGAAATCTGCCTTGTAATCTTGAATGTAGTTAGTGATGCAGGAAGCAGAGAGAGGCAATTAGACTCCTTCACACAAGCAGACAAATTGGTCAGTCAGTTTTTCAGGCGGACCAATTGGACCCTTCATTGTCATCTGTGGAGTGGCAGGTGTATACAGATATGTGTCCATTTACACCCGCCTGCATCCAATCCTATCCACTAAAAACACATGGATGGGGATCTGTTCCATCCCATCCATCTAGTGGATCAGATAGGTTGGTAGTTGGGTGTAAAACAGGCAGGTGGTCCAACAACATCTGACTGCCTATAGAGGAGAGCGGCCTGTGTCTGCTCTGCAAAAGTGGAGTGGACATGGACCAGCCATCTGCCTGCTCAGCAGACATTATCAGACAGATTCCTCGCTGAGCAAACAGACTCCTTGTGGAATCCCACCTTTGAGCAAGGGGCCTTATAAAGCACTGGTTTCTGAAAGGACCTTCCTCCTGCCCACCTACTGACCATGAGAGATGGTCTGTGTCTGCTGCAGATAAATTTAGTTGCATGAACTTTCTGATTGTGGCACAGCTGCAGTGTTCTAAATGCTTTTTAACTTAATGCATTCTATGTATAAAGGTAAAAAATGCTCCAATACTAGTACCCCCCCCCCCACCTCCTGAACATTTACCCGACTCCTCTATCGCTCCCATGCTGTGCCCAGCCACAACTCTTCTCTTTTCTCTCTTCACTTGCTGCTCTCACAGGAGACTCTGAGAGTCAAATCCTGTGAGGGGGGGAGTTGACATGGCAGAGTCACACTGTGTGTGTCTATGGGTGCACGCAGCTCGGCTCAGGAGCACGCCCGCATGGGTACTACAGCGGCACTCGTAAAAAGTAGCATAGTGCATCGACAGGGGACTCAGAAGAGCAGATACAGTACTGCTATGTGCAATACCATTGCAAAGAGCAGGTAAGTGTAACCTCTTTTTTTGTTTTAATGAAAAAACAAGGTTTAACGTTCATTTTAATAACTCACTAATAGGTTTTAGGTTTTTGCAAATGTGCTGTACAATGTTGGGCCCGTTTCAATCATATAGGTCAGGGGTCTCAAATCCTTTTCACCACGATGGCCACATTGCATATTTTACAAGTGCTCGGGAGCCAAAATGAATGCATAATATTTAAATGAATAATTATGTTTCACTTGGAGCTTTGTAATCCGTGTGATATGATTTAGAACAGGAGAGAAAGAAAACTTCAGTAATACAAAGCAGAGGTCCCCATCAGAGTGCCTTCCCCATCACATCAGAACATGCTTGGCTGTTAGGATTCTGATGGCCCTAGCAACCAAAGACTGTACCAGAGGGATCTGCGCTGGAGACCTGGGGGTGGGGATAGTTGTGGATATTGGAGAGAAAGTGAGATCTTAGGCTGAGTTGACCTGAAGACCTGAGTGAGAGGCCACTAACCCTAGCTGTGGGCCAGATATAAAATTGCAGTAGGCAGGATTTGTCCAGAGTTTGAAGACCCCTGATATAGACAGACATTTTCAAACAAGGCAGGCTAGGAATGTGATTCTGTGCGAACCTTACCTATCATCCATAAAATACAGCCCCACGATGTTGAGATTTTGGGTAATGTGATCTGAAGTTGCAACAAGCAAAGACGTTCGTAACAGTAAAGGGATACCCCGCTATTGTCAGCTCTGAGTCCTGGTTCACACCAGTGCGACTTGTCATACGATTAGACAGTTCCAGATCACATGACATGTAGCATCCTATTGTTGGCAATGGAACTGTTCAAATCGCTGCAACTCCGACTTTGTGGTGCCACACCGATTTGGGGGAAAAAAAGGTTTTTGCACTATTTTTTGCAATTTCAGGTGTGACTTGCATAGACATCTGTGCATGAAGTCACACAGATGTCAGCCAAGTCGTATCTAAAATCGCACTGACCTGCAGCTTTGAAATCGTAGAGCTGCTATGTTATAGCCCTGGTTCACACTGAATCTGACTTTGAAATTGTGTGACTTTGAAGTCGCACAATTTCAAAGTCAGATTCAGTGTGAACCAGGGCTATACCATAGCAGCTGCAGGTCACCTGACCCAACATGTCAGTATCAAGTCACATGACCTGAAACTGGAGCACAATAAGACCTGCTTTCCAAAGTGTTAGGTACAGTTTTGCTGCTTTTCACACCCCTTCATCCCCCTTCAGTGCCTGCCTGTATAATTAAATTATGCCTTGATAATGTATACGGTTTTAGAAAATTGAATATTTTGGCATAATAAAAACATAGACATTCATGCTGCTATTTTAATTGTCCAAACATCCAAGCATTTATAAGCCATAAGCAGAAGCCAGTGGCAATCAGCATCTGATCGTTAATTGATGGATGCTGCTAGAAAATACGCCTAGACCATAACTAGCTCACTGCTGTCCCTGAGGCCAACACCCTCCCACAGTTTTTGGATTCTTTTAACTAACAGACAGTTTGGATGAACATTACTCATCAGTTCAGCCTAATATTAGTTACAATGCAGTTTCTCTGATTGCTGTCAGACTGATGGGGTGTGGGTTTCAGTGGTGCTACACCAGGGCTAGTAACCATTTCAAGACTTATGATGGGACCCTGATCCCAACCTTGACCCTGATTTGGTAATGGTCTTTGTCCCCCACTGCATGTATAAGGATCCTTTAGATTTGTTTATTAGTTCTACCGGGTTGTTGTGCTTACACATTATACTGTATAAGGCATTTGTATGAATGGTAACTGCCATTCAAAGTATGGATATGAGGGGCTCTGGTTAACAAGGCCCTTTAGTAAGGCATTGCGGTCTAGTAGATTTACAGCTATAGTGACTTAGATTTAAAAAAGAAAAAAAATGGTTTGCTTATATGAATTCTGATATTTATATGGTATATAAGGTGGTTTAAGGCATTTTCTTTCTTTTGTACTACATGACTGCCAATAATCTGGTTGTCCTGGGCAGTGCTCCTAATGTTCTCACCTTTTAGGTCTTATACATAAGACTTTAGGAAATGTAAAACTTAAAGCGGAACTTTACCCAAAATGAAAAGTTCCGTTTGTTTACATCTTCCCCCCTCCACTGCCACATTTTGGCACTTTTTTGAGCGGAGGGGGGAACAAGTACTTAATTTAGACAGGTACCCACTCCCACTTCCGGTCAGATATGCTGTAGCAATCTGAGCCAAAATATATGTAAAGAAATCATCAAATCATAAGTCCAGAAAAATATATATATACCAATACCACAGAAAAATATAAAAAACTTTTTAGGTGCAAAAAAGCTTTTGTGCAAAAGGAGTGTCTCAATATAAAAAAAGTGTCTCAATATAAAAAAATTTCACCAAAAAACCTTGATAATATAATGGCAGAACATCCATAAAAATATCTTCAGAAACGGAAGCTCTCCAACACACCGATCCTCATCGATCGAAATAACAGGACGAAAAACTTTGTAGTTAATCGAAAATCCACTTCTCCAATAGAAAAAGGACCACCTTCAAACGTATCCATGGGGGGAAATGCCAAGCACTCGAGAGAAACAGAAAGACTTCATGGTGCAATATTATAAAAACCAATTCCTTTATTAGATACTCATTGCACTTACTCAAGAGGTGTCCCAGCCGACACCAGCATCAACAGCATCAACAGCAATCACATAAACGAGCCTGACTACTCAGCACATGTGCAATAGCTGGCAGTCAAAAACGTAATGACATCACATCAAGCTCCGCCCAACATGGTTAGGGCGGAGCTTGATTGATGTGATGTCATTACGTTTTTGACTGCCAGCTATTGCACATGTGCTGAGTAGTCAGGTTCGTTTATGTGATTGCTGTTGATGCTGTTGATGCTGGTGTCGGCTGGGACACCTCTTGAGTAAGTGCAATGAGTATCTAATAAAGGAATTGGTTTTTATAATATTGCACCATGAAGTCTTTCTGTTTCTCTCGAGTGCTTGGCATTTCCCCCCATGGATACGTTTGAAGGTGGTCCTTTTTCTATTGGAGAAGTGGATTTTCGATTAACTACAAAGTTTTTCGTCCTGTTATTTCGATCGATGAGGATCGGTGTGTTGGAGAGCTTCCGTTTCTGAAGATATTTTTATGGATGTTCTGCCATTATATTATCAAGGTTTTTTGGTGAAATTTTTTTATATTGAGACACTTTTTTTATATTGAGACACTCCTTTTGCACAAAAGCTTTTTTGCACCTAAAAAGTTTTTTATATTTTTCTGTGGTATTGGTATATATATATTTTTCTGGACTTATGATTTGATGATTTCTTTACATATATTTATATATATTTACTAGCGCAAATTATTTATTAATTGGTACACTTTATATATGGTGTTTTTTTTGCAGCTGGTACACTATTAGTAAGTTATACAATTTTGACCATAGGCGCTATTATTAATTTTTCTAATCTGAGCCAAAAGTTCATCCCCCCTCCCTCCCCACACAGCCTTCTGGGAAATGTCACAAGTCCCAGAAGACTGCAGGACCATTCACAGAGCGCGGTGCACAGTATGGAACGGCCTGTGAAGCTGCAACTTCCGGTTTCCTTTACTAAAGATACTGGCACCTGCACCAGAAGCCAGCTGAATAATCATTTCGGGTGAGGACATCTCTGGATCCCTGGACAGGTAAGTGTCCTTATATTAAAGTCAGCAGCTACAGTATTTTTCGGGGGAGACTGATCTGCTTTAGGCTGACCAGTTCAGCAGTACACTATAGAATTGGTATCTTAAAGTGATACTAAAGTCTTTCTTTTTTTTGTTTTCTTAAAAATAACAAACATGTCATACTTACATGCTCTGTGCAATGGTTTTGCACAGAGCAGCCTGGAATCTCCTCTTGTCAGGTCCCCCACCGGCGCTCTTGGCCCCTCCCTCCTGTCGAGTGCCTCCATAGCAAACAGCTTGCTATGGGGGCACCCGAGCAAGCGCACTCCCGAGCAACGGCTCTGTGTGTCCAGTCTGCCTTTTCCCTCTCCTGATTGGCTCACTAGCTGTGATTGACTGCCTCAGCCAATAGCAATGAGAGTCCCCGGAGAACCAAGGTTCTTGGAGAGGGCTCAGGTAACTGTTAGGGGGCATGCTACACACAGAAGGTGTTTTACCTTCATGCATAGAATGCATAAAGTTAAAAAACCTTGAGCCTTTAGAATACTGTAGGCCGGCCATAGATGGTTTGAAGCTTGGCCGTTTCAGTAGGGACCAGCCAGGATTTAAACCATCTGTGGGCAGGCTGACTGTACCCAAATTGATTGTTGTACGACTTGGATACAACGAGCATCTCAGATTTTTATGTGCGATTATTGCCAGCAGCTATAATCGCTAGCAATAATCACTGTGTTCTCCTGGCAGGGACGGCTCCTCACGCCCCTCTCTAGGAGAACACTATAGCTCCACAGGAGGAATTCCCCCATAAACACTGACCCGTGGTTACAGGAAAGAAAATCACATCATCTGTGTTCTGCCCTAGGCATACAACTGGCATTAAGATACAATTCTCTTGTTGGGTAATTAGCTGCCGTAAACCCCAAGACTGCATGCAGACCATCTCTTCACTGCCAGCTGGGTGTATACCTATGCAAGTATTTGGAATAATCCAATCAAAGAACACTTTACTTTCATTCAGAAAAAGCAAAGCATTCTCTGAATGGCTCCCGTGCTGAGTGGCTGACCTCCTGAGTTCCTAGGCTCTCTGCTCAGCACAGGTCCTGGAAGCAAGCTGAGATCACTGGAGTAGTCGTATCTACTTCACTGATTTCCAGCTTCCAGGGGCATCAGCCAGGAATTGTACATCCAAGCTGGACCAATGTAACTGTATAAAATATCCATAACTGGAATTCTTTAATGATGTATTAGTAGATGCAGAGCTGCATTCACTTGTGTATTGTAGATGTGTCTGGACTTCAGTTTCAAGCCGTTCACATGACATAATCAATAGTAATGGTTACTTGTTTGTATCCTTATTGAATTGTGGTTTTGTAAAACACTACAGAGCTTATTTACCACGGCAGTACAAGGAACAGTTATGATGAGTGTAGTGCAGTAATCCATAGCAAGCAATCACATTTCAGTTTAATGTAGTCATATCGGTAAAAGTTAATATTCAGATTGGTCAGTCTGGGCCATTGCGCTTTGCATGACCTAAGCAAGTGTGTCTTCTAATGTTTTGTACAAGTAGTTTGCACGTCATCTGGTACTGTCCAAGGTGCTGAAAGCACTGTGTTCAAGGCCAGATTAGATGCGGTATGCGCCTCCCAGAACATCGTTGTTTCTAAATTCTTATTTACGTCTTTGACCCATATTTTCACCTACTAAAAGGCATCTGAGAACAAGGCTGTTCCCCTTTGCTTCTTTCTCCCCAGCACATGACACATGGCACATTAGCACACATCGGCTGCATGTAAAGCTTGTAGCAGATCAGCTGGGGGAGGTACATGTTCAATCCCTGTCTAATCACTCACCTTACAAGGGTTTTTCTCCCAAAGCCTGCATTTCTTTTCGTTTCATCTCCTGCCTGTAAATGGAGCACAAATAACCTGGCATTTTAATCAATATATTTATAGCTTGGCCTATTTTTCCATCTTCCAGCTGGATGTATACCTATGCAAGTATGTGGAATAATCCAACCTTGATTTTCTCTGGGCCCTTCATTTTCTCCAGTGGAAATGTACTGGAAAAGGCTTATATTGCGGAAGGAAAATGTAACCTTTAACCCTGTTTTTCATAATCTTCAAGTTCCAAAATCAGTTGGCTGTAAGAGTCTGCTTATTTGTGAAAATCCCCCTGCCTTTCTCATATGGTGTGTCGTTGGCCATCTTATCTTTTCCCTTCTAGAAATGTTTCCATAATGCATTGCTTAAGTAACAGTTAGGGATCAATTACACATTCCACCTCCCCCTTCTTTGAAAAGTGATCCACAGTGGATCTCTTTTCAGGGGACAGTAGAGCAGTGGCTGCAAAGTATTAGGAGGTGATACTGCTACCTTTAGAATGCCTCTTTTGTTTCAGCTGAAGGGTCATTTCCTTTTGAAATACTAAGTTGCAACCACAAGCCAGGTATTTGTCTTGCGGTTTGCAATTTAGCCCCATTTATTTGAATTGGTGGCGGCACTTCCTGCCAAATGCAACCTCTTGGAAAAATTTTATTGTGCCGCAAACGTGGTAGTGTGTATTTACATGGCAATTCAACCTCCTATTTTTGCCACCCCTTGGCTGCCCAAGTAAATGAGGCCCTTAGGTATGTGTAAGGGTGTAAAATTTCCAGAAATTTTGAAGCCGCAAGAAAAAAAACTTTTTCCCCATGTTTTTCCAGAAAAAGTGGAAATCTTCAGAAAAATTGGAGAAAAAAGTGCAGTGTAGTTTTACAAATTGAAAGTCATTTTGATTCACTGGTAACTTGAAATGCAGTGTATATAAAAATAGTATGCTTGAAATAAAACTACATCTTATTCAGTACATAAACTAAACTTGCTTTTTAAAATTTGTGATGATCCAGAAGCAGCAGAAAAAAGTATTTCAGACTGAGACTTTCATTCTAGTCCTCATCATTTAATTCCATAAAGTATTTTTTAATGTCTTTAGACCACGTCTGGCATGCAAGGATCTGTCTGGCATACTTGTAGCATTTGGAAAAGAATATTCCATCTCACTACAGTGGGGATCGAAAGTTTGGGCACCCCAGCTAAAAATTTGTATTAATGTGCATAAAGCAGCCAAGGAAAGATGGAAAAATCTCCAAAAGGCATCAAATTACAGATTAGACATTCTTATAATATGTCAATAAAAGTTATATTTTATTTCCATCATTTACGCTTTCAAAATAAAAGAAAACAAAAAAATGGCGTCTGCAAAAGTTTGGGCACCCTGCAGAGTTAATATCTTGTACTGCCCCCTTTGGCAAGTATCCACACAAATTCCAGGAAAAAATGGCTTAAAAAATGTTTTTTCCCATTTTTTCCTTTTTTTTTTTTCCAAGGCTCATCTCAAGGTTTTTGCACACTTTAAGTAAGCCAAGGTATACTAGAGGAGGAAAGGTGACATGAGATGGCAAAATGGAGAGACACATTTGTATAATTTGTCTCAAGTCTTCATTAAAGTTGAAATCAAGGCTAAAATATTGTCTTTCCGCAGGACCGGAGTGTATTCTTAGTTTATTCTTGGTATTTCTTCCAGATCTGGGCTGTACTGTAACATGAAACAATTCCTGCACTTTATTATGTGCAGGTTTTCCTGTATTAAGGACTGATTACTGCCACTCTTTCTTGTACAGGGACTGGTCTTGTATTCTCCCCCTGCTGTAGCTTTTTGCAGGCAGCCTTTAGTGGAAGGACCTACTGGGGCCCTATCATGGCTCTGCTCATTGCTCAAGTTGTGTACAACAAAGCAGTGATATCAAAACTACTTTTCCAAACTGATAACTAGGTTTGAAAAGTCATTTTGTGCATACAAAGTAGATCTTTATTCTTTGTTGCCACATATATTTAAATACATTTTTATTGCCTGGAGTTCAGCTTTAGTAAATAGGTCCATTATTCTTATATGATATTTTATTAACCATTTAAGAAAAGGCTGGAAGTAGGAGAACTTTATATTTTTAATACTGTGCTATAATTATGCTATCATACTCCCATTATAAAGTTGCATTATGCAAATTAGGCAAAATAAATTGAAGGCTCTGTATAAACATCCATAAAATACATATATAACTTTTTTTTTTAAACCACCCTATTCCAAAATATCCTATAGATAGAATGCTGGTATTTAGGGCAAGGTGGCATTCCTATCACAGCTGGCAGGTCTTGCTGTGCAATAGGCCTAGTTCACACAGGCTTCAGCTTGTAATAGTCTGAGGAGCAGTGTGCACAGCTAGAATTCAGGAAACTTCAAGCTTCAAACAGCTTTTTGAAGCCTGTAAAGCACACTTTAGCTCCAGCCTGGGAGTTTTGAACACCATTTTAATGGGAGTTCTGGCTGACACTGCTAAAATCTAGTGGAAAGCAACAGCTAACACATCTCTCATTAAGATCTGTGTTCAGGTCTCCCAGACTAGAGCCAAAAGGTGCTTTAAAGTCTTCATGAAAGCTGATTGAAGTTTGATAAAAGCTTTGCAAATGCTTTGTAAATGCTGTATACATTGCTCTTCAAACTAGCAATTGCATGCTGAAGCCTAGGTGAGCTGGGCCACTGAGATATTGACAAGAAAAGCAAAGCAGAGAGATTAGGATGTACATGAAGGACAGACATAGAAAGTTCCAAGACCTGATGTCTTCATCAAAAGGGAAGGCTTTTAAGCTCCAGTCCTGGATAATTGCCATGAAGAACCGTCATAAACATTTGCGTTCACTTAGGCTGCATTCACACTTGAGCAATTTGTAGCTTGAAGCTCGAGACTTGAAGCTCCAAAAATGCTCAAACTTAAAAAAAAATCAATTGTTCTCCATGGTGCCTGTTCACACCTGATCGCATAAACAGGCACCATAGAGAGCAATTGATTTTTTTTTAACTTTGAGCATTTTTGGAGCTTTGAGCTTCAAGCTACTAATCCCTCAAGTGTGAATGCAGCCTTGAGGATTTGAACAGGCAACAAATTACCAAGAGCAAGAGACATTCATTTTTGTTACTTTGGAACACATTTTTAGCTTGATTGTGACCTAGACTCTTGTAGAATATTGAGAAACTGTCTCTCTACAACAGTGGTCTCCATACTGCGGCCCAAGGGCCAGATGTGGCTTCATTTTATCTGGCCTTTGGGGAGTTATTCCCTCACTGTCAGCAACAGTGGGGCATAGTTCCTGCCACTGACACCAACATTGGGGCACTATTCCTCCCACTGACACCAATGATGGGGCACTATTCTTCCCACTGACACCCATGATGGAGCACTATTCCTCCCACTGACACCAATGATGGGGCACTATCCTCCCACTGATACCAATGATGGGGCACTATTCCTCCCACTGACACCAATGATGGGGCACTATTCCTCCCACTGATACCAATGATGGGGCACTATTCCTCTCACTGACACCAATGATGGGGCACTATTCCTCCCACTGATACCAATGATGGGGCACTATTCTTCTCACTGATACCAATGATGGGGCACTATTCCTCCCACTGATATCAATGATGGGGCACTATTCCTCCCACTGATACCAATAGTGTGACACTGTTCCTCCCAAAGCCGCCAGTCATGGGCATTTTCTACTGCCACTGACACCAAGAACAAGCAGGAACTGAAGACAGTTGCAGTAGAGGCCTGGCAGAGCATCACCAGGGATGAAACCCAGCATCTGGTGATGTCTATGCATTCCAGACTTTAGGCTGTAATGACTGCAAAGGATTTGCAACCAAGTATTAAAAAGTGAAAGTTTGATTTATGATTATTATTCTGACCCATTACTTTTGGTCCCTTAACAAGTGGGAGGCACATATGCAAACTGTTGTAATTCCTACACCGTTCACCTGATTTGGATGTAAATACCCTCAAATTAAAGCTGACAGTCTGCAGTCAAAGCACATCTTGTTTGTTTCATTTCAAATCCATTGTGGTGGTGTATAGAGCCAAAAATGTTAGAATTGTGTCGATGTCCCAATATTTATGGACCTGACTGTATCTCAGAATGAGATAAGTTTGGAGGTTTATGGGGTCCATTTTAGCTTTGTCTGCTCACAAACCTTTGTTATTTTATTTTTCAAAATAAAGTATCACTCAATCTTAACCACCTTCCTGTATGGTGAAATGTGGTGTGAAATTGCTGGTGTATTCTTAAATCTATGATCAGTTGTATTATCAGAATCTACAAACTACAACCCCAGTTCCAAAAAAGTTGGGATGCTGTTTAAAATCTACATAAAAACAGAATGCAATTATTTGAAAATCTCATAAACTTATATTTTTCACAGTTGAAAATAGAAAACATATGACATGTTTAACTGAGAAAATTGTACTATTTAAAAAAAAAAAAAAAAAGGGTAATTTTGAAATTGATGTCAACAACACATCTCTAAAAAGTTGGCAAAGGACAACAAAAAGCTGGCAAAGTAAGTGATACTAACAAAAAAGAGCTGGAAGAACATTTTGCAACTAATTAGGTTAATTGGCAACAGGTCAGTAACATGACTAGGTATAAAAAAAAAGCATCTTAGAGAGTCAGTGTGTCTCAGAAATAAAGATGAGCAGAGGTTCACCAATCTGTGAAAAAATGCATCTAAAACTTGTGGAACAATTTTCAGAATAATGTTCCTCAACATAAAATTGCAAAGACTTTAAATATATCATCATCTACAGTACATAATATCGAAAGGTCCAGAGAAACTGGAGAAATCTCTGTGCACAAAAGACAAGGCTGAAACACAATAATGAATGCCCGTGATCTTTTGGTCCTCAGACCGCACTGCATTAAAGACCGGTATGATTCTGTGATGGACATCACTGAATGGGCTCAAGAATACTTCCAAAAATCACTTGCCTGTGAATACAGTTCTCTGTGCCATCCAAAAATGCCAATTAAAGCTCTATCATGCAAAGAAGAAGCCATATCTGAACATGATCCAGAAATGCAACCATCTTCTCTGGGCAAAGTGGAAAGCTGGTCTGTGGTCAATTGAATCAAAATTTGACTTTCTTTTTGGCAATCATGGGCACCGCGTCCTTCAGTTTAATGAGGAAAGAGACTTTACAGCTTATCAGTGCTCTGTTCAAAAGCCTGCATCTCTGATGGTATGGAGGTGCATTAATGTGTATGAAAAGGGCAGCTTGCACATCTGGAAAGGCACCATCAATAGATAGATAGATAGATAGATATATCCAGGTTTTAGAGCAGCATATGTTCGCATCCAGATGATTTTTTTTTTTTTTCAAGGAAAGCCTAGCATATTTCAGAAGGACAATGCTAAACCTCGCTAGCATGGCTTTGTAGTAGAATTGTCTTGGTGCTTAACTAGCCTGCCTGCTGCAGTCCAGACCTGTCACCAATGGAAAATATTCAGCTCATCTTGAAATGACAAAGAAGACCCAGGACTGTTAAGCTGTTAAAAACCTATATCGGGCACGAATGTGGCAATATTCCTCTCCCAAAACTCCAGCTACTGGTTTCCTCAGTTCCCAGATGTTTACAGAGCGTTGTTAAAAAAAGAGGGGATGCTACATCGTGGTAAACATGACCATGTCCCAACTTTTTTTGAGACATGTTGCTGCCATCAATTTCAAAATGGCCTTATTTTTTCAAAGCATTGCATTCTGTGTATATGTAGATTTTATACAGCATTCCAACTTTTTTGGAATTGGGGATGTATTTCCAACAGCAACTTACTGGCAGTGTAATTTGCAGTATTTACTGACTATGCCTCCTTACACCGAGGAAGCTCATCCACACACCCAATCACATACCTCTACAACTCACATTTAGAAAGTGGTATAAAAACAAGGCTCTGGAAAGGGTACATAGCTTTTTGCAAATATTTGAGGTATTTTTAGAAGTTTTCCTGCATTAAACTCTAGACATGTCAGATATGATTGACAGTACTTCAAATTAGATATAGCACCACTGAAATGCCCCAAGCTTTATCAAATCAACCATCCCTCCGTTAGACACCTGTGTCATACCAGTCAGGTAAAAAAATATAGACTTGGACACAACAATCTGTCCATCAGTTTACTAACAAACTAGAATTCAAACACTTCTGAGGGTAAACACCCCTCCGATTACCACGTTCTTCATTTAGCCACCAAGTCAGATGACTGAATGTCTGTGAGAACTTCAAAGGATGCCATATACTGTGAGGAGGCTCTTATGGTAGTGGTGTAAGTGAGGTCTCCTGTAAATGTTCAGTTTTTTCCTTGGCCAATTTACAGTCTTCAAGAAATTCTTCAGGTAGCTTTTTTAAAGCTTATAAAGCACACTTTAGCTCCAGTCTGAGAGTGTTGAACGCCATTTTAATGGGAGTGCTGGCTGTTACCGCTAACACATTATGGAAAGCAACAACTTGCAATCTCATTAGGATCTTCAGAGTGTTCAAGACTAACAGACTAGAGCCAAATGGTGCTTTAAAGGTTTTGACAAAGCTGCGGAAAGCTTTTCAAATGCTTTTTAAATGCTGTAGACATTTCTCTTTAAACTAGCGATTACATGTTGAAGCCTAGGGAAGCTCTATGCTGTTAAGAAAACCAACTTAATAAACTGCTTATGGTGAACAGTTTGAAAAGTTTTTAGAAGAGAAGAGTTACAAAGTAAAAGTAAAGGTTAGAAAGCAGAGAGATTAACACACTCAAGGAGTTTAGACATAGTAAGTGCCAAGACCGAGGTTGATTTACTAATGCAGAAGAGTGCAAAATCTAGTGCTGTGTTTTTTGGGGTTTTTTTTGCAAAGCTTAATTAAACAACCTGAAGTTAGGAGCTGATTGCAGAATCTGGTGCAACTGTGCATTGTAGCCACCCTCCAGTTTTAGTAAATCAACCCCCTAGTGTCTTCATCAAAAAGACTTTGTACCTCCAGTACTGAACAGGTTCCATGCAGGACCTCCAAAATATAATTTGAATATTTACATATTCACTTAAAGTGATACTAAAGGTTCTGATTTGTTAAAAATAAACATGTCATACTTACCTGCTCTGTGCTATGGTTTTGTGCAATGACTCCTCCCTCACTGACTGCCCCTAGAGCAGGCAGCTTGCTTCTAGAAGACACTCAGAGCACGTCTCAGACCCGCCCTTGGCTCTTTCCTCACTCGCTGCTGTGTCTGAGACAATGAGGAGGGAGAGCCGCTGCTCTCATGCACATTGTTGGATTGAGATCAAGAATGCATGAAGGTAAAAAAACCTTCAACTTTAAGCATTTGCACAGGCAAACACATTAACAGGAAAAGGAAACATTAATTTCTGTTGTTTTGGAACACCTTACCAGCTTGACCATGACCTAGACTCCATTGAAACAATATCAGAAGACTCTCCTTCTACAGACTGTACGCAAGACCTTCCACGGACATTGTTCTAAAAACATCTTTCTGCAAACAAAAGGCATTCCTGCAAGTAAACCTGGTATTATATAAAGTACATAGCATTAACATATAAGCATCTATTGTTGTCATTGAATTGTTAAAGTGAAGCTCCAGTCAAAGCTAAAAAAAAAAGTAAAAGTTTAGCTGCACTGGCATGCTAAATTGTCACTTAGGTTCTAGCAAATTTGTCCATCTTAACTACGAATCCAATAAGAACTCAGACGTAAGTATGCAAAATTCATTGAATCCCAAGAGAATGTACAGTTGCAAGAAAAAGTATGTGAACCGCTTGGGATTACGTGGAGTTTTGCATGAATTGGGCATAAAATGTGCTCTGAACGTCATCTAAGTCACAACAATAGAAGAACACAGTCTGCTGAACATAATACTACACAAACATTAGATGTTGCCATGGTTTAATTGCACACAAAATGTAAACATTCACAGTGCAGGGAGGAAATAGTATGTGAACCTTTGGACTTAATAACTGGTTGACCCTCCTTTGGCAGCAATAACCTCAACCAAACGTTTCCTGTAGTTGCAGATCAGACCTGCACAACGATCTGGAGTAATTTTGGACCACTCCTCTTCACAAAACTGTTTCAGTGTAGCAGTATTCTTGAGATGTCTGGTGTGAATCGCTCTCTTAATGTCATTCCACAGCATTTCAATCGGGTTGAGGTCAGGACTCTGACTGGGCCACTCCAGAAGCTGTTGCAGCCATTGTTTTGTTGAATTACTTGTATGCTTTGGGTCATTGTCCTGTTGCATCACCCATCCTCTGCGGAGCTTCAGTTGGCAGACAGATGGTCGTACGTTTTCCTGCAAAATGTCTCGATAAACTCTGGAATTCATTTTCCCATCAATGACAACAATCCGTCCAGGCCCTGAGGCAGCAAAGCAGCCCCAAACCATGATGCTCCCTCCGCCATGTTTTACAGTGGGGATGAGGTTTTGATGTTGGTGTGCTGTGCCTTTTTTTCTCCACACATAGTGTTGTGTGTTCTTCCCAAACAACTCAATCTTGGTTTCATCTGTCCACAGTATATTTTGCCAGTAGTGCTGTGAAACATCCAGGTGCTCTTTTGCAAACTTCAAACGTGCTGCAATATTCTTTTTGGACAGCAATGGCTTCCTCCGTGGTGTCCTCCCATGTACTCCATTCTTGTTTAATGTTTTCCTTATTGTAGATGTGTCAACAAAAATGTTAGCATGTGCCAGAGATTTCTGTAGGTCTTTAGCTGACACTCTGGGATCCTTCTTTACCTCATGCAGCATTCTGCGCTGTGCTCTTGCAGTCATTTTTACAGGACGACCACGCCTAGGGAGAGTAGCAACAGTGCTAAACTTTCTCCATTTGTAGACAGTCTGTCTTACCGTGGACACATGAACATCAAGGCTTTTGGAGATACTTTTGTAACCCTTTCCAGCTTCATGCAAGTCAACAATTCTTGATCGTAGGTCTTCTGAGAGCTCTTTTCTGCGAGGCATGGTTCACATCAGACAGTACTTCTTGAGACCAGTAAACCCAAAACAGGTGTGTGTTTTTTCAGGGCAGGACAGCTGTCAGCAACACATCCAATATCATCACACTGATTGGAGTCAAGGTTGGCTCACTCCCGGCTCCAATTAGCTCTGGGAGAAGTCATTAAGCTAGGGCCTCACATACTTTTTCCTCCCTGCACTGTGAATGTTTACATGTTATGTGCAATTAAATCATGGCAATATCTAATGTTTGTATAGTATTATGTTCAGCAGACTGTGCTCTTCTATTGTTGTGACTTAGATGACGTTCAGAGCACATTTTATGCCCAATTCATGCAAAACTCCACATAATCCTAAGGGGTTCACATACTTTTTCTTGCAACTGTAATAGCATAATGAGGGAATACAGTATATATTTTCCAACAGTATATATTTTCCAACATACAGCTTACTTTTTGTAAGTCATTGCAAGTTTTTGTTAGTTTTTACTTTTAAAGAGGTGTGGGTCTGTTTTATTTTTAAGTACAGTCATGGCCGAAATTGTTGGCACCCTTGATATTTTTCCTGAAAATCAAGTATTTCACACAAAAAAGGTATTGCATTAACACATGTTTTGCTATACACATGTTTATTCCCTTTGTATGTATTGGAACAAATATAAAACAGAGGCAGAAAAGCAAATATGACATAATGTCACACAAAACCCCAAAAATGGGCTGGACAAAAGTATTGGCACCCTTAACTTAATATTTGGTTGCACACCCTTTGGAAAACATAACTGAAATCAGTCGCTTCCTATAACCATCAATAAGCTTCTGACACCTCTCACCCGGAATTTTGGACCACTCTTCCTTTGCAAACAGCTCCAGGTCTCTCTTATTGGAAGGACACCTTTTCCCAACAGCAATTTTAAGATCTCTCCACAGGTGTTCAATGGGATTTAGATCTGGGCTCATTGCTGGCCACTTCAGAACTCTCCAGCGCTTCTTTGCCATCCATTTCTGAGTGCTTTTTGACGTATGTTTGGGGTCATTGTCCTGCTGGAAGACCCAGGATCTTGGACGCAAACCCAGCTTTCTGACACTGGGCCCTACAGTGCGACCCAAAATCCTTTGGTAATCCTCAGATTTCATGATGCCTTGCACACAGTCAAGGCACCCAGTGCCAGAGGCAGCAAAACAACCCCAAAACATCATTGAACCTCCACCATATTTTACCGTAGGTACTGTGTTTTGTTCTTTGTAGGCCTCATTCCGTTTTCGGTAAACAGTAGAATGATGTGCTTTACCGAAAAGCTCTATCTTGGTCTCATCTGTCCACAAGACGTTTTCCCAGAAGGCTTTTGGCTTACTCAAGTACATTTTGGCAAACTGTAGTCTTGCTTTTTTATGTCTCTGTGTCAGCAGTGGGGTCCTCCTGGGTCTCCTGCCATAGCGTTTCATTTCATTTAAATGTCGACGGATAGTTCGCGCTGACACTGATGCTCCCTGAGCCTGCAGGACAGCTTGAATGTCTTTGGAACATGTTTGGGGCTGCTTATCCACCATCCGGACTATTCTGCGTTGCAATCTTTCATCAATTTTCCTCATCCGTCCACGACCAGGGAGATTAGCTACAGTGCCATGGGTTGCAAACTTCTTGATAATGTTGCGCACTGTGGACAAAGGCAAATCTAGTTCTCTGGAGATGGACTTGTAACCTTGAGATTGTTGATATTTTGCCACAATTTTGGTTCTCAGGTCCTCAGACAGTTCTCGTCTCCTCTTTCTGTTGTCCATGCTTAGTGTGGCACAGACAGACACACAATGCAAAGGTTAAGTGAACGTCTCTCCTTTTTATCTGCTTTCAGGTGTGATTTCTATATTGCCCACACCTGTTACTTGCCCCAGGTGAGTTTACAGGAGCATCACATGCTTGTAACATTCTTATTTATCCGCAGTTGTGAAAGGGTGCCAATACTTTTGTCCAGCCCATTTTTGGAGGTTTGTGTGACATTATGTCGAATTTGCTTTCTTTCCTCCCTTTTTTTGTTTTGTCCCAATACACACAAAGGGAATAAACATGTGTATAGCAAAACATGTGTTAATGCAATACGTTTCGTGAGAAATACATGATTTCCTGGAAAAATATCAAGGGTGCCAACAATTTCGGCCATGACTGTATATGTTTTTAAACTGATGTTTTACATCAGTTTTCCTCCCCCGCTTTACGTTCAGCCAAAAAGTAATTTCTTTAGTTCAGTAGGCTACATAGGAAACTTACATACACTTTAAAACTTAAACTTTCTGTGCAAATGTTGTTGCTTTTACATATTCAGTATACTTGCCCATGTTATAAGTGGCTCTCTTTCAAATGAACATTTTTTCTTGTTTTTGTTTTAGGTTTAGTGGCCCTTACCCATTTCAGCTCTTTGGATGTACTAGGTATGTCCAAAGAGTGAACCTGTTAGCACAAGTTGATGGCTGTAGTAGTAGCCATCGGCTAGTGTGGGCTTTGTTAAGCTGGCTTGAAAGTGATGCAGCAGCTTCATAGCTGCCGATTACAGTCACGGAGCTGGGCCCCCCAAAACCCCTTCTGCCGGTCGTCTCCCCTCCTCCAATGGATCCTGGGATCTCCCCTAGCTCGTGAACACTACCACCAGCTAGGGGATTGAGAGCGCCATGACACCGAGGCAAATCCATGCCTCTTGCCTCAAAGTGATATCACTTCCGGTTTCAGTGTTTTCATGTGAGATCGATGCACCCTTGGCATGCATTTCAGATGCACCTTTTCCTGGCCATTGCAGCCAGGGGACACATCTAACCAAGCCAACCTGTGCTTGGTTAAATGGTGTGAAAGGCATGGGAGGCACTGAGGTCTACTAAGACCCCTAATGTCTCCATAAAGAGTACCTGTTATCTGCCCAATGCTATCACATAGGGTTTAACAACCCTTTGTGATGGCAATAAAGTAAAAATAAATAAAATGCAATAAAGTTTAAAAAAATAAAATTCTTATAAAATATCTTAAAATAAAATTGCTGTAGCCCCTGTTGCCCTGCACACCTGCGCAAACACAAGCCATGGGCGTGCACGCATATATAAAAAACCGCAGTCATACCACACGTGTGACATATCGCTGTGAACATTAGGCTGAGAACAATAATTATAGCCCAAGAGCTCCTAGATAATTCTAAACTGATGAGCTGTAAAGGACTTTTAAAGTGTAACATTTGGTTTTTGGTGATATCGCAGGTGCACGCAATTTTAGGACATGGAATGTTCGGTATCTATTTACTAGATGCAACCTCATCTTTTATATTTTAACCACAAATAGGTATTATATTGTGCGTTTTTTCACAAAATTTATTTTTTTATACTTTTTCCTGAAAATTTGCGTTTACAGTTGCGCAAATATCATGTGACCTAAAATTTGCAACTATCACCTTTTTATCCTACAGGGCCTCTGATTTCAGAAAATATATAATGTTCTGGGGTTTAAAGTAATTTTATTGCCAAAAATTAAGATTTCACATGTCTGCAAAAAATTTAAAAAATTGCTCTGGAGCCAAACTGGCCAAAACAAAATGGGTATAATTAAAATTGTAGTTGGTCTTTTAATATATTGACCTGCACCATGCCTTTTATTTAAAAAAAAAAAATCTAATTTTCACCTAGTTTTCATCTTTTGTTGCAGCTCAGTGCTCCTGATTTCAAATACCTTCTGTGCAGACGCTTCTTTTCTTCATGAATGCCATCCAGTGATGGCTGTATGCCATTTTTTAGAATGGATTTAATAATGGTGACAACAGTGGGCCGTGCCTATTTAATGTGTGTTAAAATGGCCACTGGCAGTCATCGGTTAGAAGCCGATAACAGGGTGACTACAAATGATCATAGTTGGGAGACAAGAAAAAAAGTGTTGTCATCCTATAACAGCAATGGCCTGCATGTCATGATCACCAGGTATTTTTATTTTAATGAAAGTTGCAAATTTAAAAATAAAAATATCTTCTATAATTACATTTACATGTGGATGAATTCATGCTGCAGGATTCCACACGTGCATGTAGGTGCTGCAGGTCTTTTCAGATGCATGCCTGCGGACGCCTCTAGTTTTAAGGTTCCAGATACCAGCGTTGTGTGCGCATGCACAGGAAACTTCCATGTGGCCACAGATGTGCCATCGATCTCTGCTGAGCTCCAAAGACTTTGCGCATGCGTAAGATATTTAAAGATGGCGGTGCAGTAGAGTAGGGGGTGGGGTGACCATATTGGGAAACTATATTTCATTACAGACCTGAAACTAAAATGCAGTGCGTGAAATCAGGATGAAGTTTAGAACTCCTGATCTACAAACTGCTGGGTCAGACATTGAAGCTATAGGATCAGAATGACATTTGAGATTAGCAGTAGCAACTTGTGGAAGGTTTGATTTAAACCAATCAAAAGGGATATATAATGTAGATATATGTTGGTATCAGATGCCTGCTGATTTTTGTGTTTTACTTTTTTTTTGTCTTCTCATTTTATCTAAATTTGTACATCACTTGTCCTTTCCTGGGGGCCCCAAACTGCAGAACTTGCTGATCACACATCTAGCTTGTAATGCTGAACCAAGATCTTGGCATAGGCTGTCATCCCTCTTATCGAATGTGCTTGCACCTTCTCTAGAGGCATTGTTCCTTGTGTGCCAAACCAATCACCCTGGTAATCCAAGAGGAGATGACTCTTGAGGATGCTGCTTCCCCTTTCCTTGGACATGAAGGTGAAATGAAAGGATTGTCCACCTTTCTCACTTCCTTTAATCTTTGCAAGTACACCATAAGCAACTTAACCGTGTCTAAGACCCCTTGCTGTGACTCATTGGCTCCTATGGGAAACTTTTGAGGACTGCCTCCCAGTTTTAATAAACATTGGATACCACTTTAGATTTCAGCTTCAGAGATGGATGGTAAAATGACACAGAAGGGTTTTTTGCAAGAAAGTGCTGTAATCTCTGACACTCTTCTGGCTGAAGAGATCACTGTCAGGAAAACTAATTTTACCTTGAGGAACCACAGCAGGCACGAAGAATCTGTTGGACATAAGGGTGCCTGCATCAAGGCTTTTAGAACCGAACCCAGTACCAAGAAGCGATTTCCTTGAGGGTTGCAAATGGATTGCTGCCTGCACAAAGCGTCTGATCATCTATTCTTCTGCCTTCTTGCACCCTGTGAAAGAGAATAAGGTAGAGATCTGTACTTTAGAGTTGTATGCCAAATCAACTTCTTCAGCTTATGATATGGATGCGCTTTCCTTTTAAGGCAAAACTGCTCCCATCCACTTACTTCAGAAGTGGCAGCAGGCAAACATGGGCAGCACACAGGAGAGCAGACAGGAGACCATGACCATATTCTGTAGATAAACCAGCAAGACCTTTCATCCCAACAGAAGAGTAGCATACAGCTAGGCAACAGGCAGCCACCAACCTTCCCCGCCTCGCATTTGAACTTACTGTGACATCATCCCCGGCGACCCTCACTCTGTCAAAGCCAGGAGAGTAACGCAGCACACTGCTATACCGGACAGGGAAACAAAACAAAAAGCAAGGCAAGTTATGGCAATTTTAATAGTTCTCAACACCATACTTATACTATAATGCTATTTAAGTATATATGTGTGTATGTGTGTGTATATATGTGTTATATTGGGAGGTTAATACTTACAGTAACCCAGATGAGCACCAATAGTTACAACATGCACAGACAGGTGACCTGGAGCATGACACTGGGGGAGGGAAGGGGGCTTCCATTTATTGCTCTAAGAATAGGTGGTCCAGATATTTCTGGTAAAGTGGGTTTTTGTTCTTTTTCAAAATTTTCAGTCTGTACTATCCCTGCCTATGTGATGTAATAAAGCAAGCCTCATATCATAGTAGTAGTAATAGAGGGAAAAGTATATTGACCAGTGGCCACTAATGGAATGTTTATAAACCTGATCTAGAAACATGCTTAAATCTGATTGCTTAGTTGGGTTCCGTTGGCAAAATACCCTGTTTTGGTCAAGTGTTTTTTTATAAATCCATCTTACAATTAACCTTGTTTACTTTTCCTGAACAGTAGGTAGACAACAAAGCCAGGCCGTTTTTAGTTGTTAACATACTTGTAGACTGATCTAGGAGGCCCAAAACCATGGAGATGCCAATATAAGAAAATGCATCCATTTTCTCAGGTCTTGTGTGGATCCAACTCCTTCTACTCTTCAGTTAGGCCAGCCGTTGTAATGATTGACCAGTAGTGAAGGCCAAGAGAAAGTGACCCCATGCAAACAGCTTTTCCTGCCCTGCTGAGGTTTGGTAAATTTACACCTGTAAAAAGGTTCATGCTTAAGGAAAAATGCTAGTTGACGCCCTTCACATGCTAATTATACCTACTTGTTGTTGTGTTAGATCAGCAGGTGACCTGCTTCAGGAGCCCTGGCCTACAACAGGCTGAGTGGTGCTTTGGTCCTCATGGCTTTACTCTAGAGAACCCTATAGGGAGTTAGTGTTTTGTAAAAAGTTCTAAAACAAAGCAGACAGCAGTGTTTCATCGATTACTCACAGTTCTAACCAGAATAACACAACTGAGGTTAAAACATTTAATGGGTGACTATAGTGAAAATCATAGCATGCATTCAAGACAGGTGTCTTCTTCATTAGCATAAAAACCAGCCCAACAAAGGTGCACTGTGCCCTGAAAGCGTACTACGATTTGCAATGTAGTCCTTTATTAAAGGTGTTCTGATCAGGTACTTTTTTTTATCTATTCCTCAGCTAAAACAGGGCCGTTTTATCTTGATTCACACTAATTAATGTGTCTAGAATAGGTGTTCTTAAATAAGATAAGAACATTTGCTACTGTAATCAGAAACAAGAAGAAAGATACTGAATTACCAAAATGTCAGTAAAGACAAATAGCAATGACCATTTACCACATTTTGGCTTTAGTAAAGTTGAAATAAATTCTTTGTTATATTGTCTTTTTGACATTTTCAGCTAGTGACTAGTTTTCTTTACTTCACAACCTTGCCTGTGTACTGTATATCCCTCCACCCATGCCTTGCTTGCATTCTAGTCACCCAAATTTGTGTGTGCTGTCAGTCATATTAGTTTAGTTGTTTCACAGGTTTTCATCCCTTAGAAAGAACCACTCTCTGTGACACATTAACTGCATTGTTTATAGGCTACATCTTGATAGAACTTAAAACTTAGAAAAATAAAGTGTGCCATAGCACTCATTGCCAATTTTGCGCTTGGATAAACTTGGCTACATTTACTATTCAGTCATTTGGGGACACATCACGAACACATCCACAACCCTATTTGGGCCCAAACCCATAGTTTATGAAACACTAGTCTAGTATGTTGTCTGGCATGCACTTTCAAGACTCTACATGGTCAAATCCCAGAAGATGATAAACGGTGGATGCCGATTTACTTCTGGACAAAAAGTCTCCATTAATCAAATGTACTTACAACCAGAGGATCTAAAGAACACACATTCAGTGTAACGTCAGACCCTCTTATAGAACAATGAGAGATATGATTATTAATTGATGGTACTAATAGTAGAGTTAAAGGGGTTGATTCACTAAAGGCAAATACACTGTGCACTTTACATGTGCAGTTGCACTCATTTTCCCCAGAGCTTACTAAGAATGGTAAAACTCTGCTGATTTCCATCATCCAATCATGTTTTTTTTTTAAATGTTATTATTTTCCTTGCAACCTGATTTGGTACTTTTTTTTTACAAAGTGAAGCTTTACCACATTACATTTACTAAGGAAAATTAGCGCAACTGCACTTGCAAAGTGCACAACCTATTTTCCATTCGCATATCAACCGCAAAGTGTGGTAACCCATTGCAACCAGACATCATATCTTGGCTAATCTAAATGAGTAGGCATAGAAGTTATAATCTATAAATACTAGTTCACTGACTTTGTCTTAAAATTAGTATTGAAATCTTACACCGTTTTCAAACAATGCAAATGTACTAGAACTTTCATTTTGTACCTTTTAAAGCAAAAGATGCAGCTAAAGATACAAGGTGAATTTCACCCCAGGGATCTGTTATTGACATCAAGATAGATACCCTGTGAGATGGTGTGATCATATTTTCAAATCAATCAAAGTCAACTGCCAGTAGAACCTGAGAGATTTATCCCTACTGCAAACAGCCTGATTGTCAAGGAGATTATTTATTCCTGATAAATTCTTGTAATGATAGCAGAAGAGAGGCTGTTGGTCATGAACATTCTGCTCATTCACAGGCAGAAAGAATGTGAACTTTGGCTTGGGGGTCAGTTGCAATGAACTAGATAAGCTGTGTTGAATGTAGAAACCTTTGATCAGTCTTTTAATTATCAAGTTGTTTAGGCCATTGGAAAAATCTGTAGAAAACTCCTATAATGTGTTTCACTTTTTTTTCCAGTTTATTTAATTTATAAATGTAGAAACATGCACTATAAAGGCAAATCAGTATTGGTAAGCACTATTGAGGACAATTCTTATCTTGATCATACTGGCAGTCAGCTAGCAATTGGTGATGCAGATGTTGACTGGCAAACATATTAATCTGGACATGACACTTATTGTTAACAACATTTGAAGCACATGAAACCATAAATTTAAAGTGCCACTTAAAGTGGTAGTAAACTCATAATTTTTATATTAACCTACTAGTAAGCTCATAATATAACTTAGCTAAATTAATATCTCCTAAATGTGCACCGTTTAGGTGGTATTCTAGGGAGCAGCAGCCGGTGACATCACTGGTGCGTGCTCTCTAAAGGAACAGCATGCCCATGCCGTTCCTTCCTGTGCACATGTGCAGGGGTGACGTCATTGCAGCTCAGCCATACAAGCGGCTTATCCAGGAAACCCTTAAGGAAGACCGGGTAAAGATGAAAGCCTCTGCAGCGGTGACTGCTCACATCTGGAGGGCTTCGTTGCAAGGTAAGTCTTTCAGAATGTACTAGTATGCAATGCATACTTGCATACTAAAAGGCATATTAGCACCTTATGCCTTTACCTTGCAGGGTTTGTTCTGGGTTTTTTTTTTTTGTGTATCTTTTACTACTGCTTTAAGGACAAAAAAACAGGATACAGTGTTAATTAAATCCTTTGACCCTACATTTAAATCAATTTACATATAGGCCAAGATACATAGAAAACTAACACAGAGTAGATTCTATCCGAATTTAGAAGGCATTTGACCAAACTCCACAACTCATCTACTGAATTTAACCACTGTACTGCAGTCAATCTGATCTCCCAGCATACCTTCCCATTGTACCCCTGACTTTATGAATCGTACTAGAACAGGAAGTCATGTTTCCTGAAAAGCAATTTGAACCAAAAAAAAGCAAGGACATGATGGCTTTGCTGCCACATAGAAAAATATTAGACATTTTCGCCCTTATGCTTTTAGAAACCTTCAACGAGCTACTGAAAACCGATAAGCTTAACCCTGATATGCCTGCCATTATTTGTTTGATTCCGAAACTAAATACAGATTTGCTAACTACAGGCCTAATTCTCTGCTCACTCTAGACCAGCCTTTCTCATGCTGGTTCTTCCAGAGGTTACTAGGGGTTCCTTGAGCTATGGCCAACATCTGCCTCTCAGATATGTATCCACCAATGAGCTTTTTAGCTATCTGCAAGGAGGGGATTCTTCAAACTGACCACAAATGTAAGGAGCATTCTTCTCAATGACCATTGCGTATACCGTAAGTAATTTTTTGCGGGGGGTACTGTCAGGGAGCGAGGAGCCAGACACACAAGGAGGTGCAATTAAAGGTAGGTTTATTAATATCAAAGTAAGACAAGAGTCTATGCAAGTCCAACAGCGAAAATCGTAGCCAAAGCTGGGATCAAGAGCCAGGAAGAATAGTCGCCAGAGCCGGGATCAGGAGCCAGGAAGAATCGTCACCAGAGCCGAGATCAGGAGCCAGGAAGAATCTTCACCAGAGTCAGGATCAGGAGCCAGGAGGAATGGTCACCAGAGCCGGGGTCAGAAGCCAGGAGGAGTCTTAGCCAATGCTGCGTCGGTATCCAGGAAAGCAATGAGTAGCTAAACAGGAGCTTGCTGCTGTGCAAGAGACAGGACACGAATGCAATGGACAGCTACAAACAGCACACTTATATGTGATAAGCCGCCACCTCCTAGGGGAGGAGCCGCAGAGGGCTGAAAGCATAAAGGATCCCACAATGCTTTGCAGACACCTAAGATGGAGGCCAGCACATGGAGCAGCACAAGCCCTGAGGAAAGGTAGGACCTTGACAGGTACCCAGAGATTAGAAAGTAATTCCAAGGGTTTCTTTGTGTTTAGAAGGTTGACAAAAGCTGATCTATACATTTAAATTCCTAACTAAACTTTTGGCCACTAGATTGAATACTTGTATAGGACACCTTATATATAAGGATCATGTGGGTTTCATGTTCATAAGACAGGTAAGCAGCAGCATCAAAAACTGATTCTCCTTACGCACACAGCTAGAAAAGAAAACATCTCATCTATGTTGCTTTCAGTTGACATCCAGAAAGCGTTCAACACTGTCTCATAACCTTATCACTTTTCTGTTCTAGAGAAATAAGATTTTGGCACTAATTTCTGTAAATGGATCTCACTATTATACTGCTCTCTCTCAGCATGCTTATTATATTCCAGATTCATATTACCCCATTCCCAATATCTTTCAGTACCAGGCAAGGATGCCTGCTGTCTCCCCCAACTCTTCACACTAGCCATAGAATCTCTAGCTCATGTTCATTAAAAATCTTAATATCCTTGACATGGAACTGGCAGGCACCAATTATAAGCTAAGCCTCTTTGCAGACGACACACTACCTCTCATCGCAGACCCTATCACCACAGTGCCTAATCTTCTTAAAATTCCCCATGATTTTGGTAAGATCTTAGGCCTTGATTATCAACAGCAGCAAATCTAAAGCTCTGAATATCCCCTTGGCAGCTTCCAGTATAGACCTGCATTTGATTTTAACTGGGAATCCTCTAAACTCCCCTACTTAGAGGTTTTCCTGATTGTTTCCTACGTCGTCCTGTATACTGCAAACTGCCCAGCTCTACAAAAGAACATCATGGACCTACTTACTACTTGGAGACTCTTCAACTTGTCCTAGTTTGGCCTTAAAGCAGCTGTCTGAATGACATTTATTTTCAAATTGCTTTACGCCTGTATGGTCTCCTTGTTAGCATCTCCTCCCACGTCCTCATAATTATTCAAAGGAAGATCAGTAAATGTATCTGGTGTGATAGGAAGCCCAAACTCCCCAACAATACAATATCTATCAAGATTGTCTGGTGGTCGAGGAGTGCCTCAAATCTCCAAGTATGGACAGTGAAGTGGCTTAGTGGTTAGCACTTCTGCCTTGTAGCGCTGGGGTTGTTGGTTTGAATCCTGGAAAAGATGCTGTCTGATGAAACATTTCTCTAACAGGGCCCCCTGGTTAGCAGTAATATCCCGATTGGGGTTCTAACCCATGCCTACTCTAACATTAAAAAAAAAGTTTTGGCTGAATGTATGTTCTGGTCAGTTTACTATAGCTGGATATTTATATAATATTTTGTTTAGTGCCCCAGTTTGGCCAGTTCTCTCCCCTCGAACCCCATATTCATTTGTGTTTATAATTTTTCATGTGTTAACGTTTTCAAATGTCTTCAGGCTGTTCAGGTGACACCACATAGTCCACTTTGTCCCTTTGGTGCTGGGCAATCCTCAGTAATGCAGGGAATGCTGCTGGCGTAATGGTGCCGTTGCATTCTCTCCATGTGCAGAGCATAATGATAACACCCCCTCCCTCTGAGGTCAGGCCCATGATGTCCTGAAATGACAGGAAAATGATTGAGTGATGCTTGCTGTCATTCATTCATCCCGTAAGGCTCTGGATCAAATAGCTGGTGAGCCTGTAGGGGACAGCCGTAAAAAGGAGGCGATTATTGCAGCAAGAGCTGTTTTTTTTTTTTTTTTACTCCTGCTGGGAAATTAATTAAAAAACAAATCCTAGCTGAAGTTGGGCTTTAATTTGTTAAATTGAGCCAAAAGTCATTGACTATGGAAATCAGCAGCAAATTGGCAAATTATATTGGAGTTAAACATCTGTCACAAAAATAAACCACAATCCATGATTAGTTATCTGTGATATATGAATAATTTCCTCAATTAATTCAAGTTTGTTGGAGTATAGGCAAAGCCCCAGACAATAACCTTATGTTTCTTTCTTATGAAGGCCAAAAATGGACCATTGATTGGGATGCCCTATTTTGAGCTAAGGGCCCTGAGTCCATTATTGATGATTTTATCTGCGGTATCATCTTAAGCAAACTGATATTCTTAAATAAGTCATTTGTGTCATTGGTTATAAATATTATTCATTGTACAGAGCTGTGTTCGAGTACACAAGCTTGTGCTCCAGTTGCTTTTTTATCATGGTTTTGGATGCTACGTTGGAGGTTATGTTTCTGTTGTTTTACCTCTGTGTGTATTGATTGAAGCTATGAAGTGTTTAAATTAAATGAATGTATACAGCGGTCGCTGTGAACACAGAGCCGCATTCTCTGCACACTAATGGAGCTGATTCCATAGGAAGATCCTGTCACGCTGGATTTCAGCTACGCTGGAAGTAGGTCACAGGCTGCTTTTTTTCTGAAAGCCAAGAGAGGCCTGCTTGGTGAGAGCAGATCCTGCAGGCTTGCACAGAGGATGCCGGCAATCCCCCTCGCTTCTTGGGGGAGGCATCAACAAGGCCAAAAACTGAGAACAGATGGCCATATACCAAAGAAGAACAATAAAGTGCAGACCGGGAGGAAGTATACAAATGAAAGTCTTTTACTGATACACGGGGGATATGGAAGCATGATTCATGAAATACAGACTTGACACTTATATCTAGTTAACTCTTCTGCTGCCAGAGCAATTTAGAATTATGGTTTCCATTATTAATGAAACAGAAATCCAGCTGTTAGTGAACATGTCTTTAGCAATCCCCTGTCACGATGGAGCTTGCAATCTTACGATCTCACAAAGAAGTGCATTCACAGAAAAGCCAATTTAGGCAGCAGCTAGTTAATCTAGTAAGGGAGCTGGATGATCATTCGCTAGGTATTTAATTTGAAAAATTTTATTTTTCCCTAATTCAGGCAAACATTGTGTGATTTCTGTGAAATTTCCCCATTGGCAAATTGCATTGTAGGCAAGGAGAAGGGGAGATTAAAAAGGAACTTCACTGCATCTGGGAACCACAAACCAAAAATGCTGTTTATTTCATTTTTAATGTTCAAAGCAAACTCCCCCATCCATTTATGTCTCCATGCTCTATTTTGCTGAGAAATAACTTTGAAAATCACCCCCCCTAGCATTTCTGGCCATGGCCATCAAAGGGCAGTTTGTTCCTGTAGCATTTACTTCCTGGAATCCATCTGCCCTTAGCTCAGACAGGCAGGCAGTGGGCTTAGCTGAGAAAACCCCTCCTCCCCGAAGACTCCTGGGATGTATGACATAATTTGCCTAGGCATGGAAACAAGGAAGGAACTGAAGAAATTAAAAAAAACGTCTAAAACAAGTACATATGGATACTTTCCTATCTATTTACTAATGCTAGCAGCATAAGGATCACAAATAGTGTTTGCTGAGAGGGTGAAAGTCCACTTTAAGGTGGTTTTTGTAGGTTCTTAACCACTTCATGTCCGGACACTTTCACCCCCTTCCTGTCCAGGCCAATTTTCACCTTTCAGCACTGTCGCACTTTGAATGACAATTGCGTGGTCATGCAACACTGTAGCATTTTTTGAGACAGAAAAAACTTTACTTTGGTGGTATTTATTCAACACTGGGATTTTTTTTTTTTGATATATAAATGAAAAAGTCCAAAAAAATTTTTAAAAAGTGTTTCTTATAAAATTTTGCAAATAAATAATCTTTCTTCATAAATCTTGGCCAAAATTTATTCAGTTATCTTTTTAGTAAAAAAAAATAACCCAAATTAGTTTATAACCAAAAATTATAATTTTTTAAACTTTTTTTATTTTTTTTTTATATTATTTATGTTTTTTTTAACATACTGTCACCCTAGCAGTACAGTGTCACCATGGTGACACTACTACTTGTGGGGGGTGATGAATATTTTTTTTTTTTTTAAACACTTGATTGCTTTTACACACATAAAGGCTGTAAAAGCAATCATTTCTCCTTCTCTCTAGCTGCATTCTTACAGCCATTGAGAAATACTGTGTGAGCTGTGATTGGTCACAGCTTGTCACATGGTACAACACTGTTGTGAATAGCCTTGTATCATGTGATCTCTGTGATCATTCACAGATTTCACACGTAGCAAGCAATGATGTCAGAAGTGACATCTTGCTTACACCTATTCATGTGATCACTGATTGGCCAATCAGTGATCACATGATCGGTCCCGTACAGCAATCGGTGTTCTGCGGACACATCGGGCACCGTATCGCAGTGCCGCACGCTCCCAGGGACCACGCACAATCCAAAATGGTGGGCGCCCCTGGACTGCCACCGTCCGGCCATTTATATACAGTCAGGTCCATAAATATTGGGACATCAACACAATTCTAACATTTTTGGCTCTATACACCACCACAATGGATTTGAAATGAAACGAACAAGATGTGCTTTAACTGCAGACTGTCAGCTTTAATTTGAGGGTATTTACATCCAAATCAGGTGAACGGTGTAGGAATTACAACAGTTTGCATATGTGCCTCCCACTTATTAAGGAACCAAAAGTAATGGGACAGAATAATAATCATAAATCAAACTTTCACTTTTTAATACTTGGTTGCAAATCCTTTGCAGTCAATTACAGCCTGAAGTCTGGAACGCATAGACATCACCAGACGCTGGGTTTCATCCCTGGTGATGCTCTGCCAGGCCTCTACTGCAACTGTCTTCAGTTCCTGCTTGTTCTTGGGGCATTTTCCCTTCAGTTTTGTCTTCAGCAAGTGAAATGCATGCTCAATCGGATTCAGGTCAGGTGATTGACTTGGCCATTGCATAACATTCCACTTCTTTCCCTTAAAAAACTCTTTGGTTGCTTTTGCAGTATGCTTTGGGTCATTGTCCATCTGCACTGTGAAGCGGCGTCCAATGAGTTCTGAAGCATTTGGCTGAATATGAGCAGATAATATTGCCCGAAACACTTCAGAATTCATCCTGCTGCTTTTGTCAGCAGTCACATCATCAATAAATACAAGAGAATCAGTTCCATTGGCAGCCATACATGCCCACGCCATGACACTACCACCACCATGCTTCACTGATGAGGTGGTATGCTTAGGATCATGAGCAGTTCCTTTCCTTCTCCATACTCTTCTCTTCCCATCACTCTGGTACAAGTTGATCTTGGTCTCATCTGTCCATAGGATGTTGTTCCAGAACTGTGAAGGCTTTTTTAGATGTCGTTTGGCAAACTCTAATCTGGCCTTCCTGTTTTTGATGCTCACCAATGGTTTACATCTTGTGGTGAACCTTCTGTATTCACTCTAGTGAAGTCTTCTCTTGATTGTTGACTTTGACACACATACACCTACCTCCTGGAGAGTGTTCTTGATCTGGCCAACTGTTGTGAAGGGTGTTTTCTTCACCAGGGAAAGAATTCTTCGGTCATCCACCACAGTTGTTTTCCATGGTCTTCCGGGTCTTTTGGTGTTGCTGAGCTCACCGGTGCGTTCCTTCTTTTTAAGAATGTTCCAAACAGTTGTTTTGGCCACGCCTAATGTTTTTGCTATCTCTCTGATGGGTTTGTTTTGTTTTTTCAGCCTAATGATGGCTTGCTTCACTGATAGTGACAGCTCTTTGGATCTCATCTTGAGAGTTGACAGCAACAGATTCCAAATGCAAATAGCACACTTGAAATGAACTCTGGACCTTTTATCTGCTCATTGTAATTGGGATAATGAGGAAATAACACACACCTGGCCATGGAACAGCTGAGAAGCCAATTGTCCCATTACTTTTGGTCCCTTAATAAGTGGGAGGCACATATGCAAACTGTTGTAATTCCTACACCGTTCACCTGATTTGGATGTAAATACCCTCAAATTAAAGCTGACAGTCTGCAGTTAAAGCACGTCTTGTTCGTTTCATTTCAAATCCATTGTGGTGGTGTATAGAGCCAAAAATGTTAGAATTGTGTCGATGTCCCAATATTTATGGACCTGACTGTACAGTGGCCGGAGGGGAAGTGGCTAAGTGAATGAATGTGCTAGCAATGCATTTCACTTATTTGTTTCATTTTGGTACGTTAAACATTGAAATTGTTTTTTGGTAGATATGCTCAATAAGGTTAAATAAAAAAAGATTTTTTTGCCAGGATCTTAATTGGTTAGCATTGTTCCCAGATCTCTATATGGACTACATAAACACCCCCCACCCCCCATATTATGCTGATGGAGAGGGGTTCTGTAACCAAAAAACTCTCCCTGTCCTATGGTGTTACACAGATTACAGTGAGCGTTATTACTCCTAGGACAGAAAGTTTATGACTGGCTGGATCCCTAGCTAAACATTATTGGAAAAATGACCTAAAATAAACATGCACAGGGGCCAGCCAGGAATGTGCCTATTTGTCCAAAGTGAAAAATATATATTTCAGTGGCTGAGATACACAAAGAAACCCCCCAAAAAGAATATATCCAAAACCTTAAATATGCGAGACAGTAGTGCTTATTCACTTATTAAGAAGTGGAAAATTCAGGGATCTCTTGATACCAAGTCAAGTACAGGTAGACCAAAAAAGATTGTAGCCACAACTGCCAGAAGAATTGTTTGGGATAAAAAGAAATACCCACAAGTAACCTCAGGAGAAATTCAGGCTGCTTTGGAAAAAAGACAGAGTGGTTGTTTTGAAGGAGCACAATATGACGATACTTGAACAAAAATGAGCTGCATGGTTGAGTTGCCAGAAAAAAATGTTACTGCACCAATGCCACAAAAACGTCTGGTTACAATATGCCTGACAACACCTTGGCACACCTCGCTGGCCTTTTTTTTTCTTTTTCTTTTTTTTTTAAGTGATCACATAATCTCCGTTCTCATCTGCTTAAAGGGATAGAGAGCTGATGGTGGAGAAGCAGCAGTACATTGATCCTCCCAGTGAATGGCTGGGTCGTGTTGGTGTGTCAGCACAAGTCTTGGCCATTTGAGCATATGCAGACTGCTCTCCTAGCACAGCCAGAAACAACTTACCGTATGGGATGGATATGCTGCTATGCTTAGTGTGGTCAGTTTGAAAAAGGAAAGCTGGGAGGATTCCAGGATTACCAGTTTTTTCACATAAAGGATTCAATACAAAGAGAACAGGATGGTTTTTAATATCAGTACATGGTGATTATTCTGCTGGAAAAATCGCTCTCAAAAACACAAACCAGGGAGTTTTTTTTTCTTCTAAATGCTGAGCTTAAAAAACACTTCTAGACTACAAAGTGTGCATGGACACTTAGGATAACATTATTTGCTTCTAGAGGCAGAAAAAACACGCTAAACACTGCTTCTAGGAGCGTTTTTTTTTTTTTTTAAGCTAGTGGGCATGGAGCCTAAACCTAGAGGCTGTGACACATTGAAATAAATGCTGACTGCAGCATCTGTGGACGTTGAAATGAAGAAAGGTTGGGGCTGAAATGTGTAGATCATATAAATATCATCCAGTGCATAAGTTGGACAACATATAGTCTATAATTGAAGATTTTATCATGAATAATTTTTTTGCATATGTAGCTGAGAACCTTTTGTTGTTTACCGCTGTCATGGAAGTTTAAAGCTGTCTTTTATTGGTACCACATGACAGATCTCTTACTAATGCTGAACAATGGGCTTAATTAGCAGATAACCACATTCTGCCCTTTGTGACTCAGCTCAATGAATCTGTCCAAACATGAACAATGGTTCTACCCTAAACTCTCCTTATTGGATTTATCCGTACTGAACAATGGCACCCTAGACACAAGCCTTCCACTGCTAGCACCTCTGTTTTCTTAATTGCATTAATTACTCCATCCTCTGTAAGCTACTTTGTTCACTAATAACTTGAAAGATTCTTATCCCATTAGTTTGTTGCCTGAGAAGTATACTGTAAGGTCAGGAGAAGATGTAGGAGGTGTAATATGTATGTAGTGTAAAGCCGTGGGAAGTGTCTTAGACTTGGTTTGAAATGTGTTAGGAATTCCGTTTTTTTTTTTAAATCTTTCTTTATATCATTTATATATAATTAGTGAAAATAATTTTCTAGAATCTTAAAAATGGATATACTTTCTTCTACACCTTCTGTGAATTGTGCTAAGAATTAAAATACAGTCACACCCTGACACAGAGGGTATCACCAACATGGGAAAAGTGCAAGGAAATCTCCCAAACAGAGACACAGACATCAGTAAGGCTACCCTACTCTATCCTTACGTAGGTGCTAAAAGTATCTATTGCTTTTCATCCATTGGAGAGATTTGCTCTCACTTCATGTCTTTGATACAGGGGGACAGTAAGTAGGCAGAAATTACAACAGGGACACAGCTATACAAACTTGAGAGATTCATTTACACCGTGCTACAAAAAAGGGGTACTTCCACTGGGGAGAATTACCCTCAATTCTATTTTAGATGTAGGAATTATAAAGTAAGAAATGGAGACACTGCGTAGGATCACCTTACAGATAAATGCCTCCACATCATGTATAGCAAGGCCTCACTCTCTATATTTTTTATTAGCTGGGCTTTCTGAGTGGGAGGAGAGCAAGAGGTCAGCAGAAGGGAACATTTGTACAGGCTCAAATATTTCTGTGTCACATGACACAGCTCCAAAAAAAAAAAAAAAAAGCTAATGTACTTTTTAAACCTTCAGCCGCAACAGAGAAGAATGAGAGTTTTTCTATTAAACATCGTGTCATGTAGGATAATGCGCAAAAACACGCAATAAAATGCTCAGCTGGGTGCTAATAACTGCTAGTCCCTAATTTTATGGGCTATTATAATCCAGTGGAATAAAATAAATACAGTAAAGGTTTTTAGACTAGATTAAGTTTTTTAGCACTTCTACATTAATAGGCCAAGATTGGGTAGCCAAATAAAAAATAAATGCAGCAGAGTACTGATTGATACCGCCTCCAGTCTTAATATATCTCCTCCAGTTCTTGAAACCGAAGAAGCATGTCTCACCAAAGATGGGTAACTTGCCAGACTGAGAATACAGAATAGGCCATGGAGGAAGACGCAGATTAAGCAACAGCTCTTCTATTCCCATGTGACATACTAGACCAACCATTTTCAACTAGGGTTCTTCAAGAAGTTTCTAGGCATTCCTTGAGTTGCGGTTGATTGACCTCCCATATGTTGCCTGCAGAGCTTCAGATCCAGTAGCATTTGGCAGAATGTAGCATGGCACCAATCGTCTTTCTAGTTGTCTGGAAGGGTTGATGGGACATTCTTCCTACTGACCACCAATGTAAGGGCCATTTTTTCTTATCTCCCAATGACTTAAATTTATCAGTGTATCCCCGGAGACCTGTAAATGATTTAAGGGGTTCTTCTGGGATAAAAAGGTTGAGAAAGGCTGTACTAGACTGAGGTTCAGCTTCAGTGACCAAGAATTAACGTGACTCAGGGTTCAGAAAATGGTCACTACTATTTGAGAAAAGGGTTAACATACAAGACAGATGTTTTTTGTTTGTTACTACTATCTTTCTTCGTTTTGAAACATTAAGTGGTATAGTGCAGTTAGTTTCATAAGGGAGCAGGTAACAAAACACAGGCAGACCCTTGTGTATGCTTTCGTTTTCGCCTTGAAATAACTCAAACAAAGCAGTTCGTGCAGGAATTGTGCATCTGTGTGCAAATTGCACATGCTGTCCTAATTTTCTAACATTTAGCTATTCCTTGAACTTAATAATAATTGGTAAAAGTATCTTTAGTAGTTTTCACGTTTAATAATTGGAGAGATTTTTGTATAGTTACAGAGAGTAAGTACAGTAAGTCTATAGGGGTGTCTGCAATAGTTTTATGCAGGTGTCATGTTTGCCTTTTTTTGGGTCACCTTAGTACTACAGAGAACCTTAAACATGGTTTTTAAGTGTTGAGAAAAGAATTTTATCTTTCCACTGTACTGATATTTATTCCTTCATAGCATTAGATCTGTTTCAAGAAGCCAGAGCTTTAAAACGTTTGCCCGCATACAAAGTTCCACTCCCACAATACTGCTACGTTTCAATGGTTAGGTTCCTTCACATATCAGGCATCAGAATAGCATTTCACCCCAAGTTGTTTATCAAGAGAACACAGTTCTGTATACATTAAATAATTCTAAACCAATCACTAAAACTCATATAATCTTTAACATGTCAATGTTTTATTAAAGTGGTAGTAAACTCTCTACCTTGCTTTTTACCTACAGATAAGCTTACAATAACGCTTAGCTGTAGGTAAAATGAATATCTCCTAAGCATGCACTGTTTAGTTGATATTCCTGCTAGCAGCAGCCAGTGGCGTCACTGGCGCATGCGCTCTGAACGAACGGCATACCCGTGCCATTCCTTCAAAGCTCTGTGCCGTGCTCGGTGCTCCCTGCATGCATGTGCAGGAGTGACATCATTGCGGCTCGGCCAGTCAGACGGCCAGAGTCTGCGAACCCGGAAGGAAGACAGGGTGAAGTTGGAAGCTCTGTGAGCAGTGACAGCGGGCCGCTGGAGGGCTTCGTTTTAAGTTAAGTATTTTTAAATTTTACTACCACTTTAACCACTTGCCGTCCGGCCACTGTATATAAACGGCCGGATGGTGGCAGTCCAAGGGCGGGTTGCCGTTCATAAATGGCGCCCGCCATTCTGGACTGTGCGTGCTCCCTGGGAGCGCACAGCACCGCAATCCGGTGCCCGCTGTGTCCTCCAGACACAGTGGAACACCAATCGTCGTATGGGACCTCTGTTTGAGGTCCCGATCATGTGATCACCGATTGCCCAATCAGTGATCACATGCAGAGTAGTAACCAAGATGTCACTTCTGACATCATTGCTTACTACGAGTGAAATCTGTGAATGATCACAGAGGTCAGCGAGAGAGAAAGAGAAATGATTGCTTTTACAGCCTTTATGGGTGTAAAAGCAATCAGTGTAAAATAAAAAAAAAAATCTTCATCACCCCCCACAAGTAGTACAGTGTCACCATGGTGACACTGTACTGCTAGGGTGACAGTATGTAGAAAAAAACCCCTATAAATAATAATATAAAAAAAAAAAATTAAAAAATGTTTTAAAAAATTATAATTTTTGGTTATAAACTAATTTGGGTTATTTTTTTTTACTAAAAAGGTAACTGAATAAATTGTGGCCAAGATTTATGATGAAATATTAATTATTTGCAAAGAAAAACACTTTTTTTCCAAATTTTTGGACTTTTTCATTTATATAGCAAAAAAAATAAAAATCCCAGTGGTGAATAAATGCCACCAAAATAAAGCTTTATCTGTCACAAAAAAATGCTAAAAAATTCATATGGGTACAGTGTTGCATGACCGCGTAATTGTCATTCAAAGAGAGATAGTGCTGAAAGCTGTAAATTGGCCTGGACAGGAAGGAGGTAAAAGTATCCGGACTTGAAGTGGTTAAAAGACTACCTGGTGAACTAGCAATGTAGGTCCTTGTTCAGGTAATTCCTGTCCTGGGTAGACATCTGTCTTCTGTGTTCCTGTGTTGTCACTGTCACATGCTTCCCTGGTAGAGACCACATGCGGACACAAATTGTGTAGATTCACGATGTGCAAGCAACACTGGATTGAAACAATTGTGGAAATGATATTTATTATTATTATTATTATTATTATACAGGATTTATATAGCACCAACAGTTTGCTCAGCACTTTACTATAGAACGGGAGACAATACAGCAACAATACAGTTCAATACAAGAGGGAAAGGATGGCCCTGCTCCTTGGAGCTTAAAATCTAGGGGGGAGGGGCTAGTGGTACAAAAGGTATTAACTGTGGGGGATGGACTGGTAGGAAGAGTAGAAGATTCCATTATTAGCTGAGGGTAGGATAGGCTTCCCTGAAGAGATAGGTTTTCAGAGATCGACTAAAAGTGAGCAGAATAGGTGATAGTCTGATAAATTGGGGTAGAGAGTTCCAGAGGATGGGGAAAGCTCTGGAAAAGTCCTGGAGACATGCATGGGAGGAGGAGACAAGGGAGCTAGAGAGCAGGAGGTCTTGCGAGGAGCGGAGAGTACGGTTTGGGTGATATTTAGAGACAAGATCAGTGATGTAATTTGGAGCAGAGTTATAAATGGCTTTATACGTTATTGTTAATGGTTTTAATTTTATCCGTTGGGCAATGGGAAGCCAGTGGAGGGATTGGCAGAGAGAGGAGGCAGATACAGAATGGTTAGTAAGGTGGATAAATCTGGCAGCAGCATTCATGATAGACTGAAGAGGGGATAGCCTGCGATTCGGTAAGTTAAGAAAATGGCAGTTGTTTATAAGGATAACATTAAAGACTCCATGTATTTTTTATTCCTATATACAGTGCCAACGTGTTCTAAAGTACTACAGATGTGAGTATTAGTCTACATTATGTTCTTGTAATAAAAATAGTGCATTAAATTGTATAAAACACGGTTACCTTTCTAAAACATATTAAGTGTAATGTCATACTTGTTCTCAAGCACTTTGTTTGGTATTTTTTATATCTGCATGCATCCTTTATGTTACTATAATTACCAGTTATACTGAGACATCAGTTATTCATTGTATATAACATGTAACCATTATTTAAGCTGTGACATGGTATAATTAAGTGTGCTGTATGTGTTATGCGCCACATTTTTCCCTAACTTTGGCTATACCTTTTTATGTGATTTAAAATATTTTTTTTCTTTAAATATATGTAACAGAAATTAGAACACCATATAGCCAACATCCTACCCTTATGTTATTAAGATTTAGTGACTTAAAGGGGTTTTCCATTTTAAAAGGTAAAGCTAAATCCATGGAAAAGAATATTTTCTACCTAGTGGTGCCGAATCTTTCTTGGCAAGATGGAGCTCTGTAATTTAAAAACAAATAAAAAAGTGATAGAAAAAGACCCCTTTAGCTTATAATTCTGAGGTTGAGGAATAGGTTCAATGCCCACGTTGCCCCCCAGCCTATGTCAGATGTGGACGGCACACTTAATCTAGGATGGTTTTATAGCAGTCTGCTAGGGAAACCAACATCCGAGGGGAAAAGTATTTTATTTTGGCGTTGGATGGATAAACCTTGGCCCACTGGAGAGTGTAATAAACTTGCTGGAGAAGTAAAATCCTGGAGCAGAAATAATATTTCTATAATCTCTATATATCCTCAATCAGGGCTTTTTTTCTTAGATAACAGGTGCTCCCCCTCCTTGTCTCTTCCCCCTACCTACATCCAAGCACTTTTCCTTGGTTCCACCCCTTTCCAACAACAGATCCACACCAGCAACAATAGACCCCCACCAGCAACAAAAGATCAGCCAGCGTCAATAGACCCTCCAGCAGCTACAGACTCCTCCCTCCCTCAATAATAGATCCCTCACAGCAACAATTAACCACTCAGCACCAATAGACCCCCAACAACAATAGATCCCCTAGCAGCCAGCATCAATAGACCCTCCAGCAGACCCCAGCACTTCTTTCTATTACATACATTCAGCTCTGGAGGTGCCAAAACTGTGTTCCCCCTGTGCTTCCGCTAAAAAAAAGCCCTTTCTATAATCTTTTTGGAACAGGCACTCATTTACTCTTAGTTTTTGTTTTGTTTTTTTAAATTTGCAATATAAAGGATAAGGGTGCCTTCACACTTGCAAATGCACCTGCAGTCCACAGTACATGTGAGAAAGATTGGGGGTTCCTGCTATTAGCTTGGCGCCATTAAAAAGCAAAGAGAGGCTGCTGGTTCTCGCATCTAATTGCGCCTAATTACATGTAATTGCTCATGCAGAAAAAACATGAGTGATCGTCCCTGGACACGGAGTACCTACGTCCTGGTCCGGTCACTTGCATGTGATCACTATATGAGATTGAATTTAACCAGTGTCGTTATATGCAGCAAAATTCAATTAGGTTGAATGTGGGTGACATTTTTAGAACGTCATTGGTATTGTTCAAGGACTAGATTTATTAACCGTAGTAGGGATGCAACTAATGCCGGGAGGAAGGAGAGGAGGAGAAGCCGTATTTCAGCAGTTGTATAAAGAAAATGGAGAGGATCGGTTCCTGTATATGCTGCCTCCGCCAGCCTTCCTGTCCAAGTGTAAAACAGAATGTGACAGGGAAGCCACACGGGCTCACTGGAGCATGGGGTAGGGTTGCCATTGTGACCCTTGATGCCTCACCAGTGTTTAGGGTGGTGATGGTAAAAGCACATCTCAACTATGGGATTTTATCGCCCTCCAAACCGCAAATGTAAACAAGTCCTTACTGTCCTGAGCCCCCTATAAGGCTGCTTTAACACTGATGTGCTGCGGTTTACCCACAACGAGGGTACAGCGCGGTGCACCTGCAGCTTTCCTGCAGGTTAGCTGTGGTTTGCAATTGACGTCTATTATATCTTGTGGGAGTAGTGCACATTCTGAAAGTGCACCAAACCTCCAGTTTTAGGTCAAGGGCCACATCAAAGGGCTCCAAGGGCCACATGTGGCCAGCGGGCCATGGGTTGAGCACCCGGAGCTAGAGTATATGAATAACAGAAGCGATATATAAACTTATAGAGGTTGAATCTGGTAAAAATCATCAGACATGCATATCAAAATGTTTATTGAAAGAAAAAAAATTTAAAAAAGACCTAAAACACTGTTTTGCAGTCCAAGAAATGAATCTCTACGTTTTACAGTGATCTTTTCACTCACTCTAGCTGGCCTTTCAAATTAAATCTAGATTGGCACGGGATGTTGGGTACATGGAAGATGGGGACTGGGAAGAAATATTATACAACTGTAACCCCTAAGATCTCTGATAGTCATATACAGCTATATAATCTTCATAGAGCTTACTTGACCCCAATGCAAGTTGCCAGATATCACCCCTCCCATTCCCCATGTGCCGTAGAATTTCAGATCCTATGGGGACTTTTTTAGTATGCTGTCGAATTGCCCAGTTATGGTTATTGGCCCCAAGTGGTCCAAGTTTTGCATGACAAAATGGGTTCACCTTGACAGTATCGTGTCTCCTAGGATTATTCCCCAAACCAGATGCTGATAAATATGGGACCCTCTTCCTACATGAAGTTCTTTTAGTTTCCAGGAAACCGATCATCCGCTCCTGGATTACCCCTACTTTTCAAAACTGAGTTCATGAAGTTAACTTCACCTTTCCATATAAAAAACCTATTTATGCTCATAAAGGGTGTCCAGTCAAGTATAACAAGATTTGGGGCCGGTGGCTGGCTGCTCCGGACATGTGTTCCTAAGCTTGGGCTTGGTGTTGAGTGAGGGTTGTGCCTTTTGTAATAAACCTCTGTATTTGTAAATGTGCCGCATATCGTTGCCAACGGTTCTCCGTTCCAGCTTTATCTGTGTCATCTTCTCTAACGATTATTTCACTGTGTCGCCAAATGCTTATGGACTTGACTAATTAACAGCACTGTTGTATTTATTTTGTTTCTTCTACTCTGAATGTATGACCACTACCACTACTTTTTCCAGTAAAACACATTTAAAATGTAAAAAAAAAAAAACTTGGTTTTGCAGAATTTCAGACAGGACTATAGAATAATATTATGGATGGCAGACTCCCTTGTCATAGACAGGTAGCTTGATAGAAGCTACCTGCACCTGCTGTCACTAAGATATTTAGTAGCAGTAGCATTATCCCTTTTATAGTACAAAAACAGCAGATAATTACTGCTATAAGAGGTTAAAGTGGTAGTAAATCGCATTAAAAATAAAAAAAAAAAACATTCCCTGCAAGACATTGACATAATGTACTAGTATGCATCGCATACTAGCACATAATGTAAAACTTACCTTAAAATGAAGCCTTCTAGCTGCACGCTGTCATCGCTGTAAAATCTTCCATTTTCACCCGGTCTGCCTTCCAGGTTTGCGAGCTCAGCCATCTGACTGACTGAGACGCGATGACGTCACGGGAGTCACAGGCCATGGCACGATGCTCTAAAGGAAATACCACTTTAATTTATGTTGTGAAATAATGAAAGTAATAATATATATATGTGTGTGCATAATATATATATATATATATATATATATATATATATTGTAATATGGGGTAGCTCTGGAATGACCACCAGCCAGTTTGGTGAAAGCAAAACAGTTCATTTATTTGGATCACGGCTAAACAAAAAGAAAGCTTACTTCAGCCAAAGTCTATAAACAGTCCAAAACCTGGTATCAGAAGCTAAATCACAAGCTCACCATTAATTTTTGGTCCCATACAGGGGTTAGGCTCCTCCATAGAAAGGGTGCCAGGCAAGGCCACATTGAGGGGGTCAGCAGCCCGTGTATCACCTTGTCTGAGAGCTTCCCCTTGCCACACAGCCTGTGAGTCTCTCTCTCATTCACTTCCCTGACACACCTGCTTATTTCTCTCTGCTGCCGTTTAAGCCTCTCTCACCTGGGACTTAACCCCTTTGGGACCAAAGTCCTGATAGTCTCTGCAGTTGTTTCCCCTAATGAGACCACACCACAAATATTGGGGAAATGTATCTGCCATCCAAGACAAATTCCCAGTGTCCTGTACATATTCCCCCCCTCTGCCTTGACGCAGAGGTGTCCGAGGCAGTGTGGGACCCCCTACAGTGTACCCTAGAGAGGGGGTCTGTGTTTTGGTGTTGCTTTCCTGGTCTGTGTTCGACTACAAATCTGAACTCTTGCAATGCCAAAAACCATCTGGTAACTCTGGCATTCGTGTATTTATTCTCTTATCCAGTCTATCAGCCCCCAGCTTCTTTGGGTTCAGATGCTGATCTTCCCTGCAGAGACCCCTTTAAGTGATTGTAAATGCTGGAATAGTTTAAAATAACAAACATGTCATACTTACCTGTTCTGTATAATGGTTTTACACAGAGCAGTTCTGATCATCCTTTTCTGGTGTCCCCTGTCAGAGTTCCTGGCTCCATCTGCCTTCAGAGTGCCCCCATAGCAAGCTGCTTGCTATAGGGAACTCATGTGAGCTCAATCTCTAGCTGCTTCTGTTGACACAGACAGTGTGGCTCGGACCCATCTCTCCTCACTGGCTGTGCTTGACAACAGCAGGAGCCAGTGGCTCCCACTGCTGCATCTGAGTCCTGTGAGGAGAGAGAGAGCAGCACTGCTGGTCTTGGGCACAGTGCTGAACTGAGAACAGGATCAGGTACAAATACAGGAGGGGCTGTCAGGGGGGAGCTGGTCACAAAAGAAGACGATAGCATTAATTAAGGTGAAAAAAACCTTCTTTCTTTAGAATCACTTTAAGTAGCTTTCTTCTCCTGCTCTGGACCGCATGTCCCATAAGGCATTGCTCTCACATACTCACAAGTTCTCAGGCACTTACTGACATATATGAACAGTGTACTGAGCTGTAAACACGTGTGTGCTGCACTGTGTATACTAACATGTATGAACAGTGTACTGAGATATAAAAAAAATAATGCTTTATGAATGAAGGTCAACTAATCGATAAGAATTGTTGACAACTATTTTTATTTTCAATTGTAATCAATTTTGTCAATTGGTTGTTTCATCCCTAAACCAGAGCTTGTTACCTGCATACCACATTAAATCTGTCTGACCATGTACAAAGTATAACTTACATTTCATTCTTTTATATCGAGCTAGAAATATTTAGAGGTGTTTTTGTTTAGGAATAGTATTGTAAGTTCATGCTTCAAAAACCTATTAAAATACAGTTCCCAGGATGCACTAGTCCCCTGGTAAGCACTGAATGGTGCTATGTAAGTTATGTCTTTTGCCATGGCATTTATGTACATTTAAACAGAGCATTTTAACTCTAATATTTCTCATTATTAATACTAATAATAATGATAATAATAATAATGGCTGTTGCTGTTTGAAGATTTACAATGGGTATAGTGTCAGTGGTAGAGTTTTTGGTTTTGTTTGACAGGCCTGCTGTAAAATACAAAGATCAATGCTTCGCACTAGCATCCAATTTAAAAACAAACTTTATAGGTATACTGAAATTTGATTTGTCGATTTGGTCACTAAAGTCCTCTGCTTTTGTTAATAAGAACCAGAACCATGTACATATCGTTTTATCATATTAATGGTTAACAACATAAATATAAAGAATAAAGGGATTTTCAAGGTACCAAAGTCAAACAAGTAACGTGTTAAAACGTACCAAGAATTTTTATTACAACATAAATCTTGTTAAAAACAAAATTTTCACAGCATTGATATTTACTACAACCATCACAAAACATCCGCAGGCTAGAATAAGTGTGCGGTCATTTCAACTCAACATGTTTTGCCAACCATTGGCTTCTTCAGGAGATCAGAAAAAATGTATACAGAAATATAGAGTACTGAATGGATCATTTGAAAGTCATCTTACTGGGAGTGCTCAAGATCACTTAACGGGCAACCGTCAAAAAGATATATATTTTCCTTTTTTATGCACCACTAGGATCACTCACAGGGATATTAGCTGGCCATAAGAGGGGCAAAATCCACATATATGTCACCCCAAAAGATAAGCAATAGCTTAAGATAAATAATTCCCCAAAAAAACTCCGTCTCTTGCATAAAATAGATATAACTGGCAAATTTCCACCTCCAAAAATACCTACCACTTAATACAGATGAAAGAGACATGAGCGGTCTAATGAATTGCAATGAAAGAGCCTTGCCACCCAATCTGGAATGGGAGCCTAATCCATAAACCCACATCATGCACACATTATCACAAGCTGAGATAAGGGGAGTCCAACCACTAGTTGCATAAAGGTGCTACACAAAAAAGGGGGGGTATTTCTATAATAATAGTTAAGTTTATGGAAAGTGATATTGTAGTGATAAATGGAGCCTGGTGGTCGTAGTCATTGGTGAAGTCATTCCATGGTTATCTACTATATACACTCACCGGCCGTTTTATCAGGTACACCTTTCTAGTACCGGGTTGGACCTCCTTTTGCCTTCAGAACTGCCCTAATTCTTCATGCCATAGATTCAACAAGGTGTCCTTCCTCAGAGAGTTTGGTACATATTGACATGAGTTACTGTTGCCTTTCTATCATCTCGAACCAGTCTGCCCATTCTCTTCTGACATCAACAAGGCATTTTCGACCACACAACTGCAATTCACTGGATATTTTCTCTTTTTCGAATCATTCTTCGTAAATCTTAGAGATGGTTGTGCATGAAAATCCCAGTAGATGAGCAGTTTTTGAAATACTCAGGCCAGACCATCTGGCATCAAGAACCATGCCATGTTCAAACTCACTTAAATCACCTTTCTTCCTCATTCTGATGCTCGGTTTTGAATTCAGCAAGTCATGTCCACCACATCTAAATGCATTGAGTTGCTGCCATGTGATTTGGCTGATTAGCAATTTGTGGTACCAAGCAATTGAACAGATGTACCTAATAAAGTGGCCGGTGAGTATATGTCTGTCTATCAACAGTGAGAACTCACTTTTATAATTCTGGACTGTGTTCCTGTCCATCCAACTGTTTTGGATGTTTCCACCAATCATTTCCAGTATCTATCGTTGCATTCACCATAATTTAAAATGCATAAAAATTCAACAGTGACATTAGAAGCCCCCATAATGGTCACAGCAGGTGTGAAGACCCTGTAACTCAAGAGCAGAGATCTCACCAATGGAGTTTTAGAGGTCCACCAAGTCTCTTTTTTTCCTTTACATAGCAAAAACTGAAATATTAGTTTTATTGTGCTAATCCTTTAAAAACAAGAATAACTTTTTGATTTTCTGTATCTGTATTGCAACGGAAATTATGACTGTGGCAGGAAAATAAAAGCTGGAATTAAGCCAGAGGTGAATCCTTTGGCTGACTTACATGTTTCTTTCCCGACATAGATACTGAATTTAGCCAGTAGCCAGTATTTAACCAGTGAAATCATTGTGCACTGGTATGAGTAAGGTCTGGGCACATACCGGGTCAGGCTAACATAATGAAAAAGTAACTGAAAATACTGGATGATTTTGTGAATAAGATAGATGTTAAACATTTAAAGCTAACCCAAAGCCAGAGGGGGACTTTGGGAAATGTACATCTATTAAGATGATATTTGTATATGATTAGATGGCATTGAATGAGCTCACTTAATCTTCACTGGGGAGAGGTCTGTTTTGTTCTCTGTTACCTGGTTGTAATTAGTGTCTGCCTGGACTGGTGTGTCTTTGAGCACCTGCAGCAGGAGGCCAGGGAAGTGCGGGGCGGGGGAACAAGACCAGATGTTCCCTAGGACAGATGGTGTTTCATTTTGCAGGCTGCCTTAACCAACACAAAGCATTTCAATAGGCTTTAACACCTTCAGTGCCAACACATATATAGTTTTTACTGGATAATAGTCTAGTTTACACCGTAGGACAAAGAAGTTAAAAAAATAGCTTCTAGCTAATAATTGCAATTTCTTATGTTTAGTATAATTGTATGAGGTTAAATTAAAAATGGAAACTCCATAATAAATAGAAAGTGGAAACTGTTTGTGCAGGTTTGATGGGAGTGGTGGATAAATTATAGTTCTCTTTAGGCCCCATTCACAACTGAGTGTTTTGTAGCTCAAAGCTCCAAAATGCTCAACCTCCTTACTCTTATGTATTTCAGTAGTGACTGATTTCATGTGCCTGTAACTCAAACCCTGAAGCTCCAAAAGTCACAGGAGTTATTTTTGAGGCAGATTTGGGCATCTTTGGACCCATCGACTTCAATGGGAATGCCTGAAAATGTTTGAATCAAGCATTTTTCAGGTGTGTGTCAGGTGTATTATCTGGTTCTATTGGCTAAAACAAGAATTTCTGAAGCTCGAATACATATGTAAAATGCGTGAAATGCACTTCTAAACCACTCGTATAAACATGCAAAAATGATCATATAAAAGCACACGAAAATGGCTCTGCTCAGTTGTGAAAGCAGCCTTAAAGGAAAAAGCCCCTGACCCTAGCAAGGTATACCAATTGATGCTCCCTTGCTACTTTTCTGCTTCAGTGGAGCGTTTGCGTCATCGTTCTAACTCCTTGGTGGGCGAGCCTGGGCAGTCAAGCACCAGGCCTGAATACTGTCATATTGGGGGGGATCAGTAAAGCCATCCACCTAGGTAAACTTTGTCAATATTCACACCGAAGATTATCCAAGGTGGACTACTGGTGTCACTTTATACAGACTCTTGGAGGAAGGGGAGGGGGCAAACTGCTACAAGTAAGAAGAGCCCATAGAGAATTCTCAGAAAGTGCTGAAGCCTTTCCTCTAAGATCAGCTTGGGGTTCGGATGTGACAGAAGGGTTTGGCGTGCTGCTGCAGATATGTTTGGGCACCTGTTAGTTGCTGCAATTCATACCTGCAGCAGTCGCTCAGTTCCCGGACCTGTTGCTGCGTCTTCTGTTTGTGAGGCTCTTAGATGTCCAATATGTGAAATATCTCCTCTGCTGCCCAGACAGATGCAGGTTTCGAGCCACAAAGCCTGGAAGATTGCTGCACAGATTCTGTAGCCTTAATGTGGACACTTTTATTTTGACTTTTTAATTTCCACCTTAAATTATGTAATATACACGTGCGCTTGAAACCTGTTTTGCAAAATTCTAAGATAGAAACAAATATTCTGAAATATTTACTTAGCTCATGCCTAATATGTTTCAAAACCAATGTCTTCACAAAGAAAGGTATGATCTGCATTATTTTCATAGGTAATTCTGTATTAAGTGTGCATTCATTCTACATTTTGTTAACTCTTGCCTTTCATCAAGTTATGCTTCGTAATATTTTGCTTTACATCTAAGGCTCCATGTACACTGCAGCTGATAAACTCACGTTTAGGAGCTTTTCTGCATTTTTTTAAGCAGCCCCTGAACTCTCCCAAATGTTTTCCTATGTGTCCATGTACACTATGTCGTTTACAGGCAGTTGAGTTTACAGTCATTTTTTTGAACGCACCAAATAAAGTCCATAAATGCTGGTTTGCGGCGTTTTGCGGAGTTTTTCAGCATTAGAGCGTTTTTACAGCTCCTCTAGAAAAAAACTCCTCTAGAAACCCACTAGTTCTGGGGTTCTTTTCCAGCCAAAAAACGTCCCTGCCAAAAAACGTTGATTGCAGTCTATGTGTGCATGAACACATAGGATAACAAGCTGGGGGGTTTACTGGCTGTAGAAAAAATGTCAAAAGCCAAAAACAGCAGTTGTAAAAACATCCGGTGTGCATGAATACTTAAGGGCAGCATTTTTCATAGACATTCAGTTGTAGGGTTTCACTTCTTCAGTGACCACCAATGATAAAGGTCACTACACTAGCCACCAATATAAGGGGACATTTCTCTATTGACCGCTAGTGTAAGGACAATTTTCCTTGGCTGCTTATTTACATTAATTTATTATCACGTCTCTTACTTTATGATTAGAGGTGGAAATAGTTTTTTTTTGGGTGGGGGGATGGTAGTATACTGCCGGAGGGTGTTGATAAATGATCAAGTGTGTGAGTAAGATTTTCCAGTCATCCAGTTGTAGGATTCACATCCACAAATGTAAGGGGACACTACAATGTCTATCAACGTAAGGGGCACTTTTCTTGCTGATCCCACTTTGTGTTGTGGAATCTAAGTGGAATTTACTGTATACCTGCGTATATCGGGCATCCTTGACTATACATGCTGCAGTAAACACTGGTCTTTTTGTGCTTTTTTCCCTGTTCCCTCTTACATCCAGTCCTTGATTCTGAACTGAAGTTGCCGTCTAGCTAGCCTATATGTGGCTGAATACTTTATAGAATGCATAGCAGGACCAATAGAGGGATGAATAGAATGGAGGCATGCAGGCAATGGGAATGGAGAGCCTTTAGTAGAATATATCTAAGGATGTTATGAAGGTATGTATAAATTACATGTTAGCCTTAAAATAACATTTCCTGGAGTTCTAAACTCACCGGCCTCTTTATTAGGTACACCTGCTTGGTAAAACTAATTACTAATAAGCCAATCACATGGCAGCAACTCAATGCATTTAGACATCTAGATGTGGTGAGGATGACTTTCTGAAGTTCAAACTGAGCATCAGAATGGGTACGAGAGGGGATTTAAGTAACTTTAAACTTGGCATGGTTGTTGGTGACAGGTGGACTGAGTATTTCAAAAACTGCTGATCTACTGGGATTTTCACACGCAACCATCTCTAGGGTTTACAGAGAATTGTCCGAAAAAGAGAAAATATCAAGTGAGCAGCAGTTGTGTGGGCGAAAATGCCTTGTTGAGGTCAGAGGAGGATGGGTAGACTGGTTTGAGAAGATAGAAAGGCAACAGTAAATCAAAAAACCACTTGTTATAACCAAGGTATGCAGAATACCATCTCTGAATGCACAGCACGTCAAACCTTGAAGCAGATGGGCTACAGCAGCAGAAGACCAACCGGGTGCACTCCTGTTAGCTAAGAACAGGAAAGAGAGGCTACAATCTGCACAGGCTCACCAAAATTGGACAATAGAAGATTGGAAAAATGTTGCCTGGTCTGACGAGTCTCGATTTCAGCTGCATTATTCAGATAGTGGGGTCAGAATTTGGCGTAAACAACATGAAAGCATGGATCCATCCTGCCTTGTATTAACAGTACAGGCTGGTGGTGGTGGTGGTGTACTGGTGTGGGGGATATTTTATTTGTACACTTTGGGCCCCTTCATACCATCTGAGCTGACAATATCCATCCCTTTATGACTACAGTGTACCCATCTTCTGATGGCTACTTCCAGTAGGTTAATGCACCATGTCACAAAGCTCAACTCAAACTGGTTTCTTGAACATGACAATGAGTTCACCGTACTACAGTGGCCTGCACAGTCACCAAATCTCAATCCAATAGAGCACCTTTGGGATGTAGATTCGCACAGGAGATTTGCATCACAGATGTACAACCAACAAATCTGCAACTGTTTAATGCTATAATGTCAATATGGACCAAAGTCTCTGAGGAATGTTTCCAGCACTTTGTTGAATCTATACCATGAAGAATTAAGGCAGTTCTGAATGCAAAAGGGGGTCCAACTTTGGTACTAGCAAGGTTTAGTTAATAAAGTGGCCGCTGAGTATATTACCTCATATAGATTTTATTAATGGCTAAAAATATGCAGAGATTTTCTGCACAGGTCAATAACAAAAATCACATGGTAGGAATGGAACCACCAGCAATACTTGACATTCTTTGTAGCACACTTTCCACTCCTCTCAATGACTGCAGAAACCCCTAATTTACTGACACTTCTTTTCATTTTTTTATAACAGGAAAACCTGTTTGTAAATCAATAGTTTCTCCTAGTTTGCATATGAACACATTTATACATAGTAAAACAATAACGTCATGTTCAGTCATCTCCACAAGACATAAGTTGAGGGATTAAAAGAACCCAAAGATGCATAGATGAGGAAGAGGCAGAATAATGAAAGAGTTCATTATTAACTAGTTGCCAACCGCAGATAGCCGAATGACGGCTGCACTGCGACCGGCCAGTTCTGGAAGGGCGTCATATGACGTCCTTCTAGAACAGGGGTGGGCAAACTTTTTGACTTGAGGGCCGCAATGGGTTCATATATTGGACCCGGGGGCTGGACCAAGAGTAGATGAATGATGTGTATGTGTCATCCATAGTAAGTATAGTAATATTCCCCCATAGTAAGCATAATAATTAATCCCCCATATAGTAATTCATCCCCCATATAGTAATTCATCCCCCATATAGTAATTCATCCCCATATAGTAATTCATCCCCATATAGTAATTCATCCCCCATAGTAATTCATCCCCCATATAGTAATTCATCCCCCATAGTAATTCATCCCCCATATAGTAATTCATCCCCCATAGTAATTCATCCCCCATAGTAATTCATCCCCCATAGTAATTCATCCCCCATATAGTAATTCATCCCCCCTATAGTAATTCATTCCCCATATTAATTCATCCCCCATATTAAGTCCCCAAGTCCCCCCTGTGTCAATTCACTTACCTTTGCTCCACACGTTCCTCTCGCCGTGTTCCTGCGCCGTTCCGGTGTAGCATGAAAATCTGTCTCCTATGAGGATCTGTCCCCCTCGACGTATCTGCGCATGTGCCAGTTTCAGGCATTAGCAGCCGATCGGCGATCTCCGGCACATGCGCAGATACGTCGAGGGGGACAGATCCTCATAGGAGACAGATTTTCATGCTACACCGGTCTTCAGGGCGGACTGTGAGAGGAGCCTAGCGGGAGCCTAGTTCCGCGGGCCGGATTAAAAGGTCCGCCGGGCCGTATACGGCCCACGGGCCATAGTTTGCCCATTGCTGTTCTAGAATGTGCTCTCTAGCGCGCCCCCAGGGGCGTGCACCCAGCGATCTGCGTGATCGCTGTGTTCTATGGACACAACTGATCACGTGATGTGGTAAAAGGCCAATCACAGCGGCCTTTAACCACGTGATCAGCCGTGTCCAATGACACGCTGATCACCGGGAAATGCAATTGCTGGTTCTTGGCTGCACTTTCCTCACGCTTTCAAAGCATGAGGAAAGTACTGCCGAGAACCAGCAGTTGTCAGAACAAGGATCAGCACCAATCATCCGGGCACTAATGATCAGTGCCCTGATGATCGCTGCCCAGCAGTGCCACCGACCAGTTCCACCCATAAGTACCCACCAGTTCCGCCCACAAGTGCCCAGCAGTGCCACCCACCTGTGCCCAGCAGTGCCACCCACCTGTGCCCAGAAGTGCCACCCACCTGTGCCCACCAGTGCCCATCAGTGCAGCCCAGCAGTGCCGCCTGTCACGATCACGGCGTCAGACCCCAGACCTTCTCACCAAACTCATGACTGAAGGACTGGCCGATCTAAAACCGCGATGTGACGTGCGTAACAATGCCACATCCAGCTGCACCCTGCACAACGATTCTCCAGCTAATGGATACCGATCGAGGTGCCAGCAGCCTGAATCGATTGTTACTGGGTCAGGTTAATTACGCAATTAACCCCTTCACACTGCCACCACCTCCTTTTTGATCAGAGAAAGAGGAAACTCGGCGTTCAGCTATAACACTATAATAGTTTATATATTCGACTGCATAACCTGGTCATAATACAGACCTGTTATACAGAGGGTTAAAACAAACAGTAGCGTCTCTTTAAAGGCAGGGATTCATAAATTGCAATTAAGAGCTATAGAAACAGTTCAACACTTTCAGAAAGAGAGAGATTTATTACTAAAAGGATCAAACAGGTGTAATTTAATATTTACAGAGAAGATGTAACTAAGATATATATATATATATATATATATATATATATATATATATATATATAAAACAGCACATCACAGCAAAGAGATAACAGGGAGAAGTTAAAGGGTTAAGTTACTTGCCATTAAGCCTTGGATGGAAGCAGATCACATTTCAGAGCGAAAGGCACAGGTCTCCCCAGGTGGTATATTGATGTTAAAAATGAGGGATGTCTTCAAAACTTACCACTCTTAGGCTTGACAGCCTGCTTTAAAGTTTCCCAACAGGGGGTGGTTCTGAAGTAAAAGACCAATCCCCTGTTTAGGGAGGGATCATCGGGCGGAACCCTAAACTGGAGTCCACATCTTTCATAATTCATATTCTGGTTCATAACTTTCCATCTGCACAAGCGACAGTCCCCCTGCGGGTCTATTATTATGCAGACAAGTCTGAGGATTATTTAGATATGAATTATGAAATTATAGATTGCATGGTTCATGAGTTCTTTGTTTCGGCTTCCCTGATGGTCCGAGATAAGCGAGTGACCCATCAAACTGTTCGCCTGCTCATTGGCCATCTGACGAGGTGTCCGGTTTTTATGTAAGTCTCTCATATTCCAAGATATGAGACATAGGGGAAAAATTGATTTGAGAAGTGTTCATCTAGTTCAGTCACCTACGCTGAGCTAGGTTTATTAGCTCAGAGTCCCTTTCAACTCCTGGGAATGCTCTGCTTTCCCTTCACGAGGCGTGAAATTACACAGGTACTTTGGCCAGTGAGACTCCAGCTCTCTTGGGAAAGCTGGTCCTATCTCTTCCTAGGTGAGAAAGGATACAGCTTTCACAGACAGCTCTGTACCTAGCTAGAAATGCCTTGGCCGTTCAGTGACCCATAGACAGTACACACCCACATCTGTCACTGTGCCTCTCAGGAAGGGAGGGGGAAGGAGAATGAGGGAATAACATGCTACTCTTAACAAAATGGCAGACTGTGTCAGTCTCTGGCACGCACATTTGCGACACCGCCCAGTAGTGCCGCCAGTCAGTGCCCAGCAGTGCCACCAGTCAGTGCTCAGCAGTTGCGCCAGTCAGTGACGACTATCAGTATCCATCAGCAGTGCCAGCTAATCAGTGCCACCTATCCGTGCCACCTCAGTGCCATCTATCAGTGCTGCCTATCAGTGCCCATCAGTGCTGCCTATCAGTGCAGCCTCATCAATGCATATCAGTGAAGGAGAAAAATTACCTGTTTGCAAAATTTTAGAATACAAACAAAGAAACTATTTTTTGTTTTCAAACTTTTTGCTCTTTTTTTGTTTATAGCGCAAATAGTAAAACACCCAGCAAACTCTATGTCACATGTAAACTATAGATACAAATAACATACTGTATTGCAGGTTTCAAGAAAAGCTTGAGTTTGAACACTGTGCTCGGTATCACTCATAACTCTGAGTCCTGTGTACAGACATGTGATGAAAAATGCATTCACTGATTCACATTTTATTTGTTTATTTTATTTATTTATTTCAGGTACTTAAATAGCGCCATGAATTCACGCAGTGCTTTACATATACAGTGGGGATCGAAAGTTTGGGCACCCCAGCTAAAAATTTGTATTAATGTGCATAAAGAAGCCAAGGAAAGATGGAAAAATCTCCAAAAACCATCAAATTAGAGATTAGACATTCTTATAATATGTCAACAAAAGTTAGATTTTATTTCCATCATTTACACTTTCAAAATAACAGAAAACAAAAAAATGGCGTCTGCAAAAGTTTGGGCACCCTGCAGAGTTAATATCTTGTACTGCCCCCTTTGGCAAGTATCACAGCTTGTAAACGCTTTTTGTAGCCAGCCAAGAGTCTTTCAATTCTTGTTTGAGGTATCTTTGCCCATTCTTCCTTACAAAAGTCTTCCAGTTCTTTGAGATTTCTGGGCTGTCTGTCACGCACGGCTCTTTTAAGGTCTATCCATAGATTTTCAATTATGTTGAGGTCAGGAGATTGTGAAGGCCATGGCAAAACCTTCAGTTTACGCCTCTTGATGTAATCCCCCGTGGATTTCGAGGTGTGTTTAGGATCATTATCCATTTGTAGAAGCCATTCTCTCTTTAACTTCAGCTTTTTCACAGATGGCATCAAGTTACCATCCAAAATTTGCTGAAATTTTATTGAATCCATTTTTCCTTCTACTCGTGAGATGTTCCCTGTGCCACTGGCTGCAACACAACCCCAAAGCATGATTGATCCAACCCCATGCTTAACAGTTGGACAGAGGTTCTTTTCATTAAATTTTGTGCCCCTTCTTCTCCAAATGTACCTTTGCTCATTCCGGCCAAAAAGTTCAATTTTAACCTCATCGGCCCACAGAACTTGTTTCCAAAATGCATCAGGCTTGTCTATATGTTCATTTGCAAAGTTCAAACGATGATTTTTGTGGTGAGGACGTAGAAGAGGTTTTCTTCTGATGACTCTTCCATGAAGACCATATTTGTACAAGTATCTCTTTATAGTGGAATAGTGTACCACAACTCCAGTGTCTGCCAGATCTTTCTGGAGGGATCGTGCAGTCAAACGTGGGTTTTGAATTGTTTTTCTCACAATCCTGCGAGCTGTTCTGTCTGATATTTTTCTTGGTCTTCCAGATCTTGCTTTAACTTCCACTGTTCCTGATGACTGCCATTTCTTAATTACATTCCGAACAGAGGATATTGACATCTGAAAACGCTTTGCTATCTTCTTATAGCCTTCTCCAGCTTTGTGAGCGTCAACTATTTTCAGTTTCAGTTTTCTAGACAACTGCTTAGAAGAACCCATGGTGCTGATTGTTGGGGCAAGGTCAGATGAGTCTGGGCATTTAAAACCTTTGAGATTGACATAACGTGGTCTTCCCAGACGATGATTGAGAACAATCCATGACACTGGCAGGTCTCAGCTTGGCAAAGGGGGCAGTGCATGCTATAAATTCTGCAGGGTGCCCAAACTTTTGCAGACGCCATTTTTTTGTTTTCTGTTATTTTGAAAGTGTAAATGATGGAAATAAAATCTAACTTTTGTTGACATATTATAAGAATGTCTAATCTGTAATTTGATGCCTTTTGGAGATTTTTCCATCTTTCCTTGGCTTCTTTATGCACATTAATACAAATTTTTAGCTGGGGTGCCCAAACTTTCGATCCCCACTGTATATTGTACTGTATATTGTACATTCACATCAGTCCCTAACCCTCAAGGGGTGTACAATCTAAGGTCCCTAATTTACATTCATACATACACATACTAGGGCCAATTTAGACAAGATTCAAATATCCTACTAGCATGTCTTTGGAGTGTTGGAGGAAACCGGAGTACCTGGAGGAAACCCACGCAGGCACAGGGAGAATATGCAAACTCCAGGCAGGTGAGGCTTCAAACCAATGACCCTAGTACTGCAAGGCAGAAGTGCTAACCATTTTAAGGTAGTGTAAATCTTTAAGGTGCTTATGGAAATACATTTTTACTCTTACCTCCACAATTACAGGCAGCCCAGTATCTCCTCTGAACTCTTTTATACTACATACAGGAATTGAAAACACATAGAACCACTATTAATCATATCTTGCTGGCCACTAAACTTAACATTACTAGATGTTGGAACTCCTTCACACCACTCAGGGATCATGGGGGATCTCTAATGCAAAGCACCATGAAAAGTATGATAGCTTTCACCGATGTTGGAACCCGTAGTTTATGAACACTACATGCAACCTTAAAGCTAGCTGTACACTGAGCAAATTTTGTTTGGTACTTGATGAACCTGTCTAAATTCAAGCCATGAGCGGCCCTGATAGTATTTGAAAATCAAAGTAGTGGAGTGGACCACAGCACATCCAAACACAGCGAATGTCTGGGTACTCTGACAGCTGCAAGTATGCAATCCAAACGCACACGTTCCTGCGTTAAAAATGGCTGTGTGTATAACTGGGTGCTGCAGCAACCTTTGGCTGGAACCGAACAGAATCAGCTAGGGAAAATGTCACCAGTACAATGAGGATCACCAATATGGGTCACATGCATGATGAAGGGGTCCTGCGAGACTCCAAAACGTTGCCTTGCTGATCGTTTATTAAAACTTTTGGACCCATATTGGTGATCCTCGGTGTGCTGTTGACATTTTCCTCTTCTAGGGGGAAGGCGATAGAAAAACCTTACAGTGTATGCCCAGCTTTAGGTTGCTAATCTTTAATTACATTTGTTGAATTTATTCAATACCTACAGTATATGTTTTTCTTTATTTTTGTTCCTTTCCTGTTAACTAGATTTCATGACAACACATTTCCTCTGAAGGACTTGAATGCCAAAGTGCATTGATGTCATTGATGTGCAACTTGCCTAAACCTTTATGATTCCTCAATGAGCATCACAAGTGCTTGAGATGTATAGCCGTGTAAAGGTTTTTCTGCAACAGTGACACCTTGTACAAACTAATAAAAGAAAATGTTTCTAAAAATGCATAAGTAAAGATTGTTTGTAGTGAAAACTATATCAAAATCATCTGTAGATTACAAAATATAGGCAGCTGAAGTTCGATGCAAATATAGATTGTTTTCTTAAAAACTCCAGCCTGACCCTGCCACCCATAATCCTTATTGATCAGTGAGGCAACATCATATTTAGTGGCTCAATTTGTGGACAGAAAGGGATGTGGCCAAAATCAGTTTTCATAGGAAAAGTCAAGATGTGCCTATAACTTCAAAATTGTGGCAGATTAAAGTGACCCTGTCAGCAGAAGACCACTTGTATCCAAAAGCATACCTGCTAAAAGAAGGGGAAATATACTAATCTTTCTGGCAGCCTGTGTCTTGACTTGTGCTTCTTCACTGCTCCACGGCCACTGCAAGTATTCCACACTTCCAGGTGTGTGGAATACCTACTCACCGCCACTTGCTATGGCTCCTGCTGCTGTCAATAACATCAAGTGATGCGGGAGCCAAGGGGTGGGCCCGAGGTGCACTATGTGTGTCAATAGATACACACAGTCCAGCTCTAGATTGAGCCTGCATGAGTACCCCCCCCAGCAAGAGGCTTGCTAGAGGGGTGCTCGGCAGGGGGGAGCAGCCAGTATCGTCGCTGAGGGACCCGAGAAGGAGGATCTGGGCTGCTCTGTGCAAAACTATTGCACAGAGCAGGCATGTATGCCATGCTTATTATTTTTAGAAAATAAAAATGTATCCTTTAGAATCACTTTAAAACATGGTTTGCTGGAAAGGTAGGTATATTCCCTCCTCCTTTAGCAGGTATGCAGACAAGGTCATTTCAAAATCTGATTATTATTATTTTTATTCAGGATTTATACAGCGCCAATAGTTTGCTCAGCCCTTTACAATATAACAGGAGACGATACAGCAACACTACAGTTCAATACAAGAGGGTTAGGAGGGCCCTGATCCTTGGAGCTTACAATCTAAGAGATCTCTGGTTAAAAATAAAGACTATGCATATATAGTGGTTAAGAAGTAGTACTGCAGATGACTTCTCCAGATTTAGAGTAAGTATTGCAGGAAAAGCTGCTCTTTTTTCATTTTTGCACAGTCATTTTGAAATGTTGGCGACGCTGTATCTACTGTAACCTTTTTAAATGCTCTTCAGAAAAGCTCTTGATAAAAAAAATCACTTTCCTAAATCCTTTTCTCCTTTGATAATACTGTATAAATGGACAGTTGAAAATGGCACCCCCATGGTCTCTAGTAATGCTCTGCCATGACAGGAATAGACGGGCTCCATCTTTAAAGGGACACCTGCTTGGCTGCAGTCTAAAGTGATCCTGTGATGCTTTGTTTTATGGTTTCTCATCTCATCTTGTGCTCCGTAGAGCTGACTGCCCTGGCATGCCATCCTCTTGTTCAGCATACACAGTTCTACATAAGTGGGAGGAAAGATTCATCTGCAGTTCAGTTCTTGTAGAGAGGATGATATATGACAGTGTCAGCTCTGCTCTCTCACGGCCAGTAATTCTCTTGTTGTATTGTGAGGGAGGTGGGAGCGACACTGCCTTCCCACATAACATCAAGAAGCCAGTGACAGCTCCTCTCTGGTAATCCACCAAGAGCTGCACTGTAGTTCTTCCCTGGAAATACTGCAGTATTTATGGACATGCCTGTGTTCTAATAACGGCACATCTAGTGCAATCTTGCATTCATTAACCTCTGGAATTGGGTCATAGAACCCCTTAGAAGGCAGGATTCTTGTGGGCTAATAGATCCTTAGAGAGCAAGTGATTTCAATGCAGCTTCCCCATAAAAGATGTGTAATGACATACATGCGTATATATAGTATGTAAATATTGTATATATGGTTTTACACAGTGGCTTTAAAATCAGAATCCAATAATAGCCCACAGACCAGATTTAATTAGGCAAGTGGTTTTGATGAAGCTTCCCCATAAAGATGTATATTCATATACATGTATATAGTTAGAGTGTGTGTGTAATATATATATATAGATAGATAGATAGATATTAATATTTACACACACACACTAGACATGCAGACTGCTTCTACAAAGATTTGTGAAAAAATGGGTCGCTCTCAGAGGCTCAGTGAATTAAAGCGCAGTACCGTGATAGGTTGCCACCTGTGCAATAAGTCCATCCGTGAAATTTCCTTGCTACTAAATATTCCATCGTCAAGTTAGTGGTATTATGACAAAGTGGAAGCAACTGGGAACAAAAGCAACTCAACCACGAAGTGGTATGTTACATAAAATGACAGAGCGTGGTCAGAGCATACTGAAGTGCCAACTGTCTGCAGAGTCAATAGCTAAAGACCTCCAAACTTTGTGTGGCCTTCAGATTAGTACAACAACAGTGTGTAGAGAGCTTCATGGAATGGGTTTCCATGGCCAAGCAGCTGCATCCAAGCCTTACATCACCAAGTGGAATGTAAAGCATCGGATGCAGTGGTGTAAAGTACGCCACCACTGGACTCTAGAGCATTGGAGACGTGTTCTCTGGAGTTGACGAATCCTGCTCCTCTGTCTGGCAAACCGATGGTCGTGTCTGGATTTGACGGTTGCCAGGAGAACAGTACTTGTCTGACTGCATTGTGCCAAGTGTAAAGTTTGGTGGAGGGGGGATTAGGGTGGGGGGTTGTTTTTCAGGGGTTGGGCTTGGCCCCTTGGTTCCAGGGAAGGGAACTCTTAAGGTGTCAGCATACCAAGACGTTTTGGACAAGTTCATGTTCCCTAATCTGGGAACAGTTTTGGGGATGGCCCCTTTTTATTCCAACATGACTGCGCACCGGTGCACAAAACAAGGTCCATAAAGACCTGGATGAGCGAGTTTGGAGTGGTGGAACTTGACTGATCTCAACCCGACAGAACACCTTTAAGATGAATTAGAGCGGAGATTGCGAGCCAGGCCTTCTCGTCCTACATCAGTGCCTGAGCTCACAAATGTGCTCCTGGAAGAATGGTGAAACATTCCCACAGAAACACTCCTAAACCTAAACCAGCCTTCCCAGAAGAGTTGAAGCTGTTAAAGCTGCAAAGGGTGGGCCAACTCAATATTGAACCCTATGGACTGGGATGCCATTAAAGTTCATGTGCGTGTAAAGGCAGGCGTCCCAAATATTTTTGACAATACAGAGTGTGTGTGTGTATATATATATATATATATATATATATATATATATATGTATATACAGTTTTGCACAGTGCTCACAAACCAGATTTAATTAGAAGGCAAGTGGTTTTGTTGAAGCTTCCCTATAAAAGATGTATATTGATATACATGTGCTGTATGTAGTATGTATAGATGATTTTGCATGGTTGCTCTAACATTGGAAACCGATTAGAGTCAACAAACCAGATTTAATTGGATAGCAAGTGGTTTTAACGAAGCTTCTGATATACACGTATATAGTATGTATAAGTGGTTTGGCGCAGTGGATTTAAAATTAGAAACCAATAATAGCTCACACACCAGATTTAATTAGAAAGCAAATGGTTTTGATGAAGCTTTCCTATAAAAAGATGTATAATGATATACATGTACAGTTGTGTTCAAAATAATAGCAGTGCGTTGAAAAAAAGTGAATAAAGCTCAAAATCCTTCTAATAGCTTTTATTTCCATACACACAAATGCATTGGGAACACTACACATTCTATTCCAAATCAAAACATGAAGAAAATAGATCAAATTTGTGTTGTTCCTCTAAAAAAATTGAAGAAAAGTGAATATTAGACATTCACTATATAAACTGAAAAATGTTTGAAGATTTTGCTTTCCTTTGAATCACTTAATTAATATTTAGTTGTATAAGCACTGTTTCTGAGAACTGCTGTACATCTGTGTTGCATGGAGTCAACCAACTTCTGGCACTTGTGAACAGGTATTCCAGCCCAGGATGATTGGACTACATTCCACAGTTCTTCTCTATTTCTTGGTTTTGCCTCAGAAACTGCATTTTTGATGTCACCCCACAAGTTTTCTATTGGATTAAGATCCGGGGATTGGGCTGGCCACTCCATAACGTCAATCTTGTTGGTCTGGAACCAAGATGTTGCACGTTTACTGGTGTGTTTGGGGTCATTGTCTTGTTGGAACACCCATTTCAAGGGCATTTCATCTTCAGCATAAGGCAGCATGACCTCTTCAAGTATTCTGATGTATTCAAACTGATCCATGATACCTGGTATGCGATAAATAGGCCCAACACCTTAGTATGAGAAACATTCCCATATCATGATGTTTGCGCAACCATGCTTTACTGTCTTCACAGTGTACTGTGGCTTGAATTCAGTGTTTGGGGGTCGTCTGACAAACTGTCTCCGGCCACTAGACCCAAAAAGAACAATCTTACTTTCATCAGTCCACAAAATGTTGCGCCATTTCTCTTTAGGCCAGTCAATGGCAAATTGTAACCTCTTCAGCACACATCTTTTTTTCAACAGTGGGACTTTGCGGGGGCTCTTGCAGATAGCTTGGCTTCACATAGGCGTCTTCTAATTGTAACAGTACTCACAGGTAACTTTACACCTTCTTTGATCTTCCTGGAGCTGATTGTTGGCTGAGTCCTTGCCATTTTGGCTATTCTTCTATCCATTCGAATGGTAGTTTTTCGCTTTCTTCCACGTCTTTCAGGTTTTGGTTGCCATTTTAAAGCATTTGCGATCATTTTAGCTGAGCAGCCTATCATTTTCTGCACTTCTTTATATGTTTTCCCCTCTCCAATCAACTATTTAATCAAGGTACGCTGTTCTTCTGAACAATGTCTGGAATGACCCATTTTCCTCAGAATTTCAGAGAGAAATGCACTGTAACCAGCATGTACAACATTTGCTGCCTTCCTTCCTTAAATAAGGGCAATAATTGCCACCTGTTTTTCAAATAATGAATGATCTCACTAATAGAACTCCACACTGCTGTTATTTTGAACATGCCCCTTTCAATTAGTGATTCAATTACACAGAATCAGCAGCATGCATGTCATGACAGTTGTGTCTGTTGGATTTCTATTACTCTACTACACCTGCTAGTAAATTATTTGCCATGTAGAAATATTTCTATCAAAAATCAATGATTGATCAGGTTAGTGATGTCTGACTGCTATTATTTTGAACACAACTGTATGTAGTATTTTTCAGTGGGTTTGAACAGTGGTTTTAAAACTAGAAATTACTAACTAGGTTTATTTGAGAGCAAATGGTTTCAAATAACCTTCCTCCATAAAAGATGTATACTGATATAAATATAGTATGTATGGTTTTGCACAGTGGCTTTCACATTACAAACCAATAATAGCCCACAAACCACATTTGATCTGTTTTCCCACCACCTAAGAGCCTAAAGGTTTTACCATGACTACCATTTCATGAGTAAATTATTGAGCAACTCACTTCCCTTCCACCTTTTATTTTCATCACTTCAGCCGACTTTTACAAGCCTTGACAGCGTATGTGCAAATTATTAAATCAGTTGTGAATTAGAGGATACGTTGTTTCAGTAAAGACAGAGCAACTGTCAGCCTCATTTATAAATGTCTATCAACTACCTAGCCTGCTACATAGCACACTTAGAAGGTAGACCATGACAATAAATTGTGTGAATATTCACTTCCAGTCATGTGAATACTAAAATCCCTGTTTACTTTGAATACCCAGTTACATGCAAATGAAATATATAAACAATAATTTGCGTTTTCATGTGATTGGATAATCCAAGTGAATATTCACACAATTTGGTGGATTCCAGTCTGATTTTGGTCCAGTCAAGTTAGGTGTTTCTTAGGGCTTAATCTTGGGTACCTTTCTATTTAGCATTTACATGTTTCCACCTGGCCAACTACTTAGATCACATAGGCTCAATTATCACTTCTATGCTGATGAAACTCAGATTTACATCCGCACTAAAACCAATTCTACTTTGGCTGCTTCTCTCATATCTAACTTGTGTATTTGTGATATGAAAACTTTGATGGCCCACAGTTTCCTTCAATTAAACTGCGACAAGACTGAAGTGACACTTATTGGCACCCCCATCAATTATGTAAGGCCAGTCCTGGTAGCCTATCCATCAATGGCTCCAGTCTAAATTTAAAAATCTAGGGGTGATATTTGATGCTAGTTTAACCTTTGATCTACAATAATAAAATGTTGCCAGAACATTTTTTTTCCACTTGAGAAATATTCCTCATCTTTGTCCTATGCTATCATACACTGTAGCTGAAAAGCTGATCCATACATTTGTATTCTCCTAACGTGACTACTGCAATGCTCTACTTCTTGGTGTACCTAAATCTATAAATAACTTTAATATGTACAAAATTCTGCAGCCATAATACTGACTAGGTATGGTACAAGCGACCATATAAAGCCTATCCTGGAGTCCTTCCGGCGGCTACCCATCAGGTTTTACATAGACTTTAGGATCCTCTTGCTTACCTATAAGCTCTTCATGACTTGGCATCCCATTATCTCTCTCAACTTTTATCCACTTACTCCCCTCCTCTTCCTCAAATTCTCTTCTTCTACGTGCCCCCCTACTCCCCTACACTCAATGGGAGACAGCCTTCCCCTGCTATTGCCCAAAACTCTGGAATTCACTTCCAAAGAACATCAGAACGTCATCTCTAAACTCATTCAAATCAAATCTAAAAGCTTCTTTCTTTAGACAAGCTTTCATGTAATTGTCCCTTTTTTCCTTTATTTTATCCCATGTATTTCTTGTGTTTTCTTTGAAAAGCGCTTTTAAGGGCTACCTTTAAAGGCGTCATATTAAATAAAGTTTATTAATATTATTATTAATTTACTATGCAAAGCTTTTCAATTCCATTAGTAAATCCATCTCAATGTGTGAGGCCAGGCAAAAAGCACAGTTCAATGGTCATGGTATGAGCAAACTAAATAAATAAAGGATCAAAACAAAATAAAAAGTAAGTCTGCACAATTATATTTAAAATAATAATTCAACCCTCTCATTAACATTCCCAGGTCAATGGTGGATGTGCAGAATGTGCAGAGCTGCTTCCACTTTGTGTACCCGTACCATATACGTGGGTGCATGTCTCTCTCCACTCAAGTCAACATCCCATGAATCCTTGTATTCCCTCTAGTCTTAAAGTTGTACATGTTAATGCACTATGCATTTGGCATATGAGATTGGAGTCCATAGGCAATGCACATTAGGGTGACAGTGCAGTTCCAACTAAAGGATTGTTGTCAGGCTGAGACAGGAAGTCTTGCTGGGTCAACACCAAAAAAAAATTTTCTTGAAAAAAAGAATGACTCCGCTGGAACAAGTGGAGGTGAAGTTACTTTTTGTATGAGTTTTTTTTTTTTTAGGTTTACATGCACTTTAATCTTACTTTCAAAATAAAATTGAGACACGCCCCAAAGCAATCCCAAAAACAAAAAAAATAATACCAGCTAACCGGTCCTTAGATGTGATGACTGTGTTCATTTTATCTTTTTCAGGATTTTTTAATTTTATTTTCACCTGGTGATCCTAAAAATAATAAACATCCTGTTGTAAGGTGGCTATGATCACCCTCCTGCCCTCCAGCTGTATCTATGGAGAGAGCTTTGTTTGGCACCCAGGCTGGACTTTCGATATGTCTGCCTTTTTTTTTCTATTACATGTGTAATGATGACATTAGTAGTTTTCTCGAATAAGAGAACATTGTTTGGTGCTTCCAGGTCAGCTCACAGGAAATGGCAAGGACACTGACAAGTATTTTTTGTACTCGCTGAAAACGTTCTTCGCCTAAAAAAAGAAAACCAGCGCAGTCATCTCATTCTGGTATTCTCTAATATGTTACATTTTGTTCTTGGGTTTAGTTATGCTTTAAGAGAAAAACTGAGAACTTTGCATACTGTAATTGTCTCAGGTCTGTCTTGGATATTCACATACTGTATCTTTTGCTAAGCAAGAGGCTACTGCCATTTAATTGCCCGATTTTCTTGGTAAGCTAATCAATAAACCTCCACCTCGTGTTTTTGAGAAAATTAGACCTGATGACAGATCAGTAATTTGCCCTTTCCCACCACATTCAGTCAGAGCTTTTGGTGGTTCTGAACTGTGAAACAAATGAGGCTCTCTCTGGTTCATTACACTGGCTTAGTGGTTAGCACGTCTGCCTTGCAGTAAAATGGGTCATGGGTTCAATTCCGACCATGGCACCTCCTGCATGGAGTTTGCATGTTCTCCCTGTGCTTGCGTGGGTTTCCTCCGGGTACTCCGGTTTCCTCCCACACTCCAAAGACATGCTGGTAGGTTAATTGGATCCTGTCTAAATTGGCCCTAGTATGTGTATGTATGAATGTGAGTTAGGGACTTTAGATTGTATGCCCCTTGAGGGTTAGGGACTGATGTGAATGTACAATATATATGTGTAAAGCGCTGCGTAAATTGACAGCGCTATATAAGTACCTGAAATAAATAAATAAAAAATAAAAATTACTGCCAGTTTGACCAGGTAACTCCTCTTTCTTTTATGTCGTCAAAGAGGAACTCCACCCTTACTATTAAAAATACAGTTCCTAAATCCTGAAACTTATCCCTATATCAAAGTGGAAAAAAATATTTATTAGTCCATGGAGTCCAGCGTTGGCTTGCTTGTAGGAAAGATCCTCCTTTCACTGCTCCTCTCTGGCAACTCCATCATTTATTGAGACCTGGTGCATGTGCAGACTCACTTCAGGGATCTTCACCAGGTCTGCAGGACCTGACAGATCCCATAGCGTATCTGCGCATGTGCCAGACCCCCCTGAACATGCACAGACATGCTGGTGGCCCTACCAGTAAACTGACAGAGACCCCACAGCACTTCTGCATATGGACAAGATTTTGCAAGCTGCCTCTAGGAATGCATGATGTAGAAGTCCCAGGAGGTATTTCGTGGGACCACATGCATGTTCAGAAATGCCAATGGGATCCCAGGGTGTTCCTGCTCCTGCACAGGGTTCATTACATCATCCTTACCTAGGCAAGAATTAAAGGCTTGGATTTTAGGGGAAAAAATACATATTTAAAAAAATATTTTTTTTTTGCTTCGTGATATGGAGCGGGGAGGAGGCAGGAGAGAGGAACATTAGAAGGGTGAAGGTCCACATTAAATAAAAACTTTAGGGCCCATTCACACATGCACATTGCAGTTCCCATAGTAAGGCCAAGGTGTGAAAAAACCCGTTATAGTTACCCTTTAAAAAAACACTAAACTGTAGCACATAGAAATGAATGGGATTTCTATTTGAAATGCATTTTTAGTGAGTCAAATTCATGTGCTTTACTGCAGAAACAAATGTATGGCTTTATGCACACGGCCACAAAAATCAGCATTTTTATCAGTACTGCTCTTTTTTATGGATCTGGAGGCAGAGTTTTCCATAGACCCATGCATACAGTGCTTTAACATCTGCAAACATTCAGACCTGTAAAATCAAGATAGAAAAATCTGCATCTGAGGTCAGTAATTTCCGCGTGTATGCATATAAAGGCACATACATGCACATAAATGTAATGAAATGGAAGTAGAATTTATGTATGTGTTTTATGTGCCAAATGGACATTTGCGCAACTGTATGAGTGTAACTCAATCACTTTACAGACTAATATGTGGGGTTTTTTTTTTTTTTTTTTAATGCAGGATCTTTCTAATTGCAAAATCCTACATAAATGATGTAATATCACTTCAACCTTGTGCATGTACCCAAGATGGGATCTAAATTGCATTCAGATGCTTGGAGTGCCTCTATTCCAAGCATTAAATTCATTTTTGACTTAAGTATTTCTAGGTATAACCAGTTTAGAAGGGGTTATAACTACAACAAGTTATCCCATCCACACATCAGAACACTCACATCACCGTAGAGCACTGAAAATGATCAATTCCTATCTCCTGGTTCAGTGGGCGATATTCCAGCCATACATCTGAGCAGGTCAGGTCAGAACGCTGTGATGTGAAGGCAGGCTGTCATATAAAATAGATGGATAATAGAAATAGCTAACAGGTCTCAGGGGGAGCTGAAACAAATTCACTAAGCAGCATGGTAGCAGAGAAGCTGCTGCTCATGAGCTGGAGAGCCTCAACTTAACTACATAGCTTCTATTCTCAGTGGAGAAGATGGGGGAGATCTGCAGGGACAAGGCATTTTATCTTATATTAGCTGTTTTTCAAATGATACCACAGTGTTAGATCTACCATTTTTGTAAAGTAAGCAAATGAAAGGAGATGTAAGAGGAATTAAGCGCAAGGGGCCTCCTTGTAATTCTGCTGTAGGGTGCATAATCACTCAGCAAACAGACTGAATAGAGGTGCAAGAGACACTTGCCATGTTTAATGAGGACCTAGAAAGGAAGGCTGGAGTACAGCTGATCTGTTTTGCGTTATCCACCCACTCACATGCAGGAAGAATGTAAACAAAGGAAGAGCAATTATTTGAGATAAAGATGTAGATGTATTCCACCATCACAGCCAATTTGTAATCAATATTGTACATTATACAGCTGTATTTTTGGTGCTTGCATATGTCCAAAAGTTTAATAGTGATAGATTATGGCTATACTTTAACCACCTTTAGCACCTTACACCGCAAAATCATGATAGGGTGGAGGAGAAAAGGGACTTTGTTGTACAGAATGGACATATTTTTTTCTTTTCTCCTTACATGTTTTTCAGCCATTTTGCTGTACCATGCTTTGTGGTAGGTGTGTACCTTGAAGAATCAAATTAATTACGAAATGCGTCGGTCCTAGACACCTCCTATGGATAATCTCATAAACTGAAAATTATTGTGTCATATGATTTTCTGTAGATGGCTGTATTTTATATTGACAAAATGGGCCTTGTCCTTTTATCTTCCTTTGTATAATAAAGCTGTGATGTCAATAAAATTGTGTATGGCTCAGCAAAATTCAATTTCTCCTCTACCCTATATTGATTTTGGAGTGTAAGGTGTTCAAGGTGGTTATTGATAGAGGGATGTTGCCTACAGAAGGCATATAAGTAATTGGTATATAATATTGCTGTCTCATCATCCAATTTTCTGTCTTCCATGGATATACATTATAAATATCAAGGTTTGGGTACAGCTTCTCTACAGGGCCCCCAAGGCGAGGGTCCGCACTAATGATTGGTCCCCTGGCCTATTTGCCCTTGCCTTGGAGCCTCTGGCTATTTTGGTCAGGGAATCCCACTCTATTCAGGGCGCTGGAGGGTAGGCTCTCTGGAAGAGAAGCTGTCTCTACATGTAGATGATGCCCTTCTATATTTGCATAATGCGGGCCCGTCGCTCCCTATGGCTCTGGAGCTATTCGATATTTATCGCTTGTTTTCAGGCATACATATTAATTGGTATAAGTCATTGCTTTTTGCCCTAGACGATCATGTCCGTGCCAGGGCTAGTACCACCCAGCTCTCCTGGGTGGAGGAATTCCACTACATAGGAGTCCAGGTAACCAGGGATGCGACCTATTTCTTTGGCCGTAACCTTCTCCCCCTCCTGTCTCTCCTGCTTCAGACTTGGTCAGCTCTTCCTTTGAATTTGATAGGGCGTATTAATTTATTGAAGATGATGATCCTGCCTAAGTTCAACTATATCTTTCGTAACTGCCCAATCTGGATCCCTGTATCTTTCTTTACAGAGATAGATTCCTGTGTGACTCCCTTTCTTTGTAGGGTGCCCTACCCCACCTCATGAAATCCACCTCACAACTCCCTGCAGATATGGGGGCTTTGGCCCTCCCAAACTTTCAAACTTACTATTGGGCGGTGATGCTGGTGTTGGTGTATTGGTGGTTTGGGGGATTTAGGTCCAATGCTGCTGTTTGCTTGGAAGCAATCTGCCTGGGATCTGTAGCTGATCTCTGTAACATTCCATTTCCAGGATGTAAGGCTTATGATACTATCTCTGTGCCGACTAAGGCTACTTTGCGAATCTGTGCTTCGACTAGATGACGATTTCTTCAATCTAACCATATCTCTCCAGCCCAACCTCTTTGGGGGAATCCTGCACTTCCTCACTTCTGTTCCATTCCCGACTCGCACCTCTGGGCGAGATAAGGTATTAGGACCCTGGCTGATGGTATGCTCTCTGGGGTATTATTACCATTCTCTCCGCTATCCTCCCTCTTGAATGGAATTTATAGCTGTAAGTTGAATGGAGGTCAAAAGGGCTTCTTATCCTAAATAAAACACAGCTAGATGAAGCTCCAGGGCTGTAAACCGCTAATTAGTCTAGTTCAAGGGGTCTTCTTTTAAAACCACTTTCCTCTGTCTGATCGTAAAACAATAACTCAGTCAGTCATGACCTGTTAGGCCATTAGGGCTAGAGTGTGCCATGTACATTCCACATGAGACATTTTTCATACATTTCATAAAGTTCAGCAGGAACTGGGCACATTAATATTAGGTATATATTTGGATAGATTATTTTAATGAGTCAAACAAGGCCATACATGATTATTTAACACCTACAAGAGAGAAGAAAGGAGTCTCCTCCCTCCTGGGTGACAAGGGTATGCTGTAATTGGTATCCCTGAGTTTGAAATATAATTCTGAATACTAATCTGCCAGTTGCTAGGACGCTACCTGTACCTATTGGAGGTTATTAACCTTAGTATTAAATTGTAAGGCGACTTGGTCATAACCTTGGTTACCGCCTAGCACCTGTCCCAAACTGGATGATTGCTCATTTGTTCTCAGGCGACACCCCTTTAATATGATAGAAAAAGACTGACAGGCCTGGAGAAGACAGCTCTCGTTTAACATCAATCAGGAAACCTCTAATAGACTTGCAAGTATTCTGCCTTCTGAACTCCTTTCTTTTATTTCTCTGTTGTTTTATTGCTTTCTTTGTATCTTTATAACATCTTTTTCTGTAAATATTTGAATTGCACCATTTTGACCTTTTTAGTGATAAATCCTATTTTGAAAAGTGTTGAATCTGTCTCTAAAGCTTTTAATGCAAACTAAAGAATCCCTGTCTCTTGAAGAGTGCTACTGTATGTAATAATCCTCTGAATATATCTGTTTGTGGTGACCGTGTGTATTAAAGACTCTTATACTAATATCATAGTGTTACTGCTAAGATTTGTGAGTTTCCTCCTTCTCTGTAAAAGAGTGGTGGTGGCAGTGTGAAGGGTTAGTTGTGTAATTAACCTAACCCAGTAACAATCGCTCTCAGGCTGCTGGCACATAGATTGTAGTCCTGCAAACTGGGAAATCTTTGTGCAGGGCGCAGCTGAGAGTGGCATTGTTACACAAGTGACAACGCGGTGCATGATCGGCTGGTCCTTCGGTCACGAGTTAGTGAGAAGGGCGGGGGTCAGACACAGTGTTCCGTCACTCCCCCCCCCCCTTCCCCCTCTTCCCTCCTCTTCCCCCTTTGCGCCCTCCCTTCCTTTTTTTTTTTTCCTCCCCCCTCCTTTCCTCTGCTTCTGTGGATGTCTGTTACCTGCTCTTTATACCCCTAGGTTTTTCCCCCACACTGCCTCCGACGAGGTACTATTGGACTGATTTTCCACGATTACTGCCTGAAGTTTGTTTTGCTTCGTCTGTCCTTTTGTCCTACATTGGATGCTGTGCAACTTATTAATGTTCATTTGTATTGTACTATGGCTACCTTGTCAAATATTCGCATTGCTTTTCTGCTGTATTGCGGAAAAAAAAAATTAAGGTGAACATGAGCTTTATAGGACTTGCACAGGTTAGGGCATTTAGTAAAGAGATGTATGGTATGGAATATCAGCTTTTGTTCATTTAAACTAAACAGTAACCAGTTGCTTTGTTCCCATGATACTCATGTAGTCACTGGTACTTCTGCCTTCTGCAGGAAATCTAATTGTATAAGCAAATAATGCTTGTGCCATACACCAAGACTTGGCTGTGACATCATTCTTGCTAGTTTTACTAGCCCCCTATACGGTATCCATAGAAAATCTAGGTAATCGTGTAGAGAATTACCAGATCCCTTGGCTAATATACAATGCAGCTCATATTGTTGATCACTGGGGTATAGCTATAAATATGTTGTATCTTGGGTGATATAGCTACGTTTTCCCTGTTATAAATATCATCCCTTAGGCTTCCAAGAGGATTTCCTATTCATACTCTGAGGCAAAAAGCATGTACAATGTTAGCTAAAAGAAAAGGGCACTCAATTAACACTTTATTAGGTACTCCTGCTCTTCAATGAGAATGGCTAAAGTGATTTTAGCAACTTTGTTCATGGAATGATTGATGACAGATCAGGTGGTTCTAGGTTCGGAAACAGATGACCACTTGCAATTTTCATGTGCTACAGTATATAGAATTTTTTAGAAAGATGTTTAAAATAACAAAAACATCAAATAAGGGAAATCTTTCAAAAGGCATCTTGCTGATGACAGTGGCCAGAGAATGGCCAATCTTAACAAGAAGTCTATAAAACTGCTAATACAACCTCTTTTTACCAGCTGTGTTTGGCAGAAGTTGATCTCTGAGCACACAAAACGTAAGCCCAGGACCATGCAGGGTCTATATCTGTCACCTAGAAAAGCAAAGCTACCAAATGCAGGAGAGAAGCAAAACCAGACAATTATAGACTGGAAATTGTTGTCTGGTCTGGCAACGTTGGATTTCTCTCTAATGGTTTAGCCAGAAATTAGCATGCAGAGCATCAATTTTTTACGATGAGGTAGAACAAGAGGATTTCATCCATTAAATCAGCAGAAATTGCCTAAAACTGCTGAAGGGTTTTTATAAATGGTGTCACATAGACAGCTACGTGAATCTTTGGGAGCTCAGCAGAGGTTGGAGTGTCCATGCTGGACACTTGTTCCTCAGTGCGCTTCCCCCCTGACCACCATGTCCATATTGACAGGTGCATAGCTGAGGAGTTTTGTAGTGTGGTGGACAGAGCCTGATGGGAAAATGAGAGGTTAGTTCCCCATCAGGACCACCTTGCCACTGACTGACAGTGCACTGCAGTAGGTGGATCCACAGCCGCTATTCCGCTCAATAGAAGCTTTCGAATCCTCCTACTGCTTTCCACAGTCAATCATCCCAGTCCACTGCCTATTTTTGCCGTCCCCACAAGTACAAGTCTAAATGAGGCCTAACAGTGAATTCGTTTTTTTTATTTTTGGGAAACGTCATTTTTTCTACAAAGTAAAATGTTAAGAAAAAAACGTTTAAAAGTACTTTTGAACGTTATTCGCCAAGAATGAGAATTCATACCAACGTTCATTTGAAAATCTACTGGTGGCCAGCTTTAGTTTGAAGGACTGGGTCATAGAATCCTGGAGCTTTTCAATGTGTTACTGAAGATAAGCATGTGGTTTAAGGTACAAATGAATTGCTGCAAAGGCATCTATTACAAATGAATTCAATGTCAAGGTCACTACTGTAGATGTATCTTTCTTATAGCGTATCATAATTCTCAACACGCCACTGTGAGCCTTAATTAGCAATGCATATTCTATTGAAAAATTCTTGTTTGAAAAAGAGATAAAAGGTAAATGTTTGATTGAAATTTTGACTAGAATGTGTATTTATTTTCCCAGATATAAAGTTTACTTTTTATTATAGTTGGTTTGTTTGTTTATTTATTTGGTAAAACAGAAAAGAGATCTATTGCTGGTAGAACTGCTATAATGGCATTACACACAAGTATCTTTTGCCTGGGGGGTTGCCAAGTCCAGTTGTATATTGCTTCTAGCCCTCAGTCTCCATGAGAACTACAACACTATTAAATATACTGTATTAATCATGCCGGGTATCTGTTATTGTAAAAAGCGCTTTTATTAACCTCAATAGATGATTAAGGAAGCATGGAAAGCTGAAAGGTGGCAAAAATGTCCTGGATATGGCGAGTAGCTACAGTCCAGATTCTGTGCACCCATCAACCCTCAAAACTTGTTTCCACTTTGTCTATGAAACCGTAATATTAATAAATGAAAATATGAGTAAACTATGGACCTTTTGTGTCTTGCAGGCTAAAGACAGTGATGAAGATGATGAAGTGGCTGTCAGTCTGGATCGAGACAAATTCATGGATGAATTTTTTGAACAGGTATGATATTCGCCATGTAGATATCTGAAGCTAGAAAGTCCCACTTTTCTTGCTGCATTAGGAGAAAAGATCAGAACAATGCCAGCCTGTCTGTCAGTGGACTGCTGGTTTCTCGGTGATATGGGCTTAATAAGGACTGAAAGATAGGCAATTAGTCAGGCAGCTATTTTCATGGATGCACCTGGGCTCAGGCAGGAATAATCCCAGAAGCTACACCATTCTAAAGCATCAGACACTACTCAGCTCACTTTGCAGGTTAAAAATAATAGGACAATAAATTCATCTGTCAAAAGGGAAAAAGCATATGTTGCTCCATCCTTCCTTTCTGAAGGTTCTTTGCATTGGGTAACATGAGGCAACATATTTTACATGTATTGGTTTTATGCAGTGTCATTTATTCTGAATTCCACCCTATTGCATTTTGTTGACAGATATGCATTGTAGCTCAACATGCAATAATGTATTTTTGTGCATTGTGGTGCAGTGTTCTGGCAGGTTCATGCACGTATTGTGGGCCATTCAAATGAATGGGGTCCCTTAATGTAACACACATTAGCTGACATACTGCAATGCTGTGAGTGGGTCTTTAAAGATTCCCTTCAGATGTTCCAAAGGCATCTATAAAAAATTTGATCTTCAGACATTTTTTTTATAAAGTTGAATCAAAGAGAGGTAATAAATGGAGAGGTAAGAAAATATGGATTGATGGTCATCTGATGGATCCATTAATTGAATTGTACATTTATGATGTCATTAAAAAATGTTTCTAGTTCAGTCTTTCATGACCCATTCACACTTGCCCATGTGCTTCCAAGCACATTAGCGCACAGTTTATAGAATGTTAAGGAACATTTCATTGACCGTGCTCATTAATTATCAATGGACCCTAAATATGTGTCCATAGCTCCTGCCATATTTTTCTTTCCAGAACATTGCACTGAATATATTCTTTACGTTGGCCTTCGAATTACCATTGTTGGTATTTTTTAAATAAATTGTGTAGATTGTACAGTCAGATTGATAACAGTGGAATATATTTATTGCTAAGAAAAGATTTACTTAGAATAGAGAATGTAGATGCATTTGCAGCAGTATGTGTCTCTGCTGCAATCATGCATGTACACCCTCATTCACACCTATAGGACCTATATGTTCAGAAGCTGATTAATCCTACAGCCTGCTACAAAAAAAGGATAAGATATGTTTATGGTTTATAGGAGGTTAGCAGGACACCTGAAAGAAGCCTGTGCCAACAAAAACATACTATACAAAGTACATATAGAGTATCTCTAATGTACAGTTTGGATGAGCTTGGGTGTGTTCGGATCCTAGTCCGACTCACCTGAACGAGCCCGACAGGAAGCTATCACTTTACTGGTTCAATCATAAGCAACCACGGTAATCCTTGCCCCGAAGCCACACACATCCCTGTGAATTTGGGAATGCCCCAGTCACAGATGTTTAGGCCAATACAGGTGACAACTTGCTGGTGGTCTCACACAGGTGGGTCCACAATAGGATCTGAACAGGCCTGAGCTCATCCCTGCTGTACAGTAAATGAACTCAGCACTCCAGGGCTACAAGGCAAGAATACTGATCACGTGGCTATAAGTTACCTTTGTTTAAAGAATTACTAATTGTTAGGAGTATAGAGATCCACAACACAATACAGACTGATGCCTTTATGTACCAGAAGAGGGGCATGATAACCTATGTATATAGCTAAGGATAGTTTGACATGATGGTCTATGTCTTTGTTTTCAGGTGGAGGAAATAAGAGGTTTCATTGACAAAATTTCTGAAAATGTAGAGGAAGTAAAAAGAAAGCACAGTGCTATCCTTGCCTCTCCAAACCCAGATGAGAGTAAGTTTTCTTATTTCCTAATAGTTAAAATGGACCTTTGCTGCTGCCTTAAAAATAGTCAATTATGAGTACAGCTTAAGTATGCACTGAATTGCAATGTATAGTAGATATATTATCATTTATTAGCAGTCTCAGCTGTAAAAAAAAAAAAAAAGTTCCATTCCTTCATTGTTTATGTAAAACATGGCAACAGCTATTGCACTAAACTGCTTCTGATCGACTAGATCAAACTATTGATTTGTGCTGTATGACGTTAGATTCTCTCCTGCTAAAGAACTGCTTTGAAGAGCCTCCTAATCATGCTGTATGACAGGAGCTGGACTGATTGAATAGTGGGGTCTGTACAGGCAGTGCATATTTTCTGGATTTCATCTGAGGAACACAAGTGAATTTAATCACAGAACTACGTAGCAAATGTTTACTATATTCTTGTAAGAAAATCTACAAAAATGCACTCTTACAGTGCCTTGAAAAAGTATTCATACCCCTTGCAATTTTCCACGTTTTTCAAGTTAAAACCAAAAATATAAATGTATTTTATTGGGATTTTATGTCATAGACCAACACAAAATGGCACATAATTGAGAAGTGGAAGGAAACTAATAAATGGTTTTCAAAATTATTTACAAATAGATATCTGAAAAGTGTGGCGTGCATTTGTGTTCAGCCCCCCCCCCCCCCCCCCGGAGTCAATACTTTGTAGAACCACCTTTCGCTGCAATTACAGCTGCAAGTCTTTTTTGGGATGTCTCTACCAGCTTTGCACATCTAGAGAGTGAAATTTTTCCCATTCTTCTTTTGCAAAATAGCTCAAGGTCTTGTCAGATTGGATGGAGGACATCTCTTAACAGCAATTCTCAAGTCTTGCCACAGATTCTCAATTGGATTTAGGTCTGGACTTTGACTGGGCCATTCTAACACATGAATACAGTGAGGAACAGAAGTATTTGAACACCCTGCGATTTTGCAAGTTCTCCCACTTAGAAATCATGGAGGGGTCTGAAATTCACATTGTAGGTGCATTCCCACTCTGAGAGACAGAATTTAAAAAACAATTCAGGAAATCACATTGTATGATTTTTAAAGAATTTATTTGTCTTGCACTGCTGAACATAAGTATTTGAACACCTGAGAAAATCAGTGTTAATATTTGGTACAGGAGCCTTTGTTTGCAATTACAGAGGTCAAACGTTTCCTGTAGTTCTTGACCAGGTTTGCACACACTGCAACAGGGATTTTGGCCCACTCCTCCACACAGATCTCCTCTAGACTCTAGACTGTCGCTGAGCAACACAGAGTTTCAGCTCCCTCCAAAGATGTTCTTTTGAATTTAGGTCTGGAGACTGGCTAGGCCACTCCAGAACCTTGATATGCTTCTTACGGAGCCACTCCTTGGCTATCCTGGCTGTGAGCTTTGGGTCGTTGTCATGTTGGAAGACCCAGCCACGACCCATCTTCAATGCTCTGACTAGGGAAGGAGGTTGTTGCTCAAAATCTCACAATAAATGGCCCCATTCGTCCTCTCCTTAATACAGTGCAGTCGTCCTGTCCCCTTCGCAGAAAAGCACCCTTAAAGCATGATGTTACCACCCCCATGCTTCACAGTAGGGATGGTGTTCTTGGGATGCAACTCATCCTTCTTTTTCCTCCAAACACGACGAGTGAAGTTTAGACCAAAAAGTTCTACTTTGGTCTCATCTGACCACATGACTTTCTCCCATGCCTCCTCTGGATCATCCAGATGGTCATTGGCAAACTTCAGACGGGCCTGGACATGTGATGACTTTAGTAGGGGAACCTTCCGTGCAATGCATCATTTGAAACCCTGACAGCGTAGTGTTCTACCGACAGTGACCTTTGAAACTGTGGTCCCAGCTCTCTTCATGTCATTGACCAGCTCCTCCCTTGTAGTTCTGGGCTAATTCCTCACCTTTCTTATCATCAGTGATACCCCACGAGGTGAGATCTAGCATGGAGCCCCAGTCCGAGGGAGACTGACAGTCTTCTTTAGCCTCTTCCATATTCTAACAGTTGTTCCAACAGTTGATCTATTTTCACAAAGCTGCTTGGCAATTGCCCCATAGCCCTTTCCAGCCTTGTGGAGGTCCACAATTTTGTCTCTGGTGTCTTTGACAGCTCTTTAGTCTTGCCCATGGTAGTAGTTAGCGTCTGACTGACTGTGGGGTGGACAGGTGTCCTTAAAGAGCTCAGACAGGTGCTACTAAGTTATATTAATGAGTGGAGTAGAGGTGGACTTTTTAAAGGCACAGTAACAGGTCTTTGAGAGACAGAATTCTTGTTGTTTCTTAGGTGTTCAAATACTTATGTTCAGCAGTGCAAGACAAATAAATTCGTTAAAAATCATAAAGTGTGATTTCCTGAAATTCTGTCTCTTAGAGTGGGAATGCACCTACAATGTGAATTTCAGACCCCTCCATGATGTCTAAGTGGGAGAACTTGCAAATTCACAGGGTGTTCAAATACTTCTGTTCCTCACTGTATACTTTGATCTAAACCATTCCATTGTAGCTCTGGCTGTATGTTTAGGGTCGTTGTCCTGCTGGGAAGTGAACAGCTGCGCCAGTGTCAAGTCTTTTGCAAACTCTAACAGGTTTTCTTCTAAGATTGCCCTGTATTTGGCTCCACCTGTCTTCCCACCAACTCTGACCGGCTTCCATATCCCTGCTGAAGAAAAGCATCCCCACAACATGATGCTGCCACCACCATGTTTCACAGTGAGGATGATGTGTTCAGGTTGATGTGCAGTGTTAGCTTTCCACCACACATAGCGTTTTGCTTTTAGGCCAAAAATTTAAATTTTGGTCTCATCTGACCAAACCACCTTCTTCCACATGTTAACTATCCCCCACATGGCTTCTTGCAAACTGCAAACGGGACTTCTTATGGCTTTCTTTCATCAATGGCTTTCTTCTTGCCACTCTTCCATAAAGGCCAGATTTTCAAAGCGTACAACTAATAGTTGTCCTGTGGACAAAAATTTTAGGCTTGATGTTTAATAACCTGAGCCTGCTTTAAACTTCTCCACAACTTTATCCCTGACCTGTCTAGTGTGTTCCTTGTCCTTCATGATGCTGTTTGTTCACTACTGTTCTCTAACAAACCTCTGAGGGCTTCACAGAACAGCTGTATTTATACTGAGATTAAATTACACAAAGGTGGACTCTATTTACTAATTAGGTGACTTCTGAAGGCAATTGGTTCCACTAGATTTTAGCTACGGGTTGCAGAGTAAAGGGGGCTGAATACAAATGTATGCCACACTTTTCAGATATTTATTTGTAAAAAATTTGGAAAACCATTTATTATTTTCACTTCACAATTATGTGCCACTTTGTGTTGGTCTATCACATAAAATTCCAACAATATACATTTACCTTTTTTGGTTGTAACATGACAAAATGTGGAAAATTTCAAGGCACTGTGTAAGGCCTAAGAACCATTGGCATAGATGATTTAATCAATGTAATCAATAATTTGATTCTATTAGATAGATGACATAGTATATATTATTAAATGTACTGTTTTACCACTGTACCTGCCAAAATATTTATGAATCTGTTAAGGCACTTAACTTGACATTACTACTCGATAACTGTTAAACAAATGCAGTGGTTTCCTCCTTTCTAGTTTAGCCCCCCTGTGTAATCCTAACCGATAATCTCCTACCCCTGGCATTGTGTAACTGCACCCCCCCCCCCCCGACTCACCCCTTCAGACCCATAACCATCAAGTCCCTCATCAACTGCCTCCATCTTCCACATGTCTGGTTTAAATCTTAATGTTTATTTCCAACCCCTACTTGTCCCCTCTCTCCCCTTACGTTAAGGTTGGAGATCCAGCCTCCACCTCATATTTCCCTTCCCGCTCCTCCATTCCCTCTTGCTGCAATTACAGTGCCCCCATCCATGCTTCCCAACTTGTTTTACTCAATAGATTCCCTTCCAACCCTGACTCCTCTTCTTCTCCATGCTCCTCTCATTTCTTACAGTATATACAAATATGGCGTTGGAAATCCATACAGGTCATGCCACCAGTGCACTAGTGCCTTTTATATGCAGTGTTATGGAATGCCCTTGTGCCCAGTGGTTGTTTCCATTATTAGCCGTGTAATAATGGATAAGATCCCTGTTGTTTGATGGTAATTGTAATTGGTACTGATACTTTTTCATAAATATAGAATGCATAAAATGCAGTAGTGCCAAGCTGCTAACTGGACAATAAAGTACCAGCAGCATAACGATGAGGTTATTTCTGTGCAGTCTCTTTCCCTCGGGCAAAATGCCTGTGTTCGACTACCAGTGCTATGCAATGGAGCTTGATTGGCTCACACTGATGGCCTTCATCTCCTATTTTAAGGCCTCTTGTATATAGAGCAAGGCGCAGTTACAGGCTTTAAGTGTTTTTCTTTTTTTTTCTTTTTTTTTTTTTCTTTTCAGCCTATAAAAGCACCTCTGTGTAAGTCTATGTGTCCATGAACACACAATGTGTCCATGAACAATTTATAGGCATATTAGAAGAGAAGTGTTTACAGGCAGAAAAAAACACCAAAAGGCATGTTCAGGAAAGAAGTTGAAGAGCACAAAAATGCGGAACAAGTCTAGACGGAACGCATTTAAAGGCATCTAGCATATGAGCGTTGTTAAAGTAGAAATTGTTGTATAAAAAAAGGAAAAAAAAAAAACTGGAATGCCCTTATGTGTACACAGGAGACCTTACACACCAGATGGCTGTAAATACAGCAGTCCATAGATCATGAAATTTTCTTTCCGTCCACCTGGGGTGGAAGAAAAGAAAATTGTTTGACTCTCCCCCGTCAACACAGTCAGTGTTGATGGGGGCTTCCCTCTCACAGTACTATTGCATTCTTCTGCTGGGTAGCCTTCCCTGCTGGCAGAAAATAATATTCACTGCTGGTGGCTATATCCTCTGGCAGCAGTCACATGAAAAAAATTCTACAGGATGTTTGGACTGAAGTCGATTGATAAATTGACTTCAGTAAAACCAGCCTCCTCATAGATGGATATGGCCAAGATTCGGTCCATCTATGGCAGGCTTTAGTTATTTTGTAGCTGACAAAAGCTTTTGTATTGTTAAGAGATAAGGTTAGATCAAATTTCAAATGGCTGAGACAGAATACAGCTCTATGTCTAGAAAACAAGGTCAGTTCTGGCTGTGTGCCTATAATACTGAATGTTATCTCTGTGTACCTGTGACAATGTAGTGGAAGCAAAGGCAACTTTGGAGAAGAACTCTGCGTGTATAACAAATACAAAATGGAGTCTCTGAAGCATAAATCTGAGCAAGGACCACTTGCTAAGCGTTAATGCATTCCAATGGCAAGAATAAATTCTTATTCCGGCCAGTAGATTGCATTAAGGGTCAAACACTAGATTTGGCTTTTTTCTGCGTTTTTAGGCAGCTTTTTCCTACCTGGAGTCCTGGCACTCAGAGGGGCTTAAATAGATGCCCTGTGTGCATGAGGCCTTCGTGCTGTTTTGCAGAGGATGACAGGAAGCTGATATAAAGACAGATTTAGGGTGTGTTCTCACTACCCACACAGAAAAATGTTCAGTCTGCAGGTAGGTAGTAATCACAGCTGCTGATATGCATGCGTGTGTGGCGGTTGGGGGGGGGCAAGGCACTATTCACCCCCACCCCCTCCCTTTTTTTCAACATTTTACATTAATTTCATTTTTATGCTTGTGTTGCACTGAGTGACCATGCATAAAGACACAGGGTCGCACAAAGACATGCCAAGCAGTGCAGAAAAATGCAGCCGTGTTGTATTTTTCCACACCGCTGCAGCTGCAAGGGAGTGCGAATGCGGCACACAGAAAACCATTGTTTTCTGTGTGCCCTTACAGAGAGCTGTGTTTTTCTTATGTAGAAAAACAACACTCTTCAGTGAAGTGTGAACCAGTATTTATAACAGCCATAAAAAAGTTGATTTGTTTAAATACATAGTAGACAAAAACTATTATTAAAAAAATTGAATTAATGAATATGTAAATATATACTGTCTATATACAAAATATATTGAAAAGAAAATAAACTGGAAAAAAAAAAAATTTTAATTTTATATATATATATATATATATATATATATATATATAAACCCTTGACTGCAACATTGTGCATGAACTGGACTGAAACCGTTCTGTTTCACTCTAGCCAATCGGAGGTCATTGCGATTGGTACAGGTCACAGAAAACACCGCAATTATCTGCTGCAGTAGAAGTGACAAGAAAATAACTTGCTGTTTATGGAAGTAATAAGAACTTCTTTGTGCTATTGTTTGGTAAAACTACCTTTTTTTAACTGCCGAGTTTAAGCATTGCTTTCAAAGTGACACTTTCTGTGTGGGCAGCCATGTGTAATTTGTTTTGTTGCGATGGAACACAAAGAACAGCGTTTTTAGCTGTATTATAAACACAGAAAAAAACCAAACTAAATTGATCATTTCTCTTTTATTTTAATCCGTTGGCAATTTATTCTCTAATCCAGAAGATAACTCAGTTTTACAATTCCCGGAGATTTATAGCTGATCAGATGTCCGAAAGGGAATCTCTGTATGCTCCTTGCTCCATTTTTAATTGCATCGGTTTCTCAATGAAAGCCCCACTCCTGCCAGATAATAGCGGCTAAGGATCTGTCAGGTATTAAATGCCGGCTGTGTCCTCATAGAATGTTGGCAGCGTACCAACCCTCCAATGTAAACAAACACCAGGTGTTTCTAAGCTGTTAGGATCTAATTGAAACCTGACTTTTAGGGGTCATTGACGACTAGCGGTTGGGGGGGAGTAAAACACACACCTGAGCTGCGATTTTACTGGCCACCCCAACTACTTCCCCTTAAATTTGAAAGGCAGGGGGTATGAGTGTACACGAACCACAGATGTGGTGCTTTCCTTTTGTGGCCACGGTAGAAATTAAACCCTACTGAATGCAACCTATTTCCCTCGGGAAATAGGATGCGCTACAACCGCTCCACGATGTGTGAATTCACCTAGGCGCATTTAGCGCTTGAGAGTTCATTGCAATGGCCAGATTCAATTAATATTCTGGCCAATGGAATCCGTGCACACAGAAATGTCTAAACGCGTGTGAAAAATGCGGCTTTAGATGTTTTTGTAAGCTGCTTTTTTTCCTGCCAGGAGCAAAGGTGTCCAGGGGACGAAAAAAAATGTTCTATATGCCTTGAGGAATTTTGCTATTTTATTAAAATGGGACTTGCAGTGGCCACCATCCCAGTGCATTTCATGTAAGTTTGCAGATGCTTCTGGAGACACCAACTGTTCCTGCATTTGCCAGGGATGCCATGTTGCCATACTGTCGTGTACATTGAATGGTGACTGGTGTGAATTTACTTGGACAGATAAATGATTTTACAAAGACTCACGTAGATATCAGGCCAGAACCATTCCACATATCAGGTGGTTTTCATAGATCATAACTGCAGCCCCTTGTCTAAGAAAAAAGAAGCTCCAATTTGGAAGTTGTAATGTAATGTAACTGATGCCTTTAATTTTGGTAACATATTTGAAATCTACATATGGTGCCCAAGAGAAAAGAGCAGATGAAATATTTTGCCAAGATACTGATTAAAGCTTATCTAAACCCAAAAATTGGTAACATAGCAGCCTGTTAATGGTCCTTAGATGTGGTGGCTGCATTATTTTTTTTTTTTCCTTTTATCTTAACCTGCTAATCCTACCATTAACACACTTCCTATCCTAGGGTGACAACCATACAGATTAGCATTGTCACCCCAGGGAAGATATTGTGTTAAAACTACATAACACTACGCTAGGACTACATGAACCGCCCTCTCTTCTCAATACTAGGGGATGTGTTTTGTAGTCCACAAAGATAGCAGGGAACAGTGCTAACTGATAACAACTCAGAGGCAGAAAGCACAGGATGTTACCAGCTTGCATGTATTGAATTAATATAATAAAACATTTTCAATAGTATATTTAATAGACCAAAAGGGAGCAAATAATAGAAATATACAGTATAGTTTACATACACTTTAGCACAGAAACCACTTACCCCCGTCATTGATATATTTAAGTGCAAATTAGATTTTAAGACTTCGTTTACTTTTGGAGGTGTTGAGGTGCATTTTTCTACCACTTCAACTGCTCCGTCTCAAGCTGCAAAGCTGTACTGCCACCAAATGCAACATATTGCACATCAAAGAAATGTTCTCCAACTTTTCTCTTGGGTCGCCACTGTAACTTCCATGGGGGACTGATTCTCATTTGGCACTAGCAAGCTGACCACTCGCAAGACCAAACCAGATGAGCTGCTCTGTACAGCATGCAGTGGCTATTTCGCATGTGCCCGAACCAGCTGGCATCATGCCCTGTCCAGATGGAACGCAACACAAGGAGGAAGAGGGAGAGCATACATGGCGTCAAGTCATGCTATCAAGTCATGCCCACTCCCACGACCCTAAGTTTTATATGCTCTATGGAGTGCCTCCCCTACCCAGGATCTTAAATGGGCAACACCAGCTCATCTGATTTGGTCTTAGGAGCTGTCAGCTTGCTAGTGCCATATGAGAACCAGTCCTCTATGGATGTTACAGTGGTGACCCAGGAGAAGCAGTGGAGAACATTTCTTTGATGTGCCTACTGTACTCCATACATCATGGCCACGCTGTTTTCAAATTTTGACAGATAGTACGGGGAGCCTTCTCCCCGTACTATCTGTCAGAGGGAGAGGGGTGGCAGCAGTGGCGCTGCTGTGGCTATGGGAGCGCGCTACATGTTCCACCCTAAAAACAGGTGGAACATGTAACATGTTCTAAAGGTGAATTTATCCTTTAAGTGCTCTAGAGCAGAGACCTGGAGACTGGCAGTCCAGGCTCTCTGCTCAGAGCGGAGGGAAGAACTGAGCAATCAGTGGTGTTTGATCGCTCAGTTCTCCCCGTACTATCTGTCAGAGGGAGAGGGGTGGCAGCAGTGGCGCTGCTGTGGCTATGGGAACACGCTACATGTTCCACCCTAAAAACAGGTGGAACATGTAACATGTTCTAAAGGTGAACTTATCCTTTAAGTGCTCCAGAGCAGAGACCTGGAGACTGGCATTCCAGGCTCTCTGCTCAGAGCGGAGGGGAGAACTGAGCAATCAGTGGTGTTTGATCGCTCAGTTCTCAGTGCAAAGTTGACAGGTGACAGATGCAGCATCAGATCCATGCTGCATCCACCTAGATGATAATGGTTTGTTTTTTTGTTTGTTTTTTAAGGCCTTTACTTCTCTTGTAATTGCAAGATCTTCTTTTTGCATGGACGCCATGTGGACCATAGAGTGGTTAAACAAACATAACCTTTTGAAGGTTTCATACTATTTGTCAGCCTTATTTTAATGTATAATATACAGTATATTTTATAAAAATGGAAGTATATTTTATTTAAATATGTTTACTAAATGTTGGTAATTTTTTTACAAGGTTGTTAAATAATTGCCAGTAATGGTAATGGGGAGTTGTTCCTTCTTCTTTGTGCCTTAAATGTCCCCTCCACAATCTCTAATTTTTGGTACTTCCTCTGCAAATCTTCTTGGGCTAAATATAACTGTCACTTTTCTGGTAATTATGAACCTTATACTGGTGTGTTAGCTTTGTGAATTAAACTTTATGTGTTTGGGAAAAGAAGAACCTGTGACCTATCAAAGTTATGTGACTGGCCAGTCCTCTGATTGTTTTTTGCAGCATTATGCAGAGAGCACTCCTGCAGGCACCGCAGGCTCCACTCTGCAGCTTGGATTGTAATAATGGTAGATAATAATAATAAATGGTAGTAATAATAAGAGCGCACTGTGGAGTCCATAAGAGAGTGTCTAGCAGTATCCACTGCCCATTATAAACAGGCCCCATAGTGTTTTATATTAGACGGCTTACCCATGAGGCGGTTTCTACTCTCTGTCAGATACAATCCTGTTAGAATAGTTGGCACAGCATTACAAGACATATGTCTTCAGACTTGTAGATAAATATTCTCCATACAAAGAGCTATACTCATGAGTTCGTCAACCTATTTACAGTGTAAACAGTACACACAAATTCAGTTTGTACTTGAAAACTACTGCTGGCAGCTCTGTTTAGTGATGCCATTTGGAAATACCGCAGCAGATGTCTAGTATTGTAGACAGTAGGGATGAGTCAGGATGTTCGTTTAGAACATTAGCTATCTGATCGTGTCATGTTCTTGGGGTGATGAATACTTATCCATCATCAAGTATAAGGATTTATTTAATGAGCCAGTCAAAGAGCAGTTATGATGGGCAGGCATTTGTAACCCATAGCAACCAGTTCAATCAGTTAGTCAGGTTTCCTTAGTTTACAAAATTCAGATCAATAAAATGTAATTGCGGAATGGCTCTAGGATATTGTATTTTGCACCTTGTTCTTTGTCAAAAGCAAAGATCTGGTATCAGCTCATTTGAAGTCTAGTAAAATGAAAAAAAGAGGAAACCCCGCCCTCCTTAAGCTGTCAACCGCATTAAGAAATATATACACTATATTGCCAAATGTATTGGGACGCCTGCCTTTACACGCACATGAACTTTAATGGCATCCCAGTCTTAGTCCGTAGGGTTCAATATTGGGTTGGCCCACCCTTTGCAGCTATAACAGCTTCAACTCTTCTGGGAAGGCTGTCCACAAGGTTTAGGAGTGTGTCTATGGGAATGTTTGATCATTCTTCCAGAAGTGCATTTGTGAGGTCAGGTACTGATGTTGGACAAGAAGGCCTGGCTCACAGTCTCCACTGTTAATTCATCCCAAAGGTGTTCTATCAGGTTGAGGTCAGGACTCTTTGCAGGCCAGTCAAGTTCCTCCACCCAAAACTCACTCATCCATGTCTTTATGGACCTTGTTTTATGCAGTGGTGCGTAGTCATGTTGGAACCGGAAGAGGCCATCCCCAAACTGTTGCCACAAACTTGGGAGCATGAAATTGGCCAAAATGTCTTGGTATGCTGACGCCTTAAGAGTTCCCTTCACTGGAACTAAGGGGCCAAGCCCAACCCCTGAAAAACAGCCCCACACCATAATCCCCCTCCACCAAACTTTACACTTGGCACACTGCAGTCAGGCAGGTATCGTTCTCCTGACAACCGCCAAATCCAGACACATACATCAGATTGCCAGACAGAGAAGCATGATTTGTCACTTCAAAGAATATGTCTCCACTGCTCAAGAGTCCAGTGGCGGTGTGCTTTACACCACTGCACCCAATGCTCTGCATTGCACTTTTAAGGCTTGGATGCAGCTTCTTGGCCATGTAAACCTATTCAATGAGGCTGTTTATGCACTGATGTTGTACTAATCTGAAGGCCATATGAAGTTTGAAAGTTTTTAGCTATTGACTCTGCAGACAGTTGGCGACTTCTGCACACTGTGTGCTTCAGCATGCGCTTACCCCGCTCTGTCATTTTACGTGGCCTACCACTTCGTGCCTGAGTTGCTGTTGTTCCTAGTTGCTACAACTAACAGTTGACTGTGAAATATTTAGTAGCAAGGAAATTTCACAGATGGACTTATTGCACAGATGGCAACCTATCACGGTACCACGCTTGAGTTCACTGAGCTCCTGAGGGCGACCCATTCTTTCACAAATGTTTGTAGAAGCAGTCTGCATGCCTAGGTGCTTGATTTTATACACCTGTGGAGGTGATTGGAACACCTGAATCCAATGATTTGGAGGGGTTTCCCAATACTTTTGGCAATATAGTGTACATACGTATCTTATTTTTCTGAGGGCTTGTTCACACTTGCTTTGGTCTCTGAAGACTGATCTACATTTGGATCGGTCTTCACAGAGCGTTTGACAGGCAGTCTATTGCCTGCTCACTGCCTGTTTTAATCCCACACTAGCACACCACAACTGCAACCGGGTATACAATTCCTGCTGTGGCCACAAATGGCTAAAGGGGATAGCTTTTGGGGGCTGGGTTGTAGTACTCAGTACTTGGCCTTTTGGCTAAGATCAAGTGTGGTATCTCTACTTAGCAGTGTCCTGACGGGCTGCTCTGCCATCATTCTGATCTTTTGGTAGGAATGGCTGACTGTACGGTATCCCTGCTGGTATGATGTGGGCTCTGAAAGCTAGTACTGCCTGGAACAGAAACTAAAACATCCATATGATGTGGAATACGAGAGTAATACCCCCAGGAAGACTGGAGGGGCCCAGTTTCTCCAGATTTGAATAGGCCTACCTTGTTTAGTCACGGGCTTGGAAGGCAAAGAATCAGCGATGCCAGTGCCCCCTGGGAGTTCTTAGCCCAATGGGTGCTTTTATTAGCACATGGGTGTGGGAACTCCACTTGCATGAATGGGCACATGGCCACAGCACTTTGTTTTTTTTCTGCACCAGACCTCTTAGGGCTAGGCCTTCTGGCTAAGTCTGAGGCAATGTTTTAGCTACCAGGCCACAGGGCCTAGCCTATGCACTTGCATGGGCACTTATTTATTTAATTTATTTTTCTCTCACTAGGTTTGGCACAATTCACTTTTGTGTGTTTTTTCACTGGATGGAGGGTGTGGGTTCTAAGGCCTACCCTCAAGTCTATGGAGAGGATGTGTGGCCATTAAATTTCTTCCTCCCCTAAACCTGGGGGGGTCCCTCTTCAGGAGAGCCCCTCACCTAGTACTCATCATTCGGCTTCAGCTGACCGAGGAGAGGGGTCCACCAGGCATTTTGGTTGGTGGACCATGGTTGAACCTTGTCTCTGTTAGGAGCCTTGTGCCCCGTGGGTTCAGGGTAAGGTCCTACACCTTTGGGGGTGGACAAAAAGCACACCCTTACATGCACTTTTTTGTTCACTTAAGGGTTTCACTTAATGCAGATTCAAAAAAAAAAAGGACTCTGTGACACTGGGCAGTCCTTACTGCTCCACAAATTCTTCAAACAAATGTGCTCACACCATCCGTGATTAATGCTCAATCCCCACTCACCAGATGGGGTGGACTCTTTGCTGATATGGAAAAAGAGTCAAACAAGCCTAAAGTGACTGGGTATGTCCTCCCAGATAACTCTGTACTCAATATCCTCCAGAAACGACTCCCTGGATTAGATGACAATGGAAAACAAAACAAAAAACAACAAATAGTGCAATACTGTAAAAAAGCTTTAATTAAAAAAAAAAGTCTGCCTGCTAGGCACTCACATGTTTAAAATAGTATTCCGGCTTTCATAATAGGCACAAAGGCTCATAATATAAGGCTTGTATCATTTGTAGAAGTGGACTGGCAAAGATAAACCGAAATCTCTTTCCAAATAGCAGGAAATCACTCTGGAACGCTGCAAACCAGCATGTGTTCCACTCACCGGACGTGATGCCACCACGCCCCCACCGGAAACCAGAAATACGCCAACGCGTTTCGCCCTCCTACAGGGCGTTATCCAAGACCTTGCTTTGCTTTTTTACAGTATTGCACTATTTGTTGTTTTTTGTTTTGTTTTCCATTGTCATCTAATCCTGGGAGTCGTTTCCATATCAGCAAAGAGTCCACCCCATCTGGTGAGTGGGGATTGAGCATTAATCACGGATGCTGTGAGCACATTTGTTTGAAGAATTTTTGGAGCACATTTCTTTTTGGGATTGAGCACAATTTATATATATATTTTTTGTGTGGACTGTAGATATTTTTTTGGACTTTTATTTATAGTATTTTTAATTTTCACATATAATTTATTTGCGCTGTGGAGTGTTTATAATTTTATTGGATGTTTTTTAGAACAGCAGCATTTAAATGTCTTATAGTTTATATATTTTTCTGTGGTGCAAGTTTATATATATTTATTTGGTCCTTACTGCTGCTCAGAATGAAATGAGGTGTGAGAGTTGTTCAGTGCAGTAAAACTATAGCTGTGGGATTTTGTTTGGTTCCTGGTATATCAGCCAAAATTCACTCAGTGGGTCACCCTGTTGACACCCTCCCACCTGACATTATTCAACTAAAATATTGAAGGAGTTAGGCGAAAAATTGTCAGCCAAACAGCGGTTGTCTCCAAAGCAAGGCACTGTTTGGGTATTGTGACAGTCAGCTGCATCGGGAGATTCATCCATTCAGCTGAATGAAAAATAAATTGTGTATAGCCATCTCGTTCGTACGTACGGCAGCCATTGCTGCCCCACTGAAAAGCGATCTGTGGTGGCTACATACTGTCTACTATTTGAACACTAAAAATGCAGAGCCACTGCTCTCCAACCGTGTGCATTTCAGAGTGGTCTCATTTGCTTAAGTAGGTTACATTCAGCTGCAATACTTCCTCTTGAATGAGACATGTCACTACATTTTAGCTGCAGCATGTGCACAGCCCTGATTGGCTGCATGCCCTTGTTCAAGTGGGTATTCGGGGGGGGGGGGGGTAAAACAATGGCTCAACTGCCTGGTTTTACTGTTGCCCATGTGAATAAGCCCTAAATGCTAAGGCTGCGTTGTGATGCCACCCTAGGAAGCAGGTCCATGACAGTCTGAACTCAGAGGCAGTTAGCTGAACAATTCAACCCATAAAACTGAGGACATCTAGTGATGGAAACGATATATTGCTGGGATCGGCTCCTAACTGAAAGTCAGTATTGCAGGCAAAAGCTTTGTCTTTTTTTGTTTTGTTTTTTAACTATTACTATGCTATTATATGTTTTTAAGCTTGAGTTCAGCTTGAATCCCTGGGAGCACAGTGTCCTAATAAAAAAAGATATTTATAGTGTGTTCTGTTTTGTTGCAGAGTCCTTTTCTGGCTTTCTTCAATGCTGTTCACATCCTAGCACCGAAAGCCAGGCGTCAAAGAGACCTGTGGTTTTCAAGGTGCGATAATAAGGTATCCTTAGAGGATCATTGTATTCTTTGTAAAGCGCCTCCCCCCCCCCCAACTGTTCCATGCAGCCATTTGGGAATGCAACACACATGTAACAGCCAAGATCTCGCCTGAGCCTTCGAATAAATGCTCTAGTTCTCATACAGTGTGTAGTAATCATCCTGAGTGCTGTTAAAGCACTCGGATGTGAACAAACCCTGAAAATATCTGCAGCTGATGCCAAACATGTCGCACATGAATGCTTGTTTCATGTTATAACTAGTGATGCTTGATCAGTCAAGGGGGTTGATTTACTAAAGGAGTAAAAGAGGCTGTTTACTTAGCAAAGTAAATGTTCAATCAGCTTATTAAATACTCTGTGCTGTAAATAAACTGTATAGGATGTTACTTAATCAATTATCCAATCATGTGCAATCAAAATCCTGTATTTTTTCATTTCCTTTGTACATTGTTAGGTATTGGAATTGAACCCAGCTTCTGCTTATTGACTGTACGTAGCTAAGTGAACATTCACTTTGCAGAGGGAACATGCCCTCCTCCTTTAGTATAAATAGCGAGCATGCAGTAGAGTATGGCAGATTGATGCTCCGGGTTTTTTGGCCATGCATGTGTGCTTGGTTATATTACACCGTGGTATTAATTCACGTTCTCCCCAGTGGGCGTGCATACATATCGCTCAGACACATTTGCTTGTATATTATACTCGGTCTCCTGGTGCCTTACTCCCAGTCAGAAAAGGCAGTGAATGGAATGTATTGGAGCTGTGCCAGTGGCTGTCATTATTGGCAATTAAAGCAGGATAATTGTTTCATTGTAAAGCACCCTATAATGTATGTGACTCAGAGGTGAAGAAGCACTGCGCCCCTCCTGCTCTGGTGGGAGAATTTCATTACATTTAAAGGGCCTTCTAGCTGCCAGTTTTAAAGCAAAATGTTCTCCTTAGACCTCTGCCCTCATACATCCATGCCATTCTAAGGGCTTATTCACACCTGTGGCTATTCTGCCACCCTACCTGAAACGCAATCCGTGGTGGATCACTTTTCAGAGGGCATTTGACAGGTGGTGAGAAGGCAATATGCTCATCGCCTACTTTAACTCCTAAAATACCAACCCACTGCATGCATTGTTCATGGTTTCAGAGCAGCCTATTCACGTGAACGGATCTTATTTGGCAACATTTCCACCTGACAAAAATAGAATACTGTTTATTTCTTGGAGTGGTCATCATACTTTATAATATTTACAGCTCTGAGCAGCTTCATGCACCTGTTTACGTTGGCAGGTAATTAGGGGATAACAGCCACATTCACATGGGTGATTAGGGGCATACAGCTTCATTCACATGGGTGATTAGGGGCATACGGCTTCATTCACATGGATGATTAGGGGCATACAGCTTCATTCACATGGGTGATTAGGGGCATACAGCTTCATTCACATGGGTGATTAGGGGCATACGGCTTCATTCACATGGATGATTAGGGGCATACGGCTTCATTCACATGGATGATTAGGGGCATACAGCTTCATTCACATGGGTGATTAGGGGCATACGGCTTCATTCACATGGATGATTAGGGGCATACAGCTTCATTCACATGGGTGATTAGGGGCATACAGCTTCATTCATATGGATGATGATGAGGGGCATACAGCTTCATTCATATGGATGATGATGAGGGGCATACAACTTCATTCACATGGGTGATTAGGGGCATACAGTTACATTCACATGGGTGATGGTGAGGGGCATACACTTTCATTCACATGGATGATGATGATTAGGGGCATACAGCTTTATTCACATGGGTGATTAGGGGCATACAGCTTCATTCACATTGGTGATTAGGGGCATACAGCTTCATTCACATGGGTGATTAGGGGCATACAGCTTCATTCACATGGGTGATTAGGGGCATACAGCTTCATTCACATGGATGATTAGGGGCATACAGCTTCATTCACATGGGTGATTAGGGGCATACAGCTTCATTCACATGGGTGATTAGGGGCATACAGCTTCATTCACATGGGTGATTAGGGGTATACAGCTTCATTCATATGGATGATGATGAGGGGCATACAGCTTCATTCATATGGATGATGATGAGGGGCATACAGCTTCATTCACATGGGTGATTAGGGGCATACAGTTATGTTCACATGGGTGATGGTGAGGGGCATACACTTTCATTCACATGGATGATGATGATGAGGGGCATACAGCTTCATTCACATGGGTGATGATGAGGGTCATACAGCTTCATTCACATGGGTGATGATGAGGGGCATACAGCTTTCTTCACATGGGTGATGATGAGGGGCATACAGCTTCATTCACATGGGTGATGATGAGGGGCATACAGCTTTATTCACATGGGTGATGATTAGGTGCATACAACTTCATCCACAATGGTTGATTAGGGGCATACAGCTTCATTCACATGGGTGATGATGAGGGTCATACAGCTTCATTCACATGGGTGATGATGAGGGGCATACAGCTTTCTTCACATGGGTGACGATGAGGGGCATACAGCTTCATTCACATGGGTGATGATGAGGGGCATACAGCTTTATTCACATGGGTGATGATTAGGTGCATACAACTTCATCCACAATGGTTGATTAGGGGCATACAGCTTCATTCACATGGGTGATGATGAGGGTCATACAGCTTCATTCACATGGGTGATGATGAGGAGCATACAGCTTTCTTCACATGGGTGATGATGAGGGGCATACAGCTTTCTTCACATGGGTGATGATGAGGGGCATACAGCTTCATTCACATGGGTGATGATGAGGGGCATACAGCTTTCTTCACATGGGTGATTAGGGGCATACAGCTTTCTTCACATGGGTGCTGATGAGGGGCATACAGCTTTCTTCACATGGATGATGATGAGGGGCATACAGCTTTCTTCACATGGGTGATGATGAGGGGCATACAGCTTTCTTCACATGGGTGATGATGAGGGGCATACAGCTTTCTTCACATGGGTGATTATGGGCATACAGCTTTCTTCACATGGGTGATTAGGGGCATACAGCTTTCTTCACATGGGTGATGATGAGGGGCATACAGCTTTCTTCACATGGGTGATGATTAGGGGCATACAGCTTCATTCACATGGGTGATGATGAGGGGCATACAGCTTTATTCACATGGGTGATGATGAGGGGCATACAACTTCATCCACAATGGTTGATTAGGGGCATACAGCTTCATTCACATGGGTGATGATGAGGGTCATACAGCTTCATTCACATGGGTGATGATGAGGGTCATACAGCTTCATTCACATGGGTGATGATGAGGGGCATACAGCTTTATTCACATGGGTGATGATGAGGGGCATACAGCTTTCTTCACATGGGTGATGATGAGGGGCATACAGCTTTCTTCACATGGGTGATGATGAGGGGCATACAGCTTCATTCACATGGGTGATGATGAGGGGCATACAGCTTTATTCACATGGGTGATTAGGGGCATACAACTTCATCCACAATGGTTGATTAGGGGCATACAGCTTCATTCACATGGGTGATGATGAGGGTCATACAGCTTCATTCACATGGGTGATGATGAGGGTCATACAGCTTCATTCACATGGGTGATGATGAGGGGCATACAGCTTTCTTCACATGGGTGATGATGAGGGGCATACAGCTTTCTTCACATGGGTGATGATGAGGGGCATACAGCTTTCTTCACATGGGTGATGATGAGGGGCATACAGCTTTCTTCACATGCATGATGATGAGGGTCATACAGCTTCATTCACATTGGTGATGAGGGGCATACAGCTTTATTCACATGGGTGATGATTAGGTGCATACAACTTCATCCACAATGGTTGATTAGGGGCATACAGCTTCATTCACATGGGTGATGATGAGGGTCATACAGCTTCATTCACATGGGTGATGATGAGGGTCATACAGCTTCATTCACATGGGTGATGATGAGGGGCATACAGCTTTCTTCACATGGGTGATGATGAGGGGCATACAGCTTTCTTCACATGGGTGATGATGAGGGGCATACAGCTTCATTCACATGGGGGATTATGAGGGGCATACAGCTTTCTTCACATGGGTGATGATGAGGGGCATACAGCTTTCTTCACATGGGTGATGATGAGGGGCATACAGCTTTCTTCACATGGGTGATGATGAGGGGCATACAGCTTTCTTCACATGGGTGATGATGAGGGGCATACAGCTTTCTTCACATGGGTGATTATGGACATACAGCTTTCTTCACATGGGTGATTAGGGGCATACAGCTTCATTCACATGGGTGATGATGAGGGTCATACAGCTTCATTCACATGGGTGATGATGAGGGTCATACAGCTTCATTCACATGGGTGATGATGAGGGGCATACAGCTTTCTTCACATGGGTGATGATGAGGGGCATACAGCTTTCTTCACATGGGTGATGATGAGGGGCATACAGCTTCATTCACATGGGTGATTATGAGGGGCATACAGCTTTCTTCACATGGGTGATGATGAGGGGCATACAGCTTTCTTCACATGGGTGATGATGAGGGGCATACAGCTTTCTTCACATGGGTGATGATGAGGGGCATACAGCTTTCTTCACATGGGTGATGATGAGGGGCATACAGCTTTCTTCACATGGGTGATTATGGGCATACAGCTTTCTTCACATGGGTGATTAGGGGCATACAGCTTTCTTCACATGGGTGATTAGGGGCATACAGCTTCATCCACAATGGTTGATTAGGGGCATACAGCTTCATTCACATGGGTGATGATGAGGGGCATACAGCTTTCTTCACATGGGTGATGATGAGGGGCATACAGCTTCATTCATATGGGTGATGATGAGGGGCATACAGCTTTATTCACATGGGTGATTAGGGGCATACAGCTTCATCCACAATGGTTGATTAGGGGCATACGGCTTCATTCACATGGGTGATGATGAGGGGCATACAGCTTTCTTCACATGGGTAATTAGGGGCATACAGCTTTATTCACATGGGTGATTAGGGGCATATTTCTACGTTCACATGGGCGATTAGGACATATGGCTACGTTCATGTGGGCGATTAGGGGAATGGGATCACAGGTGAATGCGAACAGTTGCAGCCGAGAAACCTGTACAAAGCAATGACAGGCTAAGGCAGAGCCCATAGATGATTCCTTTTTCTTTTTTCTTTTTTTTTCTTTCTTCAACCAGCGGGTTGAACAAACAAAAATGACTCAATTCCCCCAGCCACACATTCAAGGTTGATGGGGGAATCCTCCCACTGTGGCTTTGTATTCTGACAGCAGAGAGACTTACCTTTTAGAATACACTGATCAACACTGTCAGCTATATCCCGCTGCGCTGATTAAGCAGAAATTTTCCAAAAGGGCTGTTGCACAAAAGTCGATTAGTAGATTGACTTCTGTACCCCAGCCTGCCCATACATGGATTGAAATTCAGTCATTCCCTGCTGATCTGGACTAATTGTAATCCATGTATGACCAGCTTAATGGGAGCCGTGTTCACATATATCCACACATCCAGTGGTTACCTGTGGTTAGAGACGGATGTCCAAGCATGCATGCAGACAGTTTGCACCCAGAACTGATCGTCCCTAACTACAGGTAACCGCTTGATGTGCAGATACATTTATTACATACCACCGTCACTTTACACAGTACTTTACATATATATATTGTATATTCACATCAGTCCCTAACCCTCAAGGGGCATCCAATCTAAGGTCCCTAACTCACATTTATACATACACATACTAGGACCAATTTAGACAGGAGCCAACTAACCTACCAGCATGTCTTTGGAGTATGGGAAGAAACTGGAGTACCTGGAGGAAACCCACACAGGCACAAGGAGAACATGCAAACTCCAGGCAGGTGGTGCTGTGGTTGGGATTCAAACCAACAACCCTAGTACTGTCAGGCAGAAGTGCTAACCAATTAGCCACTGTGCTGCCCATACATGAGAAAAGTCACAGCTCCTGTCAGCCTGTCATTTGTACGGGCTTCCTGATCACAGCTGTTTAAATACACGTGTGATCCCAGCCATAAGAATCCCTGTCTGTCCCTAATCGCTGTGTGAATGTAGCCGAAATAAAAGGAATAAATAACATAGTCAGATCTTCATTTGTGCTGTGCGGAGGGAGGTGCAGACCCAGGTGCTCTTTATATGCCCATATACATGTATCCTAAGATTCCCTAAAGCTGCAATTGTTTACATCTGATCATTATATACAACCAAAGTCATGGAAGAGCTTTACAAAGCAAAAACAGACAAACTGTCTTGATATACTAAACTATCACATAAATAAATCAGTATCAGTATTTTTCTTTTCTGCAGTTTGAAATAATCGGATATATATGTGACATGTGCCGTTTTCCATTTCTGCAGCTCCATGACTGCGTGTCAGTACTGTACTGCCACAAATTGCTGTCACCCTGCCTCTCTCCGTGCTTCAGGATTATCTCTGACAGAACAGTTGCTGTTTATTTCTTTTAAGAGACATCAAAACATATTTTTGTTTTATCCTAAAAGCATGCAGGGAAATGCCAGAAGAGGATTCCACGCAGCCAGGCTTGGGGATGAGTGTACACTGAGTGGGGAGGGAGCGTGTGCAATGTCAGGAGAGAGGTGGGTGTTCCCTATACTGGCTGGTGGCGGAGGCTTTGTGTGTGTATGTGAATCATGACTTTGTACAGGTGGCAGCTGCTGAGCATGTCACTGGGAGGTTGTGACTCACTGCGGGAGGCCCGACATTACTGTATAGGCACCCAGCTGCTACAATGCTTCCTACGCAGTGCCGCTGGGCCCTGCAGCGTCATCTCTCTCGGGGACAATCGGCAGGCCTTGAAATGTTGCTGAGCCAAGATATGTCTGGCTGGATTCAAGGGGTTAGAAAAAAACGTGATGACAAAAAAAAGTTCGGTCTGCTGATCTGAAATAACTTCCGTGTACCAATCAAGTGTTGTGTTAGGGATGCACAAGAAAATCATTTCTTTGCAGATTTAAAGTGTAACTAAATCATCAGCACAACATTGCTTATGCACAGGATATAATGTCATTAAAACCATTTGCAACCTATTTTCCTTCCTAATAATTTCTATGCGCTTTCTTTATCTTTGAAAATTGTATTGCAATGCACTGATCCCCTTATCTTCCTGTGCATGCACCAGTTGTATAGATGCAGTTCCATCTGCTACAGCAGTGGGGAGCTGCTGTCCTTTACAAGAGGTTGAGGTCAGTGCAGAGGGAGTAAAGCCGGCCTTTTTTCTACCTGTGATAGCACATATACTGGAATTATGGCGGTTTTTCAGATGTTATTATACTTCGGCACGGAGAGGTTTTTCTATTATTATTATAATACAGGATTTATATAGCGCCAACAGTTTGCACAGCGCTTTACAAAATGAATGCAGACATTACAGTTACAATACAATTTGGTACAAGAGGAAACAGAGGGCTTTTCTAAGTTATATGTCCAGCTTATACTTTGATTGAGGCGTACCTCCCTGTGGTGCTAATTTACCAGAGATATATATCCATTTCCTGATTTTGAGTAGGGACGTGGTTGTTCGATCTATATGCTCCTGTTTTTCCCTTTATGGGCTTTAGTCTTGCTACTAGATATGTACTATCTATACATTGGCGCTCTGGAATTGCTAATATGATATCTATGAGTACCCATCTTTGGTCTCTGCCTCCCCTTGGTTCAGGCGGAAGTGATTATATCCTCAGAGTTGTCATGCTGTTTTTAGATATTTGACACATTTGAGCGTAAAGGTCTGAAGAAGGGGTTGTTACCGTGAAACGCGTAACTTTTCACCCTCAACTCATTATGATTTCTGTAATATAATCTGCTTTTATATTTTGTTTGAAAAAAATTGTGATATGTTTTATATATATCAATTTACAATTTTGAGTATAGGTATAGGGTATAGGATTATAACTTTTTTTTTTTATAATGGTTGAACTTGATGGACTTTTGTCTTTTTGCATCCAGACTATGTAACTATGAAACAATTTTGATTTCATTTGCTTATATATACACCGATAGGTCACTCTAGATGTCCCTACTTTCTTTCCTCGTTTTTGTATACTATTTTTAGGGTGGTCATCTCCTGGTGTATGTATATATATATTTCACCTCACTGCTGCAGATGCAGCCTCAGCACATATATATATTTTGACTAAAGCCAGCCATGGACAGTTCGAATTTCAAGATTTGAACCATTTATGGGTTGGCTGAATGTACCCAAGTTGGATAGAACCAGCCTGTTGGAGTTTACATGCGATTATTGCTAGCGGCTATTATAGCCGCTAGCAGTAATCACTGTGTTCTCTCAGCGGGTAATGGACTTATGAATAGAAGACAGACTGAAAGGTCCTCCCTCTTCATTCATATATTGTGCATCTTTAATAGAAGCTGTAATACAGCTTATGTGAATGGAGCAGTTGGATGGAAAGGGCGGGCATAGTCGGGCACTCTTGAGGAGAGCCTTTGACAGCTGCCACAGTTCTATTAGCCTCCGCCACAATAGAAGATTACACAGGGGGCATGGATGGAAGATGATATCACCTAACAGAAAAGGCATCGTCACAGGGGACACATCCTACTGACTGTAAGTTATGTTCCTAGTGCTGATTTTTGTTCTTTTTAATTTTGTCTGTGCTTAGGCTCTATCTGTTTAAGTCAGGTCTAAACCCCAAAACACAAATGTAATATTTTGCAGCAAGTGCAGAAAATACTAGTTGATCTTGCCAGAAACGTAGCATTCTTGTAACTTCCTGTGAATTGATATAAAACCAGAAACTACTTATCATCAAGCTATCTTCTGTAAGCTACTAAGTCGCCCACCACCAATGTAATGGTGACGAACAGAGGAAGATGTAGTCAAAACCTGGGTGACAATCATGGCTCCCACCATAGATACATTGGAGTGAGTAAGTATTACCACTATAGGACAGGAAGTGTTTTATTCCTAGGATTACCAGGTGAAAAATTAAAGTAGTCACCACATCTAAAGACTAGTAAGCTGCAATATATTAAATTTTTTGTTTTAAGGCTTTGAGATTTATCAAGGCCATGTGTTGTGAGGACCAACCTAAGCAATTTATTTAGTTAGTGACCAGTCAGGCAGGCACTTGTTCTAAACAGCTGTTGGTGGACCTCAATGACAGCATACAGTCCATTAGTGTATGGTCAGCTTTAAAGTGGAATAATACTGCACTTGTAAAAAGGCAGTACTTACCTTTAATCCAGTGCACACCCCCCCCCCCCCCACCATAGTAAGTCCTCTGCATCTTCAGATGTTCCCATGTTTCAAAGTTGAATGACCACCAACATCATTCAAACAGCTTCTTCTTAGCCCAGGATATCATGGATCCAGCCTCAGAAATAGTGTCCGGCTTGGGCACTGAAAAGTGCTCACACCTCTTTACATGAATATTGTTCAGTCCATGGCCACAGTGTATACAATCAAGCACCGCACCTAGGCATGCAGACTGCATCTACAAACATGTGAAAGAATGGGTCGCTCTCAGGAGCTCAGTGAATTCAAGCATAATACCGTGATAGGTTGCCACCTGTGCAATAAATCTATCCGTGAAATTTCCTTGCTGCTAAATATTCCACGGTCAACTGTTAGTGGTGTTATAACAAAGTGGAAGCAACTGGGAACAACAGCAACTTGGTCACGAAGTGGTAGGTCAGTGTATGCTGAAGCGCACAGTGTGCAGAAGTTGCCAACTGTCTGCAGAGTCAATAGCTAAAGACCTCTAAACTTTGTGTGGCCTTCAGATTAGCACAATAACAGTGCGTAGAGAGCTTCATGGAATGGGTTTCCATGGCCAAGAAGCTGCATCCAAGCCTTGCATCACCAAGTACAATGCAAAACATCAAATGCAGTGGTGTAAAGCACGCCGCCACTGGACTCTAGAGCAGTGGAGACACATTCATTAGAGTTACAAACCACGCTTCTCTGTCTGGCAATCTGATGGGCATGTCTTGGTCCTACGGTTGCCAGGAGAACGGTACTTGCCTGACTGCATTGTGCCAAGTGTAAAGTTTGTTGGGATTATGGTGTGAGATTGTTTTTCAAGGGTTGGGCTTGGCCCCTTAGTTCTAGTTAAGGGAACTTTTAAGGCATCAGCATACCAAGACGTTTTGGACAATTTCATGCTTCCAACTTTGTGGGAACAGTTTTGAGGATGGCCCCTTCCTATTCCAACATAACTGTGCACCAGTGCACAAAGCAAGGTCCATAAAGACCTGGATGAGCAAGTTTTGAGTGGAGGAACTTGACTGGCCTGCAGGGAGTCCTGACCTCAATCCGACAGAACACCTTTGGGATGAATAATAGCAGAGACTGCAAGCCATCATGTCTGACATCAGTGCCTGACCTCACAAATGCTCTCCTGGAAGAATGGTCAAACATTCCCATAGACACACTCCTAAACCTTGTGAACAGCCTTCCCAAAAGAGTTGAAGCTGTTTATAACTGCAAAGGGTGGGCCAACCAAATATTGAACCCTACGGACTAAGACTCGGATGCCATGAAAGTTAATGTGAGTGTAAAGGCAGGCGTCCCAATACTTTTGGCAATATAGTGTGTGTGTGTGTGACAATTGAATCACTAATTGAAAGGGGCATGTTCAAAATAATAGCAGTGTGGAGTTCTATTAGTGAGGTCATTCATTCTTTGAAAAACAGGTGGCAATTATTGCCCTTATTTAAGTGCATTTCTCTCTGAAATTCTGAGGAAAATGGTTCATTCCAGACATTGTTCAGAAGAACAGCATACCTTGCTTAAAAAGTTGATTGGAGAGGGGAAAACATATAAAGAAGTGCAGAAAATGATAGGCTGCTCAGCTAAAATGATCGCAAATGCTTTAAAATGGCAACCAAAACCTGAAAGACGTGGAAGAAAGCGAAAAACTACCATTCGAATGGATAGAAGAATAGCCAAAATGGCAAGGACTCAGCCAACAATCAGCTCCAGGAAGATCAAAAAAGGTCTAAAGTTACCTGTGAGTACTGTTACAATTAGAAGACGCCTATGTGAAGCCAAGCTATCTGCAAGAAGCCCCCGCAAAGTCCCACTGTTGAAAAAAAGACGTGCTGAAGAGGTTACAATTTGTCAAAGAGCACATTGACTGGCCTAAAGAGAAATGGCGCAACATTTTGTGGACTGATGAAAGTAAGATTGTTCTTTCTGGGTCTAGTGGCCGGAGACAGTTTGTCAGACGACCCCCAAACACTGAATTCAAGCCACAGTACACTGTGAAGACAGTGAAGCATGGTTGCGCAAGCATCATGATATGGGGATGTTTCTCATACTACGGTGTTGGGCCTATTTATCACATACCAGGGATCATGGATCAGTTTGAATACATCAGAATACTTGAAGAGGTCATGCTGCCTTATGCTGAAGAGGAAATGCCCTTGAAATGGATGTTCCGACAAGACAATGACCCCAAACACACCAGTAAACGTGCAACATCTTGGTTCCAGACCAACAAGATTGATGTTATGGAGTGGCCAGCCCAATCCCCGATCTTAATCCAATAGAAAACTTGTGGGGTGACATCAAAAATGCAGTTTCTGAGGCAAAACCAAGAAATAGAGAAGAACTGTGGAATGTAGTCCAATCATCCTGGGCTGGAATACCTGTTCACAGGTGCCAGAAGTTGGTTGACTCCATGCAACACAGATGTACAGCAGTTCTCAGAAACAGTGCTTATACAACTAAATATTCATTAAGTGATTCAAAGGAAAGCAAAATCTTCAAACATTTTTCAGTTTATATAGTGAATGTTTGAGTTTGTAAAGAAGAATACAAACACTGCTATTTTTTTGAACAGTCTAATATTCACTTTTCTTCAAATTTTTTAGAGGAACAACACAAATTTGATCTATTTTTCTTCATGTTTTGATTTGGAATAGAATGTGTAGTGTTCCCAATGCATTTGTATGTATGGAAATAAAAGCTATTAGAAGGATGTTGAGCTTTATTCACTTTTTTCAACACACTGCTATTATTTTGAACACAACTGTATATCATATTTAGAGATGGGTGGTTGCTTAATAGCTTGAATTCTGCATGAAGGCTCTAATTGGGTGCATTGTTAAGCATCGTCTTCCTTATGCTCACCAATGTATGCAAAGGTCCATTATCACTGCTGTGTATTACAATCTGATTTTTTAAGCATGAGTGTCTTCTGCTCTCTAAATAGAATTTGGATTTCCTCCAGCATCTCAGCAGGGATCATAACATTGTCCTTGATTTCTCTGTAAGGTTTCAGACATCTTTAGCAAGCTGAATGATTACTGATTCCTATAATATTTATTGGAAAGCGGAGTTTCAGCCTGGTCTATAGAGCTTTGTAGAAGTAGTAAGCACTAAATTATGTTTAAATAATGTTAGTAAGCACTAAATAATGTTCTAGAACTATTGTGAACTGCTCCAGCTCAAATTTTAAAATACAAATCTCTCCCATGCTATGTCCTTCCACATTACAATTGCTTTCTCCCTTTCCCTTTAGAGCTTCATTCATTTAACCATCAATTTCTCTCTACAGATATTTCTTTGCAAGTCCCCTCCAAGTACATAATCTCTCGCTTTCTCATACAGTTCTTTCATTATATGTTTCAAAGCTTTCTCTCTCTATCTCCAAGTCTTTCTTGATGGAAGTGAGACGACTGTCAAATTTATTGTCACTGTAGTGTTTGCAGATAATTATGCTTTTATAGTAATAAATTACTATGTGACTCAGAAGCCGAGCGACATAACGTCATTGGTGCAAGTAGGTGAAGTATATTCTAGCTACTAAGCATGAGGTAGACTTGAAATGTGAACTGGCTGTACGGGAAAGAATCTGTGACAAGTTTCTAGGAAAGCTGTTTTTCCACCGTAGATGAAATTCTACAGCCTTTGTGTATTGATACATGAAAACAGGAGGGGGGGGTTTCTTCGTTCCTTAAACCTTCTCTACCTGTCCAAATGGAATTACCTAACTTAGAACAAGTAGATATGGAAAAATTTGAAGAAGACCTGAAGGCAGTGTTAGAAGAGACCGCAGAAGATTTCTCACCTCCAGCCTCCCATACACCTGATGTCAGGGCTTTGCGAGGTAAGCTTGCCAATGTAGATATTCTGACTTTTGCTGTGCACAAAAGCCTCAGTATATCACACTTGATTTTCCTCAGTCTCTTCAGGCCACTCTAGGTACTAAGAAACCTGCAAAGTCTTCAAAGACCTTTTCCATTTATGAACAAATAGAATGGGCAGCTTATGACATTGGGTTTCTTCTGAAAAAATGTCACCCCTCTTAGAATTATTGCTGGGCTATATATAGTGGAAAAATAATTCACAAAAAATTAGACTGTTCCAGTAGTAGACCCTGTCGTCTTAAATATCCTACCGTGCCTATAAAAGATGCTCCTTCATTTACTTTTGCAAGTAAAAAAATGTGCATTTATTATTTTTGTCAGAGGAGCCGGTAAAGCATTTCACCAGCGATCAGTTGATCATTGATGCCATGCAGATCTCCTGCAGACCTGTCAGAATATCTGCTTGCGGTATGGGATGTACGACCAAGCAGATCTTCTGACAGGAAGCTTCAATTAACTACCATGGTTCTCCACAACGCCATGGTAGTTCATTGAAAACTACAAGCCCACAGTCGCTAAGACTGTTGGCAATTACAGTTCATTAATTCACGGAAGTCCGTGTCTCACTGTATTATCTGTCAGAAAGAGGGGGGCGGCATGCTCTGCTGAATCATTGGGAACGTGTTACGTGTTCCACTCTACAAACAGGTGGAACATATGTAACATGTTCCCAAAGGTGAACTTATCCTTTAAGGATGTTGTAGATAGAAAGTTGGAAACGCTTTTGAAGACCCTCTTTACTTTTGCAGGTCCAGCCATGCAACCAGCTATTGCTGCATTATCTGCTTGTCAAACTGGAGCTAATTGAACTAGAATGATGAACACTCAACAGAATCCTATATTTCAGGAGTAAACTCTAGTGGAACATTTATAAACTTGGCCTTCAGCCTTACTTAGCTGTGTTGATGCTTAGAACAAGTCATGACACAAACTTCCAGAAGGGCTCTCGTTTTTGTCCATATACGCAAAATGTTATGGTTGAAAGCCTGGTCAGCTAAATCAGCCTACAAAAGACACCTCATATGTATGTCTTTTGAAGGAGGATCTCTTTTAGGTGAAGCACTTGACAAGTTCATAAAGGATGTCACAGGAGGAAAGATCTTTCTCCCACAGCGGAAGGCTTCAGAACCCCTCTTCTACTTCGCAGATTGCCCCATGGCTTTCCTCAGGCTTCAACTTTAAATCCCTAATTCAACCCTTCCTTTTCACACAAGACTTGGAACACAAAACCCACAGAGTCTGTCACAGAGCCTTCTCCACAATGAAGGAGCACTTTAACCCATAGGAGTAAGGTTTATCACTCACGGTTTGAATTCCTCTGTGTCACATACAGTCATGGGCAAAAACATTTGCTCCCGTGTATTTCTGTTAGTGCACCACTTCACCCAGAAAATTGTTGCAATCACAAATGTTTAGAAATTCTCATTTTTATTTCTTTTATTTGTATTGGTATGACACAAAAAAGTGGAGACACAAAAAGCCAGATCTGACATATTCCATGCAAAACCCCAAAAATGGTCTGGACAAAATGATTGGCACCTTCTCAAAATTGTAAGAAATAATTGCATTCCAAGTTTGGGATGCTTCTGTAATTTGTAATCAAACTCATTGACCTGTATTAATTAACAGGTGCTGACAATATAGACATCACACTGGCAACCAGTTAAAATGGTGAAAAATGTACTGAATCTTTCTGTTGTGTGTCTCTGTGTGCCACATGGAGCACGGAGAAGAGAAAGAGCAGCAAATAATTACAGTCATGGCCGAAATTGTTGGCACCCTTGATATTTCTCCAGGAAATCATGTATTTCTCACGAAACGTATTGCATTAACACATGTTTTGCTATACACATGTTTATTCCCTTTGTGTGTATTGGGACAAAACAAAAAAAGGGAGGAAAGAAAGCAAATTCGACATAATGTCACACAAACCTCCAAAAATGGGCTGGACAAAAGTATTGGCACCCTTTCACAACTGCGGATAAATAAGAATGTTACAAGCATGTGATGCTCCTGTAAACTCACCTGGGGCAAGTAACAGGTGTGGGCAATATAGAAATCACACCTGAAAGCAGATAAAAAGGAGAGACGTTCACTTAACCTTTGCATTGTGTGTCTGTCTGTGCCACACTAAGCATGGACAACAGAAAGAGGAGACGAGAACTGTCTGAGGACCTGAGAACCAAAATTGTGGCAAAATATCAACAATCTCAAGGTTACAAGTCCATCTCCAGAGAACTAGATTTGCCTTTGTCCACAGTGCGCAACATTATCAAGAAGTTTGCAACCCATGGCACTGTAGCTAATCTCCCTGGTCGTGGACGGATGAGGAAAATTGATGAAAGATTGCAACGCAGAATAGTCCGGATGGTGGATAAGCAGCCCCAAACATGTTCCAAAGACATTCAAGCTGTCCTGCAGGCTCAGGGAGCATCAGTGTCAGCGCGAACTATCCGTCGACATTTAAATGAAATGAAACGCTATGGCAGGAGACCCAGGAGGACCCCACTGCTGACACAGAGACATAAAAAAGCAAGACTACAGTTTGCCAAAATGTACTTGAGTAAGCCAAAAGCCTTCTGGGAAAACGTCTTGTGGACAGATGAGACCAAGATAGAGCTTTTCGGTAAAGCACATCATTCTACTGTTTACCGAAAACGGAATGAGGCCTACAAAGAACAAAACACAGTACCTACGGTAAAATATGGTGGAGGTTCAATGATGTTTTGGGGTTGTTTTGCTGCCTCTGGCACTGGGTGCCTTGACTGTGTGCAAGGCATCATGAAATCTGAGGATTACCAAAGGATTTTGGGTCGCACTGTAGGGCCCAGTGTCAGAAAGCTGGGTTTGCGTCCAAGATCCTGGGTCTTCCAGCAGGACAATGACCCCAAACATACGTCAAAAAGCACTCAGAAATGGATGGCAAAGAAGCGCTGGAGAGTTCTGAAGTGGCCAGCAATGAGCCCAGATCTAAATCCCATTGAACACCTGTGGAGAGATCTTAAAATTGCTGTTGGGAAAAGGTGTCCTTCCAATAAGAGAGACCTGGAGCTGTTTGCAAAGGAAGAGTGGTCCAAAATTCCGGGTGAGAGGTGTCAGAAGCTTATTGATGGTTATAGGAAGCGACTGATTTCAGTTATGTTTTCCAAAGGGTGTGCAACCAAATATTAAGTTAAGGGTGCCAATACTTTTGTCCAGCCCATTTTTGGGGTTTTGTGTGACATTATGTCATATTTGCTTTTCTGCCTCTGTTTTATATTTGTTCCAATACATACAAAGGGAATAAACATGTGTATAGCAAAACATGTGTTAATGCAATACCTTTTTTGTGTGAAATACTTGATTTTCAGGAAAAATATCAAGGGTGCCAACAATTTCGGCCATGACTGTATCTAAGGATTTGAGAACAAAAATTGTGGAAAAGCATGGGCAATCCAAAGGTTACAAGTCCATCTCCAGAGATCTTAATGTTCCTGTGTCCACTGTGCACAACATTGTCAAGAAGTTTACAGACCACGGCACTGTAGCTAATCTCCACAGACGTGGACGAAAGAGAACAATTGATCAAAGATTGCAACAAAGGATTGTTCGAATAGTGGCTAAAGAACCTCGATCAACTTCCAGACAAATTTAAGCTGACCTTCAGGCACATGGTACAATTGTTTCAGCTCACACTATACGTCGCCAACTTATTGAAAAGGGACACTATGGTAGGAGACCCAGGAGGACCCCACTGCTGACACAGAAACATGAAAAAGCCAGATTGAAGTGTGGCAAAACTTACCTGAGAAGACCAAATCTTTTTGGGAGAATGTGCTGTGGACAGACGAAACAAAATTACAGTTTTTTGGTAAAGCCCATCATTCTGCTGTTTTCAGTAAAAGAAATGAGGCCCTTAAAGAGAAGAATACAGTCCCTACAGTCAAACATAGTGGACGTTCACTGATGTTTTGGGGTTGCTTTGCTGCTTCAGGCACTGGATGTCTTGACCGAATGCATGGCATTATGAAATCTGAAGACCACCAAAGAATTCTGTGCTGCAGTGTAGGGCCCAGTGTCAGAAAGTTGGGCCTCCGTTGGAGGTTAGCAGGACAATGACCCAAAGCACTCACAACTGTCTGAAAAGGGCCAATCTAGATTGTTCAGGCTTATAGTTGCGTAATAAACTTCCAAAAGTCAAGCCCTCCCTTCATCTTGAATTCCTAACTCTCCTCCTGGACACAGCCCAGGCAAAAGTTTGCCTTCTAGTAAGCGCAATATTTTCTAACTAGTAGAACTCCAAGCAAAAAAAATCTATACATGTCCGTGTTGCTGATTTCCTACCTTCACTGACAATGTCATCCATCTTCTGGTTCACTCAGTAGTTGCTCTGAAATAGCCTATTCATTTTCAAATCAAACCGTTATTTCCCTTTGGTTTCCTGTTTGTAAGACCAGTGGCTGCTATGCCTCCTACTCCCCCAGCCACTGGTCTTAGCACATCCCGTCTGTAGTTCTTTCTCCAGGAAGCAGTGGTGGGAGGATCGGGACTGTCAGACACATTCACCTTGTACAGGCCTATTGTACCTGCCCATATTCTCTACAATTCCCTCTGGTTGATAGGAACTGTAGTTTCCTTTTACTGCAGAGAGAGAGAGGAGAGGATATGATGTAATTCCTGCTGTTACACCTCCTCCTTGGCAGAGCAGATGTTTTTTGAATTACAAGGATGAGGTCATGAAAATTCAATTAGACTTTTCCCCTAAATGGTAAGGATTTTCAAAATTTTATCAACTGTTTAGTGTTTTGTGTAGGGGGTATACTAATGGGTGATTTTTTTTTGCCTATCCCAGAGTTTATATTTAAGGTCTCGCGCTCTGGCTTTAAGATCCAAGAGACATCCCTCTGTGAATTTCTGTATGAGAGGCCTTATGGTTGCTTCAGTTGATGTTGTTTCCTTCGCTGAGTTCCACTCAAGGCCCCTCCAACACAACATTCTGCTCACCTGCAAATTGCACACTTCATCTCTTGACTTCCTTATGCTTCTCTGCAATGGTGGTGGATACCAATTCAGCCTTCGAGATGGTAAAGTCTTTTTTTTCCACCCTCATGGAAGGTGATAACAACAGATGTCATCCTCACAGGCTGGGGGGGGGGGATTGTTTCAGTCTTTCACAGTTCAGGGAACTTGGTCACCTGTTCACGGCCAGGGACCCAGACTGTAGGCCCCCGGCCCCTGAAAAGAGAAATAAAATGGTGACTTTTCCATTGTTCTGAGAATACTCAAGAGTGTTCAGAATAATGCATTTCCTGGGAAATTCTCACCCAATTATGCTTCAGTTATTGTTTTCTGAAGCATCCAATAGGGAGGAGAAGGAATCAAGATTGATACTGCACTGTTTTGTACTCTGGCACTCTGCTGGAATGATTCTGCACTGGGCCTGGGTACCCCTGCTGACCTGATGGGGTTGAGGCCTTGCCAACAGTGGTGAGTGCAGAATCTAGTTTGTTGCCACCAGAGAACAATGTCAAATCACCTAAAGTGTTCCCCTTATACAACATAAGATTTATATATGACTGAGATGAAATAGCTTGTGTGACACCAAATCCTCATGCATGGTCAACTTTTTTTTATAAAGAAGGCAGAGACAGCAGGATCCATAAGCCTGGTTGGTGTTTGTAGTGGTGGTGGTGGTGCTCAGCCCCAATCTCAGGACTTTGGATGTCCTTCACAAAGGATATTGATCCAGGTAAATAACATTCCTAAAATACGTTAAAGTGGTTGTAAACCTCATACATAAAATATCAACAAAGCTGTCAGGAATCTAGGAATGACCAGAAAGGTGTGGACTGCCACAGGGAAACGCAGGCTTCAGGTATAGTATAATAATACAGTTTATTATTAGCCACCCAGATATATATAAACGCACAGTGAATAAACCAACCTTCCACTAATCTTAGTACGTGCAGGAACACAGGCGTAGTCAGGGCTGGAGAGGTGGAATGGTCAGGCCGGCCGTAGGGTTCTGTAACGACCACCTGGTGGTACCTGTAGCGGTCCTCAGGGCAGGATTCCCCAGGGAGCGGAGTCTAAGTCCCAGTCTGCTTATTCACCAAGGCCCCTGATGGTGGGGATGGACTTGGAGCAGACAGTAACCAGGTCGCGGCACCTGAGTACACTTGCTCGTGGTAGAGGGATCCGCCAGAGGTATGTGCAGGTAGAAAGCCTGATGTGAAGAGGCAGAAGGTGTGAGCAGGGATCCGTGCAGGATGGATGGATGGCAGAGTAGTTAGCATGGTCAGACGGACCAGGTCAGCAACGTGCGGGCAGCGAGGTACCGAAGGAGCAGGCAGAGAATGGTCAGGGTCACAAGCTGGGTTCAGTAACTCACGGGCAGCGCGGTACAGAGGATCAGGCAGAGAATGGTCAGGGTCACAAGCCGGGTTAAACAGGAGACAGTCAGCAGAGGTCAGGATCAGGCAGGGTCAGCAACAAATCAGACAGGCAGAGGCACAGGAGCACAGGAACACAGGATACAAGATACAGGGGCTCATGGGAAACATACACCAAGGCCCTGACCACAGGCCTGGTCATTCCTTAAATACACCTTCTGCAATCAGCCCAGGTGTTGGCTGATTGCAGGAGTGAGCTTCTGGCTGCTGAGAGCACCCGCTGGTCAGCCCTGGTACTGCAGCCCACACGGCAGGTGAGTCCCACCACCATTGGCGAGTCCATTTCTGACAAAAGCATATCCCTCTATAGTGCGTACTTGTTTCAATTAAGAGCACTTGTCTTTTTCCTCTGCTATCAGCATGAATCACTTCTGACAAGTTTTCCTGACACCAAGAGAAAAATGGTGACAGGGGAAGGATCTCCAGCAGATTGACAGGCTCATCTGTGTTTCTATGAGTTGTGTGGAAGGGGGGGGGGGTCTCTTACCTCCAATCAGCATTCAGAACTTTCCTCACTGAGTGTAACCTCAGCTCTCCACCTCCTTTTTTCTGAACTCTCAGGCAAACTTTATAAATTCAGCACTTTGAACGTGTGTAGAGAGGTCTGCAGATAGACAGGTACAACTGATATAGGAGGATTTGTTTCATCTCTGTGTATCACCTGTGGAAACTTGCTTCACTAGGTATATGTAAGGGTTTACAAATACTTTAAATGCATTTATAGTCTTAAAAGGTATACCACAACACATCATAAGCCCAGACAATGCATTTACAAGGCAGCTGATGACTACCAATGTGCGTTTGCACTAAATCCAAAATAGCAACAATGGCAGCTGCTCAAATCAGATTAAAACTAGCAAGAAAAACGTGAATGCAAAGCTAGCCATCAATATAAGACAATGCAGCTATATATATATGGTTGTATCCCATGGGGGTTGTGGTAGTGAGAACCCTGCACATTGTTCCCAGTCTCCTGCCAGCATTCGTGGGAGGTCTCCCTGTCATCATATAAGAGCATCCATTTGTTTTTCATGATGAAGAAATCAGCTGGAGGGAGCCTACATAGCAGAGGGAATAGATCAGACAACTAAGCTGGTGAGATATAGCCACCTGAGTCCCCAAGAGCTAAAAATAGCCAGCGTGTGATTCCAGCCATATCGGAAATATCCTTTTATTGTCTGCTCATCTATTAATTGTGTTCAGCTGATATTCTCTTTGGTTTAAATAGTTCTACAGACAGAGTGATCATTTTGTTTTGTGGCCATCTCTTGTGTAATACAGAGACAACTTGCTCAACAGAGTGCGGGATGAATAAAATTACCTTCATTGGGACATAATGGAGCATCATTTCTTAAAATACATGATTCATACATCTTAACAAAGAGCGCTACCATGGCTGAGCTATAATTTCCTAAATAGCATTTTTCTTTCTGCTTTTCAGCCTAGTATTAAATCATTACTGTGTAACAATTGTGTGTGGGTTATGGGTACTGTCAGAAAAAGCACATTAGTTGGCCGTTTATATATAACATGAAGAACAATTGTCTCAGAACTTCGATAGTTATCAAACCTTTCATGAACAGAGGTCAATTGATAACTAAATGTTCAGACCACATGTAGCAGCATTAAAGAGGTTTTAAACCCTAAAGCAAAATGTATTATATTGCAGCATACCAATTCTTAGATGTGATGACTGCATTGGTTTTTGTTTTGGTTTTTTTTTAGGCTTTCTTTTTTTCTATTTTCATCTAGCGATCCTGCTAGTAAGTCTGTTTTTGAAAAAAAACAAGCTCTTGTCAAATGTATCAGTTACAGAGATGAGACAAACCATTCAAAACTGGGAGGGGTGCTTACAATGATCAGCTTTTATTTATGTAAAACCTATATCCCAAAAGACTGTTTCCTGTAACTGCTGTTAGCTGGAGTTTGGCTTCAGTTTATGTATCTAAATCTGCTAGCACAGGGCTTAAATTTTCAAGTTTACTAGCCAGGTCTTAAAAGTTACTCACCACCAGTTGTCCCACCTAACCCCTACACTGCCCCACCCCTAATTCTGCCCCTAAACACGCCTGCATAAATTATCTCATGAATTAACACTGTTAAATGTTTTCTGTAGAATAATGTTACAAAAACAAATATTAATAGCAACAACGTTAACAATATTAACATAAAGCAATGTAAACATCTCCTTCTCCAGTCCCATTTCTCCCATTCCATGTCCTCCTCCTTCTTCAGTCCCATCTGATCAGAGACTGTGGATGTACTACAGAAGATGATCAGAGACTGCAGATGTACTACAGGAGATGATCAGAGACTGCAGATGTACTACAGGAGATGATCAGAGACTGCGGATGTACTACAGGAGGTGATCAGAGATTGCGGACGTACTACAGGAGATGGTCAGAGACTGCAGACGTACTACAGGAGATGATCAGAGATTGCGGATGTACTACAGGAGATGATCAGAGACTGCGGACATACTACAGGAGATGATTAGAGAATGCGGACGTACTACAGGAGATGATCAGAGATTGCGGATGTACTACAGGAGATGATCAGAGACTGCGCACATACTACAGGAGATGATTAGAGAATGCGGACGTACTACAGGAGATGGCCAGAGACTGCAGACATACTACAGGAGATAACCAGAGATTGCGGACGTACTACAGGAGATGGCCAGAGACTGCGGACGTACTAACAGGAGATGATCAGAGACTGTGGATGTACTACAGGAGATGATCAGAGACTGCGGATGTACTACAGGAGATGGCCAGAGACTGCGGACGTACTACAGGAGATGATCAGAGACTGCGGACATACTACAGGAGATGATCAGAGACTGCGGATGTACTACAGGAGATGATCAGAGATTGCGGACGTACTACAGGAGATGATCAGAGAATAAGGACGTACTACAGGAGATGATCAGAGACTGCGGACGTACTACAGGAGATGGTCAGAGACTGTGGACGTACTACAGGAGATGGCCAGAGACTGCGGACGTACTACAGGAGATGGCCAGAGACTGCGGATGTACTACAGGAGATAACCAGAGACTGCGAACGTACTACAGGAGATGGCCAGAGACTGCGGATGTACTACAGGAGATGGTCAGAGACTGCGGATGTACTACAGGAGATAACCAGAGACTGCGGATGTACTACAGGAGATGGTCAGCGACTGCGGATGTACTACAGGAGATGGTCAGAGACTGCGGATGTACTACAGGAGATGGTCAGCGACTGCGGATGTACTACAGGAGATGGCCAGAGACTGCGGATGTACTACAGGAGATGGTCAGCGACTGCGGATGTACTACAGGAGATGGTCAGCGACTGCGGACATACTACAGGAGATAACCAGAGGTTTTACACTGTGGCGGTTTTTATTGTCTTTACCCCAACCTGCATGATTGAGATATAAAGGTGGACAGGCAGCGGTGCTGCATGAGAGGGTGACCTGACTTTCCTCGTGGGAGGTGTGAGGGAGTGGTGGAAACCCCTGGTTATTGAGTGCAAACTGGCCCAGGATTGGTGGTTGATAGTAGTGTATAAACTTCTATGGATTCAGTCTGCCCCCAGCACACAGTATACGGCTCCCATAGAGACTGTTGGACCACAGAGCCACTATGAGCAGCACATGACACCAAGCTTGAACTTGGTTGAAATAACTTGTGTGCTCTAAAATAATATATTTCAGACAGGGTTGGTAAACTCACTTGTGTCCGGTCCTAGGCACACCGCCTATGTCATCTCCAGTCCCCCCCCCCTCCCCCTGCAGCATCATGCTCCACACTCCATGTGAGCACACAGTACAGAGCGGGTGTGGCCAGGGAGATCTCAGCAGCTCCCTCATTGAACACAGGGAAGGAAACAGGGGTCTGAACATGCAGCAAGTGACCTCCACACGGGCTGCTCCCTCAGTACGCCCAGGACCCCTACATAAGTATGGGTTGTTCCCCTCCCCGATGCGACCCTGCAGCTAGCCCATCCCGTATACATCAGAGGTAGCGCTGCATTCCCCAGGCAGCAGGAAGGGGATGGGGCCAGGCCAGGAGCTCCACTTATGCTCTTTTTAAAAACTACTTGTCCAGGGACTAAATCGGGGCCCCAATCTACTTGTCCTGATAAAAAAATATTTTTTTTAACCAAAACCATATTTAATTCGGAGGTGATTTTAGAAATGTCGGGGGGGCTTTTAAAAACAAAAGAGGCTTTATGGCGACTTAAATGTGTAATATTTTTACCATTGCACTGTTTATCTCCTCCTCCCCTCCTTGCCTTTCTCCAGCACTGCACCCAGGGACTAGCAGGGAGGGGAGAGACCTTACAGTGTGATGAACAAAGATTGGCTGCTCATCAGGAAAGGGTGGGTCAGGGCTTATACTTTATCCCTTTCGCTGCCAGAGCCGTTTTTTGCACACGTTTAAAAAATAATTTTAGGCCTGAAGATTACACAAAACCCCCAAACATGATATATTTTCTGAAAGCAGAGGCCCTAGAGAATAAAACCGTGGTATTTCTAATTTTTTATGTCACATGATTTTACCGCAAAATTTTAGTATACAAGTAAGTTAATTTTATGGCACAAAAAAACAATAAATTACCCTATTTTTTTGTAAAATATAAAAGATGAGGTTGCAGCGAGTAAATAGATATCCAACTTGTCAAACCTTAAATTTGTGTGCGCCCATGAAATGGCGATGAACCTCAGTACCCCATATTTTCTATAGGTTAACACCTTTAAATCTCCTTATAGGTCTTCAGTTTAGTGCTACAAAGGAGTTCTGGTGCTAGCATTATTGCTCTCATCCCAGCGTGCGCGGTGATATGTAACATGTGTATCGCAATCAACGATTCCATGCGTAGGCTCCCCAGCGTGTGCATTTACATTTGTACGTGTGTATATGTGGGGGTGGGGGCCTCAATATTTTTTTTTGGGGGGATGGTATGTGTTTGGTGTAACTTTAATTTTTTACAATTAAAAAAAAAAAACTTTTTTGTCACTGTTTTTTTTTTTCATCACATAGGGGACAAAGTCCCCTATGTGATGGTTTTTGGTGACAGGTTCTCTTTGAGACATTCATGCATGTCTCCCCTTTGCTCCACTGAATGTAATGTGGTGCACAACTGCACCATATTACATTCATTCCCGGGATTGTATTACAATCGCTCAACAGGGACCCGGAACTGACATTGTACCGTCACATCTGGGTCAGCACAAGAAGGGGAGTGGACCTGTCCGCTCTTCTCCCTTCTCTGTAGCTTGCCCATCGGCGAGCTGGGCATGCAGATGGACAAGCAGAGCCTGGGAAACCTCACGCCCGGGGCGCGGAGAGGCCTGCACTGCCTGCCGCCGATTGCTTCACCTGACAGGTGAGCCCGCTGCTTGCCTGCAGCAGGGCTAAAGAAAGAGAAAAACTACCTGCCCGGCACCCATAACTGCATGTCCTGGGCGTCGGGCGATAGGAATCAAACATTCCTGGAAACCTAGAAAAAGAAAACTAATGCACCCACCACATCTAATGTTTGGTAATCTGCAATATACTACATTTATGGTTTGGGGTTTAATACCACTTAATTGTATCAGTTAATATTGCAGCTTACCTTTTCTTAGATGTGGTGGCTGCTTTAGTTTTCTTTTTCGTGCTTCTTTTTCAGCTGGTGATTCTTCCAGTAACACACTTCCTTGTCCTTGGGTGACAACACTCCCTCACTGTGCTGCAACAATGTTACCCTAAGGCAGGACTACAAAACACATTTCCTCTATTCTTCATGACGCGGGGGAGCTGTTCTCTACTGCACAGGGATAGTTGCTTATGCTGGCTTATAACAGTCCGAAAAGGCAGAGAGCACAGGAAAGTATTGACCCAAAAGATTTTTGGCAGGATCAAACAATATATATTTTTGGCATTCATGCAACAGATTTAACAAAATGTTTTTAATAGATTCAGACCAAAGGGAGAAATTAAGTTCATCATTACGATTTACATACTGTACACTTATTTGCTTAGCTAAGCTATTTCTAGAATGTTTTTAGGGACATCATTTTGATACTCTTTAATTAAATGCTCACATTTCTTATTATAGGCTGAAAAAATGTGGAAAAAATAGTTTTAACTTTATCATTTTTTTAACACTGTACTGTTATTTTTAAGAAGAGTGAACAGAGAAAGAAACACATTAACCACTTACCCCCCAGAGGATTTACCCCCCCTTCCTGATCAGGCCATTTTTTGCGATTTGCGTGGTCCTGCAACACTGCACTCAATTTTTTTTTCCACAAGTGGAGCTTTCTTTTGGTGGTGTTTGATCGCCTCTGTGGTGTTTATTTTTTGCACTATAAACAAAAAAATATAAAAAAAAGACCAACAATTTTAAGAAAAAAAACAATATTTTTGACTTTTTGCTATTAAGCATATCCAGTAAACAAAATGTAAAAAATTTTATTTTGTCATAAATTTAGGCCAAAATGTATTCTGCTACATGTTTTTGCTAAAAACAAAATCCCAATACGTGTAAATTAATTGGTTTACGTGAAAGTTATAGCGTCTACAAATGGCGGTATGTATATTGGAATTTTTTTTTTCCGTTTATACTAGTAATGGCAGTGATCAGTGACTTATAGTGGGACTGCAGCAGGCATTCTGACACTGGGGGGAGGACTGACAAACTGCCACTGACATCCCCAGTGACACTAATACAGTGATCAGTGCTCATAAAAAGCACTGACACTGTACTAATGACACTGGTCAGGAAGAGGTTAACATCTGGGGCGATCAAAGGGTTAACTATGTGCTATGTGCTGTTTTACTGTGTAAGCACGTTGCTTTGTATTGCTCTGCTATGCAGACCAATACAAAGCAGTGTGCAGGAGCTGACAGGGGAGAGATCTGTATTGTTTACATACAGACCTCTTCCCCGTCAGTGATACTTGGCGATCGCCAGGTGCTGGCGGGGAATCACTGTCCGGGACTCAGTGGTTGACAGCTGAAGCCACCAATGGAGGCGAGGGTAGGGTATATATACATGATTTTGTGCAGCCCTGCCACCCTATAGCAGTATTTCTGCTATAGGGTGGCAGGAAAGCGGTTAAGAGCTGTCACTGACAGTTGTTTACAAACAAAGCCATGTGATTGCAATGTCATATGATTTGGAAACACGCTGATTAGCGTTAGTAGAGACTGATTGCATTAATCCACAGATCACAGGGAGAAGGATTTAGTGAAATATGATATCTAAAGGGTTCAGGAAGATGATATCTAAGAGGCAAAATCATTTGAATTTGGGTCAGTAGGTTAACTTAAATGTTGGCCCCACCAGCTATATGTATTTTCCCCACTTTCCTTCCCGCTGTGCTCTATTCAAGCCACAGGGAGAAAAAATATTAAAGTGGCATTTCAGCTTACCCCTAACTAGCCTTAAAATTGTCCTCTCCTCCCTCATAACACCTATGCTAACTAACCTGTATAAGATAGATGTATATACGTACCCATTTTCACATTGTTCGATCTGGTCATGTGACCCTATGTCAGCCAGTGTGGCTGCAGGAGAAAAGAGGGAGTGCAGACAATGGATGGGCTATTGAAGTCTATGGATGTCATCACCACTCCAGGCTTTACTAGCTGTTTTCAGGCACTCTCTCCTCTCCCCTGCAGCTGCGCTGGCTGACATGGCAGATTACATGACTGGAGCTGGCTGCAAATATGTAAGTATGTACATCTTACATACACAGGTTAGTTAGCATAGGTGTTACGAGTGGGGTGGGGCAGTTTTAAGCTTAGTTAGGTGTTGAATTCTACTTTAAGTCCTGTGTTAGATCACCTGTAGCAAGCCCCTATACAAGGCTCTGTTTGTGTCAGCATTGGGCAGGGAGTGGGAGTACGGAAATTGCTCCTGTGCTTCTAGAAGTGTTCTCAGTGGTGTTTCTGTTTTAAAAAATTGCAGTCACCCATATGTCTGTGCTTACAGAGTGGATTAACAGGCTATGGCAGCATTTTTTATTTTTTGGTTTTTTTTACAATAAAGCTGTACATTTTTTTTTTATATTTTTCTGTCTGATAAAAAAAAGCTTCACCTCCTTGGACTTTGTATTTTGACAGGAGGACCCAGTACTGTCAGGGCCACCCACATTAGAAATAGTGTATGGCCAGTTTTACTGCTATGCTGTAAATAGACATGAATAGCCAGCTTAGAATCTCATAAATGAGTAGGGACAGAACCCTCGTTTTATCTTTTCAGATAAGGACCTGTAAGGTTTTTAAATTGATCAGGAACACTTAACAAATATGCAAGCAGTGCTGGGCTTTCTTTTTAGAAAGCCCTGCATGTTTTTTGAAACAACATTTATGGAAGCAATATTTTTAAAAAATTATTATATTTTCAAAATATATATTAATATATATTATTGTATTATATAAAGAATAAAATTGACCAAACTTGTATTTGCTTTCCTTTAAACTAAGGATAAGGTGACGGGACGGGGGTAACATAGGCACTGTAGCTCTTGGGACACACGAGGACTCTGTCTCAATCTGAGTAAACACTGAAGTGATGACCTACCTTGTAGCAATAGGTGATGACATCCTATAGTGTATTCATACAATTATAATGTACCATACTTCATGCATATATTAATGTGGTGTATTTGAAGCATGCACAGGTATAAAAGAGCTGCTGTGTCTGTCTCTCAGCACTCTCTCCCTGCTTCTTGCTGCTATTGCTTCCTGTATATAATGGGACAGCTGCTGCTTGTCATCACTTGTTCTCAGCCTGCTGCTTCTCTCCACAGAAACCAAGGCAGAATTGGAAGAGTTGATGTCGGACATCAAAAAGACAGCCAACAAGGTTCGCTCCAAGCTGAAAAGTGAGTGATCGCCACTTCTCTGTCCACCTTTGTTCTCACATGTACAAGATCTACAAGCGCGAGAAGTACTGATTTCTGCAGTGTAGCCTCATGTACACCACTGTGGTTAGGGATCAGCAAAAAAACTATTACTTTTTTATTCCTACTGTTTGAATTCTAATATTGAAAACATACTACACTGCTCAAAAAAATTAAAGGAACACTTTGAAAACACATCAGATCTCAATGGGGAAAAATATTATGCTGGATATCTATACTGATATGGACTGGGTAATGTGTTAGGAACGTAAGGATGCCCCATTGTCTGATAGAAAGGAAAATTATCAACCTACAGAGGACTGAATTCAAAGGCCCCCCCCCCCCCCCGAAAATCAAAGTGAAAAAATGATGCTGCAGGCTAGTCCATTTTACTGAAATTTCATTGCAGCAACTCAAAATGGTCCTCAGTAGTTTGTATGGTCCCCCATGTGCTTGTATGCATGCCTGACAATGTCGGAGCATGCTCCTAATGGAGATGACGGATGGTGTCCTGGGGTATTTCCTCCCAGATCTGGCCCAGTACATCACTGAGCTCCTGGACAGTCTAAGGTACAACCTGGCGGCTGCGGATGGACTGAAACATGATATCCCAGAGGTGTTCTATTGGATTTAGGTCAGGCGAGTGTCAGGGCCATTCAATGGTATCAATTCCTTCATCCTTCAGGAACTGCCTGCATACTCTCACCACATTGTCATGCACCAGGAGGAATCCAAGACCAACTGCACAAGTTTAGGGTCTGACAATGGGTGAAAAACAGTCATAAAAGATGAGTAGGTACAAAAATGTCAGTGGCCTCCACCTGTAAAACCATTCCTGTTTTGGGGGTCGTCTCATTGTGGCCCTTCTAGTGCACCTGTTGTTAACTTCATTAACACCAAAGCAGCTGAAACTGATTAACAACTCCCTCTGCTACTTAATTGACCAGATCAATATCCCAGGAGTTGAATTGACTTGCTGCTATACTCTGATTAAACAGTGTTCCTTTAATTTTTTTGAGCAGTGTATTAATATCAAGGACTGATGTACATCTATGCATTGCAGGAACACATATGTTAACATGCACGTTAGCGCAGTTTGCAGCAATTGTGCTGCATGCATTGAAACATTGAGTTGCCATTCATTTTGACTAGCACCTCAATGCCCATATATCCCTGCAACATACCATATTGTGCAGAAATGTTATGGCGTGTCAGTCTTTTGGGATGTTTTGGTGCTTCGGAAGCCTATTGATTTCAACAGCCCGCCTTAAGTGCTAGTGAAGCCATGACATTTTTGTACCTTAATGCATGCCTTGCCTTAAGGTAAGAAATGTTTAGGTCAGGGGTGCCCAACCTATGGCCAGTGGAGCCCTCTTATGTGGCCCTCGACCTCAAACCAGGGAAGCACAGGCCTGGGGTCAGCAACCAGTTGATCGCCATCTTGGCTTGTTGACCCACCATCCCAGAGCATTGAAGTGCTTCAAGCCGGCGCCAGCAGCAGAGGAAGCAGCTGGCCGCAGAGAGACCGGTACTTCCTCTGTGGCGCCGACTCCTGTCCCAGGCAGAGTGATACCATGTGCACTTCACCTGGGACCTTTCTAGCAGTCTGGAGAGCGATTCCAGCTGGAAGAGGAAAGGAAGGTCAGTTTATTAAACAACACATACACTGCGCTTTTGCACCCACCCATATTAGTGCCTGTAAAAGGATTAACAACTATTGAACTGCTTGCACACTGATCCACGGGTGATAAAACCTGGCAGGGGTTCTAATGCCTCACCACAACATCCAAAACTACAAAAAAAAGTTTTGGCTTTAGGTACAGCTGGTAAAATAAGTACTGAACACATCACCATTTTTCTCGGTAAATATATTTCTAAAGGTGCTATTTGCATGAAATGTTCACCAAATGTCGGTAACAAACCATGCAAGACATACATACATACAAAGAAACCAAAACAAATAAAATCAGAAGTTAAGTTATGTGTAATAAACTGGAATGACACAGGGAAAAGTATTGAACACGCTAACTGAAATTTATTTAATACGTTGCACAAAATCCTTTGTTGGTAATGACAGCTTCAAGACGCCTCCAGTATGGAGAAACTAGTCGCATGCATTGCTCAGGTGTGATTTTGGCCCATTCTTGCACACGCAGTCTTCAAATCTTGAAGGTTCTGGGGGCCTCTTCTATGAACTCTGATCTTTAGTTCTTTCCATAGATTTCCTAATGGATTCAAGTCAGGTGATTGGCTGGGCCATTCTAGCAGCTTTATTTTCTTTCTTTGAAAAAACTGAGAGTTTCCTTGCCTTCGTGTTTGGGATCATTGCCTTGCTGAAATGTCCAACTTCATTTCATCTTCATCATCCTGGCAGATGGCAGCAGATTTTTCTCAAGAATGTCTTAGTACATTTTTCCATTCATCTTTCCTTCAATGATATGAAGTTTGCCAGTACCATATACTGAAAAACAGCCCCACACCATTATGCTCCCACCGCCAAATTTCACTGTTGGTATGATGTTTTTGGGGTGATGTGCAGTACAATTTGCCCTCCATACATGGTGTGTATTAGGCATCCAAAGAGTTCCATTTTGGTCTCATCTGACCAGACAATATTCTTCCAGTATTTCACAGACCTGTCTACATATTGTGCAGCAAACTTTAAACAAGCTTCAACATGCTTTTTCTTCAACAATGGAGTCTTGCATGGTGAGCGTGCATACAGGCCATGGCGGTTGAGTGCATTACTTATTGTTTACATTGAAACCATTATACCTGCTAATTTTAGGTCTTTCTGAAGCTCTCCACAAATGGTCCTTGCCTCTTGGACAACTCTTCTCATAATTCTTTTCAGTCTTCTGTCAGAAATCTTGCGAGGAACACCTGGTTGTGGCCAGTTTATGTTGAATGATGTTCTTTCCACTTCTGGATTATGGCCCCAGCAGTGCTCACTGGAACATTCAGGAGTTTAGAAACAAAATGCCATCAGTATGTTTTGCAAGAATAAGGTTGGGAAGGTCTTGAGAGAGCTCTTTGCTGACTGAACCAGCTGATATTAATTTGCACTGACAAGGGGCAGGATTGCTTTCTAATTACTGATAGATTTCAGCTGCTGTCTTTCCATGCCTTTTTGTGCCTCCCTTTCTTCATGTGTTCAATACTTTTTTCCCTGTGTCATTCCATTTTATTACACATAACTTAATTTCTGAACTTAATTGTTTTGGTTTCTTTATGGATTGCAAGGGTTGTTTCAAACATGTAGTGAAAATTTTATGTCAATAGCACCTTTAGAAATATATTTTCTGAGAAAAATGGTGACATGTTCAATACTTATTTTACCTTCTGTAAGGTATTTTAGGAAATCCTTACTGCTAGGATACTAGTGATATTTCTCTCTGCTGCAGAAAAAGGTGCAGTAATTAAAATGATTGGTGTTAGGTGAGGGAGGAGTAGAGTGGCTTAGTAGAAAATTACGGTTTGTAGCAAGGAAGGGCTGACTTTTCTGGTAGAGATGAGAATGGTGAAGATTTTTGATTATGAATTTTTAAGTGGTTTGAGCCATTTCACTGCAGTGAATAAGAGGATAAACTATATCTAAAGAAAAACTTTTAGTCCTCATGCACACTGGACGTTTTGATAACGCTGGTAACGTTAGCTGTGTAAAGTCACGTTAAAACGTGAGTTTTTCAGCTTTTTTACCGTTTTTGCATTAGCGTTTAGTGGCGTTTTCCCGGTTTTTTGGCATTTTTTAGCAGTTTTTTTAACAACAAAATAATTTATTGTTTTTTGGTTAAAAGAACGTCCAAAAATGCCGGTTTGCGGCATTTTATCACATGTTGCCACATTTTTGTAGCATTAGAGCGTTGTTCTGTCTCTCCAGTCTAAGCATTGAAAGTGTGATCTCTGTAACTTACAGTTGTAATGAGATAGCGATAACTCCAATCTTAGTTGAATAACGCAGGCAGTGACTCGATCCAGATGACACCTTGTAGATCTTGTGAAGTTTATTCCATAAACTGAGAGAATCTTACAACAATGAACATCGGATAGGTCAAAAGATCATAATGTGATCTGCTTCAATAAGACATAAGGCTAGAAACTGTAATGCATTACTGGGAAAAAGAATAAAAAGGTGGGGCTATCTATACAGCATGAACTAAACCAAAGGAAAGGGAGGAGCAGAGACAAAATACAAGAACACTTAAAGGCATATGACAGTCATGTGAAACATGACAAGCATTTTTACAGCTAAATAACTAAATAATGTTGATTACAGTCTATGTGTGCATGGACACACAGGATAACATGCTGGGGAGTTTACTGGCTGTAGAAAAAATGTCAAAAGCCAAAAATAGCAGTTGTAAAAATGTCCAGTGTGCATGAGGACTTAGAGTAGGAAATAGTTCCCACCCCGTTAGTTGTTTGGTTTTTTTTGTTTTGTTTTAGTCTGTGTCCCATTGGGAAGATTTCCCTTCATTTCCTGTCACTGTGACACAATTGGATATTAGAATAAATCATTCCAAAGCGAAGGGAAGTCCTTTCTTATACGGTTGTCATGGAAACGAATATTTGCCTTTTTGTTCCAGTGACAACTGTTACATTTTGCACAAGAATGGACAAAAAAAAATTGGACATGCACAATTTTTTTTCTGATGCCCAACATTACAGCGTGTCAAGGGCATTTCCGGATGTTGTTGCCCTGCAATACATGTGCGTTAGTGGTGCATTAGGATGCCATTGACAGTGAATAGCACTGCAGCATGCTAATGCACCTTACATGTGTTGTGGGAACTTCCGCGTCAGAGAGGTATAATTGGGCCTTGGGATTCCTGCCTCCCATGCATACATACTGATCTTAGACCTTTATGGCAGTCCTGGATGCCATGTGCTGACTATGGCCATTACATGGCAGCAACTGGCTCATGCGCATAGTTAGACTTATGGGACCTAAGGGCTGTAAACGCTGTCCGGACTTGGCCAGGGATGTTATACTGTTGGCAATGATGAGGTGGACAGGGTGAGAAGGAAGGAAGAAAGTATTAATAAATTTCATCATCCTGATGGGTCATTTTCTTGAGAATGGATGACAATTGTTCTCTACTGAAGGTCCAGAAGATCCATATTTTATAATAAAATGACATTAGAGACAGCTATTATTGCAGACTTCCTTCTAAACGACATGAAATTCCTGTCTAAACTAGAACCTTCTGTCCTCTCTGCCAGATATTGAACAAAGTATCGAACAAGAGGAAGCCATGAACCGTTCCTCCGCTGATTTGCGCATCAGGAAGACGCAGGTATTAGGCCAGGGCTGTGTCAGAAAATCCCACTTGTAAGTTTGGATGATTTATCTGCTAACTACCATCTGTTGTGACCTTGCCGTGCATGTCTGCTATACGGGAGTGACAAGGAACTTGGTGGTGCTTTTTCATAAGGTTGATCTAAATGTAAAACTCTTCATATTATTATTATTATACATGATTTATATAGTGCCAACAGTTTGCGCAGTGCTTCACAAAATGAAGGTAGACATTACAGGGGCAACACAGTGGCTAAATGGTTAGCACTTCCGCCTTGCAGTACTAGGGACATTGGTTTGAATTCCAACCACGGCACCACCTGCCTGGAGTTTGCATGTTCTCCCTGTTCCTGCATGGGTTTCCTCCGGGTACTCTGGTTTCCTCCCACACTCCAAAGACATGCTGGTAGGTTTATTGGATCCTACCCATATTGGCCCGTATATGTATGAATGTGAGTTCGGGACCTTAGATTGTACGTCCCTTGAGGGTTAGGGACTGATGTGAATGTACTATATATATAATTATTATTATTACTACTGCAGGTGCCTTCTATAGCGTCAATTTACGCAGCGCTATATATATATATATATATATATATATATATAAAGCGCTTTGTAAATTGACGGCACTATAGAAGGTACCTGTAGTAATAATAATTACAGTTACAATACAATTTGGTACAAGAGGAAACAGAGGACCCTGCTCCTTATTTATTCTGTAGTAGAGCATTGGTATTATCGCCATGCTGCGTACGTTTTTACACTGTTAGCACATAACAGCTTTAGCTCCAGTTCACACTACTGTGACTTATCATGCGACTTGTGACACATAAAGGCACATAAGTCAAAACACATTCATTTCAATGGTTGCCATCTTTATCAATGAGACTCAAGTCACAGTGACAAAAAGGTTCTGCACTACTTTTCTGCGACTTTGGTGTGACTTGAGTATCAAAGACTGGAATGTTAAATCACAAAAGTCACAAGGAAATTGTGAGCAAATCGCAAGCAAGTTGCACAACTTTGGGGTTGCAGCGGTGTGAACCATGCCTTAACATTGACATGTGACATGTATTGTGCTTGCTGTAAATTAGGACCCATAAACTCTTGTTCTTTAAATTATCATTTGTTTTATATGCATTTGACTTGATTTTTTTTTTTTGCATTTCAGGTTGCATTGCAAAGGTTGGCCATAGGAAAAAATATGGTACTGATACGCATACAATGCAAAATCTGGTGCAGCTCTACATATAAACCAATGCGCTTCCAGGTTTTATTGTCAAAGCTTAATTGATCCAGCTAAAGTTAGAAGCTGATTGGCTACCATGCACAGCTACACCAGATTCTTAGTGTACCGGTTTTAGTAAGGCTAGGTTCACATTTGCCCGCAGTCTGCGGGCTGGTTGCGGATGCAGGAATGGCACCAGTTCCCACACCCGCAACCAAATCGCGCTGGTCTTACGAGACACATGGGGCTACCATTCATTCTGACTGACACCCCCACGCATCTCATCCCACAGTGCATTTGCGGATGTGGGAAATGCAGGGAAATCACATGGTAATCTCATGGTCAAAAAGACCATGCGTTTTCCCTGCCGCCGTGTTTCTTAAAAGGTGCAAGCACCTTTTTCATGTGGGAAATATGGGCACAGCAACCCATTCACATGAATGGGCTATCGTGCCTGAGCAATTGCAGACCACACGGCCCACAATAGTCTGAACCTAGGCTAAATCTCCCCTGCAGTATCTTACACGCACCACTTTTTTCTTGTAAGGTACCTTTGCTCATGCGCACTACTACTGTGGGAGGCAGGATGTTGGGCTTTTTCACACAGTTGCCATAAAAAATATCCAAAGTATTATCAACATGTAGACCGGTTATACTAATTGCCCCTCAGGATCCCTCCAATTTTATCAGTCCAGTATATAATTCATTCAACAGTACCACTGAATGGGGAACCTTTGAACCCCAGAAACATGTTGGTTTTTTATGAATTAAATTAAATATGGACTTCATATCTACTTGAGCAAAGGCAGGCCATACATTAAGTCCTCAAGCACACTTGACGTTTTTACAGCGGCTGTTTTTGGCTTTTGTGGTTTTTTTCTACAGCTAGTAAACTTCCCAGCATGTTATCCTATGTGTCCATGCACACATAGACTGTAATCAGCATTTTTTGGCTGGGGAAAAACCCCAGAACTAGCGGGTTTCTAGAAGAGTTTTTTAGCTGTAATAACACTCTAACGCTGAAAAACGTGGTAAAACATTGCAAATCAGCGTTTTTAGATTTTTTTTGACCCTAAAGAATTTTGGGGGGGGTAAAAAATGCTAAAAAACAAAAAATGCGGGAAAACGCTGCTAATCGCGTCTAAGCGCTAATGCAAAAACGCTAAAAAAAGCTGAAAAACTCACGTTTTTTAACGTGACTTTAAACAGCTAACGTTACCAGCATTATCAAAACGTCCGGTGTGCATGAAGACTACACAATTCAGTATTCTTTCCTTCAACCACGGATTGAAGGAAAGAAAATCACTTGATTCCCCCATCAACACTGAACCAGTGGGAGGTTTCCCTTCCGTCAGGATACAATGATTGCTGCTGCTGCTGCTGGCAATAGCTGGTGGCAGTAATTTTACTAAAAAAAAAAAAGGCAGGCTGGTTGTACTGAAGCCAATTGATAGAATGACTTCAGTACAGCCAACCTGCCCATTGATGGATCAAAATTGCCATCCACCTATTTCCAGCCACTATTTGGCCACCATACCTGGCAAAGCTTCTATCTTTACTAAATTGATTATGATTGCTTTTTGTCTTTCCAGCATTCTACACTGTCTCGTAAGTTTGTAGAAGTGATGTCGGAATATAATGCTACGCAGTCAGATTATCGTGAGCGTTGCAAAGGCCGCATCCAGAGACAGCTAGAAATCAGTAAGTTGTAGTTCTCTGACTCTTCCATTGTCCCACAAGATCATTTATCCAGCTTGTCATACAGAACCTACAAAGTGAAGATGTATGGTGATGGAATGTGAAAGCGCTCAGACTTATGACCAATGTAATGCTGACATTTTTTTCACAGGAATAAACGCAGTCTACTTTTTTCACCATTAACGTGAAGGTGTAGAGGAGAAATACCAATCTCTAAATATAATTTTTTGAGAAGTACCAATGTAACAATTATTTGTAGGAAAATGCTGTAATTAATGAATGTTTTAAATATTACTCTTATTTGAATACTATTCTTATATTTACATAATAATTTAGGAAATCTCCATATTGTTAGGCCAATGAATAAAGTACTTTTATCTGTAGTTGCCTGCTCTTCACCTTATACTCTTAAGTAGGCCATACATGGGTCGAATTCGGAAAGCTTTTCGAAAACATTGTTCGTTCTGTAATACGATGGTGCCACTAATGATTTTGAAAATTGGTTGTTTTTTTAACAAATTTTCCAACATGCCTGATAAATGAAATGGGAAGGAACCACGAAAATAGGCCAGTGCCATTGCCCCACTAACAGAGCAAACATCGGTCGATTATTTTTAGGTCCGATTTTCAAACAAAAAATTGTTTGGAAATCAACCCATGTATGGCCGACCTTAGGTTGTATAGTGTACGGTCATCCTAAATATTTTTTATATGTTCATTTTTACATGTTATATGTAAAGGAACATCTAGAGCCAAACATGTATATACTTTTTTTTGTTCTTTTTTTAATTATGACTTTAATTTCTGTTTCAATGCAGGATAATTCTCAGAGTACTTATCCTTTCATCCTATTTTCATAGAATTGTTGTGCTAGTTAAAACCATTTGCAGAGCTATGTAAATGACAAAAGGTTTAATACACAGTAGATTTCATTTAATTAAATGGTGTAAATTGCAATGATTTGCAATAACCCTTGGCAGTCCATGGAAACTCAGATATGTTTTGCCTGAGTTAAATTTTTTTGTGACCTAGAAGTTATGTATAATGATCTTTAGTTACACGCAATATGCCTATAGCAGATGTGGGCAATTAATTTTCCCAAGGGGCCATATGAGAAATTGACACTGTTGTAGAGGGCTGAACTTATATCTGCTCATTATTAATTTTGGACCTGGGAAGCTCTATAAGTACGTAAACATGTAGAAAAAAAACACCTGGCAAGAATATTATAGAGTACAGAGAAAGTACAGAGAAGTTCCCCTTCCATTCAGTGGATCGGATGGCAGTTGGGTGTAAACTGACAGATGGTTTATTTACATCCGACCGCCCATAGAGGAGAGCACACTGTGTCCATGTCTGCTCTGCATAAACGGAGCAGACACAGACCTGTCATCCAGGGATCAGCAGACAGATTCCCTGCTGTGCAAGCAGATCATAGGTGGAGTCCGCCCCCCCCCCCCCCCCCCCCGTGAAATATTTTGGTCTTTTTACAATTATACACTCTTACAGGTAAAAATAATAGAAATACATGGTTGATACAAAATGTTTTGAAAAAATTATAGAATGGGAAGGAAATAGGGATTTAAGACAAAAGTGGAAAAAATTACATTGTACCCACCGCCTCACCATTACATGAAAGGTAATCCTAAATAACTTATCTGTGCTTCAGTTTTGGCTCAACTGCAGCAGATAAAGATCAGATCTGCAGACTGGCTATGCTGTGTGGTAGGGCAGTGTAAATCTCAGGACTGGATGGACAGGGGTACAGCTTTGTTGTCAGGTAAAACAACTCCCATGTATTTATTTCATCTATGCATTTAGCTATTTGCCTGGAGGTCAGCTTTAACTGAAACCATTTATAACAGGCCATAGATTTTCTTTAAGGTGAACACATTCACACAGACATATCTAAAATGAAACAGAGTATAGATTTCCATTAAACAATGACAAGCCTTTAACTTATTGGCTGTTATAACACCCAACTGCTCTTTATTATTTAAAGCCCTGTAATGTCCCTGGAAAACATCAGTCAGAGAAAATGGTGATGGGTTTCCAACAAAGGAGACATCACTCCTGCCAGAGCACATATCTAATGTGACAGTGTGCTAGGCGCCTGACGGAGGAGGAGAAGGAGGCCTGTCCCCTTGGACTGATTATGCCCTTGAGTTCTGCCAGAGGTTGTACTAAGGTTTGCAGGGCTAGTGTATTATTTATATCTGGAATGAGCAATATCCTGTTAATGCCATAGAACATCATGGAGCTGGAGCACTAATAGGTATATCACCCTGTAGGCAAAGGCTTGCATGGTGCTAATGATTGTTGCTGATTATTATTATTATACAGGATTTATATAGTGCCAACAGTTTGCTCAGTGCTTTACAATATAAAGGGAGACAATACAGCAACAATACTGTTCAATACAAGAGGGTTAGGAGGGCCTGATCCTGGGAGCTTACACTCTAAGAGGGACTGGTGGTACAAAAGGTAATAACTGTGGGGGATGAACTGATTAGAAGATTCCATTATTAGCTGAAGACAGGATAAGCTTCCCTGAAGAGAGAGGTTTTCAGAGATCACCTAAAAGTGGGCAGAGTGTCAGGGCTCCCAGGTATGACCAGAGGTGTGTGACTGACGCAGGGAAACGCAGACTTCAGATATGTGATAAACAATATAATTTATTAACACTAACCATACAAACATAAACGCAGTGCAATACTAAAACATAATACAGTGCAAACAAACCAAACCAACCACCCACAGATAACAGTACATACAAGCAAGCGTTGTCAGGCAGGCCGGGTCAATATCAATAGGGCAGGTAGGTACAGGGGGAGCAAGCGGAGATGGGTCGGGGTCACAGGCCAGGTTCAGCAGGTAGCTAGCAGCGTAGTACAGAGGGTCAGGCAGAGGGATGGTCAGGGTCACAAGCCAGGGATCAGAACAGGTAGCAAGCAGCATGGTACAGAGGGTCAGGCAGAGGGATGGTCAGGAGCGAGCCGGGATCAGAGCAGGAGAAGTCAGCAGCGGTTCAGATCAGGCAGGGTCAGCAAAGGAACAGAAACAGGATGCAGGACAGATACAGGGCCCAGGACAAACACAACACCAAGGCAGAGTCTGCAAGTCTGGCCATCCCTTAAATACACCAGTATCATCAGTTCCAGGTGTTAGCTGGCTGAAAGGTTGAGTCTCTGATTGCTGGGAGCACCCGCTGGCCAGCCCTGGTACTGCAGATCAAAAGGCAGGTGAGTCCCACCATTGCTGGCCACTCCATTCCTGACAGTACCTTGAGGGGGGGCTCAAGGAGCGGCCTCAGGACGCTCCAAACAGTCCTAGCTGGGCAAAATGTTCCCCCGCCCGGGTCTGGTGACTGGCGGGATATCAAAGACTGGCACACCGGGCAGAGGCACATCGGGCAGAGGCACACCGGGCAGAGGCACACCGGGCAGGACGCCGGGCAGAGGCACATCGGGCAGGACTCCGGGCAGAGGCACATCGGGCAGGACTCCGGGCAGAGGCACATCGGATTACCAGGCGAAGCAGCAGGCAGCGGGCCACCAGGCGGAGCGGCAGGCACCGGGCCCCCGGGCGGAGCGGCAGGCACCGGGCCCCCGGGCGGAGCGGCAGGCACCGGGCCCCCGGGCGGAGCGGCAGGCACCGGGCCCCCGGGCGGGGCGACAGGCACCGGGCCCCCGGGCGGGGCGACAGGCATCGGGTTCCCAGGTGGGGGGGGCGACAGGCATCGGGCCCCCAGGCGGGGGGGCGACAGGCATCGGGCCCCCAGGCGGGGGGGCGACAGGCATCGGGCCCCCAGGCGGAGGGGCGACAGGCATCGGGCCCCCAGGCGGAGGGGCGACAGGCATCGGGCCCCCAGGCGGAGGGGCGACAGGCATCGGGCCCCCAGGCGGAGGGGCGACAGGCATCGGGCCCCCAGACGGGGCGACAGGCATCGGGCCCCCAGGCGGAGCGGCGGGCGCCGGACCCCCAGGTGGAGCGACAGGTCTCGGGCCCTCAGGCGGAGCGGCGGGCGCCGGACCCCCAGGTGGAGCGACAGGTCTCGGGCCCTCAGGCGGAGCGGCGGGCGCCGGACCCCCAGGTGGAGCGACAGGTCTCGGGCCCTCAGGCCGAGCGGCGGGCGCCGGACCCCCAGGCGGAGCGACAGGTCTCGGGCCCTCAGGCGGAGCGGCGGGCGCCGGACCCCCAGGCGGAGCGACAGGTCTCGGGCCCTCAGGCGGAGCGGCGGGCGCCGGACCCCCAGGCGGAGCGACAGGTCTTGGGCCCTCAGGCGGAGCGACAGGTCTCGGGCCCCCAGGCGGGGCTGCGGGCGCCGGACCCCCAGGCGGAACGGCGGGCGCCGGACCCCCAGGCGGAGCGACAGGTCTCGGGCCCCCAGGCGAAGCGGCGGGCACCGAGTCACCAGGCACGACAGTGGGCTCCGAGTCAACTGGCATGACCGCTGGCACTGGGTCAGACATTGGATCGTCTGGCTGGACAGCGGGCATCGGGTCACCAGGCATCAGGTCATTTGGCTCGACAGCGGGCACCGCGTCATCTGGCAAGGCAGTGGGCTCCGAGTCAACAGGCACGACAGTGGGCACCGGGTCACCAGGCATTGGATCGTCTGGCTCGACAGCGGGCATCGGGTCACCAGGTATGACAGCGGGCCCTGGGTCACCAGGCATCAGGTCATTTGGCTCGCCAGCGGGCACCGCATCATCTGGCAAGGCAGTGGGCACTGAGTCACCAGGTACGACAGCGGGCTCTGAGTCAATTGGCACGATAGCGGGCACCGGATCAGGTACCGGATCATCTGGATCAACAGCGGGCATCGAGTCAACTGGCCTAATAGGATCGTCAGGCTGGATCAGTTCATCATGCTGGGTAGAGGCATCAGGCTGAATGCCGGCGTCCGGCTGAGTAGAGGCTTCAGGCCGAGTAGAGGCTCCAGGCCGAGTAGAGGCTCCAGGCCGAGTAGAGGCATCAGGCCGAGTAGAGGCATCAGGCCGAGTAGAGGCTTCAGGCCGAGTAGAGGCATCAGGCCGCGTACAGGCATCAGGCCGCGTACAGGCATCAGGCCGCGTACAGGCATCAGGCCGCGTACAGGCATCAGGCCGAGTACAGGCATCAGGCCGAGTAGAGGATTCAGGCTGAGTAGAGGCTTCAGGCTGAACCACGGAAGGCAGGTTCACCGGTTTGGATACTGGCAGGACTGTATTAGTTGGAAAGAATTTTTGCTTTTTTCTGGTTTTAACTACTGGAGCACTGCAAGTAAACGCAGGTCTGCAAACGAATGGAGCAGCTGGAGACAGAGAAGAGCTGGAGGATGGAACAGGAGAGGGAGCAGTTGCTACAGAGGGCTTTTTTACAGGGTTAAAGGCAGGATAGGTGCAGCGAGTGGGAACAGGGTACTGACATGCGGTAGATAGCCAAGTATACTGGGCTGTAACTGGAGGAGCTGGTGGGAATACAGGAGTAGAGCTTTGAGGAAATAGATTAGAAGCAGGACTGGGTCTTTGTAAGCTGACTGAGGCTGGGTGCAACAAGTCTGTCCATGTCTGCAGTATGGGTTGAACAAAGCTGAGCTTACACAAAGCCTGTCTGACCAAAGACTGCACTGCGTTTATACAATCTCTTAGTGTCTGTGGTGAACATGTGGAATAACGCTCCAGAAAGTAACCCACATCATCCTCTAATAACCATACCAGGGACTCTACCTGGTCTGCACTAAATGGTGGCAAAAATTCATCCCTGCATTCGGGGGAACCAGATGAAACCAACTCAACACAAACCTTAATCAATGGCTGCACCATAGAGAAATCTGTGCCCTGATCTACTAGAACATGAGCGAGCCGTATACATTCTAGCAGTTCATCCCGGGGATACTCCTTCAGAGTTTGATAAGCATACTCCCTGTCATCAAACACTAGCAGAGATAAATACTCAACCTCATCCAGATCCATCCTTCCCAGCAACAAGCCAAGATGGCTTCCCTGTGCAGCCACTTCTGGTCAGGATTGGCCTTGGTGTAATGTCAGGGCTCCCAGGTATGACCAGAGGTGTGTGACTGACACAGGGAAACGCAGACTTCAGATATGTGATAAACAATATAATTTATTAACACTAACCATACAAACATAAACGCAGTGCAATACTAAAACATAATACAGTGCAAACAAACCAAACCAACCACCCACAGATAACAGTACATACAAGCAAGCGTCGTCAGGCAGGCCGGGTCAATATCAATAGGGCAGGTAGGTACAGGGGGAGCAAGCGGAGATGGGTCAGGGTCACAGGCCAGGTTCAGCAGGTAGCTAGCAGCGTAGTACAGAGGGTCAGGCAGAGGGATGGTCAGGGTCACAAGCCAGGGATCAGAACAGGTAGCAAGCAGCGTGGTACAGAGGGTCAGGCAGAGGGATGGTCAGGAGCGAGCCGGGATCAGAGCAGGAGAAGTCAGCAGCGGTTCAGATCAGGCAGGGTCAGCAAAGGAACAGAAACAGGATGCAGGACAGATACAGGGCCCAGGACAAACACAACACCAAGGCAGAGTCTGCAAGTCTGGCCATCCCTTAAATACACCAGTATCATCAGTTCCAGGTGTTAGCTGGCTGAAAGGTTGAGTCTCTGATTGCTGGGAGCACCCGCTGGCCAGCCCTGGTACTGCAGATCAAAAGGCAGGTGAGTCCCACCATTGCTGGCCAGTGCATTCCTGACACAGAGTAGGAGATAATCTGATAGATTGGGGTAGAGAGTTCCAGAGGATGGGGGAGGCTCTGGAGAAGTCCTGGAGATGAGCATGGGAGGAGAAGACAAGGGAGCTAGAGAGCAGGAGGTCGTGGGAGGAGCGGAGAGGACAGTTTGGGTGATATTTGGAGACAAGATTGGTGATGTAATTTGGGGCAGAGTTATAAATGGCTTATATGTTATTATTAATGTTTTGAATTTTATTTGTTGGGCAATGGGAAGCCAGTGGAGGGATTGGCAGAGAGGGATGGCAGATACATTAAGGTAAAAAAACCCTCTGCCTTTAGAACTACTTTAACACTAGATTGGGTCTGGAAATATCTGACTTTTCAAATATGTTTGCCAAATAAAGCAAGAAAGTAGCTGGTTGGAGATGGTGATAAATTACTACACGGTTATGAGTGGAGTTAACATAATCCATTGAAGTCATTTGATCCTTTTGTCAGTTTCATACCCTGCCCTAGGAGCAACCTTTTTTGAAAAAGTATGAATTTTTTATTGCCTGTATATTAACAAATTTAAACCTGAGAACAGGCACATATGAAAGACATGCAGTTAGGTATACATGTATAAATTATAGTTACATAGTCTGTCTGAAAAAAGACAAAAGTCTATCTAGTTCAACCATAAAATTTAAATAATATAGTGTAGGTACTATGCTGACATGGCACCTGCTGATAGGAGAGAACAAAGCGAGCAGAGAGATAACTCCATCAGTCTGCTGCTTCTTACAGGTTGGGGTTGCATAGCCACTTGGCAACTGCCTGCCCACAATGTACTACGGGCAACTGTAGACAAAGCGAGGTACCCGAATGTTGCTGCTTACTTCTGGATTTAGGGCACGTGCATGCGTGCCCCCCGCCTGGCACATGCTGTGACTGCACACAGCGAGAGCCTGTCAGCAAGTCCCAGCCAATGATTCACAGCCGGGACCTGCTGATTGGCTGTGTGCAATCACAACCAGAGCTCTGTATTGGTAAACAACACAAAGCAGGGATGAGAAACTGAGAGATCTAGTAGTAAAAGCAGCACAGTTTACACAGATTACACAAATATTCAGTAGAGAAGATGGGACTTTCAGGGTGCATAGACATGAATACCACATATTAAAAGGTATATAATTTTTATTTCGTATTTTGGTAAAAAACACAAGAAAGGAAAAAATACAGAAACATAAAAACAATTTAAATTCTAAGAATACCAACTGAGATTCAAACTTGGTTAGGTAAATGTAGTTACTCCCAACATGTTTCGCCCTCACGGGCTTTTTCAGGGGAGATTTTGAGGAAATTTCTACCGCCATGGCAGTCCTGGATGTGAAAGCTCACAGATCTAGGAGAAAGTGACCTAAAAAAGATCTTAATTGGCCTACACGTCCAAAAGTTGTAGAGGATATAATAGGCATCAAATATCATCTGTTAAATGCTTTAGAAGGATATATAGGTATAACCTAACAAAGATCTATTTGACCTATACGTTCACAACCATAAGAGAGGAAACAATGGACATCATACATCCATCTATGGAAATTGCAGAGAAATATGGAAGTACCGGTATATTCTGTCTAGAGGTCTAATTGGCCTATAATGTCCAAGTAAGATTGAAGAATATATTGGACATCAAATATCCATCTAAGCTTAACGGGATAAGCTTGAAAAATATAATGGGCATCATATATCCATCTGTTAAATATTGCAATTCAAGTAGCAAGGAAAATGTAGGGAAAAAGGATTTTAATTGAGGATCAATTTTCAATTCCACCACCAGATATCAGCAAAGTACAAAAGTCCAGACGATATTAGCTCCGTTCAGATCCAAAACAGCCTCCAGGATACTCAGTGTGCACTGGTGATTAGCAGGGTTACACAAAGTTAGGCACACATTTAACCCCTTGATCGCCCTAGATGTTACCCCTTCCCAGCCAGTGTCATTAGTACAGTGACAGTGTTTAGTATTATCACTGATCACTGTAGTAATGTCACTGGTGAAATCAGTGGCAGTTAGTTCCCCCCCCCAGCATCAGTTAGTGTCAGATTGCCTGCCGCACTATCACAGTCCCATTTTAAGTCGCTGTTCGCTTCCATTAGTTGTATAAAAACAAATAAATTTCAATATATATACTATAGTTTGTAGGCGCTATAACTTTCACACAACCCAATCAATATACACTTAATATGTTTACCAAATAAAGAAAGAAAGTAGCTGGTTGGAGATGGTGATAAATTACCATAGTTTGTAGGTACTATAATTTTCACACAAACCAATCAATATACACTAATTGGGATTTTTTAATCAAAAACCTGTAGCAGAATACATTTTGGCCAAAATGTATGAAGAAATTAGATTTTTTTTTTACATTTTTTTATTGAATATGTTTTATAGTTTTTGTTAAATTTTCAGTTGTTTATCGTTTATATCTCAGAAAATTAAAAACCCACTTAATATGACCAAAAGACAGCTCTACATGTGTGAAAAAAATGATAAAAATTTCATGTGGGTACAGCGTTGCTTGACCGCACAATTAACAGTTAAAATAGCACAGTGCCGAATAGCAGAAAAATGGACTGGTCGTGATGGGGTAAAATCTTCCAGAACTCAAGTGGATAGAGGGCACAGCTGTATGATTTTTCATTTGGTTTAACCACTTTACAACCGCGCTATAGCCGAATGACACAGCTGATCACATGACTAGGTAACAGGCCAATCACAGCAGCCTTTTTCCACGTGATCAACAGTTTCCAATGACACAGCTGATCACAAAGTAAATACAGTTGCCGGTTATTGGGCGCACTTTCCTCACACTGTCACAGCGTGAGGAAAGTACTGCCGATAACCGGCAAATGTCACAGACGACATTTGCACTGATCATCCAGGCACAGAGGTTCAAAATGCAAAACAATAATAAATGCAAATTCTGCTTTTTGCTAAATGGGTGTATTTATTTAATTATTTATTTTTGCAATCAGCTGAATTTCCCTTCAAATCTCTAAGGGGATTCGTTGGTGAGATTTCCAAACCAGAATATATACGTGCCCACCCTGTCCCTTTCCTCCCATTTCCTTTCTCTTGAAGGAGACTTCAAATCCAAAGTAATTTAATGTCACCATTTCAAATGAAATGATCAAGGCACAGGCATTTGTAAGTACTTGTTCAAGTTATGTAGGTTAAAGCAGAACTCCAGTTAGATTTTTTTTTTTAACCATGCAGTGTGGCTGTGCTCCCACTGCATGGATTGGCTGCTCGTTTTTTCTAGGGGTGAGGACTAAGCTCATACTCACTTGACCCGCTGTTCCTACGTGCTCCACCACGGTCCAGCGGTGGACTGTTCCTGTCTGTGGAGCGTCCATTGAGTATACCGACATCAGGAACAGTCCATTTACCGGACCGTGGGGGGGCAGGAGCCAAAAGGACTTGTCTTGTGCAGGGAGGATCGGTGGATCAGGTGATTATATCTGCAGTGTCCTCTCCCCTAGAACAAAATGAGCATTAGACCCGTGCAGTGCTGGCACAGCCCCACTGCATGGGCCAAAAAAACATTTCCTCTGGATTTCTGGTTTAAGTAAAGTAAAATGAGTCTTAAATAAAAGATGAAAATAAAATCTGTGTTTTTCAAATGATTGCCATTGTTCTTAAAAATTATATATGCACATTATATCATTTTCAATGGTTGTATTATATGACAATACAAACTTTCTTATCTTTACAGCTGGTAGAACCACAACAAGTGAGGAGCTGGAGGATATGCTGGAGAGTGGAAACCCCGCCATCTTCTCATCAGGGGTATGGTATAGTGCTAACACTAATGGTGATGTACAGGGTGGTGGTAGCTTGGCATGCAAAGAGTGAGGAAAGATGTTAAAACTTAAAGAAACAGACCTGTATGTAGCATGATACGCCCAAGCAGGTCTATGTTGGGTATAAAAAGTCTCCTCCATAGAGCAGTAGGAGTTCTCCTTTTTGTGCTTTGTGAGTTAGTCTTCATGATTGAACAGTGGAGGAGGACATAGAACAACTCCCACTGACTCCCAGCGATGATAAAGCAGAGCAGGAACAGACAACATATTCTGCTTGCTGGATTTAGAAGATTTGCATATTAGCCACCGCTGAAGCTTCAGAAACTGAGACATAATAATGAATAGGATTAGAGATGACCGGATTACTTATGTCGAGTGAGTGCCACAGTGTGAATTCTGGGAAAGGCCAAGATTCTGGGGAAATACTTTATATTAAAGGAACTCAGTATTGAGAGACATGAGTCTACCATTGCTGAAAATGCAAGTTAACTGGCTGTCACTATCAGAACTCATGATCTGCATACTTGTTAAGGTCAGTGATTCAGAAAGTATTAAATCCATTGGATCAGTCATGGCAGCCAATTAGTATTATATAAAAGAGAGATCAGCAGTAGCAACCTTGATCATTATCTTCACATATTAAAATGTGTATTAAGGGAAACATGTCAGCTGCCATAGTAGGAGAGGTCAGCAGTGACAGTCAGCATACTCCCTCTGTACTGGTTTTCTTTAAAGCCAAAGTTTATTTTCTTTGAAGCTACAGCATCATACATTTACATCATGTGTCCTGGTATATAGCCCATTATCTGCAGGCAGTTGCAGCAGCTAAAATTCTTCAGTTTGCTGCCTCCTTCAAAACCACTGAACAGCCTGTCTTCCGGGACTGTGAGAGTCAACAATTGCCACTGCTACTAAGCGCATTTGTCCCGCTCACCTGCCCGCTTCTGTCCAATCATATTGCTCGTGTCACTATTCTCCCACAATGCACCACTTTCTGTGGACGGAGGAAGAGCAGTTCAATGACAAGATCTCCACCGCCTATTCGTAGAATGTGATGTATAGTTTTATCACAGTATAAGTATGAAAATTCTGGTGCCTGGTGTTGGACTTTACTATGTAGCAAAGAGCAATGAAATGCCCAAATTAGATTTCATCTCCCAGCATTTTAAAGTATTAACTGCAGTGGCAATCTGCATCTTGTCAGTTATAGACAAAGAAAATATTTAGTTTCTGGTTACTGTGTGCATTGTGGGTTTTACATAATTGGAAACTGTTGATAATCTGCTCTTTTCAATAGAAGAGAGTTCATCAGTAAGGTAAAAGGATGAGTAAGAAGCTTGTGTGCTCTAACAGTCTCTTGCACCATGTCTACAGTCTCTGACCACCTCTTGTATTGTGTCCATAGTCTCTGACCATCTCCTGTATCATGGCCATAATCTCTAACAATCTCCTGTATCATGGCCGTAATCTTTAACAATCTCCTGTATCATGGCTTTAATCTCTAACAATCTCTTGTATCATGGCCGTAATCTTTAACAATCTCCTGTATCATGGCCGCAATCTTTAACATTCTCCTGTATCATGGCCGCAATCTTTAACATTCTCTTGTATCATGGCCGTAATCTCTAACAATCTCTTGTATCATGGCCGTAAATTCTAACCATCTCTTCTATCCATAATCTCTGACAGTATCCTGTTGTGCGTCTGCTGTCTCTGAGACTGAGTATTCACTTAATGTGCAGCCCTTTGGTGATGTTGATGGGCTGCACTTGAGGCCTTCATATCAAGAAAGTTGGCCATGAAGCTATACCAAATACCCTATTTGCACTCAATTAATCTAGTTTCCGGATTTCTTGCAGATCATCATGGACTCGAACATTACTAAACAAGCTCTGAATGAAATTGAGACTCGACACAGTGAGATTATTAAATTGGAGAACAGCATCCGGGAACTCCATGACATGTTCATGGATATGGCGATGCTTGTGGAGAGCCAGGTACGTTCGTGGTCACTCTTTGCTTCCATCGGGGTAAATGTACTTCTGTATATTACTGGTATGATAATTAAATTCCTTGTTTTTACTTTTACTGTAAAATAGTAGGATTAATAATTAATTTACTGCTTTTACACTTAAAAATGGAGGTGCTCTGGTCAACACTGTACTTGGGCAATGGGTTTCTCACCCCCACTCCTGTCTTTACTTCCCATGCTGCATATGGGATGAGCGCTCAGCTGGTAAGTACTAACTGCTTACCTGTTGTGATGTGTTCTGTTGATGTTTACCATACTTTGTGATCACGTGACTTTCAGTACACTGTCTTTCTCACATTCAACTCTATCCTTCAGCTCTAATCCAGCTTATTTTTTGCGCAGTTTTTCAAAATCTTAAATATAAGAAAACAAGTGTACCGCTATTCAAGCTCTAGAGATATGAAGCAAATACCAAAAAGGTGCAAAATCAGTGCAAACCTCCAATAATGAAAACATATAAACGTAAAGTAAAAAACCACATCAATGCTTTTAAATAATATATGGTGTAAGTTCATATAAAAGTCCACCATGTTCATATGTGAAACACTGTGCTGTGACACTAGGATCTTTCACTGTGCTCTTGATTTCATTTCCACATCACCACAGTGAACAGTATAAAGGCCTACCAGAAAGCCAGAACGCCCTGCATTAGAGTGGCCAGGACATGCTTGATGTCATAAAATACTCCATAGCTTGTTTTTTTTAACTCCTGATGACGTCAGTTGTGATGGAACATGTAGGGTGGAGTGGTACGCCATGATGTCATCATGTAAATCGGAAGTGCATCACCGTGTCCCTAAGGTATGATTTTCTGTAAAGTGCTGCTACTGTGGTTTTATCTGAGTGTTTATAATTCATTTTTTAATAAAATATACCTGCAGATTTACACTATTGGGTGCCCTTTCTTTTCTATTTAATGTCATATACTTACCAAGCTGGATGTGACCTGTCGCAGATTTAAAAGGATAAAAGCTGTGGAGTCTTTTATGACATAAAGTGTTTGTTGACCACTCTAATGTAGGGGGTCGTGGCATTCTGTTAAGCCTTTATACTGTTCACTATGGAGGTGAAATGCAGAGCACAGTGGATGAATCTGGTGTCAGTGTTTCACATTTCAACGTGGTAGACTTTTACAAAATATACACACATGTTATTTAAACACATTGATATGGATATTCTCTGTATGTTTATCTATTTAAATTATTGGAGGTTTGCACTAATTTTGCACCTTTTTGGGTTTTACTTTCATATCTCTAAAATTTGATTAGCACTACACTTTTTTATTCAGTGTTTTAATATGGGATGTCACATATTGTGTTAGCAGATTTTCAATATTGTCATACTTTTTGTTGGTCACCATAAGCACGGTTTCATTTAATATGTATTATCAGTTTGATTGTCAAGAAAGATCATACCTTGCTGACTGCTCAAAATATGCAGAAAAAAGGACTGATGAATGATCAGAAACCCTATAAGACTTAAATGACCACTGCTGGACACATTTTTAGGCCAATACAGTTTGGTCCATATGTATTTGGACACAGGCACAATTTTAGTTTTCTTCCAGATATTTAGCAAAACATATTCAAGCTCTAGTTATATAATGGATATGGGCTGAAAGTGCACACTTTCAGGTTTAATTTGAGGGTATGTACATCCAAACTGGAGGAAGGGTTTAGGAATTACAGAGCTATCCCCCCTTTTTCAAAGGACCAAAAGTAATTGGATAAATGAATATAATCATAAATAAAATGTTCATTTGTAATATTTTCTTGAGAATCCTTTATTGGCAATGATTGCCTGAAGTCTGGAACCCATGGACATTACCAAAGACTTGGTTTCCTCCTTTGTGATGCTTTGTCAGGCCCCTACTGCAGCGGTCTTCAGTTGCTCTTTGTTTGTGGGTCTTTCTGCCTTTAGTTTTGCCTTCAGCAAGTGATATGCATGCTCAATTGGGTTGAGATCAGGTAATTGACTTGGCCATTGCAGAATATTCCACTTTTTTTCCTTCAAAAGCTCCTGGGTTGCTTTTGCAGTGTGTATTGGATCATTGTCCATCTGTACTGTGAAGCGCCATCCAATCAACTTTGCTGAATCTGGGCTGACAGTATATCTCTGTACACTGCAAAATTCATCCGGCTGCTTCTGTCTTCTGTCACATCATCAATAAACACCAATGACCCAGTGCCACTGGAAGCCATGCATGCCCATGTCATCACACTGCCTCCACCATGTTTTACAGATGACATTGTGTGCTTTGGATCATGAGCTGTTCCAAGCCTTCTCCACACTTTTTTATTCCTGTCATTCTGGTACATATTAATCTTAGTTTCATCCGTCTAAAGAATGCTTTGCCAGAACTGGTCTGGCCTTTTTAGATGTTTTTTAGAAAAGCCTAATCTGGCTTTTCTATTCTTCAGGCTTATGAATGGTTTGCGCCTTGTGGTGAACCCTCTGTATTTGCTCTTGTGAAGTCTTCTCTTGATTGTAGACTGTGACAGTGATTCGTCCACCTCCTGGAGAGTGTCCTTAACTTGTCTGGATGCTGTGAATGGGTTTTTATTTACCATAGAGAGGATCCTGTGATCATCCACCACTTGTCTTCCGTGGCCGTCCATGCCTTTTTATATTGCTGAGCTCACCAGTGCGTTCTTCTTTCCTCAGAATGTACCAAACTGATTATTTGGCCACTCCTAATGTTGCTGCTATCTCTCTGATGGATTTGTTTAGTTTTTGAAGCCTTACAATGGCCTGTTTCACTTGCATGGACGGCTCCTTTGAACATATGATGTAGGTTCACAGCAATAGATTCCAAATGCAAATACCAAACTTAGAATCAACTCCAGACCTTTTACCTGCTAAATTGACAAAGAAATAACGAAGGAGTAGCCCACACCTGGCCATGAAACAGCTTTTGATTCAATTGTCCAATTACTTTTGGTCCTTTGAAAAAGGGGGGGTGGCTGCTCTTAAGAGCTGTAATTCCTAAACCCTTCCTCCAATTTGGATGTACATACCCTCAAATTAAACCTGAGAGTGTGCACTTTCAGTCCATATCCATTACATAACTATAGCTTGAATATGTTTTGGTAAATATCTGAAAAACCTAAAATTGTGCCTGTGTCCCAACATATATATGGACCTATATATATACCTATAAATATGTATATTTGCTTACCTTTGCCATGAAGCCAGCTGCTCTGGGTCAGCTGGAGGCAAAAGAATGGAACTGAATTACAGATGATAGTTTCTTCTGTAAGATTTCTTTACTGAGGTACCCGTGCTGGAGTATGTTCCCAACACTTATTTAAAACTAAAGAAACTGCTTGGTTGAGTGGTGAAACATTTTCGCATTTCATAAAAAGTTTTTATATTTGAATAACCACTGCTAGCTCAAATAAGAATAATTTTTTTTTCAAGTGCAGATTAAATTTGATTAATTGCTTTGCAGCACCACATACATTAGACAGCCTTTCTCAACATTTTCAACAGAGAGGAACCCTTGAAATACCTCTCTGGTCTCAGGGAACCCCTGCAAACAATTACTATATCTACAACTAATGATACATTAGTGTGATGGTCGGTGGGAAGAACGTTCCTTACACTTGTGGTCATTGGGAAGAATTACCCTCTTATAGATGGCTAAAAAGATCAATGTGTCAGTGGGAACTTATCCAAGAGGCAGAAATTGCTCAAGGAACCCCTAGCAACCTCTGAAGGAACCCAGGTTGAGCAACCCTGCATTAGCATGTCAGGCTTTCTGGATTCTTTTCTGATAAGTCCTTTTCAGTATTCTAAATGCCATGATACCAGTTAAAGTCTCTTATGTGCTTATTCAATAATAGTGCAAGCAAAGCCAAAAATAAAATTGATAGTATTGATCTCATGATAAGGTTTTAAAGGTAACAGTCAAATTCCGATAATCTAGATAGAATAAAGCTGACTAATATGCTACACCCTGATTATCCAGTCTTATTTAGGTCAACAATTACGTAGTTTAAGGGCCTCACTGACTGGATGCAAACTGAATGGATTTTTTAGGCACACCCCGCAATATAATTAGATTTTAATCTGTGTGGTCATTTTAAGTCTAAACTGCATGGATTATTTTAATCTTTCTTGTGAGAACTGAGCCTGTTATTGGGAGTCCATTCATTTTCAAAACCTTGAAATCACTGTGCTGCTAATAAGATGGTTGTCAACAAGTTGTATAATCTCTGAGTAGCAAGAAAGCGCTGTTTGCCCAAGTCTCCTCTATAAAGTCTTCAAGACTACCCTTGTAGTGCTATTCAGCACCTGCAGAAGCAACCATAATCTTCATGAGATAGCTATGTGTTCCTGCTGAGTTGCGGCTGTGTTCTCTTCTCTAGCTGAGTTGCGGCTGTGTTCTCTTCTCTAGCTGAGTTGTGGCTGTGTTCTCTTCTCTAGCTGAGTTGCAGCTGTGTTTTCTCTAGCTGAGTTGCAGCTGTGTTTTCTCTAGCTGAGTTGCGGCTGTGTTCTCTTTTCTAGCTGAGTGTGGCTGTGTTCTCTTCTCTAGCTGAGTGTGGCTGTGTTCTCTTCTCTAGCTGAGTGTGGCTGTGTTCTCTTCTCTAGCTGAATTGTGGCTGTGTTCTCTTCTCTAGCTGAGTTGCGGTTGTGTTCTCTTCTCTAGCTGAGTTGCGGCTGTGTTCTCTACTCTAGCTGAGTTGTGGCTGTGTTCTCTTCTCTAGCTGAGTTGTGGCTGTGTTCTCTTCTCTAGCTGAGTTGCGGCTGTGTTTTCTCTAGCTGAGTTGCGGCTGTGTTCTCTTCTCTAGCTGAGTTGCGGCTGTGTTCTCTTCTCTAGCTGAGTTGTGGCTGTGTTCTCTTCTCTAGCTGAGTTGCGGCTGTGTTCTCTTCTCTAGCTGAGTTGTGGCTGTGTTCTCTTCTCTAGCTGAGTTGCGGTTGTGTTCTCTTCTCTAGCTGAGTTGTGGCTGTGTTCTCTTCTCTAGCTGAGTTGTGGCTGTGTTCTCTTCTCTAGCTGAGTTGCGGCTGTGTTTTCTCTAGCTGAGTTGTGACTGTGTTCTTTTCTCTAGTTGAGTTGCGGCTGTGTTCTCTTCTCTAGCTGAGTTGCGGCTGTGTTCTCTTCTCTAGCTGAGTTGCGGCTGTGTTCTCTTCTCTAGCTGAGTTGCGGCTGTGTTCTCTTCTCTAGCTGAGTTGCGGCTGTGTTCTCTTCTCTAGCTGAGTTGCGACTGTGTTCTCTTCTCTAGCTGAGTTGCGGCTGTGTTCTCTTCTCTAGCTGAGTTGCGGCTGTGTTCTCTTCTCTAGCTGAGTTGCGGCTGTGTTCTCTTCTCTAGCTGAGTTGCGGTTGTGTTTTCTTCTCTAGCTGAGTTGCGGTTGTGTTTTCTTCTCTAGCTGAGTTGCGGTTGTGTTTTCTTCTCTAGCTGAGTTGCGGTTGTGTTCTCTTCTCTAGCTGAGTTGCGGTTGTGTTCTCTTCTCTAGCTGAGTTGCGGCTGTGTTCTCTTCTCTAGCTGAGTTGCGGCTGTGTTCTCTTCTCTAGCTGAGTTGCGGTTGTGTTCTCTTCTCTAGCTGAGTTGCGACTGTGTTCTCTTCTCTAGCTGAGTTGCGGCTGTGTTCAGTTCTCTAGCTGACTTGTCTAGTGGTCATCCTGTCTTCTGGTGCATACTGTTGAAATGATTCATAGAACTCCCCAATTTGTTTGTTCTTTTGCAGGTTAAAGCTGATCGGAACAGCAAGTGGGGCTGAAAGTCACCCACAGAAGACCAGGTAACATGCTAAGGATTGCAATTAAACAACAATGATATTAAGTATCTTTCTTTTTCTGGCCCTCTTCTGTTATCCCTCACTTGTTCTTCCTGTCTCTATACTGCGCTGTTCTACTCCTGTCTATGAATCACTCTGAACTCGTCTGCTTTGTAACTTCTTATCCTATCTTCCATCTCTTCTGTCTCATTCATCTCTTGTCGCTCCGCTGTCCAATTTCTACTTCACTTGGTATTCTTGGTTCTTTCTACTCTTTTCTTCCACTCTCTTTGTAAACCATTTCTTCTATCCATTCCACAATACATTTATGCACTTACCAATGCTGCATGTTTACTGTGCGCCATGTATGCGCTTGTGTTCACTTGCATGTGTCTTTTATCTCGTATGTCGCTTTTTGTATTTCTCCAACTTCTCTTCTCTGTGTTACTTTCTCTTGATGTCTTCCGAATATCTCTGGCTCCTTCTTTTCGGCCTCTTCTGTTTTTCCCCTCCCCCCTCCTATTTCTGCACACCATCAGGGAGAGATGATTGATCGCATAGAGTATAATGTGGAACATGCTGTGGATTATGTGGAAAGAGCTGTCTCCGACACCAAAAAGGCTGTCAAGTACCAGAGTAAAGCCCGGAGGGTGAGTAGCCAGTACTACACATATATGAACCTGTTCAAAAATGATGTGCAAAAATCAGTTATTACCTTCCATTACATTATACATATTACAGTGTACTGTATAGAGTACATTTCCACCATTCACTTCAGTCCCCGCTCAAATGGAGCTCAGTATCCTAAAGTCCAACTAAAGGCTCCTTGTACGACAGTCTAACAAGTATCAAATCCTGTTACCATGTGATACATAAACCTCCATCCTTCACCTTCGCTGACAGAGCCAAATCTTTCATTTGTGTCTCACATGCTCCACATCCCAGACACTGCAGCTGACAGGGATATAGTAATAGAGACAATACGGTCAATCTAGAAAGTAATGGGCAGGAGTAGGCATGCCCAAGTGCTGACAAGCTCAGACTTAAAGCATTACCTTGTTACACAGGTCTTTTGACAGTTCTTTTCTATTCTCCATGACTCAGTATCTAGCCTGCTCAGTGCATCCATGTAGGAGCTAACATACTCATAGACTATTTATACATAGACACTAATTGCAATTTAAAAGGTCACAGATGTGGAAGATTAACCTTTAATTGTCATTTTAACCTGTGTGTGTCACCTTGTGTGTCTGTACCAAGGCCAAACATTCCAGGGTATGTAAACTTTTGATCCGGGCCATTTGGGTGATTTCTGTTATTATTTAAAAAGGAGCCAAACAACTATGTGATAATAAATAGCTTCATACAATCACTATTTTTAAATAAAAGACAATTTTTTGGCTTGAGCAATCATATTTTTCAATATCAATGCCAAAATTTCATGATTTCAGTATGCAAACTTTTGAGAGAGAGAGAGAGAGAGAGAGTGTGTGTGTGTGTGTCTCTTTTCACAGTCCCCTTAGCATTCTTTAGTAGTTGACCCCAGTGCAGGTGCAGCCCTACTGAAAGGGAGGAGTTTTTAGTCACCTTTAAGGGCCAGTTCATACCACATGCAGTCCAGTGCATTTTTTTTCTACATCAGAGATGCATGAATAGTAGGTTATATGGTTTTCAATGGCATAGTTCACACCAGTGCAGTCAGTTCCAGTGTTTTCAAGTTCCATGGAAAAAGAGTAGAACATGCTGCAATTTCTCTGCATTGAACTGTATTGGAATGCGGTAAAAGCACACCAGAACACACATGTCCTTATTTAAGGTGAAGTAAAAAAAAGGTGAAAATGCAGCAGAATGCATCACAAACGCACATGCAGAAGTGCATTTAACTGCATTTCTATGATGTGAACCTTCACTTACTGTTGACGGACTCGCTACCTCTGCTGGAAGTCTTTCAGTAAAAAATACTCTCTAAGGTCATCTGTGAGCTTTCCTCTTGCAAGTTTGAGGTCGTGTCCATGTGTTCTTAATCTTTGCCTCATACAAAAAATGCTGCCCTCCATAACCTAATTCACAGTCTAGAGTGTATTTAAAGATTTCAGTTATCCCCTCATCCCCCCTTCCCTCATGTTTTTGAAGACACCAGCAAGAAGCAAGAAAAACATGAAAAAGATCTACACAGCTACTAATCGTTTTGTTTTTTTTCAATGTTTTTGGAATGACAGAGAAAACTGGAGAACACCCACACAAACAAGGGATTAACAGAGATTTTATGAAGGCCCTGCTAGTTTAGCAATGCAGAATACTAGGAATTCATCAATACCAACAATTGTGTCATCGCAGTACAGTAGTCAGGCACAGTTGTATCCAGCTGCCACTAAACTGAGATCATACCATGTCCAGTTGCTTCATTTGCATCTTAATAACAACACCCTTTAGTGTCTTGAAATATTTGACCAAAACGTTGCCTGAATGTGTGGACACTAGTTGAATTTTATGGTGCTGCAGTACAGTATATGGTACCTCCTGTCTACAGCCATTGTGCTCACTTTGATATGTTTGTTTTGTAGTTGTCCACATAGTGTCCTGTGTGGCATGCTGCACTGTGTAGGAATGCAGCCTGTTTCATTTTTTCTATCGTCTGCTGAGGGACACAGCTTGAGGATAATTAAGCAATCTAGGGTTATACAGCAACCTACAGGAGGCTATGCACATAGAAAACGTAATCTTTTTGACATGAACTGTAAATTCTTTTCTGCTTCTGGTAGATGTAGACCACACACTGGAAATCCGTAGGAGTCTCTCCTGATAGCCCAACAAACTCAGGTTTCCCCAGTTCATTAAGTATTCTCTCTTCAGTGGTCCTCTGTCGATAGTGACAACCCATCTAGTCTAGTTTGACAGGTTTCTGCTTCATATCAGACCAGTCCAACTGGGGATTCCTTACATAATTATCAGGACCCAAACTATGGCAGTTTTTCAACTGCCTGTCACCGTTTCTGGAGACTAGTTTTTGGAGTATAGGGGGCTATGCTGTGTTAACGATTCTTTCCTTTAATGTACCTTGTGGATACCTTATGTGTGGTTGGATGCAGCAGCAACATTTTTCCGGGGCACTGAGAAGGGGAATGGAGATTTTTCTTTTCTGCTGTGTACATCTCTTTTAATATATTACAGATATATTATATACAGATATTACAGATGAGCAAGCTGGGCATTGCTTCATGGGACTACCCTCCATTTTATTGGATCTGGGCAGTGTACTTGTTTTTTGACTCTGGCGATTGGGTACTGTTATGTCCGAACTGCCTTTTAAACTTCCCGCCTTTGTGTAGTGCACGCACACAGTGGCTGCATCCTTCCCACAATTTGCAATGCTGTAAAGACTCACTGAGGCAGTTCACGTTTCTAACAGCCTTCTACGCACCTTGCACAGGTTTTTGGCACATGGACACACCTCTACTCTTCCTAGATTCTGCCAATAGTGATAAGTGGTCACAGAGCCATTGCTGCTGAATTATCCCCTGGTACACCACTCAGATTCGTGACTGTTCTAGGGAGATTTTTGGCCATAATCAACATGACTAGCACAAAACAAAAAGGCATTGCCCTGCAGCTGTGGGCAAATCCTCAAATCAGGACCTAATTTGCAAAGTTGAATTTGGCACACGAAAATATTGTGCCTTCAGCACATCTTAAAAATTCCTGGAGGAACAGCCTGCATCAGCTGCCATTTCTGATTCCCCCCCCTTCCTTTTTTCCTGTAGTTATTACTTCAGGTCTTATTCCCCCTCCTTGAGTTCTGGTATTATCCAAGGTTTACAAAATAGTTTTGCCTCTATTCCCCACCTCAATTTTTCACATTGCTTCTTCAGCTTCAGATTTATATCCAGCCATTCAGGGATTGTTGACCTGAGTGGTTATTGTTCTCATTCCTCCAGCCAAAAGATTTCAAGGTTTTTTTCAAACGTTTACGATTCCAAAAGCCAAATGAGGCATTCGTCTCACTTTGGATTTAAAGCCAATTGTAAAATACCATTGTACATCCTCAATGAATTAAATTTATTTGGTCAATTATTGCCTGGGGATCGAGCATGAACTTTGAGCAGTCATTTCTGATTCCGTCACATCACTTGAACTGCTTGGGCCTTCTGGATAACTTTCAGACCAAGGTCTTTCTGCCCCAGGAGAAGTTTATGAAACTGCAGAATCATGGCAACTTTAATCACAAGCCTTACCTGCAGAGTTGCATGCGGATTCAGGGGTTTATGGTTTCCACCTCCAAAGCAGTCCCATATGCTCAATTTCACTCCAGAAGATTGTCACAACAGCTTTCATTTTTGTGGATTTGGGCAACTTTCAGGACCATATCTTTGTTCAGGGATATCTGTTGTTACTTTAATGGACCTTCCTTTTGGCCAGTCATCCAGTCAGGATTAAATCAGACATTGCCACTGCTGTGGCATACATCAGTAATCAGGGACACCAGAAGTGTTGTGGGATCGACAGAGGTAGAGTGTATTCTGTCCAAGATAGAGTTTCATATTTTGGCGATCTTTGCAGTGCACATTCCCAGAGTGAAAAACTGATGGGTGGATTTCTTAGCAGATAGTGTCTCCATCAGGTGATACTGCCGAACATATGTCTGCATTGGAAAATTATGTATATGGATCTGCTAGCTTCTCCGGTCAACATGAAACTGAACAGATTTGTCAACAGCAGATGGCAGAAGGTGCCCTGGTCTACTTTGAAGGATTGAAGCAGAGGGCATTTCAGTCATTCTCAAAACTCTAGATTGGCCTTAGAGAATGTGGTACGCCAACCTCGTTTATCCACCTGCTGGCAATCCATGGCCTTTACCATACCAGCAAGATCTATTCGCTTAAGGACTGATCTTCCACCCTGCTTCTTAGTCACTAGCTTTGATCGCCTGACTGTTTCAAGAGACCAGGGCATACCTCATTCAGAGCTCATAAGTCTTCTTGCTGTAATATTTATTTTCACTGGTGTGAATCTCTGGATGTTTTCCCACATGCCTTTTCAGTGGCTGTGTCATTTCTTTCCTCCATCTGGGAGTAGAACATCATTTGTCCCTTAGCACCATAAATGGTCAGGTGACTGCATTGTCTGTTATTTTCCAACCTTATCTTGCTTATCTTGCATTCACTGATTTTGTAGTTTTAGACACATTGCTCCCCCTGCTGGGCTTCCACTCCAACTGTGGTATTTAAATCTAGTATTGTCAATGCTACAAATATCTCCTTTTGAACCTGTTTGTGACATTTCCTGAATGATACTACCCCCCAAGGAAGCCTTTATTGTGGCCTTCACTTCATTCACAAGGGCTACAGAGTTATCAGCATTGTCCAGTAAGGAGACCCATTTGAGACCAGGGACCCATAAGGGCTGTTTTGATACCAGAGACCTTCTTTTTACCCAAATGGTCCTTGTTTTGCATCCTAATAGGAATATTGTGTTACACTCTTTGTTTCTAGCACCAATTCACCACAAGGAGATCTCTCTCCATTGCCTAGATGTGGTGAGGGCCATCAGAGTTTACCTTTTCATCACTGCCTATTTTAGACAAATTCATTGTTTGTTATTCTAGAATGTCTTAAAAAAAGGTTCTCCTGCTTTTAGATCCACTATTTCTAAGTGGATTCAACAGGTTATTGTGCAGGCATTTTAGCTGTAAGATAAAGTACCCTCTTTTCCTTTAAAAGCCTACTCCACTTGGGTAATGAGTGCTTCTTGAACTTTTTGTCATTAAGCCTCTGTATCTCAGATCTGTAGGGCTGCAACTATGTCTTCTGTTTTCTAAGTCCTATAAGGTCAATGTGTGTGCCTTGGCAAACGCTAATTTTAGCTAAAGGGTTCTACAAGGTGCTGTTTAATGAGAAAATAGGTAAAAATAGAATATTCTATTGTTTTCATTTTGGACTGCTTGCTACAGTTAAGCATGTGTGAGGTAGGAGGGGTGTCCCTCAATGGACTCTCAAGTAAAGAATTTTATGGTGAGTACAAAAATCCTATTTTTAACGTACATTGAGTTGCGTTACAGCCCATCCATTTTGAATAGTCTGCCTAACACATCATAGCAGAACATCCACCATTTACTGCATTCGCAGTTGTAATTCTTACCTTTACAAAATGTTTGTATCACTTGCTGCCCCAACCAAACAGGAATGTTACAGTTAGCTCCTCCAAAAAAACAATGTTTATACTACACTTTGAAAATACATCAGATCCCAATGGGGAAAAATATCATGCTGGATATCTATACTGATATGGACTAGGTAATGTGTTAGGAACGTAAGGATTCCCCATCGTTTGTTGGAAATGAAAATTATCAACCTACAGAGGACTGAATTCAAAGACACCCCGAAAATCAAAGTGAAAAAATGATGCAGCAGGCTAGTCCATTTTTCTGAAATTTCATTACAGCAACTCAGTTTGTATGGCCCCCACCTGCTTGTATGCATGCCTAACAACGCCAAGGCATGCTCCAAATAAGACAACGGATGGTGTCCTGGGGTGTTTCCTCCCAGATCTGGATCAGGGCATCACTGAGCTCTTGGACAGTCTGAGGTGCAACCTGGCGGCGTGGATGGACCGAAACATAATATCCTAGAGGTATTCTATTGGATTTAGGTCAGGTGAGCGTGGGGGCCATTCAATGGTATCAATTCCTTCATCCTCCAGGAACTGCCTGCATATCTTGCCACATTAGGCCAGGCATTGTCATGCACCTGGAGGAACCCAGGACCCACTGCACCAGTGTAGGTTCTGACAATGGGTCCAAGGATTTCATCCCAATACCTAATGGCAGTCAGGGTTCCATTGTCTAGCCTGTAGAGGCTGTGCGTCCCTCCATGGATATGCCTCCCCAGATCATCACTGACCCACCACCAAAACGGTCATGCTGAACGATGTTACAGACACCATAACGTTCTCCACAGCTTCTCCAGACCCTTTCACGTCTGTCACGTGCTTAGAGTGAATCTGCTCTCATATGTGAAAAGCACAGGGTACCAGTGGCCAACCTGCTAATTCTGATGTTCAATGGCAAATGCCAATCGAGCTCTATGGTGCCGGGCAGTGATTACAGAGCTTTCTAGAGGATGTCGAGCTCTCACCCTCATGAAGTCTGTTTGTGATTGTTTGGTCAGAGACATTCACACCAGTGGCCTTCTGGAGCTCATTTTATAGGGCTCTGGCAGTGCTCATCCTGTTCCTCCTTACACAAAGGAGGTCCTCCCAATGGGTTAAGGACCTTCTACGACCCTGCCCAGGTCTCCTAGAGTAAGTTCCTGTCTCCTGGAATCTCCTACATGCTCTTGAGACTGTGCTGGGAGACACGGCAAACCTTCTGGCAATCGCACGGATTTATGTGCCATCATGGAGGAGTTGGACTGCCTGTGCAACCTCTGTAGGGTCCAGGTATCGCCTCATGCTACCAGTAGACACAGACCCTAGCTAAATGCAAAACTAGTTAAAAACAGTCAGAAAAAATGAGTAGCGAAAACAATTGCAGTGGCAACCACCTGTAAAACCATTCCTGTTTTGGGTGTCATCTAGTGCACCTGTTGTTAATTTCATTAACACTAAAGCAGCTAAAACTGATTAACAACCCCCTCTGCTACTTAACTGACCAGATCAATATCCCAGGAGTTTAATTGACTTGATGCTATACTCTGAATAAAAAGTGATTCTTTAATTTTCTTTGAGCAGTGTAGTTAGAGCAAGGACCTCCAAACAATGTCTTTCGGACCAAAACTGGCCTGCTGCAAGATTTTATCTGGCTCATAACAACCTGGCTGGCTAGCACTAGATGTGCTGGTCTGTGTATTGTAAATATTAAACTGGTACATATACTGTCAGCCAGCCAGCTGTGACCCTCCTCCAGGATCCCATTATAAGCCCTAGGCATTTAAAGGAGGAGCTGACTTCCTCCATCTAGACCTGCTCCACCTCTCAGATTCCACCCTGCTTAGACTCATCTGGGCACACGTGGATGTAAGGTGGGACTTTGCTGGGCACTCCTGAATGTAAGGGGCGACACTGCTTACTCTCCTGGATGTAAAGGTGGATTCTGCTGAGCACTCCTGGATGTAAGGAGGGACTTTGCTGGACACTCCTGGATATATTCTAAAGTAAACAAGAGCTCCAGCAGCTAAGTACAGCATTTCCCATCAAGATGTCACGGGGCTGATGCTACCAAATTAATGAGTCTGTGGGGTGTGCTGAATTGTATTTTATCCTCAGCAGACACACCCTTATTGACAATTATTCTGGGTCAATTTATATTTCCATTGAAAAGATTTCACAATCTGATAGCCAGCCAAATATTTTGCAGATTGAAATTAAAATTTGTTAGATACAAAAAATGATGTAGACTTGATGTATGTTTCTCTTAGGAGATCAAATACATCTTGTTAGCCTTCTGGACCTGGTAAAATAGCCATGTTTGGTGGCTAATTGATGGGTAACTTCTCAAACTGCTTTTAATAAAGCTACCTCTATTACAGTGGGAGTTCTGGAATATGCATTAGTGTTGAGAGTTCGAATTATATGAAAGTTCACTTTTTAGGCTAAAAAAAAAAACCCCAGGCTCACAAATGTGGTTTTTTGAGCTACAAACAAGTTTATTTTGTGACAGGGGCTCACCGGAAGTTTGCATATCCAGCTAATGAAGTTTTAGAATGTCCTACATTTCAGACCAGTTGGAACTGTTCTGTGATTGTGTCCAATGTGTCACCCTCTTGAATGCCTAGCACAGATATAAGATTTAAATCTGACCATTTTTTATACCGACGTGCAAATTCTTAAGAAAATTATGTTGGCACGGTGTTCAACACCCCTCCCCCTTGTCTCCACATAGTTTGGGGTTCCTCAGACCTCACTGTCTTCACAAGCCTCACTTACCCAAGCTCTGCAGCTATACTAACATAAATGTGGTCACTTGCATGGTAATCATCTTATCTGGGGTGAATCAGATGCATTTACAATCTTCTATTCACCAGATCAGTGCTCAGGGATCTCCTCATGCTGGATATCGGGCAGTGCCACACAGTGCCAAATTATCTATGCTCTAGAAGTATAAAATAATTGAACAAACCATTCCAGCCCATCCAATCTTTTATGATATAGCTGGTATTGTCCAATTGTATTTATTTATGATATACACATGAGTAATTATTGCACAATTTGCCATATGATTTAATAATAACTTTTTTTGTATGGCCCGTTCAAGAGCAATGTTTTCTACTATCCGATGCTCCCTGAGATGAACTCCTGGTAACTGCAAAGCCTTTCACACTAGTTTTTATAGCCCTGTATGCATTTACTTCCATTGGTGCATATCAAACAGAACAGTGTTCACTGGCAAATTAGTAATTAAGGCCCCACATTCAGCCACACCACGTGTCAGATGACACTAAGACCACAGTGCTGAATATGGCTACAAATGCTCTAATTGATCAATTAATTCATTTTAACTAGTGCACGTGCCTAGTAGCATGTATTACCTTCCTGTGGTGTCAAAATGCTCTGTAAACAGAGTCCTGGAAATAACAATTTGCTTTGTTATTTTGAGTATTACATTGTGTCCAAATAAATGAAATGTATACCCCCTCCAACAACAGGGAAACAGTGGACATGGAGCTGGCTGATCCCCTGCATGAACAGTCTTTTATTATGTGATCTGCCAACACAGTTGTCTGGGAGCATACCACCAGAATATGCGCCCTATAACAGTCTGCATCTCCTAATCTATCAATCATTCATCATTGGCTTTTTAATTTCTAGAAAACAACATGCTCACTGTCTATAGAAAATAATTGCAATTTATATTATATATCAATACAAAAATTGAAATTAGGAATAGTTCTGTTTTAGGAAAATTTGCTGATCATTTTTCTCTTTCCTTCTGCAGAAGAAGATCATGATCATAATCTGCTGTGTGGTGCTTGGTATTGTCATCGCTTCAACGTTCGGTGGGATTTTTGGATAGAAGGTGTGACAGCAGCCACAGTTTGCATGTTCAGGACATAGCAGGAAATATGCGGAAAACCGTGCAAGCCGCACCTGATGGTGGGGGACTGACAGCGAAAATACGCTTCCTGAGAGGAGAGCCCCTCTGCATGACTACCCTGTGTATAACCCAGCGCACATGCCCAGGGAGAGACTATTTGGTGCGGGAGGGGGAGGAAGGGGTAGAAACAAAGCCAGACCTCCGTCTTGGAATCGGATGCAAAACGATGCCCCTTTATTCTTCCCTTCAGAAAGACAGACCTCCAGCGATGGATCCAGCTTGGTGCTTTATAGGGATCAGTATAGGGTTAGATTTCCTGCGCTGCCTTTATATTCTGTCCCCTTGCCCACCAGATGCCTTTTAGGTTTGAAGCAGGATCTGTCTCTTCCATATCCAACTAGACACCAGTGTTGGGCCAAAGTGCCAAGCGTAGCCAACTCTCACTTCTTTGATGTAACCCCCACAGCCCTCCCCCTCTGAATAAACAACAACTTGGGACAGCGCGCTGGGACAGACCATGTTGGCCTCCCCTTTGCATGACAGGGGTTCAGTGTTTGGTTAAACATTTTAAGGTTGGATTCTGTTTTGTGTGATCCTTGCCCTTTACCAACTCCTCTCCAGGAGAGGGGCACACCTTCCCCTTTTTTGTATTATGTGCATACATTCTCTTTTGTAATTGTGTGAGCAAGGTGTCCACTTGTGTGTATGTCTCTCTCAAGACCAATTATGCAGACAAATAAAAGTGTGAGGAGACTCCTGTGTACTGGAAGCTGTGGAGATGTCACAGTAGGGCAGGACAGCACCATCATTCCAGCTGATGATGGTAGACCAAGCCCTGATGTGCCTTACGGCTTGTACCAGTCAGGAGTTAACCCCTTTTAGAGCTGCAAAGATCTCTAGATTTTCCCAGCTCCGAAGGGATTAATCACCAGCATGCTTTGTGAGGAGAGATTTTATATTTGGTGTTATATCTTCCTGGTGTATTTTGTCTGCAGCCCTTGTATGGCATTTAATAAATGATGTGAGTTTGGGAACAGTAAAATGTCAGGTTTTGCATTTTGTTGCAGTTGTCTAGAAATGATCATAACAAAAAGCTTTTTTGTTGGAATAAAGGATTTCATTTATCCTGGAAAGCATAGTAATATATAATAAAACTGTCATACCTGCCACTGCTTTTTGAAACCTTCAAATGCGAACTCTAGGTAGGCAGTTAAATATATATATATTTATGTAAACTAACCTACAAAAAGATTCTGTCCAGCCAGACTTGTGATGCACCTATCCGCCAATGGACAGTATAGCAAGGTGAATAATAGTAAGTTCACATCTCACTGTTACATTAAAAGTTAACCTATGCTTTGCTCGTACTAGGCCCCTTAACAGGTTGACATTATACGAGGCACCATAAGCAGCCTCTTCTTGTCTCCCCATGCTTCCCTTCCATCTCAATCCACCACCAAAGTGCCATGAAATTCCTGTGAAAGTTTAAACTCTCTGAAAATCAAAACGTACAGTGTTCTCTCTGCCCCATGTAACTGTGATCAGGTCTGCTAATTGCTTGCTCTGTAAACACTCCCATACCTGGAACTACTAAGTTTTCCTTAGGGTTAGAGTAGTAGAGCATGGAGAAGGTGATAAAAACAGCTTGTGGTACTAAAGGCAAAATCAAAAATGGCAGTCTGCTACTAGCAGTTACAAAGCAGTCTTTGTTTTTCTTGAATCTCCCTGTAATTTTTTTTTAATCTGTTTACTCTGCCAGAAAGTCTTGAAGGTTTCTACAGAGTATACCACCATTGGGCAAGGCACTACCAGCCATTGTCCATAAAATGTAATGCAGTGCAAAGGGGACATTTAGCCCCTTCTCAGTCATACCAGCTACATTCCACATCCCTGTGCAAATACTGCTGTTTGTTCCGTATGTGCGTGTATATATACATACACAGTATCTCACAGAAGTGAGTACACCCCTCCCATTTTTGTAAATATTTTATATCTTTTCATGTGACAACACTGAAGAAATTACACTTTTCTGCAATTTAAAGTAGTGAGTGTATATCTTGTATAACAGTATACATTTGCTGTCCCCTCATAACTCAACATTAAGGACATGGATTACTGAAACCATGTGCTGTTGTCTGATTAGACCAAGATAAACTTATTTGGTTCAGATGGTGTCAAGCGTGTGTGGCGGCAACCAGGTGAGGAGTACAAAGACAAGTGTGTCTTGCCTACAGTCAAGCATGGTGGTGGGAGTGTCATGGTCTGCGGCTGCATGAGTGCTGCTGGCACTGGGGAGCTACAGTTCATTGAGGGAACCATGAATGCCGACATGTACCGTGACATACTGAAGGAGAGCATGATCCCCTCCCTTCAGAGACTAGGCCGCAGGGCAGTATTCCAACATGATAACAACCCCAAACACACCTCCAAGACGACCATTGCCTTGCTAAAGAAGCTGAGGGTAAAGGTGATGGACTGGCCAAGCATGTCTCCAGACCTAAACCCTATTGAGCATCTGTGGGGCATCCTCAAACGGAAGGTGGAGGAGTGCAAGGTCTCTAACATCCACCAGCTTTGTCATGGAGAGTGGAAGAGGACTCCAGTGGCAACCAGTGAAGCTCTGGTGAACTCCATGCCCATGAGGGTTAAGGCAGTGCTGGAAAATAATGGTGGCCACACAAAATACTGACACTTTGGGCCCAATTTGGACATTTTCATTTAGGGGTGTACTCACTTTTGTTGCCAGCGGTTTAGACATTAATGGCTGTGTTGAGTTATTTTGAGGGGACAGCAGATTTACACTGTTATACAAGCTGTACACTCACTACTTTACATTGTAACAAAGTGTCATTTCTTCAGTGTTGTTACATGAAGATAGAATAAAATATTTACAAAAATGTGAGAGGTGAGATACTGTATATTTTTGTTCTGTGCTAAATGCCGCTACCAGTGCCATGGGAAACAAGTGAATACTGATCACGTTCTAACTTGCACACTGGCCTGATGACACACAAACAGGTACATGGCCAATACATCAACACCAGGACCAGAAGTTCCAAACATGAGGTCTCTGCTTCTTGCATTTAAAAAAAAAAAAAAAAAAAAAAAAAGAGATGTTAGGAAAATGCATAAAACAAGGATGGCCTTGACGGTATGGCATTCAAGTGAAAAAGCAGCAATGGAGATCAAAGCAGGTATAGGAAAGGAATGCAATCACTAAACATTATGTATATATGCATTGAATCATATATATCCTTTGCAGAGAGAGCCATGGGGCACATATCTGTGGTATGCAGCACCTACTGAGATAAGCTGAGCTCATCCTACACAGATATTTTCTACACCAGTTTGGGAGCATCCTTGTGACACCCCATGGCCAAATACAGCACTACAAGCAGGATTCTTAAAGCAGTATTAAACCCAAAACCAAAAAATGTAATATATTGCAGCTTATCAATCAATAGATGGAGTGGCTGCATCAGTTTTATATCCTTTGACTTTTCCCCTCTGCTTCCACCTGGTGATATGGCCAGTCACACCTCCCATATTTGTGAGACAGTACTCTGGCTGAAAGAGCACAGGTGGCACAGGCGGCAGAGCCACCAGCAGCATTGTCATTCTAGGGGAAAGGTAGTGTTAAATGTATTAGCAGATTTAAATGCACTAATTAAAACTCCAGATCACACTTTATTATCAGTTATAGCAAACATTTTTTTTTATTTTTGGGATAGAAATGTTTACTTTTGAGTTTAATACTTCTTTAAAGCTGACCAGACAAATATCTGCTACATTAGAAATGAGAGGTGTAGGCAAAAATAAAATAACAGATAATCAAAAAACTAAATTGAGTTGAAATACATAAATGGTCTTAACTGCAGCCAACAAACTGCCTGTTAGCTAGTTTTCTAATATAGAAAGTATAGACAGGTCTGATCCTTTTCTGTGCTGCAGTCAAAGCGAGGCACCTTGGTCAGAGCTGCAATAGAAAAGGCAGCTACTAATGAAGTTTGGAGTTATATCAGTGTCCTGACCACGGCTTGTCTTTGGAATCAGCTTTACGGGTGTGTATCCTTCCACAACTGGGGTCCAGTTTTGTTCCATAAAGTGTCCAGGTCCACACCCTACTTTTGGAACTCGCACTGCGCATTTTGACCCGTCCATATTTGGGGGTCATTGTGGTCTGGTAAGAGGCAGAAATTTTTGGGTTTTGGTGACGGTGGATCCCCTTTATCTCCTTGACCAGACTGAAGTATTTATGACATTATTGATGTCCCAATGAAGAGGGGCTTATTTCGTCTTTATCATATATGAATTGGACTTCTATTCCATCTACTTATTTGCTATAGTTATTTTAAGAGCCGCACTCCTATGTTTTTTATAAACTGCTAAATACCTTTTCCCATCAGCAGTTAGAGCAGTTTTGTGACTTCAGCAGAGCACTGGTTAAAGCTTGTAGGAGGAGTTTTCTGTCTGCTCTAGGAGGATGTGAAGCCCTTGACCCTCTGTCTGGACAGCGCCGAATGGCCCTGTGCTGATCACATGCACTCTCCCAAGAAGAAAAAAAAAAAAACCTCTCTAGCAATACACACTAAACTGAGCATGTGCACAGTTCAGTCTGTCTTATCAGGAGATAAGAGGTGGTCGCTTGAAAAAGGGGAGGAACAGAGAAGAATCAAAGGGCCTTTTTACACAATGCAGAAGATTAACCCATTGGGCTCCACAGCGAGTATAACAGTTACTGCATATACAGACTGATTTTGCTGTTGTGGGTTTAGTAACACTTTTAAGAAATTGCAAAATGTTCCCTGAATGGTGCGCATGCAGGACGAACCACTTCCAGAGTTCACAACACAGCAAAGCAGCTGCTCGGCACCATAAACTAGTGGAGATGGCTTTAGTAGTGGTGCCTAATACAGTGGTTTCCAGCTTCTAGGGTATCCCACAGGTATGGCACATACCTATTTACATTAGTCCAAGCTAGACCAATGTAACTATGGAAAAATTGCCATACCCAAACTTCAACATCATAGACTAATACACTGTACAGGTGCTTGTGTTGTGTTTGCATTTATTCCACCATACAAACTGATGTGAATGTGTGGCAAAGCACAAACTGATCTCAATATAATCTAACTGAAGGCACTGCACATACAGAATGTAAAACTTGGAATATCTGGTACGCCTTCCAAGGTTTGTATACTAATAATATACTACCAATATATGCTTGTTTCATGGTACACCAATTATAGATCCACTGAAATGTAATCAAACATCGATAAATCAGCAGTCCTCAGTATCCACGGAATTTATTTTGACATAAAATTGCAGTCTGTACAAGTACAGGTATGAAAGATGGTATATGAGGAAATTCACAGTCAACAAAAATTTCTTCCTGGGGCCAGTGCGGGAAGCCCCGAGAGACACTATTTGAAGCATGTAGACGTCAGGTATGACCATACGGACATAATATATTATGTACATTTGAAACTGTAGGTGGTGCTCCAAGTGACATTAAAGGCACTTATTGACTGAAATCCAGGTAACCGATTCCACATCTCTAGTAATGGTAAGATATGCACAGAATGCAAACAAATTCTCAGTACAGGCACATTCCACTTCTTCCATTCATCAGAAACTATACCGGAATTTGGTTTTCCATGTGGCATTGCAGACTTATGTGATGAGGAAACACACAGTCATAACAGTCTGTTGAATGCAGCACACTGCATAGCTGGATTGTTCACAAGGAAGAGTCTTACATAACTAAAAATGAGGTCTTCTCTTACGGCCACTGAACTTTGTGTCTGCTCGAACTTCCCTGAGTTGACAAACAAAAATAATTATCAGTTAAGCACAAAACATTACAATTCCAAATAAGTGTAAACTGTATGCATATTGATTTACTTCAATCCACTAAATTAAAAACATTTGATGCATACTGGAAAAATGCTAAAAACTTTGCCGTTTCCAGAATTTGGCTATGTTTATGGAAAGTTCTATGCCTTTAAGACACGTCAAGCGAATGAGAGTGTCTCCAATTGGTCCAACAGGCTTTCCATGGCACAGTTCTTTATGGCACAGTTCCATCATGTGTCTGCTCTTATTTTTATATCAGCAGTAAATTTACTGCAACTCCATAGCCTTACAAAAAAAAAAATGTTTTGCAACAAAAAAATCCTCTTTAGGTTAAAAAAAATAAATAACAAATAAACATACATTGCAAGTGTCTGCCTTCATTTTCACCATTTCTTTGGCCTATCTGTACACAGTATAAAGCACACCCAGGTTTGCCATACTGCAAAGTGCCAGAAATAACACTGGAATTTTTTAGCAGCTTTAGAAAATGAAGAAAAGGTAGAGTATACCTTGAACAACTTTTTTTCCCCTCAACAGTTAAGAAAGGTTAGGATTTTTGTCATATATTCATCACTGTGCAATCCTTTTGAGGAGATTTACCCTCATATTCCAACTAAGGTCCACATTGTGTTAACTTTTGTATACCACAATTCCCAGCATACACTACACTATTCTCCTTTGAGTTGAAATAAATTTCAACAACATTGTTTACATGTCTGAACTGTCTGCATTTGGACGCATGCCCACAGACCTTACATCTGTGCTCATCTTCACATCTAAAAAAAAAAAAAAAATGCTATACAACTTCTATATTGTACTTGGTCAATATTGGCGATTCCAGATAGATATAGGTTAGGAAATGTAACTATAATAGTATGTATCTAATGGTGGGCATACATGATGCGATAAAACTGAATGATCGATTCGACAAAACTATTAAATCAGATATTGGTTAAGCAAGACAAAAATAAAATGGCTGAGTATTAACCCTTTTGCTGCCAGGTCCATACAACGTATGGCTCTACAGCACTGCTTCTAGCTGGCCAAGCCTGTACACCATCCGGATCTGCATTCCTCTTCTGCTATATGCTCATTGTCACTTTAATGACCATGAACCTATAGCAGAACTTTTCAGCAGATAGCTCTGATTAGCGGCTAACAAGCCATTGATCAGAACTATACGCCTCAAATGTTTTTAATTACAGTTTTGAGCACATTCCATTTTCATCATTTCACAAAAAGGCGCAATTTAAAATTTACAGATATTTGTTATTTATTAACTCCAGGGATGTTGAATTGCTATCACCCGACGCCCGGGACATGTAGTTCCGGGTAGGTACCGTATTTTTCGCTCCATAAGATGCACCTGACCATAAGACGCACCTAGGTTTTAGAGGTGAAAAACAAGAAAAAAAAAATATTCTGAACCAATGGACTGCAGACACAGTACAGGGGATGACCAGAGACTGCGGACACAGTACAGGAGATGACCAGGGACTGCGGACACAGTACAGGAGATGACCAGGGACTGCGGACACAGTACAGGAGATGACCAGGGACTGCGGACACAGTACAGGAGATGACCAGAGACTGCGGACACAGTACAGGAGATGACCAGAGACTGCGGTCAAAGTACAGGGGATGACCAGAGACTGCGGACACAGTACAGGAGATGACCAGGGACTGCGGACACAGTACAGGAGATGACCAGAGACTGCGGACACAGTACAGGAGATGACCAGAGACTGCGGACACAGTACAGGGGATGACCAGAGACTGCGGACACAGTACAGGGGATGACCAGAGACTGCGGACACAGTACAGGGGATGACCGGAGACTGCGGACACAGTACAGGGGATGACCGGAGACTGCGGACACAGTACAGGGGATGACCGGAGACTGCGGACACAGTACAGGGGATGACCGGAGACTGCGGACACAGTACGGGAGATGACCGGAGACTGCGGACACAGTACGGGAGATGACCGGAGACTGCGGACACAGTACGGGAGATGACCGGAGACTGCGGACACAGTACGGGAGATGACCGGAGACTGCGGACACAGTACAGGAGATGACCAGAGACTGCGGACACAGTACAGGAGATGACCAGAGACTGCGGACACAGTACAGGAGATGACCAGAGACTGCGGACACAGTACAGGAGATGACCAGAGACTGCGGACACAGTACAGGAGATGACCAGAGACTGCGGACACCGTACAGGAGATGACCAGAGACTGCGGACACCGTACAGGAGATGACCAGAGACTGCGGACACAGTACAGGAGATGACCAGAGACTGCGGACACAGTACAGGAGATGACCAGAGACTGCGGACACAGTACAGGAGATGACCAGAGACTGCGGACACAGTACAGGAGATGACCAGAGACTGCGGACACAGTACAGGAGATGACCAGAGACTGCGGACACAGTACAGGAGATGACCAGAGACTGCGGACACAGTACAGGAGATGACCAGAGACTGCGGACACAGTACAGGAGATGACCAGAGACTGCGGACACAGTACAGGAGATGACCAGAGACTGCGGACACAGTACAGGAGATGACCAGAGACTGCAGACACAGTACAGGGAATGACCAGAGACTGCAGACAGTGCAGGGAATGACCAGAGACTGCAGACAGTGCAGGGAATGACCAGAGACTGCAGACAGTGCAGGGAACGACCAGAGACTGCAGACAGTGAAGGGAATGATTAGAGACTGCTGACCTTTGGGGAGGGAGGGGGAGCGGGTACCTGAATTTGACAGGTACCTGCTCCCACTTCCGCGGAGTTGCCTTCCCTCTTCTTCCTGGGCCGGCTTCTGTGACAGCCGGGTGCCCACTGCGCATGTGTGAGAAGCGCTAGGCTTTGTGAATGGCCCGGCGCCTTCTGGGACCTTTCATGTGTCCCAGAAGACACCGGATTATTCACAAAGCGCAGCACATGCGCAGTGGGCACCCGGCTGTCATAGAAGCCAGCGCGGGAAGACTGTGCAGCGCTGGAGCGTGGAACAGGTAAGGCTCTGCAGGAGACAACAGCTGAGCGGCCGACCCGGTATTCTGACATGGTGGCCGCAAAAATACCGGCCGGCCGCTTTATATTCGCTCCATAAGACGCACTGACATTTTCCCCCCTTTTTTGGGGGGAAAAAAGTGCGTCTTATGGAGCGAAAAATACGGTAGTTTCCTTCTACCTTTAGCCCTGCTGCTTGTCCGCAGCAGGGCTCATGTGTCATCTTCTACACAGTGCCATCCTCTCCGCCCCCTCGTGTGAACCCCTCCCTGCCCATTATCTCCTGGGCTTCGCTTGCTCATCTGCGGGCCCGGTTCACCACCATCAGCTGGAGTGGAGGAAGGAGAGCGGACATGTCCACTCCCCTCCCCTTCTTGTCCTGACCCGGAAGTGACGTTATGATGTCACTTCTGGGTCCCCGTTGAGAGATTCACTAAATGTAATGCGGTGCGATGTGCACTTCTTTACATTCAGTGTAGTACAGGGGAGACATGCAGGGTCTTTTAGACCTTGGATGTCTCAATAAAGAGAACCTGTCACCTAATATCATCACATAGGGGACTTTGTCCTCTATGTGATGAAAAAAAATTAACTGTAAAAAAAAATATATATATATATTTGTAAAAAATGAAAGTTACACCTAAGCAAGCACATAACATCCCCCCCCCCCCCCAAAAAAATGAGCCCCACCCCCACATATACGCACGCACCGACATAAAAGCACACGCTGGGGCACCTACGCAGGTAAACGTCAATTGTGATACACATGTTACACATCGTTGCGCACGCCAGAATGAGAGCAATAATTCTAGCACCAGAGCTCCTCCGTAACACTATACTGATGGCCTATAAGGGGCTTGAAAAGCATCACCTATAGAAAATGTAGGGTACTGAAATTCACCGCCATTTCACAAGCGCATGCAAATTTAAGGTTTGGCATGTTGGATATCCATTTACTCGAACCTCATCTTTTATATTTTTCAAAAAAATAGTGCAATTTATTGCTTTTTTTGTGCCCTAAAATTAACTTACTTGTATTTTTACTGAAAGTTTGCAGTAATATCATGCGACAAAAAATTGTAACTACCACTTTTATTCTCTAGGGTCTCTGATGTTAGAAAATATATCATATTTGGGGGTTTTATGTAATCTTCAGCCCTAAAATTATTTTTCTAATCTTGTACAAAAAAAACAAAAATAGCTCTGGCAGCAAAAGGGATAAAGGATAAGCCTGACACTCCCCTTCCTGAGGAGCAGCCAGTCGGTGCTCATTACACTGCAAGGTCTCTCTCCTCCCTGCTAGTCCCCAAATGTGGTGCTGGAGCCAGGCAGGGGGGGGGGGGGGGATGGGGAGATAAACAGCACAATGTTAATAATGTTACACATTTTAAGTCGCCATAAAACCCCTTTTGTTTCTAAAACATTCTTAAAATCACCTCTGATTTAAATACGGTTTTAGTTAAAATTAATTTTTTTTCATCTGGACAAGTAGATTGTCATGAGGGACAAGTAGATTGGCGCACCGATTTAGTCCCTGGACAAGCAGTTTTTTCAAAAATTTCCACACCCCTGAACTTAATAGGAATTTAGCAGGAATTGTGCAAATTTTGCCATGTATGTATCCACTAATAATGATTTTAGTGTATTTTAAGTGAAAATAGCAATTTGATGAACATTTTCACAACTTATTGTGGGGTCTAAAAATCAGTAGCACCTTCTTTTTATTCTACTAGTCCTACAATTTTAGAAAATATATGGTTTGGGGGGTCTTTCACAAACTCTGAAAGTTGTAAGTGAAAAATTAAAATCTCCAGATTTTTAGAGAAATTTGGATATTTACATTTTTGTTTATGTTCGATTTTCACCATTTCGCAAAAAGGCACAATTTAAACTGTACAAATACATGTTATTAATTCAAAACAGGTTAACCTTTCATATATAGCAGGAATATTCTAAAATCTGCTGTGTTTTTATCTACTAATAATGATTTTGGTGCATTTTCAGCAAAAATATTGCTTTGATAAACATTTGTGCAAATATTGAACAGTCTTAAAAATCAGTAGCATCTTCTTATTCTACTGATCATGTGCTTTCAGAAAATATATGGTTTGGGGGGGTATTTTACAAACTCTGAAAGCTTTAAAGGGCAAAATAAAAAACGCAATAGAAACTTGCAAAAATGGTCTGGCCAGCTGGGTTTAAAAGTGGCACGAAGGGCCTGGCAGCAAAAGGGTTAAACAACAGACAGTGGCAGTTTCAATCAACCCAAGTCAATTGGTTGTGGTGGGGAAAAAAAAAAAAAATAATAATTGTACGAACTGATCAATGTCATTTTTCATGCTCTTGTGAATCACATATGATCAATCTACATGTAAGAGCACAAAAAAATGAATAACCTTGTGCGAAATTTATTTTTTTTTGCCACAAGAGATTGACTTGGGTTTGACTGAAGAAGTCAACATTTGTTGCTTATCACTCAATCATGCCATTTTTTGCCTTGCTCAGTGTCCAAGTTGATCAATTTGTTAAATCTGACACTGATCATTCGGTCTTATTGCAATGTGTATGGCCACCATAAGTGACTACCTGTATTTATTTGTGGTATAATTCCTTTAAGACCCAGCAGAAGCCTTCGGGGTAAATAACGAAGGCAGTAGACTACCAAAGCATAGTATCCTGCTAGAAGCATCTGGCTTGTCATGCTCTGCATGTTTAGCAAACAATCCTCAGCCTGGTAATTGAAGAATATGACATGTAAGGGATGAATCTGGTACACATATTTCTGAAAATTTGGGCTGGAACCTGCTGACAAACTCCCACTGTGTACAATCATAGTGAGAGTTGGGCGCGCCAGCGCATTCTGTACCTGGAAGAACCCAGCAATATACAGGTATGTCGCTGTGACTGTATTATTGTTATTATACAGTATTTATATAGCACCAACAGTTCGCTCAGCGCTGTACATTACAATGGGGGACAATACATGAGACAGTACAATAACAATACAATGAGATACACGAGGGGTTCGAGGGCCCTGCTCCTTGGAGCTTACAATCTAGGAGGGAGGGGATAGTGGTACGGGAGGAAAAGCTGTGGGGGGTGGAGTGGTAGGAAGAGTGGAGATCAGCAGTTAGCAGAGGGTGGGGTAGGCGTCCCTGAAGAGGTGGGTTTTTAGGGCGACTGTAGGGGTCGCCCCTCTGCTGTATGCTGTGGGTGGGAGATCTGCAAGTGGTTAAGCAGCTCATAGATTATGCAATTTTCTTTTCTTCCGTGACAGGTGAAAAGAAGAAGATTGCTCGATTCCCCCATCAACACGGACTGTGAATCCCTTCCCTCCCACAGTGCTCTTGTGTTCTAGGAGTCTTCCCTTCCAGCAGAACACAATGATCACTGATTGCATGAAAAAAAAAAAAATCAGACAAACTGGTTGTACTGAACTCGATCAATGGATGGACTTCAGTACAGCCAGCCAGCCCATGGATGGATCCAATCTCAAGCTAGTCCGAGATTTGACTCATCTATGGCCAGCTTTAGGGAAACTGTTAAGAGTTTAGTTTCAGTACGCTTCTCCCTGCAGCTAGCAGGAATGCCATTCTTAAACTGAGAACCTTGAACTGTAAGCCCAAACCGAAAATATCTAATTAAAGGAGCCCTATTCTGACTTCATGAGACTTTGACATCATCAAAAATAAAATGACAGCTACTCACTTTCCTTGCCGTCTGCGTCGTTCTTTCTTTTCAATTATCCAGTCTCTGCTCTTCTTCACAGATTTCCCTTTGGCATTTTTAAATCTCATCCTGTGTGTCAGGAAATGGTTATTATTCTGTTATGGTGTAAATGTAAGAGGCAGGAAAACACGCCAGCACCTAATAGCAGGCATGACGTAGAACCTCTTTTACTGTGGTCTGTCTTGTAAGCTGTAAGGTAGACCCTGTTCCTTCCAGCATAAGTAGACAGACATTTGTGTCAGCACACCAAGTAATATTTCACATAGAGAATCAGTACGGATTCAATAGACAATGATATTATTTTAAACTTCTAAAACTGTAGAAAAATTAACACCAATTAACTGTGAGAAAGGTCAACTGTGATATTCTGCCATAAGCAGGTGTGGGGGAGAGAAAATCTGCAAAACTGTATGGTGACTCTGCAGCTCCATCTTCTGGCAGCACAGTGTAACAACAAGGAAACACAGAAGGCATTGAGCTATCTGGACCAATAAGCCAAAACAGCAAAATGTGGATTCATCTGAATATTAAAACATCTACAAAAAATACTAAGGGTTTTATTTAAAAACCAGTAAGCTTTACCATGGCTATACCACTGCTTTAAAAAGTAAAAGAAGCACACTTATAAAGCCCTACAGCATTAAAGTGGTTGTAAACCTCAGACATGAAATATGAACAAAGCATATCCCTCTATAGTGTGCACTTGTCTCAATCCAGAGCACTAAGTGTCTTTTCTGACGGTCGCTTCTGTTCCTTTGCATGAATTACCTCTTTCAAATTTTCCTGACACCAAGAAAAAAGAGGTTACAGGAGAGGGACCTCCAGCACACAACCTGTAATTGACAGCCTCAACTCTGTTCCTGTGTGCTGTGTGAAGGGGGGGGGGGGTCCATTCCCTCTGTTCTCAGAGCTCTCCTCACTGAGCTCTACAGTGTGTAACCAGCTCCCCACCCCCTGTTTTATGAATGCTCAGACAAGCTTTATACATTCTGGACTTTGAATGGATGTAAAAAAGACTGCAGATAAACAGGTACAAATTATGTAGGGGGATTTGTTTCTTTTGTGTATCAACTGAGGCCAGTCACTTCACTGGGTATATGTAAGGGTATGCAACCACTTTAAGCAGAGAAAACTTGGACATAGAGCAGGCTCCACACCAAGGCCTGCATTTCATGAATGGGCTGTAAAATGCAGGCCAAAGTGTGGCGCATTACTGTTGTTACTGTGTATACAGTGGAGAACAGAAAGCAATATCCACTCTCTGTCATACATCAAACACTGAATTGTGCACAATAACAATATACGTTTTAAACTAAGTACATATACCACAAAATTACCTCTCTTTGATAAATGAAGCTTGATGCGTTACTCCTTGTTCTGCTGACATTTCACCCAAACCCTGTAAACATAAAAGCACAAACTGATAAAAAAAATGTATCCTCCATAACTGTGCTGGACACAGGTACCGCGCTGGCAGGCTAATAGTACAGCAAAATGCTTGCTACCTTGTCAGAACACCTCACATGCACTTGTTAAAAAGTCAGTAACTCAAAAGTAGTCAAAACAATAAGATTGACAACCCCAAAAGCTTGGATCTTCCAAAACAAATCTACAATGACAGTGTATTTATGCTTCAAGTTTTATTTTATTTTGTCCACTTCCACATCCTGCATGCTAAGTCATCCAAAGAGCGTATCAGTGGTTTTTCCTTCCCTAAATATTTGTATTTTCTTTATAGGTCAGTCAAATGAACAGCTAGGGGAATGAACTCAACAGCAATGACAAACACAAAAGTATGTCATATAACCACAAGTTTGTTTTTTGTTTTTTTACTTTCAGCATTGATGTATACGCTATATAGGCCAGTTCCATAGTCATAAGCCTATAGCCAGTTTACTGTAGTAAGCATTCAATGTATGTAGCCAAAAACTAGTGGCTATGAATAATTGCAGATACTTCTACTGCTCTGACTGCAGTGTGCCAGGGTCAGGATCACGCAGATTGTGCCTTAATGGCAGCCCTTGAGATAAGTGTAATAAAGGATTTTACATTTACCCTAATTCAGAGACCAATGTGTTCTTCTTTACTTTAGAACTATTGAATACCTTGCATTCATGTTGATGCTAGAACAGAGGTTTGCAACTATTCGGGCCAGTGAACTGAATGTAATGCAGGATGCGAAAAAACCTGTCTGGGTAAACTTACCTTAGGTAACACCCCTGATATTCCGGCAAACAGACACAGGAAAAATCTGGGGGAACAGACAAATCAGTAAGCATTTGTGTGAATGCATATAAATGAATGAATACACTCTGTTGGGAGTGACCTTTCAGACTTTAACCCCTTGGCGCCGATGCCTCCCGGCCCTTTAAGGGTTTCAGAAGCCGGGGGGCGGGGCAGGGTTTTAGGGTCATGTGACTGCCGTGATTCGCTGTCACATGATCGGGAAAGGTCCCGATCGTAAGAGAAGATCAGGACCTTTCCGTGAGTACCAGACATGTGTGCTGGGAGCACGCAGGGCGTGCGCTCTCAGCACTTATGTTTTTCTTAATTGCACACAAATGTGCGGCCGCTCTGCGTCAAGGCCCACACACTGGGAGGTTGCACATTTGCGTGCGATCAGCGCCAAGAGTTTAAGGTATTAGTGCCAATGGATGAGGAAAGTAAACCTACTTTCTACATACAAATAAAGCACTTTAACACCCGAGATCCAAAACAGAATTGTATATATAGCACTAGAAGTAGTACAACGTTCATGTTGAAAGTTTCAGAAAAAAAAATTTAATTCTATAGTCGTAATTGTTACTGGCAAAAAATACAAAAAGTATTTATCACCAGGAACATCCCGTCAAGTTAACTACTTTCAGCAATGTTCACAGTGTACTCCTAAGTGGCATACTAGTTGGAAGACATGTCAATGACGTGTCAAGCAATGAAGCTGGACAGACAGGTTTTTGGCTACATTTTATATTCTAATGAAACCAATGCTTCTAAGAAGCAAAACATGTGAGAAAATAATATTTTCGGTTTGTAGAAAAAAAAAAAAAGAAAGACTTACTTTTTAGCCTTTGTACTGTTAGGATAATCGACTACCATCCCTCCAGTAAATCCAGCTCTCATTGCCTGGGCTGTCACTAATTCCAACTTCAAGAGAAGATACACAGCACATAAATAAACTCTATAGTCAAATATCTTTTAAAAACAAAACAAATCAACAGCTATAGCACTGCATGTATGAAGTTTATTTAAAGTAGAATCCCAGCTTTCTAAGCTGGCCCATACAAACAATTTCCATTACATAACTGTGCTGCTGGTGTGTGTGCATTGTAATGCACTGCAGTAGCATTAGCCACATACAGTAAGTGGCGCTGTGCTCCGTCAATGATATGGGTGACTGCCCATCTGCTACTGGAATTAAAGAAATGTGGCCTGAGTGCTTCTTCACCTTATAATTTTATCAATGAACAGAAGGCTTCCTCTGATTGGCCAAGGTAGAAATCGTGACGTCATCCATCCGCCTCTTAACCTCAGCCAGTCAGAGGAAACCTTGTATTCATTCGTAAAATACAAGGCTTCCTGTGAACGGCTGAGTAGCGGTCAGCCAAACTCAATTTTGTACAGGAGTCAGACAGGAGGTTCCCATCCCGCTGCTGGAACACAGCACTGTATACTGTATGTATGATGCTACATACAGTTTATACAGTCACACAGCTACTGCATGTGTTGCTGAAGGAAATAGTTTGATTGAATCAGTTTGGTCCAAATTAACTTTTTAAAGTTCACTAAAATCTGGAGTTAGGCTTTAATGTAAAATGAAAGCTGGAATTCTACATTAAGATCTTTATTTAGAAAATGACATTACTGCCCATTACCCCATGAGGCTTTATTGTGTGAAAAGTCATATGCTCCACAATCAAAAGAAAAGTTCTAAGATCTAGGTTGATTTTATCTTATGAAACAGGGACCTCTTCATTCAGAAAAACACAGAGCTCGAGGAACTATTTTTCAATTAACAAGATATTAAAGTGTTTGTAAAGGCTAAAGATTTTTTACCTTTATGCATTCCATGCATTAAAGTAAAAAACCCTCACTATACAAAACACAACCCAGCCTCCCTAATACTTACATGAGCCTGATCCAGAGATGTGTACAAGAGCGGCTGCTGTCCTGGGCCAGTGCCAGGACAAGGTCATCTAGAGCCCAGGGCAAAGATGCCAAACTGTGCCCTCCCCAAAGATGTATAAGGCATCATGTGTCAGCAAAAATTCCCCCTCCCCCAAAGAAAGGAAAAAAAGCACTAATTGGCCCCTAGGCATAAATTTTCTTTGCAAACCAATATTCCCCTTCTGCTAGTACAACCCCCCCCCCCATTCCCCCTCTAAGCTCAAATCCTCTCTGTCCCTAAATCTCCCCCGCTAGCACAACCCCCCACCCTCTTGGCACACCTAATTTCCCTTCCTAGCCCAAATACCCCCCCAGTCAACCCTACTAGCACAGATCCCTCCCCAAATGTACCCGATTAGCACAAATACCCATTAATCATCCTCCCCCTTCCTAACACAAATTCCTCACCCCCCCAATTTCCCCTTCTAACACAATCCCGAAATCCCCCCCCTCCTAGCACAAAACATCTTGCCCCATTCCCTCGCAGACAAAACCCAAATCACTCCTCCTAGCACATCCTACCCAAATTTTCCTTCTAGAACAAATGTGAACAAATCCCAGTCACCCCCCCAAATATCCCCTCCCAGCACAAATCCACCCTTCCAACCCCTCCCCCCCCGCCCAGCACAAATATCCCCCAATCATCCTTACTAGCACAAAGGCTTCCCCCCAAATCTCCCCCTTTTAACACCCTCAAGATATCCCCTCAAAAGTCCCAATCCGACTTCCAGCTGCGTTTTTTGAGCAGATTTAGCATATGTAATCCAGCACTAAGCTGACAGGGGTACTGATAACACTGTCACTCCTCCTGTCAGCTTGTAGTGGCAGAAATTCTCCTGGCTGCCCCTTCCCACATGCTACAGACACCCAGGGCAGCCACCCTTCCAGACCCTGGACCCGGCTCTCTGCCTCCTCATTGGCTCAGAGAGAGCAGCGGAAGCCATTGCTTCTGCTGCTGTCAATCAAAGCCAGTGAGGAGGGAGCAGGAGGTGAGGCTATAGATGCAGCCAGCGTGGCCCGGGAGCAAACTTGCATGAGTACCCCCCCTTCCCCAGCAATTGGCTTGATGGGGGGGCGCACTTTAATGGAGAGGAGCCAGGAGCACCGCTGCGGAAAGGTTTGTTGTTGGTTTATTTTTTATTGAGCAGTTATTAGAACGTTAAATACTGTACATTGTGCAGCACAGCTTCAAATATTTTTTTTCTTAAAAAAAAGCTGCAGGATAGACCTCAATGAAATTATTTTTATTATTATATTTATTATGGTCTGTGAACTCAGGATACAGAGATACAGGGAAAAAGTATTATTACAAAAAAAAAAAAAGCCCAGACCTGCTCAGCATTTTCAGGATACAGCTGCAGAACTGCACGGGAGCCACGAGCCTGCCAAAAGAAGTACAAAGTGTGTTAAAAGTTCCACAGATTTCATGGGACACATGAATTGCAACTTTATGATAGGTTCATATGTATGAGATTGGTGTGGGTTATGTTTGCACAGGCATAGTAGCCCATTTATTGGAATGGGCTGCTGCACCTGCAAGAAACACAGGAAAAAGGTCCTTGCACCTTTTTAAAATCGCAGCTGCACAGAAACTGCATAGTACTTTTACATCACAAGATTTCCCACACCAGATGTGTGGGGTGACATTAAGACTTAAAGAAGCCCCACATATCTGCTACATATCAGCATGGTTTGCCTGCGGGTGTGGGAATGCATGCGATTCACATGCATCCACGCATATATATGTTAACGAAACAATAAGTACAATTAAGCATATCAATCCAATAGGACCAGAAGCAGAATGATAAAACTCTCTAACAAAGTCTTATTTGAGCACAAATGAGCCTCCATGGGATATTAAAATAAATCAGTGCAAACGGCAATGAGGATAAGTCAATTGCAGTCACCAGCATTGATTACAAATCTATTTACAGTATTCTCATCAGTGAAATCAGAAATCTGATTAGTTGCAATAGGTTACTGCAACTTGCTCACTTAGCTTTCCTCCTTCCCACCAGCGCATAATCATGTTTGGCTGCCAGGACCAAAAGAAAAAGGGACAGCGCTGGCGCTTACTGATTGAAGACTTAGATACACATCTCTGTCACATGTCTTCAACCTGTATATTTTCAGAGTCATGAATCAGAGTATACAGGGGGCTGGCTACTTTCGATTTCTTGAAGCTGAACAGAGTGGCAAGAGAGAGAAGGGAAGGTGGGAATGTTTCGCTGGGGAGAGTTGGTAAGCTAACCTTTTGCTTTGCCTTCCATGAGAAAACTGCAGATTTACTTTAAGCCCGTGTCAGCCTAGGAAAATCAATACGTGCCCTGCTATCCAGAGTGTTTTTCCTATGCTCGCTAAGGAACTGGTGCTCAGGAGCAATTGTTTCTTGGAGACCGACATTGCCCACCTTCCCCTTCCTGTTCCCTTGGCCATTCATAAAACTGATCCTAATCATCTCCTAGAATGCACTGCAGTCTATGAATGGGGAAGGAGCAGATAAATGGAAAGATCCCCCCCCCACCCATTCACAGAAAGAATTTCTGGAAGAAGAATAGTAGGAGTAAAAGTTGCAGCCACTGTTATAAATCCCCACAGGGCCAGAAGTTCACAGATATGGGGAGGTCTCCAGCATCACTGAGAAGTGCAATTACAGTAACCAGAAGCCAGCATAATGTGAGACACATCATTAGAGGTACATTATTACACTGGTGAGGTATACACAAAAATATTTTTACAAAAAACTTCAGCTTTAATACAGAGGCACATTCTGAAAGCAAGGCAGATGGTGATTAAATCTCTCATACACCTTCCTTTGCAGGCACAGATGTATGAGCTCCCTCTCTAATTAGAACAGACAGTGAATCTTAAACTTGATGCCTCGGTCCAGAAAATGTTACTGAAAAATCACCAGATCCACCAATAGCTTGCCAGGGCGAATGATTTAGGAAAAACTTGTGGCTGCCCAATTGATAGATACAACCAACGAGGTCCCCCCCCTTGGGAGCTGAAGCACATTGGGAGATGCTCTTTATATTATGTTATACCATGTACTGATACGCGTTCTGGATCATTTTCATATTTGAGTGTATTCATTTGGAATATTAAGTGATTTGTATATAACGGTCAATTTGTTATATTCCGGCAAAACCTTTACCTAAAGAATTAAAAAAAAAAAAAAGGACAGACAGTGAAATTATCACTCTTAAAAAAGTTGGCCTACATGGCCGACTTTTTAACTTTCTTTCATGACATTTAATGGAGCCACCTTTTAAATCAGAAACCATATTTATTTGAGGTTTCTGATTAGGTTAATCAGAACAGATAGAGCAATAAAGCTTCAAAGTAGTTATTTGTCACTATAGGCCAGTGATGGCGAAGCTTTTTGAGCCCGAGTGCCCAAACTGCAACCCAAAACCAACTTATTTCTTTCAAAGTGCCAACACTGCAATGAAACCTGAATATCGAGCTTTTGGTTTAGAAAAAACAACTCGTACAGTAGTGCAAACTAATTAACAGTACAGGGATGACCAGAGACTGCGGACAGTACAGGGATGACCAGAGACTGCGGACACAGTACAGGGATGACCAGAGACTGCGGACACAGTACAGGGATGACCAGAGACTGCAGACACAGTACAGGGATTACCAGAGACTGCGGACACAGTACAGGGATGACCAGAGACTGCGGACACAGTACAGGGATGACCAGAGACTGCGGACACAGTACAGGAGATGACCAGAGACTGCGGACACAGTACAGGGATGACCAGAGACTGCGGACACAGTACAGGGATGACCAGAGACTGCGGACACAGTACAGGAGATGACCAGAGACTGCGGACACGGTACAGGAGATGACCAGAGACTGCGGACACGGTACAGGAGATGACCAGAGACTGCAGACACAGTACAGGGATGACCAGAGACTGCAGACACAGTACAGGGATGACCAGAGACTGCGGACACAGTACAGGGATGACCAGAGACTGCGGACACAGTACAGGAGATGACCAGAGACTGCGGACACAGTACAGGAGATGACCAGAGACTGCAGACACAGTACAGGGGATGACCAGAGACTGCGGACAGTACAGGGGATGACCAGAGACTGCGGACAGTACAGGGGATGACCAGAGACTGCGGACAGTACAGGAGATGACCAGAGACTGCGGACAGTACAGGAGATGACCAGAGACTGCGGACACAGTACAGGAGATGACCAGAGACTGCAGACACAGTACAGGGGATGACCAGAGACTGCGGACAGTACAGGGGATGACCAGAGACTGCGGACAGTACAGGGATGACCAGAGACTGCGGACACAGTACAGGGATGACCAGAGACTGCGGACACAGTACAGGGATGACCAGAGACTGCAGACACAGTACAGGGATGACCAGAGACTGCGGACACAGTACAGGGATGACCAGAGACTGCGGACACAGTACAGGAGATGACCAGAGACTGCGGACACAGTACAGGAGATGACCAGAGACTGCAGACACAGTACAGGGGATGACCAGAGACTGCGGACAGTACAGGGGATGACCAGAGACTGCGGACAGTACAGGGGATGACCAGAGACTGCGGACAGTACAGGGATGACCAGAGACTGCGGACACAGTACAGGGATGACCAGAGACTGCGGACACAGTACAGGGATGACCAGAGACTGCGGACACAGTACAGGAGATGACCAGAGACTGCGGACATAGTACAGGAGATGACCAGAGACTGCGGACATAGTACAGGAGATGACCAGAGACTGCGGACATAGTACAGGAGATGACCAGAGACTGCGGACATAGTACAGGAGATGACCAGAGACTGCGGACAGTACAGGGATGACCAGAGACTGCGGACAGTACAGGAGATGACCAGAGACTGCGGACATAGTACAGGAGATGACCAGAGACTGCGGACATAGTACAGGAGATGACCAGAGACTGCGGACATAGTACAGGAGATGACCAGAGACTGCGGACATAGTACAGGAGATGACCAGAGACTGCGGACATAGTACAGGAGATGACCAGAGACTGCGGACAGTACAGGAGATGACCAGAGACTGCGGACAGTACAGGAGATGACCAGAGACTGCGGACACAGTACAGGGATGACCAGAGACTGCGGAAAGCACATGGATGACCAGAGACTGCAGACAGTGAAGGGAATGACCAGAGACTGCTGACCTTTGGGGAGGGAGGGGGAGCGGGTACCTGAATTTGACAGGTACCCGCTCTTACTTCCGCAGAGTTTTTTTTTTTATCTTACCTGTTCCTTTATCCAGCCGCGCGCTGTCTTCCCGGCTTCTGTAGTGTGGGCGCTCGTCGGACAGCCGGATGCCCAGTGCGCATGCGCGAGAAGCGCTGCGCTTTGTGATTGGTCCGGCGGCTTCTGGGATCTGTCATGTGTCCCAGGTACCGCCTTACCATTCACAAAGAGGTATTCTGACACGGCGGCGGTGGAAATACCGGACCGGCCGCTCTATATTCGCTCCATAAGACGCACTGACATTTTCCCCCCTTTTTTGGGGGAAAAAAAAGTGCGTCTTATGGAGCGAAAAATACGGTATTCTCCTGGCGTGCTTACAGATAAGGCTCGGCGTGCCGGCTGAGGCACGCGTGCCACGGGTTCGCCATCACTGCTATAGGCTGTAATTATAAATACTGCAGAATTCTTCATTACAGTATCTTAATGCTGGGTCAAACACTGTGTAGATACTAAAAAAAAAAAAAAAAAATCACAATTATTTTTCTCATACATTTCCTATACCAGTATACATACCAAGGCAGAGTAAAGAGTTGTGAAAAAGCGGAAGAGACGGCGCGGGGGATTGTGACTTTTCTTGTCAGCATTACAAAGCCATTGCAGAGCTGAAATGCTGAGAAATAAAACAATTTGTGTTAATGCCAACCCTCAGACATGCATACTACAACTATAGTTTTCTTTATTTCACTGACCATTACTACAGTTGACAGTCTCATGTGATAAAGATTACATGCTAATTACTACCAACAATATATGAAATACAACTAGAACACTTACTATACAGCCATCATACCTTATGCAACCATCAAAGGTCCCAGGACGAAAAGGGACACCCTGACCCATATCACCTAGGATAAGATCCCCTTCAACTTCCCGATCCAATGCCACATCTGCAGAAAGCAAAACTATAATGTAAACAAAATTACTAAAACATCAGCATGAAGGCATAATGGTTACCAATTGTCCCCATTTCCCAGGGACAGTTCTCTGTTTTAGGAGGTCTGTCCCTAAGAAACAAATGTCCCTGACCGTTTGGTAGTACAATGCGGGGGATTTGCTAGGGTTTGATACCTGCATTTCTTGTGGTTCCTAACACTGTGACAGCCAGACTTTTTTTTTTTTTCAACACTGCATTGACGTTTCTGGCTTCTTAAAGACGTGACAGGTCCCTGAAGACTACGGGCCAGTCTCAAAGCGCAGCACTTCTCACGCATGCGCAGTGGGCACCCAGCTGTGAAGCCGCAAGCTGTCACAGCCGGGTGCCCACACTAAAGATGCCGGCGCCAGGGACAGAAGATGGCTGGTGAAACCAGCGGTGGTGAGGACACCGCTGGACCAAGGGACAGGTAAGTATCTGTATTTTAAGAGTTAGTAGCTACAGTTTTTGTAGCTGCTGAATTAAATTTTTTTTTTTTCAGGTGGAACTCTGCTTTAAGATCTCAGACACAGTGGCTTTACAGGGCCAAGTTAGGCTCCCCCCAAGTTCCTCCTCAGCTCCAATATGCAGTGTCACATGACGCTGCTGAGGACTTCCCCCTCACTGTGCCCTGGAGCTATATCTGAGGTCTGTTGGGTGAACTTCAGGGGAAGAGGTTTGTACTGGGAAGGCAAAGTTTGTACTGGGGAAGAGGTCTGTGCTGAAGGATATATGAGGAGGGTGGGGGTGGAAGTGAGAGGTCAGTACTGGGAAGGAAAGGTCTGCATGGAGAACTGAACCCTGCTCTCCACACGGCACACACTTCTGACTCCTGCATCTGTACTGGAAAGGGGGAGGAAATGTTTGGTTCTACTGTATACACTGGCCTGAGTGTTACATACTCTTGAACCCTGTACACGCTTCGTGCATTATTCATTCCTGACCCTGCATCTGTACAGTGGGAGAATAAAACTTTGGTTCGACTGTGTGTGTGTTACACACACCTGAACCCTGCACTCTGTGTGTGTCTCTCTCAATGTCTGCCTCTTGTTGCAAAGTCTGTAACCAGTTGTTACAGGGTATGTTAAAAATAGAGGCTTCGTTTTGTGAGTGTGGCTACAAAAGGGGTGTAATTTGTATGTTTGGTTTAAAAATGGGCAAGGTCAGTAGGGTGCCCCTGGAGTTCATTTTGAAAATCTGGCAACCTACCCAGCATGGCAGTACTGATGTCTATTCCAACCCAATGATGTCCCTGTTCAGTTATGTAATCTCCACTCAGCCCCGAGCCACAGCTATAGAATAAATGGGAAAAGGATTGTAATGCAAAGTTTATATTCTACAAGACTGAACATACACACATATTCAATTTAAAGAACATTCTGTTAAATTCCTAATGAGGGAATATACCCCACATCCAGCAGGTAGCATGGCTGATCTTCTGGCAAGCACAAGAGCTCTACCGCACGCTCTGACATCTGCGATTGGATATCAATTATACGAGAGCTAAGTAAAAAGAAAAAAAAAACAATCTTAACACACCGTTACAATTGTCTGCCAAACAGAGTGCACAAAACACATTTCTTCCTTACTTCTGGGTATATTTTCTTGCTTCATCTTCATTGTAAAACTAAAATAAAATAATACAGATTAGAACTGCAGCAGTTCCAGAGTAAACAGCAGACAGAAAATGTTGTTCTGATCATACATATAGTTAAAGTGGTATTGAACATACATTTGGAAAAACTGCTGACAGGTATGGTTTATACAACTAAAGAGACCCTAGTGCTTTCTACTGTCATAAATGCCTCTACCTGCCTGTCAGCAGTAATTTGATCTGAGACATGCATGTGCAGTGCAAACAACATTTACAGCACCGGAGTCTGCGACTCCCATGCTTGTGTGGAAGTGGTGTCATTGAGGCCCTGCCATTCAAGCGGCCAAAGACGACCAGGCAAAAATGGAAGAGCACAGTACTAGGGGACCATTTTTTTTTTTCATTTTCATTTTGACGGCATTTAATACTGCTTTGAAGTTAAATTCCAGGTATTGTTTGTACTGTATAGTTACATTGGTTCATCTTGTAACAGTGTCGATATACATATTCCATACCTGTATGCCAGCTATGGAAGTGAGGAATCACTGTAGTAGGCATGCTACTACAGTGATCGCTGCTGTCTTCCGGGTCCCATAATGGGGGGCTCTCTATGGAGACATTGGGGGTCTATTAGACACCAATGTCTCCCCTACCCTCCAAAGCATCTAACCAAGCAAAGATCTGCTCAGTTACATGTGTCTCTAGCTGTATCAGACAGAGAACGATGTCTCAGAAACCGGACATGACCAAATTATTGTTCAGGCAGAGGAGATCCGCTTGCCCACCATTTTGAAGCCCTTTGCTGTGGTCCAGGGCTCCAGGTAAAAGCGAGAGAGCTCTGAAACATACAGCAAGGGAAAACACTCCCCCCACACTGTGAAAGTGATCAGCAGCTATACAGTTGCCAAATCACTTTTACTTTACAGCCTGGAGCCCCCTGAGAAAAACAGGCACAAGCTGAGGACTGCAATTTTTTTTTTTTTTTTCCACTTTGACTGGAACTTCACTTTAAGAACTACAAAATTCTAACAAATAATACATTGTAACCTATACCACATGAGTCTAAAATATTTACTTGTTATCTATATGGTATGTTGTGTGTATTTCTCCACAGCTCTGTCTCTTCCGCTTTCTCTCCTCCTTTAACACCTCTACCCCTTCCCCCCTTTTCTTCCCTTCCCCTGCCTCTTCCACACTTGTCCACCTTACCCCCCAAGAAAGCATTCTCTGATTGGACAAGGTAAGGCAGCAATGTCATGAACTCCACCTCATCCAATCACAGAATGCTTTGCATTCATCTTTAAAAATGTCTCTGTAAAGAGTACCTGTCACCTGCCCAATGGTAACGCATAGGAGTTTTTTAACCCCTTGTGATAGCAATAAAGTTAAATAAATTAAAAACTAAACAAAAAAAAAAAAGTAACTGTAAACCTGCTGCCCTGCACACACCCGCAAATGCAAACAAACGCGCACAGGGTGTATGAAGACCGCAATCGCACCACATATGTGAAGTACCGCCGAGAACGTCAGAGTGACAGCAATAATTCTAGGGCTATAGCTCATAGGTAAGTCTAAATTGATAAGCTGTCAAGGTTTTTACAGCTCACCATGGAAATTTTTGCATATCCTCATTTTTCACAATATCACGGGTGCATGCATTTTTTTTAAGACTTGACATGTTTGGTATCTATTTGCTTGACACAACATCATCTTTCATATTTTATCACAACATTGGATATTATGGTGTTTGTTTGCTATAAAATTCATTTTATTATATTTTTTCCCAAAAATATGCGTTTAACAAACAGTTGCACAAATATTGCTCAATATAAATATTTTTAACTATCTTTTTACTCTACAGAGTCTCTGCTTTTAGAAAGTATATAATCTTCAGGGGTTTTCAGTAATTCCATAGCCAAAAATTGCAGATTTTTACGTCTGCAAAAAATGAAATAAATGCTCTCGTGCCCAAATGGTTAAAAAAATACTCCAGCCATATAAAAGTTCGTTCGTTCGTCCCTTCCCCCCTCACCAGTTCTGGGGGTCCAGTCTGCTCCGGTCTTCTCACACTCCCAGCCATGATTCCAAACTCTGTAAACTCGTGCTGTCCGCGCACACATTGAACGTCATGGCGCACAGCACGCAACTCGGTAGATGTCGAAATGTATGAGTCATTTTTGTCTCCACGATTTGACATCTTGTTGGAGTTCATTTCTATTAATAAATGTACTAGAAGTCTTCAACAAAATGGCTTCCACGGGATTCTTGGCTCCTATATTTGGAGACGGGGACCGTAGGAAGAAGTGAACTTTTGCAACCTGTGTTCGGGTTTGTGAGGTGCAAGCCTCGTTGTGGAGTACTTCTTTTATTTGATTGGCTGAGACTGTTGGAAGATTCGATTGACCAACCAATTGCTGTACAGCTTGAGTTCTCCGCCACCGTGACTCCTTGCAGCGTGTCATGTTACTGACTGGTGGAGACCGGTGTACCCGCCTCTGCTCCGGCAGACATGGCGGAGGTCAGACTGAGGTTGTTCCGGAGAAGTGCTCAGCTTCAGATTGTAGAAGATGTTATCCCGGGTGGCCGGGCTCTGGAGGCTGTATCATGTGTGACTCCTGTTGTAGGTAACAGACAAACAGCTGAATGCAGTGAGTGGAAGCGGACATTGTGGCCCTCTGCTCCTCGGGGCCAGTGTATGTGGGGGCTAGGTGGCATGCCACAGATTGCCACATCAGGGGCCCGCTTCTACAGTCAAGGCAGTGGCCCTAGAGCATCCTTCCGCCAGACTGGGGGCCGCCATGGTGGATATAACAATGGAGCACAGGAGTCAGAGAAGCCGCTATACCTGACCCACACCGGATACTATGACACCCTGGAGGTGTCTAAAAATGCCACGCAGGCCCAGATCAAGGCCGCCTACTACAAGCAGTCCTTCCGCTTCCACCCCGACCGCAATGCCGGCAACGAGTCCGCCACCAGACTCTTCGGCCAAGTGACGGAGGCCTATCATGTCCTGGGCAGCACCACCCTGAGGAAGAAGTACGACCGGGGGATCCTGAGCCTGGAGGACGTCCGCAGTGCCAGGAAGCCCAGCGGGAAGAGCCCGTCACCTAAAGAGGCTGCTGGCCAGAGACAGGCATCCAAAGCCACGTTGTCCTCCTCCACCCCTGCCAAGCAAATGTTTGACTTTGATGCGTTTTACCAGGCGCACTACGGAGAGCAGTTGGCGAGGGAGAAACTCTGGAAGGAAAGACGGAATCACATCGAGAGGCAAAGGAAGGAGAACATTAGATCAGACCTGAACAACACATCTGGAATGTTTTTTGGACTGTTTTTAATGTCAGCCTTCTTGTTGTACGCATCATATATGGACTGACCATGGCCTGCCACATTCACTGTTGGAGTTGTTTAAAGGCCGCAGCCAAATGTTTATTAATACTGGTGCTTGATTGGGTGTCTTTAAATATGTCTGATTGGAAATTGCTTTGGAGCTCTTTTGGTGTGTGAAGGGATCATCATCTCTTCCTATCTGCTCATAGTAGCCAATCTGACTTTTTTTTTTCCTCCTTCTAGTGCACATTGAAGAAGGAAACCGAGATTCTGATTGGTTACTTTGGAAGACAGAGACCGTCCTCCTTTCAGACCCTGATAAAGAAGGCTAAATGTGAAATCGTAACAGAAAATTGTTCAAATCATATGCTTACCATAATTTTCCTTTCATCACGCCTCGCTATGTCAACACATGCTGGGTCATGCTGTTCCTCCAGGGCTAGCCAATAAATCACGTGACTTGTGCCACTGTCCACTATAGTGGGCAATATTTTCTGATGTTGTGAGGCATCAAGAAAGGAAAATGACTGCATTTGCTAACGATTTTTCTCTTTCCTGAGGACTCCCCATGTCCATACACACCTAGGTGCTGCGTAGTAATTGAGAAACATGGGTGGGTGCTTGCCAAAGAAAATAATTTATTTACATTCAAATACAGGTTAAAGTGGAGCTCCAGGAGTTTCATCAGTGTTAGAAATATGCTGGCTTATAGGGGATAAGTTCAACAATGTGAATGCCACCTCATGGACCTCTGTTTTGTTTACTGTTTACATTTTTACTGATCTCCAGGAGTTCAGCTATTGCTATACCCCCAGCACTCTGAAAGGAGAGAGGTACTTTCCTACAAAGCAGCTGCTCTACCTGCCCCTCTCCTCTATTGCCAGTTCACCAAATATTTTGTAATTTGTCAATGGGTTGGCATAATAGAACGTCTTTTATAGTTGGGTCAGAGGAGAGGCCGTTAGAGCAGCTGCAAATGACTGTTGTATCAGAGACCCAAACCCAGTGCTGGAGCATTGTAAGTATAATAATAGCTGTACTCCCGGCAATCTGTAAAAATGTATATAAAAGAAAGAGGGTGGCATACACCTCATCGAACTTAACCTTTTATTAGCCAGCACATTTTTATTTTTAGGAAAAATACCTTTCCCAAAACAAGATTCTGATTTTACGGTCACATCCAAGCTGTAACAAGTAATGAAAGTGGTTTGGGGTTGACCAACTTGGAGCACTTTTGTTTCTGCTGGAACACCTGTAAAGAACACCATGAGGAAGTTATGCCTCTGGTCACATGCACCTTTAGATGGACTGGAGAGGAACACCTCTAACTCCAAGCAGCTGCTGTCTCCAGAATGCAATGATTTTTGTGGATGCCAGCTGCCCTTTTTTGGGACCACTCAAAAGTATAAGCAAACTGCCTGAGAACGTAATGCTTCCTGACCTCTTCAGATTGATCAAAATGAGCCATGTTGTATCCAGTGCATGTCCGTTTCCTCTCCGGTTGAGTTTGACAGGAAAAAGGAACAATGAGGCTGGAACGAATTAAGTATTTTATTGGCTAGTCAACAGGCTGTCCTGGGGCAGAGCATGACCAAGATGTGCTGGCAGGAGGTGTCTATGGCAGCCCTGATGTGGATGTGATGCTAGCCTAATGCTGACACTTATCACAATCCCAACATCGGCACCAGTGTCCAATGCATTTTGAAGTTTACTTTAACAGTTACCAAACCAGTTCAGTGACTTCTTCCCTGTAGTTGTCTTTAGCTATAGACCTGCAGGCTGTAGTTAGAGACACAGAAAAGGTTCCACATTGGTACATCTCCATGGACATGTATTGTGTAGAAATAATGCTAGTTGCACCATGTGGTGGCAGCAGCCAATTATTCCTATCCCGTTAGGGCTCACACACTCTGACAGGCTGTACACCAGATCAATGTAATCCTGCAACAGAAATAGCCAGACGTTTATGATCAGACACAAACAAGAAGTCTGTAAAAATCAATGACAGGCTGGCACTATCCAAAGCTGTACACATGTAATCGCTCCATGTGCAATTACATGCAGATAGTGTCAGCCCAGCATTGGTTTGTACAGACTTCCTGTCTGGCTGATCAGAAACACCGGGCTGTTCTTGGCACAGAAATATGCTAATCTTGGCAGTGGTATGGCCCTAATCGGCCATGTGCAGGAGCCCTTAGATAAGGTAGCTGTTGTATGTGGCTTTTAAGATGCTGGGACATTTAGTAAATGTGAAAAATTGAGAGCCACAATTTGTCTACTTTTCATTTAAAGGATAAGTTCACCTTTTCTAACATGTTACACCTGTATTCGGGATGTAACATGATAGCGCTGCAGCTGCCCCCGAGTCCCCGCTGTGACAGCAGACTGGGGATCTTCTCCCTGTCTGCTTTTACAATTCATAATAGATGCAGCCATGCATCACACCCAGCCGTGTCATTCATTCACAGATATCTGTGAATGAAAAACAAGTCCCAACAGCATTTGCGGCTGTCTGCTTTGCAGTTCTCAATGAATTACCACAGCACTGAGTGCTGTGGTAGTTCATTTTCTCTTTCTGTCTGTGTATCTGCCAGCTTGCACGAGGTACAAGCACACAGCTATACAGACAGGTCAGCAGGAGTCCTGCATGGAGATCGCGGGTGCAATGCTTTCTAGGCTCCTAGAAAATAAAAAATGAATGCATTTTTATACCTACATAAAGATGCACGTACAGAGATTACCTTTAGTGGACTCTGCATGGTCAGAAGACCCAGAGATATAGACAGCTCAATTTATATATGGATCTCAGCTCGCCTTGTCTTCCTATTGGCCCCTTAGGGTCACCATATATGTTAGTTTTTGTAAAATCAACTTTAGATTTACCAAAACTATGTAATGTTAAAATCGAACTATAGGCAAAACTTTTGGATAGGACAAGGGAGGGTTATAACCCTTGTCAGATTTTTTTCACGATTTGTGTCCCATTGCAGAGATTCCCCTTCACTTCCTGTCCCATAGTCAAACAGAAAGTGAGAGGAAATCCCTGCAAATTAAAGTAATTCCTTGGGGACCCATTGGTTACTAGAGCTAGTGTCCACATTAGAAGATTTCCCCTCCAGTATTTTCTGGGGACAGCCCAAATTCTTCTAATTTCATTACTTTCAATGATAATGGTAAACGGCAAATCCCCCTAATGGGTGCGCAGACAGAGTTAAAGACTGATAGGGGTACTAATTGCTCTCCACTCTATCCAAAACTAAGAAAAAGTTTTTCTTTTAATTATACTTTAGGTGTTATCTATCCAATTTTTATTCAGTCAGGTAGGCCCTTGAACTACATAGTTTTTAGTAGATCTAAAGGATTGTACAGTCTCTGGTTTTAATGTGTGTGATAGGCAGTTGAGATTTATATATGTTGTTAATTTCTGCATCTACAGACCAATTAGACATTTAATTTTCATGGTTAACCTCAACTTGTGCATGTTTTCATCAAATGTTTCGGTCTGTGACAGGTTTACTTTGCATACAAAAAATATTGTATGAGTGGTTATGATATTATTTTACTCACTGTGTTACTAATAGTACATACAGAGGACAGCAGTGCTATGTCTAGTTAGAAGGAAAAAACAATAACATTGCATTGATTTGGGGCACTAAGCACTTTTGATGGCGTTCTTCGACGTCCAAAGTACAGAGGTTGAGTTTTATGTATGTTGCTGCAAGATTGTTGTGTGTGATAAATAAAGGGGATCTTTATACCTTCAGATGCAATATGCCATTCTTTGACTTCCAGGCAGTATGATAGCTCAGGGCGGTGAAGTAGGCTCGAGTCATTAGCAATTCCACAGTCCCCAGTGTGTGACCTAGAAGTCTAAGAGTGACAGCTTCCATCTGGTGCTTCATGATGATTCCCTTTTGCATTTCAGGCCATACAATAAAGCTAAATTATAAGTGGCCTGTTTTCTGAAAAAGGACTTTGCTAATTAATGTTCATTATAACATGGGTGACATGTTTTATGATTTTATCATAGTTGGGTACTGTATGCCAGGGATGTACAACTGAGACGTGCCTTTCTCCCATCCTTGGAGAACACTGCTGCTGTACTTTGACTATTTATTGTCATACCTGTAAATAATGCATCCAAAAATGTTCTGTAATGTAAAACTGTAAATATATAAGGGATTAAAGAATTTCTGGTGATCATATTACTTTTTGGTGCTGTAAGTAGACTTTATATGACCTAATGTGGCCACAGTACAGAAATGTACATTTTGAAGATTCGATAGATATTGCACCCTGTAAAGGGAACAATTTTAAAAGTGGACATGGCTCTGAACAGCATGGTGGATGCGGTTTATAAATTTATGATAAATAATGTCCAAGTTTTGGAGGCTACATGCCATAGCCATTGTACCCGATGGAGGAGATTTACTAAAACTGGAGCGTACAAAATCTGGTGCAGCTCTGCATAATAACCAATCGCCTCCCAGTTTTTATTATCAAAGCTTACTTGAAAAAGCTGACATTAGAAGCTGATTGGCTACCATGTACAGCTGCAACAGATTATGTATGCACCAGTTTTAGTAAATCTACCCCCATTATGTACTGCTGTGTTGGAGAAAATGCTTTAACTGGGAGAGTATATGGAAAGAATGCACCAGAAAACCTTTCCTGGAGAGATCATGGCATGTAGAGTAGTTGCCCTGAGCCCGCAGTAAGGAGAAAATCCTGGGGCATATTGCTGGCAGACCTGGGCAGAAAAGTAACCTGTTCCTCTCCAACCAGTGCAGATAATACAAATCCCTTGTGTCATACTGCACCACTAATCACACTTTTCAGGAGGTACCTGGCATCACTTATCTGGACAGTTCTGCATATTGACCATATTGGATTAGACATTAGTAATCTTCCTCTGTACCAACATAAGACAATCTCAGTGCTGAGCCCTGGGCCACATTCACCAGTTGCTTAGTTTTAGCAGTTGAGAGAAGGGGAACTCTGGACTGTTTCCCAGAAGATTCTTTTATAGGCTCACATGAAGAGATGTTCTCCCAACAGGCATGCTGAATGGCATCTGCAGGAAAAAAAAAAGCTAATTGTAGGAATGTTAAAAGAATGTATTTAACAAAAAAAAAATGCAACTGTAAACTGAAGTATAGATAATAAAACCAGGTCTTTTTTCAGTATGCCTATTAGAGGCTCTGGCCAAAAAAACAAACGGATGTGAGGGAAAGAGGGCTACTAATTTTATTTTGTAAAGATAAGAGAATACAGGTGAAACTCGAAAAATTTGAATATCGTGCAAAAGTTCATTTATTTCAGTAATGCAACTTAAAAGGTGAAACTAATATATGAGATGGACTCATTACATGCAAAGCAAGATAGTTCAAGCCGTGATTTGTCATAATTGTGATGATTATGGCTTACAGCTCATGAAAACCCCAAATCCACAATCTCAGAAAATTAGAATATTACATGCAATAAATAAAACAAGGATTGTACATAGAACAATATCTGACCTCTGAAAAGTATAAGCATGCATATGTACTCAGTACTTGGTTTGGGTCCCTTTTGCAGCAATTACTGCCTCAATGCGGCGTGGCATGGAAGCTATCAGCCTGTGGCACTGCTGAGGTGTTATGGAAGACCAGGATGCTTCAATAGCGGCCTTCAGCTCTTCTGCATTGTTCGGTCTCATGTCTCTCATCTTTCTCTTGGCAATGCACCATAGATTCTCTATGGGGCTCAGGTCAGGCGAGTTTGCTGGCCAATCAAGCACAGTAATCCCACGGTCATTGAACCAGGTTTTGGTGCTTTTTGCAGTGTGGGCAGGTGCCAAGTCCTGCTGGAAAATGAAGTCAGCATCCCCATAAAGCTCGTCTGGGGAAGGAAGCATGAAGTGCTCCAAAATCTCCTGGTAGACGGCTGCATTGATCCTGGACTTAATGAAGCACAGTGGACCAACACCAGCAGATGACGTGGCTTCCCAAATCAACACAGACTGGAAATTTCACACTGGACTTCAAACATCTTGCAGTGTGTGCCTCTCCATTCTTCCTCCATACTCTGGGTCCTTGGTTTCCAAATGAGATGCAAAAGTTGCTCTCATCAGAAAAGAGGACTTTGGACCACTGAGCAACAGACCAGGTCTGTTTTTCTTTTGCCCAGGTAAGACGCTTCTGACGTTTGCTGTTCAGGAGCGGCTTGACAAGAGGAATACGACATTTGAAACCCATGTCCAGGATCTGTCTGTGTGTGGTGGCTCTTGATGCACTGACTTCAGCCTCAGTCCATTCCTTGTGAAAGTCCCCAACACTTTTGAATGACCTTTTCCTAAGAATCCTCTCCAGGCTGCGGTCATCCCTGCTGCTTGTGCACCTTTTTCTTTTACATTTTTCCCTTCCACATAACTTTCCATTAATGTGCTTTGATACAGCACTTTGGGAACATCCAACTTCTTTTGCAATTACCTTTTGAGGCTTTCCCTCCTTATGGAGGGTGTCAATGATGGTTTTCTGCACAACTGTCAGGTCAGCAGTCTTTCCCATGATTGTGATTCCTACTGAACCAGACTGAGAGACCATTTAAAGGCTCAGGAACCCTTTGCAGGTGTTATGGCTTAATTAGCTGATTAGAGTGGGACACTTTGAGCCGAGAATATTGCACCTTTTCACAATATTCTAATTTTCTGAGATTGTGGATTTGCGATTTTCATGAGCTGTAAACCATAATCATCACAGTTATGACAAATCACGGCTTGAACTATCTTGCTTTGCATGTAATGAGTCTATCTCATATATTAGTTTCACCTTTTAAGTTGCATTACTGAAATAAATGAGCTTTTGCATGATATTCTAATTTTTCGAATTTCACCTGTATACACATGATTTTGCGCACCCCTGTAGCAGAATGTCTGCTATAGGGCAGCGGGAAAGCAGTTAAAGAAGCCTTGACTGACCGCTGTAGCTGTGACAAAATTCACCTTCAACGTTAACAACAGAGGCGCTTAAAGCAGTATTAAACTTAATGCAAACATTTATATTGTAGCTTACCAATTCTCAGATGTGATGTCTGTATTGGTTTCCTTTTTTAGGTTTGCTCTCTTCTATTTTCATCTGGTGATTCAGCCAGTGGTTTTTTTTTTCAGGAGTTCAAGCTCTCCAGAAGAAAGTATCAGTTTACATGCAATTTACCACTGGCAGGGGTGATTAAAATAGTCAGCTTATATTTATTCATGTAAAACCTTTATCCCAAAAGGGAAAAAAAACTGTTTGCTGTAACTGACTATAAAGTGTTAACCCCCCTCCATACTGACAATGCCGCCTTATGTCCTTTGCTCATTTCTGCAAAGTGGTGTCTCACTAATACAGGAGGCCACATCATTGGCCCCATCACTAGGTGAAAACGGGGGGGGGGGGGGGTAAGCCAAAGAAAAAAAAAAACAGATGCAGCCACCACATCTAATGTTTGATAAGCTGCAATATATTACATTTATGGTTTTGGGTTTAATAGAGCTTTAAATCACAGATCATATTCCCTTATTTAGACTTGACTGCCTTCTAATGTACACAATCAGCAGATGCTGTAGGTAGTTAGACACCATAGAAAAACCTGACTTTAGTCTTTGTTGTGATCTTGGTTCCTCCTTAAAACCATTGTACTTAAATTGTTACCCCTATACCAGTGGTAAGGGAATATAGCTTAGTGTAATGTTACCTATAGCAGTCCCTGTTTCTATAAGCCAAGCAAGCCAAGACTACTGGTACGTGGCTGCCCCCAGGAAAGCCATGTCCACTGGCCAGGAAGTACAGGAGGCTAAAGAAAGGAAGAACAAATGAGATTCTGTGGTTCCAGGAGTGCAGTTGTCCACTGGGGAGGGCTGAGACTGGTGTCTCACATGAATGCAGTCATCGATGTGTAGATGGGTGAGTTTAAGTGCAGGCAAAGGGTCAGTCCAGGTAACGGGCAGAAACGTGGTCAATAAACAGTTCTGGGTTAGTACATGCCATGGCTGCGATGCTCTGCTTCACAGCTATGGCAGGAATTATACCCCCTGTACTCCTGCTGATCGTGACCCATTCGAGTGAATGGGATTGCTTGTGTGGGTTCCAAAGGGATAAAGCAAGTGGTGAATCAATACAATGCCTCCTCACAGCCTGTCAAATGCTCTCTGAAGAGTGACCTAAATATGGAAGGTTTATCAGAAAGCAAAGAATACGTGAACAAGTCCGTATGGTGACGATGTGACTGCTGTGGCGGTGATCAAGGACACTTTACCCAAAGTGTCCCTGATCACTGCCACACCAGTTAGGCCCCTTTCACACAGCCGAGTTGGTACAGCCACCGGATTCCTGCAGCAAGAATCTCCTGATTCTTGATGCCTGAATGACCGGGTTTTGCAATCAACAGCTGTGTCCAGGCTTGGATATCTGTCCCTCTGCGCAGCTAACATCTCTGTGTGTGGCTACATGCAAACAGCAGTGGCTGTAGCCCACCATTAGTTTAAATGGGTTGAGCAGCTGCTGCTGATGGCATAACGTGGTCATCACTGCAGGAATCCAGTGGCCGTACGAATCCAGCCACGTGAAGCCTAACTAGTGTGGCGGTGATTAGGGACGCTGACTGGTGACTGTATGTAAAAAAAAATTTTGAAAAATAGTTTTTACAATTTAGGCTCCATGCAAACCGGGAGTATTAATAATGCTGGTAACGTTAGCTGTGTAAAGAAGTCACATTAAAAATGTTCATTGTTTGCATTAGCGTTTAGCCGCGTTTGCATTTTTTAGCGTTTTTCAGCATTAGAGCGTTTTTACAGCTAAAAAACTCCTCTAGAAACCCACTAGTTCTGGGTTTTTTTCCAGCCAAAAAACACCCCTGCCAAAAAATGCTGTTTACAGTCTGTGTGCATGGACACATAGGATAACATGCTGGGGAGTTTACTGGCTGTAGAAAAAACATCAAAAGCCAAAAACAGCAGCTGTAAAAATGTCCAGTGAGGACTTATACTTCTATTTTCTTATAATTTTATAAATTTTGTACATACTGTCACCAGAGTAATACAGTGTACAGTATCACCATTAGGGTTAGGGTTTTTTTTTTCTTGGGAGAGTGCATGTGATCAGCACAGGGCCAATCAGCACTGTCCAGACAGAGGTCGGATCCTGCATCCTCCTAGAGGGGAATGAAAACTCCTCCTACAAGGTTTAACCAGTGCTCTGCTGGACACTCATAGAAGTCACAAGACTGCTCTAACTGCTGATGAGTTTATATTTACTAAAATAATTGCATGTTTTGTGTACTGTGCTAGACCAGATATAGTGAATGCAGTTTCCTGGGTTTAGTAACACTAACAAAATTGCCAAATAATTTAAAATCATTCATTCCACTGTAAGAAATATAATCTAAAAGTGTAGATTTCAAAGAACTGCTAATTTTTCAAGGACAAAAGCAAATGCAAATCAAAAGTTGCAAAGAACCCAAAAATGTCATTGCAGGGTGTTCAGGTAACTCTTGCAACAGTTTTGGTCAATCTGTATGTATCTATAAAAAGAAAGGCATTGAACCAGTCCAACCTGCATGAAACGTATATGAAGAAAAAAATCTTGCTGTCCAAAAAAGAACAAGAAGATTACGGTTTGTCATTGAACATATGGGCAAAAACAAGGCCTTCTGCAACAACGTGTAAGTGACTGCCCACTCAGAGTTAATTTTTGGTCATAGTAACGGTAGATATGTTTGCCACAAACTGGAGGACACATTTTAGGAGTAGAACCGCACACCAACTGTGAAGCATCATGGTGGATAAGTTGCATTGTTACTTCAGCACCTTGGCAGTCATTGAGTCAACAATACATTCTGCATCATATCAAAGAATGGTTGATCATAATGTGAAGCCATCTGTCCAAAAGTTGAGGCTGAACTGAAAATGAACTGTCCATGTTTACCCGCATAGGGATGCTTAGTTGTTCCATGCTGTCATTCCATTGATGTCATTTGGGATGTTGCAACTACACAAACAGCCACTGCTCCCAATTTGTCACCCATCCATTTGAGATAGAAACTGCAGAAATAGCTGGTTGCAGAGCTGAGCCTACAAGAGTAAAGAGAGCCTTTAAGAGCAACTTCCTGCCAGCAGAATCCTTAAATTAAGGAACATCTACAGAAGGATTTTTAAGACTGGAAGAGTTAGAAATAGAGTTCAGAAATGATTGTCTGGGTGAAAATCTTTTTTTGATTATCCCAAGCATGATAGATTGCCCATTCATGAACCTGGAATGTCTTTTTTTTTTTTTTTTACTTGACAGGTCACTTAGTACCCTAAGAGGTATAGCAAGACAGATGAGAACCAAGGGGAACAATGCTTGGGCTTTTGCACACAAGCATATTGCATGAAGCCATAACATAAGGTTTTCAGGGGGTAAGAAATCTGCAGCCTCTTCTAAAACTGCTTCTGGATCCTCATCATTCCCCTCCATGTATACCTCTTCTATAGCAAGCATGTCGGGACAAACTCAGGTGAAGATAGAGAAGGTGCCTGGTACTTATGTCCTCTGGACAGTTATAGCTGGGTTAAAGCTTTTCGTTGTCTGAGCAATTGTGGCACAGTTGCAGAAAAGCATGCCTTAGTCAAGTAGGCTGTTTGTAGTGTGCCTGAGACAGAGCTAAAATCAGATGCAGGGACCAGAGTTAAAATAGGGCCCTGTTGTGGTGCAAGGGAAGCATCCTCACACTGAGGGGTTTGAGGTTTTTTTGCAGGCCTTCAGCAGAGCAAATATTTTCCTGAGCTTTTACCGTGGTTCTCTTGCACCTGTTTTCTGCCATTGCTATCAGTGATGATGATCCCGTCGGGTTCTTACGAAGTAGGGTGCGGAAATTTTGTAAGTGTTCCAAGAAAGAGCACAGCAACCCAGATGTGACTGTCTTGTAGCAAAGTTCTTGTGTGAAAAGGGTGGGAAGAATTGCTTGAGCCCTTTAAAAAGGGCTCCAGGTGGAAGTGGCACTCAAGTGTGTGACCCATGTTGTGACCTGGTCAACCACCTGAGACTAACCTCTGAATGGCTGAATTCTGGTGCCAAGTTTGAAAAGTCTAACACTGTAAGTGAACAAGTTTCAAACACAATCCTGGTTTCCTGATTGCTTTAAATGTATAAACACATACTATTCAAGATACATGTAAACAGTGTAAAGCAAGTAATATGATATCTCATACTTGGTGAAAGAAACAGGGTGGCCCTGTCTGACCTGTCCATGTAGACGGTTCCTATAGGGTCCAGGCTTCACCCATTACAGGGGGCATACCCCCAAAGGAGTCTTCATGGTCTGGATTCCAAGGGGACGGACCACAGCCCTGGATCTGTATAGCACCAAGCAACTACTTACACGTACTGCAGCAAGTAATGAGGTGTGCAGGATCCACTGTCTGAAGCAACATTACAGGCCATCCTGATGGAGTGGGATCCATGTAAGGCTCCCAAGGTTGCACCAATCCGGACACACTGCTTCTATTGCTGCCTTAGAAGACAGCAAAGAGTCGACTTAAGACCTACCTGAAAACGAAGCCCTCCAGTGGAACACTGTCACAGCTCCCAAGGCTTCCATCTTCACCCAGTCTTCTTTCTGGGTTCGCAAGCTGCGACCATCTGATTGGCTGAGCCTCGATGTCGTCATTCCCGCGCACTTGCAAAGTGAGTTTCAGCCACGATACAGCTCTCTCAATAGACGGAAGTGTGCATGCACCGGTGATATTACCGGTGCTTCTACAGTATATATCTCTTAAACAATGCACGTTTAGGAGATATTTACAGTACCTACAGGTAAGTCTTATTAACCTCTTTTTGACCGCATTATCGCTGAATGACGGCTACAGCGCGGATGTCAAGTTCTAGGAGGGCGTCATATGACATCCTACCAGAACGCGTTCTCCCAGCAGCGCGCACCCGGCGCTCTCTGTGATCGCTGTCCTGTGGACACAGCTGATCACACGACATGATAAAGGGCAAATCACAGCTGCCCTTTATCACATGATTAGCAGTGTCCAACTACACCTGACCATCATGTAAATACATTTACCGGTTATTGGAAGTACTCACGTCACAGTGAGAGGAAAGTACTGCCGATAACTGGCAACTGTAGAGGGATTCATCTACACTGATTATCAGTGCCCAACAGTGCTGCCAATCTGTGCCAGTCAGTGCCACCTATCAATGCTCTCCAGTGCTGCCTATTAGTGCCTATCAGTGTGGCCTCATCAGTGCCACCTCTCATTACAGCCTCATCAGCAAACATCAGTGAAGGAGAAAAATTACCTGTTTACAAAATGTTATAATAGAAACAAAGAAAAACTTTTTTTTTTCAAAATTTTAGGTCTATTTTCGTTTGTTTAGCAAAAATAAAACACCCAGTGGTGATTAAATACCACCAAAAGAAAGCTCTATTTGTGTGAAAAATAAATGATAAAAATTTAATATGTGTACAGTGTTGCATGATCGAGCCATTGTCATTCAAAGTGCGACAGCACTGAAAGCTGAAAATTCGCCTGGGCAGGAAGGAGGTAATAGTGCCCAGTAGGCAAGTGGTTAAAGGCTTACCTGTGATTTACTTCCACTCTAAGAATACAGTGTACAATAAACTAGTTACTAGTTTCTCCAAAAGGGAGAACAGGTTCAACACCTTAGGACACTAGCCAAAGTTTTGCCAGTGTCCAATCAACTGAATGGTACCAGCCAATAACTCAAGCCTGTGTTCTCCTGTACTGTATAATTAGGATAAAGTGGAAGTCCAGGAATTATCTTAACGTTTTTATACAACTATGCAAAGTTCAAACCCAAAATATGAAACTTGTGGTTCTTGGTTTCACAACTTTTGTACACTTTCTTTTACTAGTATCATACATATGAAAAGCAACCTATGAAGATATTGTCAGTGCAGTCATACCATTGTGGTTCCCGTCACTTGTGGTCCAATTGCAGCACTGTTTATAGAGGCAGAATAATGATTGTTTGATGCAGCCTTTTGAAGCTCACAGGTCATTAACCACACTAATAAGTCAATGAGTGAGGAGTGTAGCTGAAAGCAGCTGAGCAGCAATTAGAGAAAATGAGAACAGGCCAGGCCCACCGCCTGAGAAGAGGAGACCTAGACAATACTGTTACAAATCCCGCTATAGAGGACCATTTGGGGTGCACTCTCTAGCTAGGTTTTTGCTCCAAAAGAAATCAGACAAGAACAAATTGGAAACCAAAATGAGAAAGAAACAGGATTTATTTGTATATATCAGAGGATCATAAAGAGTTACATCAACCAAACTACTGCGCAGACTGAGTGACACGCAGTGTACACACAGAAACAAGAGGAGAGGCATCTGAACCCACATCTGCAGAGCCTCACTGCACATACCCTGCACTCACCAAACCGACATTCTAGGCGCATTGATTCTGCCACACACTGGCAGATGTCACTGTGTACTCACCAAATCACACTTGCAGAACACAGGTATACACCAACATTCATCAACAATCATACAGAATAACTATCATTTTATACTGTTGCTCACACTGCACTTTATTCATCTTTGTCTGGCTATTGTCCATTCACCCTTTCATTTTCTTAGTACAATATAGCAGAATGAAAGGAAGGCTCTGGTTGTTATAGGTGACAACTATAGTTCTTCTTTCAGACATTGATAAACAAAGCCTACAGATTTCTGAACTCTCTACAAATTAATGGACAAATATCCATAGAGACTATATTCATTCACATAGAAGTTCATACACACATAAAAAAATCAAATCCACATTGACATGTATATGGACACTCTCATCCATTATTTTATCACTACACCCGGTGTATATAATGTTACCATTTCAAAAAATCTCTTATGCTGTGAGAGTTTATGAAATGTAAACTTCTGAATACTGTTCAGGTTGATTTTTAAATGCTAAAGCAATGGGTTTTCCCGTTCGTTTACCGTAGTTATTTTTTTTAACTTGATCCAGTTTTCATCAACCATCCCCACAACATCTTATGTAAAATTCAAAGTGTATGTCAAGGAAAATGTACAAAAAAAACTATCTGCACAACATCTCTGCAATACATGAACATTTCTCCACGTGTTATAGCTTTACAGACCCTGCAAATACAGAAAAAGTCTTGCTAATCTGCCAGAAACGCACTCAGCGCTTATGAGTCTATTTATAAAAATGTTGCTGTGTGGAAGTCTTAGAATTCACACAAACTGTGGCAATAAAACTGCATAATGTTTGTTAAATGTGAAATATATTTCCTATGATTGTCAATTCCATCTACTGACCACAATGAGGTATTTTCCTGAAATACTGCAATCAGGAAAATGCCACATAATGCCACTAGAAGGAGCTGATGATTATAGGGAATACATACAGTAGAAAATGACATTTGACACACATTACAAAAATTACAAGGGATATGCAAATACTGAAATATTCGCACAGCAAATTTGTATCTACAGCCAAAACTTTTTTGGGGGTTAGTTTTGGATCGAGTAGGGAAGGATTAGAATTCCTGTCCAATTTTGCTGCCATCTGATATCTTCACTTCCTGTCAGGATATCTTCAGGGCAGGAAATGAGGGGAAATCTTTCTAACAGCAACAAGGAGGGTAGTTCTACAATGTCAGCTTTTTATTGTTGCCTGTTTCTCTGTTGAAGATTTTCCCTAGCCTCCTGTCTAGGAAAAGATTGTCCCCAAGACATAATGTTAGGAGGACTCTAACAGAGGCCTGGATACAGTAAAACCTGACGGGGTTCTAATATTTCCCCATTCTCTCCAAAACTAAAACTAAAAAAAGTTTTGGATGTAGTAAAACTAATTTCCTATTGTGGGCTAAGACATATCATTTTGTGTCAGCCCTGCCCAGTGACTTTTGATAAACTACTCAACTACTCGCACTCTCCAATCTCTACAACCTAATCATTCTGTATTCAAAAGATGACTATTGGGCTATTTGTGACAACACGAACTGTTTTTTAATCAAACAGCTATAACAAAATACTTCCGGTGGTAAATTTATTAGAACATACAGGAGCAAATAAGAGTTTATTATAGGGTACACACTATAAGAAAATTGGAAAAAAAATGTTGTACGAGGACCGTCGTTCAATTTTTGTTTAGTGTGTACACAACTTTCAACATCTGATTCAGACTTTCCAAACAAAATTTTCTGAAGGGGAAAACTCCCAAAAAATTTTCGTACATGAAAAGAACTAACGATTTTCATTTAATGTGTACTGTTTTCGCACAAGAAAAAAAATTTGATACGAAAGACTGCATGATAATAAACAATAAAAAACAATAATCTACATTAAAACATTTCTACGTCAAACAAAAAAAAGCCTTTGTCATTCAAGAATTTTTGTACAATTAGTACTATCCTCGGGTTTGACTAGCTGTAAAAACAAATATTGAGTAACACAGACGATCGTTTGCCCGATTTTCTTATAGTGTATACCCTAGGGTTTATTTACACATTATGAGAGAATTTATAGGACAAGTAAAAAGTTTATACTTGATAGAGAGCTAACTACATCTGGTGACTCAGATGTAATGGACATAACACCTCTGAAAAGACTGGAACTACAAAAAGGCCTGATATAAAATCTTTGATACATTTGCCAGCAGTTGCAGTGCTGGATGTCTCAAATTCAGACATCAAGGCTATACTATGTTGTCTAATGGTTTCTACCTTTAACGGCACACTTAACTGGACAATCACTCTTCCCAATCTTTGGGGAGCCAACTGCCTTAACTTATTGGTTGGTGAACTGAACCTCCAAATGAGGCTCGTGACCCAACTGGTGGAACCTTAACACACATGATACCACCATGACTAAGTGCTTTCAATGACTACAGAAATCAAAATTTTAATCATAATACAGACAAGGGGCTCATTTATACAGACGAGAGCAAGGCAAAATATTTTTCTCACCACCAATCAGGTTTTCAAATAAAACATTGAATATACCTGATCACTATGGATAACTGCTTCATTTGTGCTCCAGTGTTTGCGATAGGTTAATAAATCAGGCTTAAGGTTCATTCAAAATAAGGTAAATCCTATCTCCATCAACTTAATTACACTATATTTCATAATTCACATTGTATATCAGGTTGTACAAATAAGCCTTTAATTCTATATTAATATCACATTTAGGACATCTTGGATAGGGATAACAAACTTAGAATTTTGTGGCACATTTACATGGGCTTACGCTGAAGTTATCTGAAGGCTGAGCTTTCATCTGTTGTCTACAATCAACAGATGTTTTATTTTACGCTTTTGTACTGCACTAGAGTCATGGAAGACAGAGTTTGACCAGTGCATTTGAAAACAAGATCTGCTTTTCCTTCAGATATTTTGATTATGACGCTCAATGTAAGCTATACAATTTTAACAGCAATTGAAGTATTAATTAGACCTGTTCCTTTAGAATAAAAATTCAGTTATAAAAATTATAAAAGAGCAGTAACTAAACCTGCAATTCTAACTGGATCACCAATACACTGAACTATTATTTCATACAATTGTATAAACAACATATAAGTCTGTTTTTATAAAGGTACCCTCTTGTATACAAGCATTCAACTCGTTCCAGGTCTTCCACAAAAATAGATATTTTTTAAGCTCTGGTTGGATAGGTCAAGCCAATTGTGAAATTCTCTTTTGATTCTACAAAGTCTGTTTGAGAGGTCAATTGATAAGTGAATATGGAGGCTAACCATGGTTTCCCCTACTGAAATCAACTAAACCAGATCAAGAACAGTGGAGGCTTAATAAGAGGCACGAGAAGGAAAATGACACACTGGGGTAGATTTACTAAAGCTGGTTCACTCAGAATCTCATGCACCTTTGCATGGTAGCCAATCAGGTTCTAACTTTGGCTTGTTCAATTAAGCATTAGCAATAAAACCTGGAAGCTGATTGGTTTCCATGCAGAAGTTCCTGAGATTGAGTGAGCCAGCTTAAGTAAATAAACCCCACTGTGTTACTTGTGAAACAACAGCTGGTACTGAGAGGATTCAAGAGTCTGTTTTTTGAAGGCAATTCCTACACAATATACAGAACACCTATATAAAATGTTTCACTGATGTCACAGGCCCTAAAAACAATATTTTTACTCCTATCTAGGTTACAAATAGCTGTAGCCATTAGAATCCTGCATATGTCCAGTTAACAAGGCTGTCCAGTTAACTGTCTATTCTTCTGTTTTTGAGAACATTATGCTGGTGGGCTGTCGTCATTCTCAAAAGCACTCATATACATCAGATAGTCATTGCCCAATCCTGCTGATTCATCTGCTTACTCTTGTTTTTCTCTGGTGCCATAGGTGACTGCCTTCCCCCGAACGAAGAATTAACATGCATGCTCAGTCAATTGTACAATTGTAGCATGCTTGTTAGTTGAAAAATTGTTTTAAAAAAGATTGTTGTTGTTGGTTGGATTGTGCCAGCCATTCCAACCATTGTCTAATGCCTCTAGACAGTTCTCTATTCACCTTAAGCCCTAGTTCACACTGAATCAACTTGAGCATCCAAATCGCATGACAAATTGCATTCAATGCTTGGCAATCAAACCGTTCTAGTAGTAGTTCCTGCACTACTTTTGCCGGTTTCGGGTGCGACTTGCATAGACTTCTGTGCATGAAGTTGCACAGATGTCTGAAAGTCGCATGCTAAGTCGCATTAGCATTCAAGTGAATTTGCATGATTTCTAGTTTGCATGCAATGTGAACAGGGGCTAATACATCTTTATAATAAACACTTACTCAAAGCTATGCTGCTATGGGCCATTGAGCTCTGACAGCCCCCTAGGCTCCTTCCCCTCCCCTTCCAATCCTTTTCCCCCAATGAGAAGTCCTATGGCAAAAGCTATTGTTTCAGAGAAACTGCTATCATGATTTTTGTGAATGCAGTAGAAAGCACAATTTTAATATGTAAGGTTGCCCATCTCACTCTGGGGCTATGTCCGGGGGTCAGATGACTGTAATCTGGGAGGGATGGCCACATCGGGATATTCCCCCCCCCCCCCCCCAACCACCACCTTTTTCTCCCATATTTAACCCCAGCATTTTTCAAGTTTTGGTCCTTTTTTTTTTTATACCTGGTATGGGCAACTGCCACCCACGAGGGCCGGTGCATTTGGGGAGTTTTATACATTTTATACATTTGCTGGTCATGCACTACCAATGTAATCCATGTTTCCCACTTGTATCAGGGTTACAGATTGGTAACTCTGTGTTGTTCTAAAATGATTTTGTACAATTCCTTTATTTTTGTAAAATTCTTCAATAAACGTCATATGGGAAAAAAAATATGTAAGGTTGTATCCTATCACAGCAGATGTATTTGATGGTCCACACATTTCTTATCTTTATTTTTGAGCAGCACTAGCTAGTTTTATTAATGTAAATTGTTGTACTGTATGTATGTACGTGTGTGTGTGTGAGAGTGTGTTAGGTTTCCTCTGCCAGGGATGTATACAGGCTGGTGCAAGGAGAATGTGGCTTCAATGGCAGCCAAATATGACAGATAGGAAACCATACAGTGGAAAATTCACTCATTGAATTTACATTAGTTTTTTGCCCATTGCCATCAATATTAAAAGAACAATTATAGCAACTAAAACATTATACAGAAATAAATAATCCTATGAAACATTAAATTTAATTTTTGACGACTGTTAAACTGGCAGTTATAACGGGCAGCTATATTAGGAACGCATATGATTATTATATGCTGAATGCATATGTTTGTTACCAATCTTCCTTGGATGCTACCTTAATATTATCTTACCATACCATAATCCTTCTGTTTATTAACCATTAACATTTCCAATTGTTTGCCATATCATTCTACCGCATGCTAATGCTAAAGTTGCCGGTCCACACCAGACACTAGTCTTAAATGATCACAGGTTTGCCTATAAATAATTTATATTTGCCTCTTATTCAGCTTCATTTATCTTGACTGAGGATGTGACTAGGCCCAGAATTTTGAGGAGGGAGGCCATTTGAAGACAAGCAGTTGTTTCTCTGCCAATAGTCTGACCTTATGTCACTTCCTCCTAAGTGTATGTAACAGCATTATAACAAAGCTTGAAGTTAAAGAACATTTTTAGTCATTAAAAAAAAAAAAATTTCAAACCACAGATATTTACTGCTCCAGAGAGAGGCAAGTGGCAAATCTTAAGCAGCACAGCCTACAGCAATAACTTCAGTACTGTATCCCCCACCGAATGCTGTGGCATCTCCCACTGGCAACTTTGACACTACAGGTCTCCGTATTCATTTGGGGGCAAGCAAGAGGAACCATTGACTTGGCATTCGACTCTCCCAGAATTGTGGAATACTGAAGACCTTGCTGGTGGCTGTACTGCTTAAAGACAATAGAGTTCGGAATTGTCACCTGCTAGGGGTCAAGCCTTGAAACTTTTATTTACTTGGAAAGTGAAAGTCGATTTAAGAGATAGACACAGAACCAGTGGGCTCTGTGTTTGATTCTTTGATGGTTACTTAGAAGCAGGAGGTCTGTAGAATCAATTCACAAAATTGAGTCGTATGTATTATTTTACCTGTCTTTTTAATTGTGTTTGTTTTTTCAACTTAAACACTTGCCCTCCAGAGGATTTACCCCCCTTCCTGACCAAGCCATTTTTTTAGTTAAATTAACTGACAATTGCGTGGTCATGCAATGCTGCACCCTTATTAAATGTACATCTTTTTTGTTCCCACGAATTGAGCTTTCTTTTGGTGATAATTGAGAGCCTGTGCGGTTTTTTATTTTTTGCGCAATAAAAAAAGTTTGACAATTTTGATAAAAAAACAATATTTTTGACTTTTTGCTATTAAACATTTCCAGTAAACAAATGTTAAAAAAAATCAAATTTCGTCATAAATTAGGCCAAAATGTATTCTGTTACATGTCTTTGTTACAAAAAATACCAATACGTGTAAATTAATTGGTTTATGTGAAAGTTATAGCATTTGAAAATGGCGGTATATCTGTACACATTGAACCAAGTCTGTTAGCATAATTTCAGCCAACTCACAGGGAAGTACTGATGCCTGCCCAATCAGAAGTTGAGCTTTAGAACACTTTTTGTATTCTAGTAATGGCAAATATGGTTGCCTGTCACTCTAAGCAGCCATTTGTGACCTGCAGGAGGCCTAAGGGTGTAGGACAAATAATGCCACAGCTTCTACGATAGTCAGGATTTCCATAATGGAAAGACCTGGGTATTGAAGATCCAAGGGCTCTCAAGCACCTTCTTGCAATTCCTTTTGACAATACCAGTGCTCTTGCAGGGCAAAGCAACAGGTTCACTTTAAGGGTTCTTTCACATAGGCCATGAAAATAGATGGTTGGGTCTCCTCTTTACCACTTCCCAACTGCCTATCAACGCCACTCAAAATTGTTAAAATAGGGAACAGATGGAGACAAACACACTGCAACATTAGCACTTCCTCTCATCATGGTGAGGCAAAAATATTGCTGCATGCAGAGCTTGGTAGGCGTTGACTCTTTGCAACAGCTTCCATTCATTTCTATTTAAATGCCCCATAAGCTCGCTATAAACCCACTATAAACATGCCTATGGTGTTTACAGCACGTTAACATTGTGGTTCCAATCAAAAGTGAACATTTCCCATTTTAGCCTTGTAAATAATAACACATCCAAAACACTCATTAACACTAGCACTGTGGTAATGCAAGTTAAAGGCTGCTTTGGAATTCAATGCCTGTGTGAAAGAGCCCAAATGGTGCCCTTCCCAGCAGCACATACTTCCCATTACTCCTCTGACACTTTGTTTAGTCCCAGGAGCAAAGAAAAATATTTTTGCTGCCTCTCGTAACTCAAATCCTGCAGTAGTATTAGGCTAAAAGTTTAAAGGTAATATCTAACCAAACTCTGCTTGAATAAATATTGGTTTATATTGTCCCTAATAGAGAAAATTCCTGGACATTTTTAAAGCCATGGGTAAAAAAAAGTTTTTCACGGTTTTTTTCTGAAAAAAAAAATGGAGATTTTCAGAAAATCTGAAGAAAATTTCAGAGTGGAGTAGTTTTACAAATTGAAAGTAATTTCACTGGGAAGGTGAAATACAGTGTATATAAAAGTATTATGCTTAAAATAAAAGTATAGCTTATTCAGCAAGTAAACTAAACTTTCTTTTCAAAATATTATTTTTTATCACATATGGAAGGACTGCATATGTTAAGGACATTTCAACTATACATGAGAACAGGTAACTACCCCTTTTCCCTCAAAAGTAACAAAAAAGGAAGAAAACATCAACCTAAAAAAAAAAAAAGTCAGATTTGCCCCTTAGCACCAATAGCAGAGTTTCTGGACTGAGAACCCAGGAGGGAAAGTTACTTGCACTTTTATTATGCTCCTCATCATTTAATTCCATAAAGTATGTATTAATGTCTTTAGGGAGCTTCTGGCATGCTAAGATGTGTTTTGTTATCTTTTTAGCATTTGGAAAAGAATATTTCTTTTCACAATATTTGCAAACTGTAGAAAATGCACTGTAGAAATGTTTCTATACTCTAGATGTAGTTCTCACCATTTTACTGAGAGGAGGAGTCAAATTTACCCTCTTACTTGTCAATTAAGGCCTGAGAGGAGGGCAGAAACTATGATCTACTATATCCCAACAATCACCCAACTATAGGAGGTACAAGGTGAAGCCTACAAGAAGCCTAAACTGGAGCCTCATCCCTGCAGTGCCCCTTGTAGCAGATGCATATTTCTCTTGTTTGAGAACTGCTTTGAGAAGTACAGCGTTTTATGAATTGTATTCCAGGATTTGCTTGTCTTCAGTTGAGAGAACTTGCAATAATTTAGGACTTTACACACTGTAAAGTCTCACAAATCTTTCATTAAGGTCTTCATGCTATATATTTGAATAACATGTCATAAATATATTATCTATCATTGTAAACGAACATATACCAATAAAACAAAAAATGGCTTTGAAAAAAAAAACAGAAAAAAAAAAGTTTTTCCCCAATTTTTCTGCTTTTATTTCCCCAGGCCTGCCCATCTCTAGCCCCTAACAGTCTGTCTATGGGCTTGTTTAGCAATTTATTTTATAATTACAGTAAATCACATATTTCCCTCCTTCTGCATGTTTAGGGTAAACTACAGCTAGGATAAAAAGCACCAGCAAAGAGAAATGTTAAGTTATGTGAACTCACAGTTTCTTTGTAAACTCCAGTGATACCTAAATCCATGAGATCTCTGCAGCTAACTATACATCTCCATTGATGGTGAAGGATCGTAAATGCTACTGCATTTTATGCAAAGGCTGGTTTGTGTGATCCACAAAAACAGAAATGACATTTTTTTATCAAAAGCGTCTCTAATTTTTATATTTATATATATAAAAATTCCCAATGTTTATTTCAAACATATATGTTGATTTATAAAAACTGGGGAGATCTATTTGTGCCATCTGTAGCAACATTTTGATTTCAAATATGTTTTATGTACAGGTCAGAAAATGACATTTAGCGAATCAGCACATTCCGCAATTATGTTAATTCTTTGTATATTTGACAGTTGTGCAACAATAAGTGAGAGTAGTCATTTACAATATGTTTAATTTGTTTAAAAAATAACAATACTGAATATTTTAGCTTTTTCTCTTTAGCTCTAACAGTTCAATTTATTCACAGTGCATACCACTTACTTACAAATATAAGGTACATACCACTTTTCCTATACCACTGCCAGTATGATGTAGAGAAGTGGATTGGCTCAGAAAAATTGTGGGATGTCCGGTATTGAGTTTGAATATTAGCTGCTTAACCTTTAGAAGGCAAGTAGCTACATTTGTTAATTGGTTTTATTTAGTGATTGTCCAGTTCCTCAAATTAAAATGCCAAACATAAAAAACAGGAATAGACAAATGGTACACTATGTAAAAGAGAAATTAAAGGATCACCAAGAGAAAAAGGCATTCTGATACCTGCACATGGTTAATACAAGTAATAATAGTATTTACTATTTCAATTCCTTTTCTTTATTTCAAAATGTTTTGCTTTCTATTTTCTGCAAATTTACCTGCATACCAAGTTGTCCAGCAACAGTGACAGGGGTTTGGACAAACTATAATACTGCCAGGGGTGCTCCAGCCGTTATAGAAAAATGTAATAATAATAAAAAAAACATATAAACATTGTGAATAAAAATTAACTATTGCAAGCATCCCTGCCAGCTTTTTCAGCTTTTTTTCACAAACCCTTTTACTGTAATTTGGTTGGACAGCTTGGTAGGCACAATAAATGTGGCAAGAAGTATAAATAATGGAAAGTATCAATTTAAAAAATACATACACTGAATACTATTGTTACATGTACAGTTATAGAACATTTTCACCATAGTTGTAATTTATTAAGATCCACAGGAAACCAAGATATTGTACATTGATATAATTTTGCTGCCAACCCTCTGAGTTATATGCCATGTTAGGCCAATGGAGGCAACAGTAGTAGTAGTTGGGGTTTCTGGACAGGTGGTTAATTGTGTTTATACCACATTAATTTTAAAAATGCTCTCTTGAACTGCTGAAACTTTACATACATTTGTGTCATTATTATGTTACTCTGGTCTCCAGACTACAGGTGTTGGAACCCTACAGATTTCCAGTATGTGCCTTGTGAAATATATTTGTGGACAATGAGAGTCCTTATGATAAAAAGTAATTTGATGGACAGGTTGAGTTCTTTATTCCCATAAACCCCACTGTTATCGTGCAATGGAAAATTCCCGGTTTGGGTGTAACCCACGGACCCTGCATTGGTACTATGTATAGAAGATGTTCTTACGTACCTTGTATTGTGGTCTTGGAATAGCTGGTATAATTTCACAATGTTCAAATGAAGAATTAAAAAGAAAAAACAAACTGCTGAAACTTTTATACATTCCCCATAAATAATATTAAAAACTATTATAGAAACCAGTTTATAAATATGATATAATTTATAATAAGGGGCACGAATCATCAGCCAGGCTGTAGATCTACAGGTCAGGTAGAATACTCATGAGTTGTAGAAGAGTGGGGCTCAGTGAAAAACCAGAGCAAAGCATAGAGCATTATTGCCAAAAATCAACTAATCAGATTCCAGATTTTATATTTCTTGTGCAGGTCTCCAGGCAAATCATCACAAAATGTAAGAATTATGTGGCGTTAACCATTTCTAGAATGCCTTTTAAGAAGTTATAGCAGAAAGAATTTTAAAGTGCACAACAGAAACACGTATTTAGAAATGGATTTACTTGCCAGATGATTGAAAAGTAGTGTCAATGATGGCTCTCATTTATCCAGGTCATGGTATAGCTAGCAGTAGTTAGCAATATTCAACTAGAATTGTACTGTAATGCTGAGCATGTTTCACCAGTGTTTTTGGACCATCAGCATCTGCCTTGACACATTTCATGACAGTGCAGTGTCTGGATTAAGGCAACTATATATCAGTGGTGTGATTTTTATTACTGGGGTAGATTCCTGACACTCATTAGAACTGATTAGGCCACTTAAATGAATGGTGAAACATCTTCAACATTACAGAACAAGTCCAGTTGAATGGCACAAACTGTAATGCTCTACCTACTGCCGCAATGCTAAATGACTGATAGAAAAGGAAGGAGCAGAAACCACAATTCTGAAGACCCTTTGTTCTGTCATGGCCACATCCTCCTGCTCGCTCTTTGGACTACAAGTGGTAATACTCAATCTCGGCTCTCTCCTTTTGTAAGCTCAGCTCCCCTGGCGTCCTCTTCTTATATAGCAGACAAACCCACTGCAAGTGTGATTTCAACTTCCATCTGGCGTGAGGCAACTCATTCTGCCAATACTGAAGCTGAATAGAAAACCAACTTCATTACATCTGAAGAGTCACATTACCGAACGAACGGGGTGTTTTTATATATTTACCTGTAGTTCTTCTTCAAAGGAAAAGCACAGTCATGACTAAACTAAGAAATTTTAGATTAGCAAGAAATCACAAATTTGAAATGATCAGTATCACACATACCTTTAGAGAACTACATATTTGTATAGCATATCAAGATAATTACTATCATCAATACAGCCTGAATCTGAATCTAAATTTAATACGTAGCATATACTTATTTAACTAGAGATCACTTGTCAATTCAATAACATTTTGTGTCGGCTGGACTGTCACAAGCTACTCCTAAATTTATTTTACATATTTTTATTTCCTGGGACATTTTACTGCAATGTTACTTATTTAAGTGAAAAGACATCAAAGTATGAACATAATTACATTTCATTTAGGAGCGACTAGAGCAATGATGGTATGCAAATGCTTAAAAGCCAATCAACCATTTAGGAATTTAAAGTGTTACTAAACCCAGACCCTGCGTTCACTATATCTGGTCTCCCACAGTACACATAACATGGAAATGCATTTTAGTAAATATAAACTGCTAAATACATTTTCTCCTCAGCATTTAGAGCAGTCTTGTGACTTCTATCAGTGTTCAGCAGAGCTTGTAAAAGCTTGTAGGAGGAGTTTTCTTTCTGCTGTAGGAGAATGCAGGACCCCTGACTTCTGTCTGGACAGTGCTGATTGACCCTATGCTGATCACATGCACTCTCCCAAGAAATAAAAAAACCTCTCTAGCAATACACATCAAACTGAGCATGTGCAGAGTGACTCCACATGATATGTCTTATCAGGAGAAAAGAGGGGGAAACTGAAAGAAGGGGAGGGTCAGAGAAGAAAGGATTAAACAGCCTTTTTACACAACGCTGAGGATTAACCCCTTAGTTTCTACAGTGAGTATAACAAGCATGCTTTACTGCATATACAGACTGATTTTACTGTTGTAGGTTTAGTAACACTTTAAGGATGAACTTGGTACATGGCTAAATGCGTGATTAAAATATACATATGACCTTATCTGCAAAAGGATCTATAATTTTGTCCAGCCATTTTTCTCATTCATACACATGGTGACACCACTTTTTCTCTTGTAGTAATGGTGTCATCTCTTCACTTGCAGCCAGCTGACTGGACAATAAAGGAGCAGCAAAATATATGTAAGTCATAAACTCAGCACACTCTGCTCTATGCTGTCAGCTTGTTTCTTGCAAACACATGTGCATGTATAGCAGAGCCTGATTGGCTCCTATTGCTGTCATTCCCTCTTCCATTCTGAGTGCTACTGTGCAGGGGATCACTTGATTCTGCCTGTAAGTGAGTTTCAGTTACGTATGCAAGTCGGTCCCTGCACATGCTCCTAAAGTATTCGCAGTAAAAGCTGGATTTGGCCAGGACTTATTTTTAAAACAACAAAAAGACTACCTGATGTATACTTATAATGTAAGATTGGTCTTCATGTGGGAAATATTAATAGGGAAACATCAGTAAGGGTGTGCTATACCCACGTACCAAATCCATTATAATGTAAAACTTCACTTTTATTCAGAACTGTCTAAAAAACTATAATGTAGAAAATAAAAGGAAGTCATAACAATGCCAGTTGTGTAACCTTAGAGGGCAATGCGGAATTAGTGAAAAAATACAAAATGATGGAACAGATATACAACTGCCCTCATTATACAGAGATAACAAGCAGACAGCAAGTATGTCTTTAGCTGCCATTGGTCAATCTTTCTGTCTGAGTGGAGATGTACATAGGGTAGGGTCAGCATCCTGGCCACATACCATGACCCAAAGGCATGGATTGATATTAAAGGTTACTGTGGTCACTAAAAGGCTCAAATGCCTGTCAAAATCAAATATTCCACAGCACCCTTCCAGCCTGGAAAAAAAAAACACTCCTATCAATTCACTATCTCCACCATTCTGCAGAAATCTCCCTTTCCTCCTACAACTAAATCTGCATTGCCCCAATAAATCTAAGTGCCCATATTGAACAATAAAGAAAAAGAAATTAAAAACTACAAAAAATGCCTTAACAAACATGTTTTGCTTTAAAGCAAGGCTTCATTAGGGGTGTACAGTGCATAAATTGTGTCTAAAAAGAGCACATGGCAAATCGGGACCTATTTTTCCCAAAGCCTACTTGGTGTCTGGCAGGGCCATACAGTGAAGAACTTGGAAGCAGGGCTGGAGGTAAGCATTTTGTTAGGTGGCTGCCACTCAGGATGGGAGTAACATTTAAAGAATAGGTTGTACTAAAAGTAAAGCTGTTCTTTTTTTAATAAAGTTTAAAGGCATGCACAACTACATTAAATTGTAACTGTATATCTGCCTGGAGTTTGGCTTTAAGCAGAACTAAATCTACATCATGGTGACTCACCATTGGTGAGTATGCTTTAGCCATAATGTACAGGTATGCAAAGCAAAGGGACCTCTCCAGCACCCTGTAGTTCTATTGGCACAACTGACATGTTTGAATGTTCTTTTTCCAAGTTTGCCTTCTTGAGTCATCTTGATTGGCCAGCTTGGAATGAACTAAATTCCAAGAATGCGCATAGGAGTAATGCCAGCCATACACTATGCCAAAAATCGTTCTATAGCAGTTTCGAAAAGTGAAACAATGTTCGGCAGTGCTAGAAACTACCACCATGTACTGACCAAATTTCAAAAGATAAATTGTTCAAATGACATAAATTAATTGGTTTATAGTTTGATTTGGTCACATTAGAAAGGAAGTGACAACATAAATTTGACCTTTCAGTTATTTACTTAATTTGTATCTTATTTTTTTTTTTAATACTATAATAAATGGCAACCTGTTCTCAAAAACGTACTATGTGGTCTGCTTGATAACTAGAGTATGTGCCCTGATAGATGAATGAATATTTTTTGCTTGTGTAGACGACAGATCGTTGATAACAAAGTTGTTTACTTCCAGGTTAAAGTTTTCTTGCACATGTGCATTACAAATCAAACAATTTTTACCACGTGTGAAAGCCACTAAACTTGTAAATTTTGTTCATTCAATAAAAATATTTTAAATTTTTCAAATTGATTTTTCGGTTATGAAAATATTAAAACGATCATCGGTTTTCAACCACTATAAGAAAATCATCTGAATGTGTTGGAATATCAACTGATTTTTTGTATAGTGTATGGTCAGCATTAATTCTTCCCAGGACCAAGGCCTGCTGAGAATGTAGACAGAGCTACACATGTGTATCTACATTGCACAGAAACATTGAATGCAGGCAGAATAGAAGCTTCATTTCAGTACAGACAAGCCGAATATCTTCTGTAAGCACAGCCTACCTGCCAATAATGTTATTTTTAAAGGGTTTAGTTTCGCTGTAAAGCCCAACTCTAGGCACAAAACTTTAACCAGGGTTAAAGGAATAAAACCATCCTTTTCCTCAAAATCATCCCCTTGTCATGCAGACTTTCTCTTACATCCTGCAAATCTGCCCATTTACATTCCGATATTAGTACAGCTACAATTCCAGGCCAACTGGATTAAAGCTCTGCTGGTCCCATGGACCCCAGTGCTGAGGTCATATCTATGCCCCCTTCTCCTCCTGGCCATTCAAAAATTAAGCCTGGGACTGTGTGTTTTGTAATTGGCCCAGAGGAAAGGGGGTAGACATACGACCGCAGCGCTGAGGTCTTAGATCTGCAGCGCTTACATCTGAGTGGCCAGGATGTACAACAATAGCTGTACTAATGGTGGCATGTAAACAAGTGTATTTGCCGGATGTAGAAGAAAACCTGCATGATGGGAGGTTGCTTTTGAAACAACTGCTGGTAGGGTTTTTGTGTCCAGAGGTGGGCTGTAAGTACAGTTGATTGAAATCTGGAAGCACTTATGTTTTAATGTAAATTATGCTTCCTAATGGTATTATGAAGAAGACTATTATTATATAAACAATACAAAACATTTGGTTACTGAATTCTTGATCTACTTAACCTCTCCTATTGCCAGTAAAATAAACATTTTGTGGGATGATATAAGCAAAGTAGTAAAAGAGTCCTGTATTATCAACATTAAAGGGTTATTAAACTCAAAACCTAAAATGTCATATATTGCAGCTTACCAATCATTAAATGTGGCGGCTGCTTTACGTTTTTTTAGGCTTTTTCCCCTTTGTTTTCACCTGGTGATCTAGCCAGAAACACACCTCCTGTATTAGAGTGCCCCCAATCGATGAAGAAGCACAGGGGCACCTTTGAACATCAGCATTGTTAGTCTTGGGGGGAAGTAGGTGTTAGTGTATCTAAATCTGTTAGTACATCTAACACATTGAAGCCAAACTCCAGCTAATACTTTATAAGCAGTTATTGTAACAGTTTTTTTCTCTTTTTGGGATAAAGGTTTTACATAAATAACTAAAAGATGAACATTATAACCTCCACTGTCAGTGGTAAATTGTTTGTCTCATCCCTGTAACTGCTACATCTGCAGGTCAGCTTTTTCCTTTGAAAAACAACAGACTTACTGGCTGGATCACCAGGTGAAAATAAAGGAAAGAAAGCCTAAAAAAGAAAACTAATACAGTCAATACATTCAAGAACCAGCAAGCTGCCAATATAATAAATGTTTGCTTTTGGCTTTAATACAGCTTTAATATACTGTTTAATCCTGGGCACATTGTAGCTGAAAGGTGTCTGTTCATGTTTAAAAGTGTATTTATAAATTCCTGCAACCTCCTAAAACATGATCTATTAATACTGTGACATATTCTGTGTAGCCTAACGCAACTTTCTGTTGTACATAAACAGAAAATTTAAAGTGAATCTGTCTGGATTGCTGCTTTTTCCACGGTTGCCATATTTATCTTACTTAGTGAGTCAATGATGTTGAACAATTATATACAGAACAGGTTTCCCAGCACCCAACAGGCACATAATTGTTCTAGGTCAATGTCCCACCCAGTAGTAAAGGTAGGATAAGGTGTAAAGCCCTGGAGTTTGTACCTTTATGAATGAAGTCAGCGATCGTAGCTCCCATATTCCTGTTATGACACGATTCAAGAAAGATTTGTTTCAGAGCCCTTCAGCAGAAAAACTCAACATTAGCTTTCCCACTAAATATATCCAATTCCAATAAAGTTCTGAATCTTCTACAAATATTTCTGTGTTTTTCTTTAAAGCTCCTTTAAATAAGTCATGTTATATTTGAAATCCAAAATTGCTTTGTATAAAATAGCTATCATTTACAGAAGAACAATATATTTGACATATGTCTTAATATGCCTCAGCCAAATAAACATTTTCATGTAAAACCATAATAAGCCTTACAGCAGTTCTCGCACTTGCTAATCATCTAGGCAAATTAGGCAAACACACATCCACTTGATAATAGAAACGTCCACTTAAATCTTACAATTTGCAATGGAAATGTAGTATGTCTGTAATTTTAGTATAAACATAACAGTAATATCATAATGGCAATTTTGCTTTACAGCATTCTTTGTCTCTGCTTGTGATTTAATATTGCCTTGGCATGGTTATCTCATAGCACTAAGGTACAGAGGGGTTGATTAACTACTACCTTTGCATAGGAATTTTCCCTTAGGTTAGTGAATAAAGTGAAGCTTTGCTCATCCAACAATGTGCAAGTATGATTAGGTATTGTTTACACCTCATTTCACTAAGCTTAGGGAAAGTTCCCTTTGCAAATCAACCCCAGAACACCTCTGCTGTGTTCCATTCTGAGTGTAGCTCCAATTATGCAATTGGGAATACAAGAAATGTATCTGTCTTCTATGTTTGCTCTACAAGGTTAACACCACCACACTCAAGAGAGAACATGTGTCAGGTTCCTGCTTATATCTAATGACTTGTACTTTCTAAGAGGCACCACCAATACCAACTGCTAAATGACAGCAATAATCTACCATAATCGTCACAAATGTCCAGCACTGTAATAATAGGAATCATAGATGTACATCATTTTCCGGCTTCTTAAGATTGGTCTGGTTCTTTTTGGCTCACACACCATCTATAACTTCATACAGGACATACATTTTCAAAACCATAAATAATCACATTGTTGTCAGCTACATATATTTGTTCCTGATGCTTATACTGCATGTAAATGTAATATACTACAGCTTACCATTCCTTAGGAATGGTTGCTGCATTTGTTTACTTTTTAAGGCTTTTTGTCCTTTATTTTTAATTGGTGATCCTGCCATTGAAAAACTGTCCTACGGTGACAAGGTTTATTCACTATACTGTATCTAAGGAGGTACAGCCTTATCACCCTAGTACAGGACTACAGAACATCACCCCTCTGCTTACTCATAACATGGGAGGGGGCTATGTAGTGCACACAGATAGCTGGGAGCAATGTAACTGTTAAGAGTACAGCACAGGTAGCTATCAGCTTGCAAGATTTCTGGAAGGATCAACAGGTGTTTTTTTGCACTTATCAAACTGATATAATTAAGATTGCACAGATGCAGATACCGAGCATCTTCACGCGTACTCATAATTGAGAAAAAGCTCTCGATACCCAAACTCTCGATACTTTGCGGTGCAATTTGCAATACAAAATTTTTTGGGCCACAAATTGCACCGCAAAGAATAGCATGCCATTTGAACAGGAATGTGATTCCTGTTTAAATCCCATGTGGTTCCCCACTGCTCCTGTGTGAACCCAAGCTTGTCATAGCCACACAGGAGTGGTGCAGGAAACACTGATTCCATGCTGAGCGAGTGGGCGTAAGGTGGGAGAGAAGGGTGTGTGGGGATGTATACACTGGTGTCGGCTATCAGGCGGAGCATGGAGACAGATGCTCCAGATTCTCAGTTGTAGAAGAGAATAGAAAGGGATGCAGGGATGACAGTACGGGCTAGACGGCTTTTGATTGGTCAGCACCAATTTCAAATCCCAGTGGCTTTCTCTCCTCTCCTACAGCAGAGAATCTGGAGCATCTGCCTCCATTCTCTGATGACCAACACCGAGGTATACATCCCCACATGCCTTTCTCTCCCACTCGGTATGGGTTCCATGCAGGGAGGTTTCCAGCACTGCTCCTGACAAGCCTGGATTCACACAGGAGCAGTGTGCAAACCGCATGCGATCTGGTTAGGAACCATATTCAAATCACATGCTATTATTTGTGGTACAATTTGGGTCCATACATTTTGTACTGACGTAAATTGCACCACAAAGTATCAGCACTCGGTATCGTTGAGTAGTTGACCGAAAGTATCAGTACTCGTCGATCAAAAAATGGTATTGGTGCATCCGTAGATATAACAAGACACTTTCAAATTTATATTTAACATACCAAAGGGGAGCAAAAGAGAAGTTAACTGAAGTTCACTATAACCAGAGCCCTAAACCTAACAAGTAACCCTCTACCTAACCCCAAAGGCTAGCCATTAGCCTAAACCTTACGCCTAAACGAAAACTTTAAACTACACCTTACCTTAAACCTCAAGCCCTGCCATTATTTTAGCACCTAGGATAATCATCACAATGAAAGTTACACTATCCCACCTATGTGTGCCGTTTATACTACTGTGTAAAAAAGTCATATGCCAAAAACAATCTACAGCATGTATTTTATGCAAATATACAAATTCCAATTTACTGGTGTTGAAAAACACTGAAACATCCATGCCAAAAGCAACCAACTCAATTGATAATACAAGATTGTGGACCTTCATTAATAACTACTGGGTTGGTTTTTTATTATACTTTTAACTCATAAGTACAGTTTTTTCTTGAAAGCCATAAAATGCCTTGAAAACATCACCAGTGATCAATGGTAATTAAAGATCAATAGGAAGTATCAATGATACCAATAACTAGACTTCCTTCTGGTTACAAAAAGATGCATTATGTTTGTGGTTGGAAGAAAACTACACTGAAGTTAGGATTACCCCGTTGGCAGCATAAACTGCCAACACACAGCAATTACCTTTACATTTGCCCATCAGTTCAGCCCTCTAAAGCACCTCCAAAATTAAAGTGCAAATGGTGACGTTCTGGTGGTCCTCTAAACAGATACACAACCCCCCCAGGTGCCAAGGGCCAGACCTGCTGGTAGGTTGTTCAGACTGTGCACTTTAAATTGTGGGAGGCGGGCAGGGTGTATACATACTCTTCAATAACAAGGAGTGGGGAAAATAGGGGGGCTCTGGAGAAGCAAATGTAAAGGTAAGTGTTATTTGCTGAGAGCTTAATTTGTCCACTGTAATTCTGCCCCAGTCACACCAAGACTGAAGAAGCCTGAAAGCGCCTCTGATTTTCTATAATTCTTTTTCAAAATTCATCTTTCCTTGTGATGAAATGGGAGAGATTTACTAAAATTGGAGCACACAGAATCTGGTGCAACTGTGCATGGTAGCCAATCAGCCAATCAGCTTCTAACTTTAGCTTTAGTTAAGCTTTGACAATACAGCCTGGAAGCAGAAATTTTACAAGCTCCAGTTTTAAGAAATCTCCCCCTAAGTGCCTTGATGAATTTCTCATGCCTAAAACTACCATGCCAATGTTACTTGACTAAAAAAAAAAAGCACCCAGTGGAGAAGCTACAGGTAGTAATCACTAGACTCCTTGCAGCAATAGTAACACATAGCAATTCTCTCCAGCATAGCTACTGTTTGCTGCTTTACATTTTAAGACCAGTTGGCCCTGCACATGGAAAACATGTAACATATCTGCAACAGCAGCTCAAAATTAGAATTCTGCAAGAATAATCACAAAGCATGAATGTGAATACAGTAGGTGGAGCCTGTATGACAGGATATCATACAATATATTACATCTTCCTAAGACAGGATGAGCTATAAATACATCCTGTGTCCTTTAAAAAAAGAAGCATCAGGTTGAGCAGCTAAATTCACAACTCTGAATACGTAAACCGGTACATCAAAAAAAGAGTGGCAGCCCAGATAGCCCCTTATTTCATAAATTAGTGGAACCGTAATTTCTTATTAATAAATTGTAAACAATATGAAATATTCCACAAGAAATATTACAATGGATGTTTGCTACAGATATAAATTCACAATATAACTACTAAGTGCAAAATAAACAAAAGCAGCATGTTAATTTTAAATACCTATTCCAAGAACTGTATACATAAAAACTAACCTACATCATGGATGGATGAGATTTGTGATTCACAGGTAGTAGAAGAAATGTAAAATGTCTATGTTTTACAAATATCAAAAACACTGCTGAGGCCCAGTAAGGATTAGAGCATACAAGAGAATATTAAGGTGTTTTTTTTAGCCAGTCTAACACTGTGTGTAATTCTGCATTCTGTAAATATGCCGCTAGATGGGGATATAGTGCCACACATATACAGTATATATGGCCAAGCTCATTTCTTTCCACTTTATAGTAATTGGGAATTTGGTCAATATGTATCAATAAAAATATATAAATTAACTTGCCAGAATATTTAATAACCTCAAGTTGTCTCTGCATTGTAGCCTGTTATAAATAACAATAATAAATATATGATTTACAAAAAGTGCAACAATTCAGATAATTATGCTTCACAGTCATCCTTTATCCAAACACATTCTTAGAAATGGATTTTTGTCACTGGGACCTGGAGACACACAACCTTTGGCACCTATACGAAAAGCACCTATCGGGCACAGCCTCGAGCATTAGTCAGCTTTGCTGCTCTTCTTACAATAAAGAACACAGACATACCATTTAGTTGTAGAGTTGCCTGTTAATTACTACCCAACTATATTAATGGAAAACTTTCAAAAGAAATAAAGCCAGTTGGGAACAGGTACCACTTGTTGAAATAAACATGATCTGCATGATCAGGACAAGACTTAGTCAAATCACAATTTAGAAGTCCTAATATCGGAGGTATGCCTAGATTCCTATTTTCAACTGCTATTTAAAAAAAGGGATCATTTTCACACGTGCTGTGGAGAAACAAGGTTCACCCGTCAGCATACAGTTCACATAAAAGATCACTCTAGCCAAAAGTAATACTTTAGTGTTTAGTGATTACATAGGAGTGTAAGGCCCCTTTCACACTGGGCAGATCCACTCAGCAGAGGATTTGTCCACTGATCACCTGTGATAAAAGCAGAGCGGGCAGATGACAGGTCTGTGTCAGCTCCGTTTATGCATAGCGGGCACAGGCTGAGCTCACTCTGCTCTATGGGAAGTCAGGTGTAAATATGTTGGCTGTCTGTTTACACCAGACTACCTCCGATCCGCTTACACGGAAGAGGACAGATCCACGTCCATTTGTTTTTAGCCGACCTGGTCAGATCAGAGGTAGGCAGGTGTAAACAGACAACTGCTGGTCCATATAGATGAACTGACTGCTTTCAGTGCCTGAAAAACTGACAGGCAGACCTGATCAGAATGGTCGTGTGAAAGGGGCCTTAAACCAGTAGTTTCCTTTATCTCTTAGGTACCTCAGTATTAATAGATCTGTGCTTGAGTTCCCAGGCATGCACACGTGTTTGAGTTCCCAGGCATACACACCTGCTGCATTACCCATCCCATTGGGTTCACCATTTATTTCCTGTTATACAGAATACAACAGAAGTGGGAAAATTCCGTGAGCATGGAAATATAGCAGGTACATATACTCTAGAGATACAAGAAGCCAGCCAGATGCACGGCCCAGCAGTTTCCTATAAATGCAATACTCCCTTTTAGTTAATGTGAACTTTTAAGTACAGACTTATCATGACTTGTTATAAATCTCATCATACATATACATCACTTATGCATAATGTCCAGTGACAATGCACATGTACTTTGCATTCACACATATCCAACATCTGCAAGGATTACTTTAAAGATATCAGGCAGGCACAGCATACACAGTGATTCTGCACAGACACACTCACCATTTGATACACAGTAAACAACCAGGAGGGAAGTATTTAATACACAGCATTCGCATACACATTGCGCACCAAACAAAATGACTCACTCAGTTACATTCTATACAGGCAATAAGTTCACTTGGAGCCAGCCTTCACCTGCACACATGTACACTCACCTTTCATATTTTGAAAAGAATCAGACGAACATCCTGCTTTGATAAAGGAACAATGTCTGCAGAAGTCACACAGCCATACTCACCCACAGGCTCACAGACAACTACCCTGTCCCCCGTCCCATAAATTGCCCCACTCCCTTGTCCACCCGCAACCCCTCACTTATCGCTTTGGAGGGTGTTGCTGCTGCTGCTGCCGCTGGGCTCTGGACAGCACCCTTAGGTGCCGAGTGCTCAGGAAGTAGATGCGAGCGATGAAACGCAGAGGAGCCCGAGGTGGCTGCTGCTGCTGACCGTTAGATCGCCCCAGAGGTGGCACACATCCTGGGGACTGGGCATTTGGACCCTGAAAAGGAGACAGCACCTCCGCTGGGATCAACAAAGCAGGCGCCATCCCACATGGCAGAGGAGGCAGACGAAACACAGCTGGGGGCATCTGTGAGGGGGCAGCAGGGGAAGGGATAGACTGAGCACAGGCCTGGGGGGTCTGATCTCTGGGGTTGTGGGGCTTTTCCTTGGGGTTGGAAGGCAGTTTCCTTTCAGGGGGCACTTTGCTGGTTTGGATGGGCAGTTCTCGTGGTCGAGAAGGCTGTTTTCCCCCTGGAGCCACATCACGAGGCTTCATTTGAGGATCCCGGTTAGAGAGCATTTTGGTGGATTGAGAGGTGGGCAAGGCCTGCTTGGGGGGCTGTTTTCTGGACTGTGGGGGAAGTTCCTGCAACTTTGGAGCCAGGTTCTGGTCAGAGGGTAATTTGGCAGGTTGTGCGGAAACTTCTCGATCAGGAGGCAGTTCCTGGTTTGGGGCTGAAGTGTCCTGTTCAAGAGTTTCTCCCAGAAGCTCAAGCAGCTTCTCATTCTGGATCCTGCGGATGTGACACTGAGCCCGAAGCAAGTGGTAAGAATCCAGGAAAACAAGGAGAGGGAGGGAGCCCTCGAGGAACAGCTGAGAGAGGGCCTGTGGTAGAAAGAAGACATAACTGGGTCAGAAGTCAACATATAATCATAGAGAAAAGGTAAAACATATCAACATATTATGAAGCTATATGCAAGTAAAAAATGACTTGTATTACTAAAATAACAATAATAATAGACATAATAATACATTTTTGTAATGCTTACATGCTTTTATCAGGGCATTTACAGTGAGGCATGCTAGCGTACATAGAATTCCCTGAATGCATCAAATTAGTCTGAATGATGTTCTTATTCATGAAGGCCAAATGTCAATGAGGTCAAAAATAGCTCTAAATGGCCTTGATACAGCTGGTATTGAAGGCTGTACAAATGTATATTTACTGCTTTGTTGCCATCCATACCAATCCAATCCAGATATTTATTATAAGCTATATACAACATACAGCGCTACTCAAAATTAAATTTTTAAAAAAGTAATAATTCAGACCATATTGCTTAAAGAAATGCATTAAATCAATACATAAAAAAATACAATAATTCATAACAAAAAATGCTGTCCAAATCAATAAAAGTGCATCAACTCTATACATTATTCGTTCATCCAACAACAAAAAAAAAACTAATAATGTATTGATTTGATGCACATTTCTTAATTTGCAGAGCATTTTTGTCTTGAATTATTAAAATTTTTTGAAACATTGCTATATTGATTTAATTCACTGCTTTTGGTTGTATGCATTATGGTCTGAATTATTAGTTTTTATATATTTTTTCATTTTGAGTAGCGCTGCATGTTGTATATAACCTTTTTTATTATTATTCAGGTATTTATACTGCAGTTTGGGTTGAGGAGATTTAGGGAGAGCGCAGAGATTTTCGTAGTTTCTTTCTGATTTAATATATACTGCCACAGTAAAATCATCCTATGATAAACCATATTAGCCACATTTTTTTTTCTTTACAAACAATTTTATTGTACATGAGTAGACAGTAAAACAACAGCACAGTATGAAAGTGATATTCACATTAGCCACATTTATAGCCACTGTAAAGTATATATGTATAAACTTTATACAAGTCTGATAGAGGTGGCCATTGTATAATATATAAGCTGAAGTTGCAGTGAAGGTCAACAGGAAATGGTCACCTCTATCAGAACGGCATTATCTTGATGAATGACTGCCTTTAAGGATTATAACGCATGTCATTTAAAGCCCCAACGGAAGGATCATACCTATATATCTCTTTACAGTCCTTAGGATCTGTGACTTATTTTTGTGTAGAAATGCCATGAAGTAGATATTTCTGCCAGTTTAAAATGCTGCTTCCTACCCTTACCCTGCAGTGTTCTTTGTTGGCAAAGCGTTCTGACAGGGGTCCCCACTCCACTCCCCCTGCAGAACACACTAGTCAGCACTTGCAGCCATTGGCTGAGAGCACTGATCGGATGATGATCATCTACTGGTTTTGCAACATGCTCGTTCAACAGAAGCAGGTCATGAGATTGGCTTCTGTCCGACAAGGACCTGTACACATGGGCTGAATGTCAGATGGTTTCTAGTGCATCAGCTGATTTTGACTGATGATCAGCCCAAGTTTATGGGGCTTTAGCCATGAAAGTTACTTTAATGTTAGGAGGGCAGAAGTTTCCTCCAGAAGAAGGCTTATCACTTTGACAATCATTAAGATAATCATTGTGAATTAATTTTTACATGCAAAATACCAAAAAAAACCAATGTATCATTGAGGCAGCAAATTTAACTGATCAGTGCAATCAAACCTTTACTGAATTAAAAAAAAAAGTCAAATATGATTATTACATGAGTAAATATTATTTGCTAATGAAAATGTCAAGTACATTATATCTAGTGTATTCTAGCTGTCTGCTCAGACTGCCTAAAACAGTTATTGTGTTTAGCCTGTTGTTGATTTTTATTTCAGCTGTATTTCTGCAGGGATGCCAACTGTACTGCCTGATATACAGATAGCCACTAGAAGAGGAATCTATAAATCTTTATATATCAATATGCTACAGTAAGCAGATAAATACATTTAAATGTAGCATTAAAATGATTTTCAGGTAAACAGCTGCAGTAATTGAAAGTTTTCCTTCAAAGGATTTCTTGGAAAAAACACCGCATTTTATTATGTTGATCAGCACAACAGAAACTACTTTTATCACTTCATGCATTGCTGAATACTAACCACAGGAGGTTACTCGCTCAGCTCAGCTGCCATTAAAAGAATGCCTTCCAAAGTGTTTTCTAATTGGACAGGCTAGAGATTGTGACATCACTGCCCAATGTACCTCATCCAATCAGAGAGTGCTTTACATTCATTGAGAAAAATGCATGGTCTTCTCTGAATGGCATCTGTGCCAAAGGACCAATCCCCTGGCGCAGGACCCAGAAGACAAAGGCAATCACTGTAGAACCAGTGACTATTTCAGAGACTCTCTGCTTCCACAGCATTCCCACAGGTATGGAATATGCATATCTACATTGGTCCAAGCTGAACCAATGTAACTATGCAATACAAACTATACCTGGAGTTCCGTTTCTGCCCACTGCAGTCCACTGACAGGTGACAACACAGTCAGTGACAGCTGCCAGAAAGCATCAGGTAGCTCTTGGCACATTACAATGTCAATGAACTTAGACAATATATCCATTACTTGTAAAGGGCTTCAATTCTCTGGTGTCTTCTGGATGCTCTACCCACACATAGACATAAACTCACCTTTTCTGCTTCTGCTCAACCTCCTCTTCTCCTGTTTTTTTCTCCTGTCTCTTTTGCTCTTCTTTACTTTGTATAGTTCACTTACAGACCACAAAATCACTGTGGAACCACTGTCATATTTCTGTATACCAAGAAAAGATGGTGCCATTCGATGTGCATTATCACCACATTTCCAAACAACGATGTTTGGCAAAGACCTAGGGATGCTGTGACACTGCACCTAATCCAGCACCATGCTTCTTGGTACTGACACCGTTTCCTTACTCTGTGGATGCCAATGCATGCATACTTCACCTAGCAGGGAATACTTACACCCTGTTCACTGTTTCACATTTGCGGTACACCTAAAGGCTGCTATTATAGTCAATGGAACTATTCATACCTCTGCATTTTTTTTACAGTTGTGCTTAAAAGTTTGCATACCCTTGGAGAACTATATACAGTATGTATCATTTTAACCACTTCAATACGAGGCACTTTCACCTCCTTCCTGTCCAGGCCAATTTTCAGCTTTCAGCGCTGTCACACTTTGAAAGATAATTTTGTGACCATGCAACACTGTATCTATATGAAATTTTTATAATTTTTTTCACACAGAGCTTTATTTTGCTGGTATTTAATCATCACTGGGTTTTTTTCTATTTTTTTGCTAAACAAACAAAAAAAATGCAATTTTTGAAAAAAAAAAAATTTCCTTATTTTGTTATAAAATGTTGCAAATAAGTAATTTTTCTTCTTCACAGATGTGTACTGATGAGGTTGCACTAATATGCACAGATAATCAGGGCACTGATTGTGCCCTGATTATCAATGTAAACAGTGTATTGACAGACTGGCTGGTTATCGGTTCTTCGCTGTCTGTGTGAGGAAAGGAAATGCCGATAACAGGCAAGTGTATTTACATGTGACTAGTTGTGACTGGACATCACAAGGTAAAGGGCCGCTGTGATTGGCCCTTTACTGCGATCTGTGATCAGCTGTGTCCATGGACTTCCTCCCAGAACTGGAAAGCCGCACTGTAGCCGTCTTTCAGCTGTGTTCGCTACAGACAAAACACATTTCTTTTATTTCTTATGGAATTCATATTCAACTGTAGGTCATAACAGAATGACACAATCATAAAACAAACCATGGCAACAAGCAAACAAATGAAATGACCCGTGTTCAAAAGTCTGCATACCCTTAGTTCTTAATACTGTGTACTGCCCCCTTTACTATCAATGACAGTGTGCAGTCTTTTGTAATAGTTGTCTATGAGGCCCTGAATTCTTGCAGGTGGTATAGCTGTCCATCCATCTTGGCAAAATGCCTCCAGGTCATGCAAAGTCTTTGGTCATCTTGCATGAACTGCACGTTTGAGCTCTCCCCAGAGTGGCTCGATGACATTAAGGTCAGGAGACTGTGATGGCCACTCCAAAACCTTAACGTTTTTCTGCTGTAACCACTGGAGGGTCAACTTGGCCTTGTGCTTGAGATCATTGTCATGCTGGAAAGTCCAAGAGCGTCCCATGCACAGCTTTCATGCAGAAGAATGCAAATTGTCTGCCAACTTTTTCTGATAACATGCTGCATTCATCTTGCCATTAATTTTCACAAGATTCTCCATGCCTTTAGACCTCCCCCCCCAAAACATCAGTGAGCCACCACCATGCTTCACAGTGGTGAAGGATTCTTGTCGCTATCAGCCTTGTTGACTCCTCTTCAAACATAGCACTTATGGTTGTGACCATAAAGCTCTCATTTGGTCTTGTCACTCCAGATTACAGTGTGTCAGAAGCTGTGAGGTGTGTCAAGCTGTTGTTGGTGGGCATATTGTAACCAAGCTTTTTTGTGGCATTGGTGGAATAAAGGCTTCTTTCTGGCAACTCAACCTTGAACTGCAGCTCATTTCTGTTCAAATATCATAGTATTGTGCTCCTTGAAACAACCACACTGTCTTTTTCCAGCTTGTATTTCTCCTGAGGTTACCTGTGGGTTTTTATTTGTATCCCAAACAATTCTTCTGGCAGTTGTGGCTGCAATCTTTCTTGGTCTACCTGACTTTGGCTTGGTATCAAGAGATCCCTGTATTTTCCACTTCTTAACAAGTAATTGAACAGTACTAACTGGCATATTCAAGGCTTTGGATATCTTTTTATATCCATTGCCATCTTTATAAAAGTCTAATTACCTTGTTACACAGGTCTTTTGACAGTTCTTTTCTGCTCCTCATGGCTCAGTATCTAGCTTGCTCAGTGCATCCACGTGAGAGCTAACAAACTCATTGACTATTTATACACAGATGCTAATTGCAATTTAAAAAGTCGCACATGTGGGAAATTAACCTCTAATTGGCATTTTAACCCGTGTGTGTCACCTTGTGTGTCTGTACCAAGGCCATACATTGCAGAGTATGTAAACTTTTGATGCCTTTTGGGCAATTTCTGTTATCATTATGATTTAAAAAGGAGCCAAACAACTTTGTGATAATAAATAGTCTTTTATGATCACTGTCCTCAAATAATAGACAGTTTTTGGCACGATCAGTCATATTTTCAAAATCAATGTCAAAATTTCATGATTTCTACCAGAGTATGCAAACTTTTGAGCACAACTGTATATAGTTTCAGTGCCATTAGCAGTAACAGCAAAAATCTCATTATACATTCTACAGTTACACATACATTTAGCTACACTAGAATTGGACACATGTGAACAGGGTTCCCAAACAAGGAAAGGTGGGTAACTGAGCCGGTCAGGTGGATATAGTCAGAAGTAGGGAAGGTTCAAGACTTGTGTTTCTGCTCTTCCGTTCACCTTTGTTTAGCCACAACTCTCCCACTTTCCCAGCTTTCACAGCCACTGTTCCCCTCAGTAACCCCTTCCCTTCCATAGCCACTGTTTATCATCCCCGCCCCCCAACACAAACACACACACACACACAGATCTCCACCACCACTGTTTCACAACCACATTCCCCCTTCCTTCCACAGCTATCTTTATGAACCTCCTATTCCAAAACCACCTTTTTCCCCATAACAACCTGGCCTTCCTCAGCAAGTGTTCTCTTCATAATGATCCTTGTCTCCCTCTTCCATAGCCACAGTTCTCTTTCATTCCACCCCTACACCAACATCCCACAGCCACTGTTTCCTTCGTGCCCCCACACTTCCACAGCCACTGCTTATGACCTACAGCCCCCTCCTACATCAATACCACTGTTTCACAGCCACACCGCCTTCCCTCCCATAGCTATCTTTAAGAACCCCCCCCCCCCATTCCAAACCACTCTCCTTCATGACATCCTCCCCTTCCTTAGCAAATGTTCTCTTCATCATGACCTTCACCTCCCTCTTCTACAGCCACTGTGCACCATCATCCCAGACCTCCATCACAATCCCACAGCCACCGTTTCCTTCAAGCCCCTGCCCTTCCACAGCCACTGCTTTTCTCCACAACCTATGTACTACCATGTGCTTTCTGCCAGTCCTTCTTCAAGTGCAACAGCAACATAGGTATGATGGAGGTTTCTTTGAAAACACAATGTACTCAAGGGAAGCATTAGACTCTTTCCACTTGCTCTCAAAGCAAAGATGTTCAGAGATTTAAAGGCCTTATCCCATTAGTTTCCACAGGAGAGTCAAAAGCTGTGTGATATTTATGCCGTAATTTGAAATCAGGCATGCTGTCACAGACTGGTTGCTAGGGGGAGTGCTATAATAAGTACATATTCAATTCTCTAAGTATCCATGGAAGATTTTCTTTCCAGTATAGTGTCTTACTATTTTAGTAAACCACAAGGTCAAAAGGACCATGTAATTTACTTGATATACAAGACCATCCCCATGACTCAAGTGCCACATGCTAGTTTCAAAGCAGTAATTCTGAACCTATTCACTGAATCACCCCAGAATTACAATGTGATCAAACTGCTTCCATCAACGTTCAAAAAAAACCAAAAACAACACATTATTTTTTACTTACCGTAAAATCCCTTTCTCTTAGTTCCATAAGGGACACAGAGTCAGAAGGAAATCTGAGATGCATGGGTTATATTTCCACCTATGGCAAAACTGGACACTGGCATCTAACTGTTAGCTTGCCAGTATAACCCCTACCACTTCCTTCATGATTTGATTTTGAGAAAAAATGATAAAAGAAGTGATCAAAGGACAGAGGGGTGGGACCTGTATCCCTTAATGAACTCCAAAAATACGTAAATATCCTGTTTTCTTAATATGTCAGTAAGGGATACAGAGTAGGAAGGATTTCAAGTCATATGGTACATCCAAAAGCAATTCAACTGAGGGGTAGAAAACACGGGAAACAAAGCACTAAAAAGACCAAAACTATGGGCTATTTGCAGGTCAAAGAGCTGCCTGAACATCTGCCAGGTAAAACTTAGAGAACAGATGAATGGAAGACCAGGTGGCAGCCTTACATATTTGATAAACAGATGCCAAAGCTAAAAAAACTCTAGAGGTGCTTATCAATCTAGTGGAGTGCACCTTGTCAGGAAAGGTTGGAACCTTTTCCTTATTCTATAGGCTTGAATGATGAGTTGCCTAAAACACCTAGAAATGGTGGAATGAAAGACAAGTAGTCTCTAACAGGGACCTGAACACTTATGAAAAAGTCAGTCAGTCTGACAGCAGCCATAAGCAATAGATAAACTGAAAGAGCAGAAAGGAAAATCCACTCAGGATGTACTGAAGTACTACAAAGAAATGGAAGTACAATGTCCAGGTTAAGGTAAAAGGGTGAAACCAACTTGGCGAGAAAGGAGGCCCTGAGCCTCAAGACAATCTTGGCTCTGTTTTGCACAGGAATAGGTTCTTTGCAAAATAAAAAGGCAATGGCAATGAGGAAGGCTGTCTTGTGAGTGAAAACAGAAAAAACAATATATCAGAAAGGTCAAAAGTATGTTTTTTGAAGAGTTGACAAAACTAGGTTGAAATCCCATGGAGTCACAGGTGGACCTATATGAACAAAACCGTGTACAAAGCCTTTAACCACGTGCCCTCCCGAGGATTTACCCCCCTTCCTGACCAGGACATTTTTTGCGTTGCGACGCTGCGTTACCTTAACTGACAATTGCGCGGTCATGCAAGGTGCACATAAATTAAATTTATGTCTTTTGTTTTCCCACAAATAGAGCTTTGGTTCAGTGGTATTTGATCGCCTCTTCGGTTTTTATTTTTTGCGCTATAAACAAAAAAAGACTGACAATTTTGAATAAAAAAGCAGTGCTTTTGACTTTTTGCTATAAAACATATCCAATAAACAATGTTTAGAAAATCTAATTTCATCATAAATATAGACCAAAATGTATTCTGCTACATGTCTTTGCTAACAAGAAGCACTGATACTGTACTAATGACACTGGGCAGGAAGGGGTTAACTTTTAGGCGATCAAAGGGTTAACTGTGTGCTGTGTGTGTTCTACTATGTGTGCTGTTTTACTAAGGAGACATGCTGCTTTTTATTTCTCTGCTGTGCAAGCAGCAGCATGTCCTTGCTGTCCTTGCTGGCAGGAAAGAGACCTGTGTTGTTTACACACAGGTCTCTCCCCTGTCAGCTTTACTCAGCGATCGCTGGGTGCCGTAGGGGAATCTCCGGCCATGACCTGGTGATTGACTTCCCTAGCCACCAATGGTGGCGCGGGTAGAGCGGAGCGCGCATGCGTGCCCACTACCCAGAAATGCAAATCACTTGTGTGTGTGTATATATATATATATATATATATATATACACACAGTCAGGTCCATAAATATTGGGACATCGACACAATTCTAACATTTTTGGCTCTATACACCACCACAATGGATTTGAAATGAAGCGAACAAGATGTGCTTTAACTGCAGACTGTCAGCTTTAATTTGAGGGTATTTACATCCAAATCAGGTGAACGGTGTAGGAATTACAACAGTTTGCATATGTGCCTCCCACTTGTTAAGGGACCAAAAGTAATGGGACAGAATAATAATCATAAATCAAACTTTCACTTTTTAATACTTGGTTGCAAATCCTTTGCAGTCAATTACAGCCTGAAGTCTGGAACGCATAGACATCACCAGACGCTGGGTTTCATCCCTGGTGATGCTGTGCCAGGCCTCTACTGCAACTGTCTTCAGTTCCTGCTTGTTCTTGGGGCATTTTCCCTTCAGTTTTGTCTTCAGCAAGTGAAATGCATGCTCAATTAGATTCAGGTCAGGTGATTGACTTGGCCATTGCATAACATTCCACTTCTTTCCCTTAAAAAACTCTTTGGTTGCTTTTGCAGTATGCTTTGGGTCATTGTCCATCTGCACTGTGAAGCGGCGACCAATGAGTTCTGAAGCATTTGGCTGAATATGAGCAGATAATATTGCCCGAAACACTTCAGAATTCATCCTGCTGCTTTTGTCAGCAGTCACATCATCAATAAATACAAGAGAACCAGTTCCATTGGCAGCCATATATGCCCACACCATGAAACTACCACCAATGGAACTGGTTCTACCAATTGTTTTCCTGCAGTTGTATGTGCGGCTTTTCTGTTCAGCGAAGAATATTATTCCACTACAGTGGTATAAGCTTTCTTGAGTTATACCACATAGTAACCTAAAAGACACAACAGTTGGGGGCTTGTCCCCAACTTTGGCTAAAGCTCAACTGAAGTAGACCTGTTCTTTGTGCTTTTTTTTGTTACTATTGCTTGTGCTTGGAAAAAATGCTGTGTACACTGTTTAGGAAAAGTAAGCTGGCAGAGGTTTCTGGTATCCAGGAGGAGGTGTGTACCCTGCCTACCTGGGCCAGAGACCGTAAGTGGATGTCTGTTGCAAAAGAGCTAGGTATGCTTCTCCTTTGAACAGAGCTTGGGGTTATGGAGTCTGATTTTTCCTCAGATTTTAGTCTTAGAGGTTTTTGGTTCAGTAAGGGAGAGATGCAGGAAGTAGCTGTGTTTGGTTTGAACTTTCTACATATTGAATCTGAAAAGAGATAAAAAGCCAGAGGTAGAAAGAGACTTACTGAAAGAGCAGCTTACAGTGGCAACTGAGTGTTTGGAAGACACTGCAAGCAAGGCAAAGGATTTAAAAAGTAGGGAACTCGAAGTTAAACCTGCAGTGGCTTCGAAGTGTGGTGTACAGCCCTCATGAACAAGTTTAATGATGCTGTAACAAAGGACAAAGGCCTTAAGCCTCTAAGTAGGAGTAGGACAAATGGCACTGTTACTTCCCATAAGCGGGAAGCTGGGAATCTGACCAACTGAAATAGAGATGGCCAAGTTGAGTCAGATAAAAGGAAGGCAAGGCCTCTGATTTTCAAGAGACACATGTGGACTGATTTAATTAAGGTAGGGGTTGAGGGGTAGAGAAATGTGAGCAGTCAGCTATGTTTTTTGGCACAGCTGGAAAGAACATATAATCTGCTTTGTCTCTTACTCTTTTAAGGTAATGAACATTAGAGAGGTGGAGCAGGCAGAGCACATGACCAGGCCAGATGGGATGAGGCAAACCAGAAGAGGAGATGAGAGCATGAGGAAGATGAAGAAGATTTCCTGATGGCGGCTGAATTGGAGTGGACTTTCATCTGAGCATTCCCTTATGACCAGGAGGTCAAGGAACTTTCAACTGGGACTTACTTTCCTTCCCTGCTGAAAGGAATGTTGCATCTTATCCAGGGACAAAAGTCTGATCACCCAGAACATACCGGGGTCAAAAGGGAATTTTTTCCTCCCATTTGCAATACAGGAGGTTTATTTCGCCCTTTCCTGGACAAAGGTTATAAAAAAGCTGTACAGAATTGCTAAGTTTCCAGTTTTTCACATATCATGCTATAAAAAATCAAGGTGGAATGTGTTGCTATGGATATGCGGTGATTTTTATAGCTTAGATATGTGATTCTTAAGTTACAAGTGTTGTGTTTAAAGCTAAGCCTCCCCTATTGGTATGAAATGAACCAATCGGACTGGTTTATGAGCTCAGCAGAGGAACTCAGGCTAGAGGAGATGATGTAGGGGACTACGAATTAAGACCACTATGTGGTGAGAGACAAAGACAGACTTGTTCTGAAGCAAAAGGAATACAGAGTTGTTGGAAGACAAATAAGCAACATTTGCTCTGAGGACTGTGGAGAAAGAGGAAGCAGTCTGGAAGGTCCTGGATCCTAGAAAATGACTCCATCATAGAGAAAAGTCCAACTTAAGTAACTGTTTGAGTATATGCCTATCACATACACAGATAGTCAGATTGTGCATGTTGTAGGCATATTTTGTTATGATTTGGTATCCTGCAGTTGTATGTGCAGATTTTCTGTTTAGTAAAGCACATTATTACACTACAGAGTTTTAATCGCTTCCTTGGCTTGTACCACAATAGAACCATTATAGGCCAAGCAAAACACTTGAGAGTGTAGCAAGACTAGCACGGGGTCTAGTGCCTTGGTGAATATTTAAGGTACAGTGAACAGATCAAAGGGAAAGGCAACAAACTTATAGTGATGCAAGCCCACAGCAAAAAGCAGGTAGCGTTAAAGTATTATTAAACCTACAACAGTAAAATCAGTCTGTATATGCAGTAAAGCATGCTTGTTATACTCACTGTGGAACCTAAGAAGTCAATCTTCTGCACTGTGTAAAACACTGTTTGATCCTGACTTCTCTGACCCTCCCCTTCTTCCAGTTCCCCCTCTTATCTTCTGATAACACATAGTGTGGAGTCACTCTGCACATGCTCAATTTGGTGTGTATTGCAAGAGAGGTTTTTTTTTTTTCTTGGGAGAATGCATGTGATCAGCACAGGGCCAATCAGCACTATCCAGACAGAGGTCAGGGGTTCTGCATCCTCCTAGAGCAAAATAAAACCTCCTCCTACACGCTTTAACCAATACTCAGCTGGACACTGATAGCAGTCACAAGTTTGCTCTAACTGCTGATGAGAAAATATATTTAGCAGTTTATATTTACTAAAATAATTGCATTTCCATGTTCTGTGTACTGTGGGAGACCAGATATAGTGAATGCAGGGGCCTAGGTTTAGTAACACTTTAATAGCTGGGAAGATGAGGACATGCAAGCAGGTATCCTTGATGTTCACAGAGGCCACAAAGTCCCCCAGAAGGAGAGAAGAATTTTACTTGGATGAACGTTGTTATAGCTGAATGTGTTTACACTCTCTGTCACCTTAACTAGTGGCTCCGACAAGGAATGACACACATCAGAGGGCACGGCAGCCATCTTGGGTAGTCATGGAGAGTGTGTATAGACGGTAATAGAAGAGGATGTACACTGCTGTATTCCTGTGATGATACTAAATAACCTGATTATAAAGTAAGAGTGCAGCAATAAAGGAATGGTGCAACCAGCAACAAAGGCCTCTCAGCAGACAGAAAGTATAACAGTGGCGACGAGGATCGGATTTATGAAGGCTGTGTCCAGCCTGATCTAGAGAGTGAGAGGAAAACAAAACAACAAGAGATACTGGCACCTGGAGAAAGTACATCCACAGATACCCAGCAGGAAGATGGCACTGACAGGCACATTAAGTGAATTTGATGGAGAGCAGACCTACTGGAGTTCCTGGGCTGAAAGACTGGAACAGTACAGTGCAAACGCCATACCTCCTGATCAGGGACGGACTGACCATTTGGAAACTCGGGCACTGCCCAAGGGCCCAGGGTCAGTAGGGGGCCCCATGAGATGCCCCTGGTACCTTTTTCATAGGCTTTTATGAGTTTGGGCAAGGACACAGGGGCCCCATGATCCCCTATTGCCCGGGGGCCCCATGAGTTGTCAGTCCGCCCCTGCTCCTGATAGGCAAGTAGCTGTATTTCTGACAGCTGTTGGGGCTAAAACATATGACACTCTTAGAGATCTTCTGTTTCCTGAGAAACCAGCAAACAAACCATTAACAGAACTCTTAAAACAATTAGAACAGGGGTCCTCAAACTACGGCCCGCGGGCCACATGGCCATTTATCCAGCCCGCCGGCAGGGGCGTATTTTCCACGAGGAAGGGACACTAAGTATAGGGGCGGGCAGGGGGCTGCTGTACCTTACCTGGCTCCGGTCCCAGTCCCACGACAATCCAGTCCAGGAAGCGCTGCTCCTTCATTCACTCCGGTCTCTCCCTCACTCCTGCCGCTCGGCTCCGCCTCCTCACCGGTGATTGGGTGCCAGAACTGTAGCTCAGGAAAGGCACACAGGCGGACAATCACCTGTGAGGAGGCGGAGCCGAGCAGCCCCGCCAACATCGAGTGAGGGAGAGGCCGGAGTGAAGAAGGACAGCTGACAGGTAAGTGTGCCGTGCAGATGGTGCTGCTGTAACCAGGTATGCTGGCTGCAACAGCACCATGCTGGAACAGGGGTCAGCAAGTTAAGTGTCATTGGGGTCAGTGGGAGGAATAGTGCCCCATCATTGGTGTCACTGATACTAATGATGGGGCATTATTCCTCCCACTAACACCAATGATGGGGCACTATTCCTCCCCCCACTGACACCAACGATGGGGCACTATTCCTCCCCCCGCACTGACACCAATGATGGGGCACTATTCCACCCCCACTGACACCAATGATGGGGCACTATTCCACCCCCCACTGAGAGCAACTATGGAACACTATTCCATCCCCCGCTGACACCAATGATGGGGTACTATTTCACCCCCACTGACACCAACGATGGGGCACTATTCCCCCCCCCACTGACAGCAACTATGGAACACTATTCCTTCCCCCACTGACACCAATGATGGGGTACTATTCCTCCCACTGACACCAATGTTGGGACATTATCCCCCCCATTGACACCAATGTGGCACTATTCATCCCCCCCACTGATACCAACGATGGGGCACTATTCCCCCCCCCACTGACACCAAAGATGGGGAACTATTCCTCCCCCCCCCCACTGACACCAACAATGGGGCACTATTCCACCCCCCACTGACACCAACTATGGAACACTATTCCTTCCCCCACTGACACCAATGATGGGGTACTATTCCTCCCACTGACACCAATGTTGGGACACTATCCCCCCACTGACACCAATGACGGGGCACTATTCCCCCCCACTGACATCAATGACGTACTATTCCTCCCACTGACACCAAAGATGGGGCACTATTCCTCCCACTGACACCAATGTTGGGACACTATCCCCTTCCCCCACTAACACCAATGATGGGGCACTATCCCCCCCTCCCCCACACTGACACCAACAATGGGGCACTATTCCTCCCCCCACTGACACCAACAGTGGGGCACTATTCCTCCCCCCACTGACATTAATGATGGGGCACTATTCCTCCCACTGACACCAATGATGGGGCACTATTCCTCCCACTGACACCAATGATGGGGCACGTTTCTTCCCACTGACACCAATGATGGGGCACTATTCCTCCTACTGACACTAATGATGGGGCACTATTCCTCCCACTGACACCAATGATGGGGCACGATTCCTCCCACTGACACCAATGATGGGGCACGATTCTTCCCACTGACACCAATGATGGGGCACTATTTCTCCCACTGACACCAATGATGGGGCACGTTTCTTCCCACTGACACCAATGATGGGGCACGATTCTTCCCACTGACACCAATGATGGGGCACTACTCCTCCCACTGACACCAATGATGGGGCACTATTGTGCTCCATAAGACACACTTGGGGGGAAATGTCTGTGCATCTTATGGAGCGGCCGGTCCAGTATTCCCGCCGCTGTTGTATGTCCGCAGTCTTTGGTCATATCCTGTACTGTGTCCGCATTTGTTCATAGTTTTTTTTTTTAAACTATAGTCCGGCCCTCCAACGGTCTGAGGGACAGTGAACTGGCCCCCTGTTTAAAAAGTTTGAGAACCCCTGAATTAGAGGATCATTTTCAGCCCAAACCGTTAAAAAGCGGCAACAGCAGCCAGCCGAAGAGATTAAGGCATATGTGGTAGCCCTTCGCAAACTGGCCTCCACCTGTATATTTGGGGAGTACCTATCTACTGCATTGAGGAACAAGTTTGTCCTGGGACTAAATAGTGAAAATATTCAAAAGAGACTTCTGACAGAAAAGGAACTTACCCCTACAAGGGCAACTGAGATAGCATCAGCTATGAAAATGGCTGTCAGGGATACAGAGGAATTGAACCCTTAGGGTCACATGGAATGAGTGAAAGAAGAAATTTTCAGAACAGCCGTTACTCCAGCTATGTCCAACTAGAAATACAGACCCCCAACCCAAGTCAGCGTGCTACCGTTGCGGTAATGCAGACCATGATTCCACATACTGCCGGTTTAAGGATCAGACTTGTCATCACTGTGGAAAAATGGGCTATCTCAGATAGGTCTGCCATAGCAGGGGTGTGCTAGAAAAGCAATCTCAGTACCCCAAGAAGAATACTTCCAAGGTAGAAAAACATGCACCATCATTTGAGTCAAACAATGAGGAAGCATTACACAGATTATCTATACAGCACCTGCACTCATCAACCTCTGCAATGACAGTAAAAGTAACCATTGAGGGAAAAACACTAAAGATGGATGTAGACACAGGACCTGCAGTTTCAGTTATCACACAAAAACAGTGGAGACAACTTCAGATTCTGGCAGCTGCCCACCCAACTCTTATCAAGCTGCAGACATACTCTATGCAAATACTCCACTCGCTCGGTTGTGCAAAGGTACAGGTATCATACAAGGGCCAGACAAAAGAGACTACCGCTGTATATCCTGAAACAAGGAAGACCGCCTCTCTTTGGCAGAGAATGGATTGCTCATCTGGGAATGCCAAATATAATCCAGAACCCTTGCAACACATTTACAGTCCCATCAGGAAAAAATGATGGATGGGTGAAGTCCTTGAAACAGCGGTTCCCTGAGGTTTTTGATGAACGTTTGGGGAAAATCAAAAATGACTGTGTGAGGCTGAAGCTGAAACCAAATGGTCATCTTAGATTCTTCAAAGCTCTCACAGTACCATTTGCACTTTGAGCAGGACTGGAAGCTGAACTATTCTGGCTAGAAGAAGAGGGTATCATTTCCAAAGTAAATGATAAAGTAAAGAACACAGTGAATGGGCCTCACCTATTGTGCTAGTAAAGAAATCAAATGGGGACTTGTGCATTTGTGGGATTTTCATATGGCACTAAATACCCAACTGGAGGTAGACCAGTATCCTCTACCCAGAGTAGATGACATCTTCGCCTCACTTGCTGGAATCTCGGACTAACTTACTTATAGTTTGAGGTCCACCCTTCATGTCGAAAATACCTCACCATTAACACCCACAAGGGGTTGTACAAATACAATTGGATGGTGTTTGGCATAGTATCTGCGCCAGCCATCTGACAGAGAAAGATGGATGAAATTTTAGCAGACATTCCCTTCACGCAGTGTCTGTTAGATGATATGCTCATCACTGGTTGGACAGACCAAGAACACAAGCGGAACGTAGAGCTTGTTTTGCAAAGACTCCAAGACCAGGGTCTCAAGGTGAACTTAGCAAAATGCAAATTCATGTCACCTAAATTGGAGTTTTGTGGCCACCTAGTAGATGCTGAAGGTATACACACCACTGAAGCCAAGGTTGATGGTTTAGTCAAGGCACCAGCCCCAACAAATGTTCAGCAACTACAATCGTACCTTACTATAGTAAATTTCTTCCAGACCTAGCTCACACTTTGTTCCCACTGCATAAGCTCCTGGAGAAACACTCCAGATGGGAGTGGTCAGCTGAATGTCAACAAGCTTTTGAGATCTCTAAACGTAAACTGTTGGCGTCACACATGCTTGTACATTATGACCTCCACAAGCCTGTCACCTTTGATTGTGATGCCTCTCCTTATGGTCTGCAGTACTGTCATGTTTCACATGACTGTCAAATTGACTGTCATATGCCTTTAAGTGTTTCTATATTTTGTTTCTGCTCCTCCCTTTCCTTTGGTCTAGTTAATGCTGTATAGATAGCCCTCCCCCTTTCCCAGAAATGCATTGCAGCTCTAGCCTCATGTCTTGGAGCAGGAAACATTATGATCTTTTGACCTATCAAATGTTCATTGTTGTAAGATTCTCTCAGTTTCTGGAATAAACTTCACAAGATCTACAAGATGTCTTATCAATTGAGTCACTGACTGTGGACTCCAACTGAGGTTGAAGTTATCGCTATCTCATCACAACTGTAAGTTACAGAGGTCACACTATCAATGCTTAGATTGGAGAGACTAAACAGTCAAAAGATCAGTGAAATTCTTCATAGATCCTTGCAAGTCAAAGGATCAGTGAAATGTCTTCATAAGAATCCTTGCTAGCTAGAATACACAGTGAGATGTTACATGGATACTGGATATAACAGCTACAGAGAGTGCAGCCACCTCTACACAAGTCTGTACATGCCTCCAAGTATATCCCAGCATAACACTCATCAGTGTCAGGACAAATTATTGATGTGAAAGTTTTACAACTGCAAGTTTATTCACTGCATCTGTATACATTACCACATGGATTGTCTGTGAACTTATTAGAAAGAAAAAGAAAATCTTTCTGCAATCATTGCCTAGGAAACCTGAACTCAGCCACAGGAAAAGTGATACATTTCTCTGTAAACTTTCTATCAACCCCTCTCCTTGCTAACATGATGTTTCAGGAAAGTAATATACAGTCTGGAGAAACCAATACACAACCACAATCAGAGCTTCATCCAGAGCAGAACTTAGATAAAATAGAAAAACGCTTAAGAAATCCAACCTGGAAAGTGCAAGAAAATCTTAATGCTGACAAGTTAGAATTGCTGTCTAATATTAATGACTTATGGATTAACACTGTTAAATGCATGTCTGCTCTCTCCCAACAATCTCATGAGCCAATACAACTAGAGGGCAATTGAATGTTGCTTATGAGAATTATCAAAGACTGTGTGTTAAATATATTGCTTAGTTAAAGCGGCACGACACTCAAAGGTCATTGGAAGAATTAATGAGTTTTGAGGAGCTCAATCTTGAAAGAGCCAATTTAGTGGTGCGAACAAAGACAAAGGCAGAAGTGAGAATAACACAGCTCCATGAATCCAGAACTTATCGCTCTGCATCTACTAGACGCTCCTCAAGATCTTCCAAATCCATACAATCAAGGTCTTCTACACTCAGTCAACAACTAATAAAGGCCCGTGCTGATGCTGAAGCTTCTAAAATTCAGGCAGCTTTCGCCCAAAAGAAAGCAAAAATAGAGGCTTAGGCTGCAGAAATGGAGGCTAAGGTTGCGCATCAGAAAGCAAAAAGAGAGGCTCAGGCCACAGAAATAGAGGCACAAGCCGCATATAAGACAGCAGAAATGGAGGCTCAGGTCACACATAAAAAGGCAGAAATAGAGGCTCAGGCCGCAGAAATAGAGACTCAGGTCGCAAATAAGAAAGCAGAAATGGAGGCTCAGGCCGCACATCAGAAAGCAGAGAAAGAAGCTGAAGCCACACGCCAAAAGGCAGAAATTGAAGTTTTGGAAAAACAATGTGAGCATGCCACAGCCATGGCAACATTAAAGGTCTTAGAACAAGCTGTTAGTGAAAACGAAAGAGACAACAGTTCCAGACACTCAGTTGTATCTTATGTCTCAGATTCTTCACACTCCTCTCCAGAACGTCAACTCCCTGTCACAGCAGCCAAAGTACTCAATCAAAGTCTCTTCTCTGCACCTACTGTACCTCAAGACCATTTGCCCTTATATCCTCCAATACATCAAACTGCAGCATCTCAGCTAGCCGCAGACACTGATGTGTATTTAATAGACCGTCCATCATACTTTGGCACCAACAGAGTACCTCCTAGCAAACGCACTACTCTACAAACCAACATGCCAATGGACTTTAAGCCAGCTCTGGCATTGAATGCTTCAGCAGCACATATGTTCCCAAATCACTCCACGTAAGTCCACCAACCGTCACAACCAACTCTGCTCCACCTGCAGTCATGCACCTAAAGTCTGAAAACACAGACATGTTACAGTTTGCTAAATACATGCTCCGCAGAGAGCTTGTAAGACAGGCCTCACCAAGTTTGATGACAAGCCTGAAAATTACAGAGGCTGGAAATCCACTTTTAAGGCCACAATGAGTGACCTAGACATCAATGCCACAGAGGAAATAGATCTACTCATCAGATGGCTAGGTCCCCAGTCTACTGAACACATCAAGAGGCTCAAAGCAGTTCACATTGACAACCCTTCTGCAGGCCTTAATGCTACTTGGGGCAGACTGGAACATACCTTTGGCAGCCCAGAGGCCACTGAAGATGCTTTATTCAAAAGGCTGCAAAGCTTCCCACGGATTTCTGAAAACGACAATCTAAAGTTTCAAGAACTCAGCGATGTTCCATTAGAACTTCAACTTGCTAAGGCTGACATCAACTTACCTGGTCTCAGTTACCTTGACACTTCACGGCATCAAATCTATTGTTCTCAAGCTACCATATGGAATTCAAGAAAGATGGGCAGCGCTTGGATCAAAGTATAAGGAAGAACATAGAGTTGCCTTTTCTCCTTTTTCCTACTTCTGCGAGTTCATCAAAAGAATTGCAGACACTAAGAATGACCCAAGTTTCTCATATGGGGACTGTAACCTTCTCAGTACACTCTCTCCAAGACCAACAAACACACGTATGTCGCACAGAGACCGTAGAGGTCCAGCGTTAGTGAAAAGGACTAATGTTCTACCTGCACCTGCTACAGTTCTTGAAAAGACTGATCAAAACTAGAGAATTGAGGCCCCAAATCGCCAGTGTCCAATACATAACAAACCACATCCACTTCAGAAAGAAAACCCTCCAAGAACGTAAGGAACTTTTGAAGAAATTTAGGGTTTGCTACAAATGCTGTGCCTCCACAGAACACTTTGCAAAGGACTGTAAAGCGATCATCAAATGTATAGAGTGTGACAGTGATGACCATTTGCAAGCTCTTCACCAATATTCACACAACTCTACTACGCTCACAAACAAACTTCCTGAGGCAAAGGAAGGCAGGGAGCGCCCAGATCAAGCAGCACCTACCACCACAGTGTTCTCTACATGTACAGACGTCTGTGGAGAAGGATTCTGCGACAAATCTTGTGCAAAGATATGCTTGTATACCCCAAAGGTCAACCTGAAAAGGCCATAAGACTGTATACTATTCTGGATGATCAGAGTAACAGATCTCTTACAAGAACACAGTTTTTTGAACTGTTGAACATAACTGGAGATGCTCTGCCTTATACTCTAAGCACTTGTTCCGGGAACTACAGAAGTCTTAGGTAGGAGAGCCAGTGGTCTTATAGTTGCTCCTCTGAATGACAATGTGGAAATATCTTTGCCCACTATCACTGAGTTCAACCAGATTCCAAGCATCAAAGAGGAGATCCCTACTCCTGAAGCTGCTTTTCACCATTCTCACTTAAAGCACATAGCCAACCAAATACCAGCCCTCGATGAAAGTGCCGATATCCTGCTGTTACTTGGTTGAGACATCCTAAGGGTGCACAAAATTCGTCATCAAATCAACGGTCCACACAATGCACCATATGTTCAGCGTCTGGATCTAGGATGGGTCATCATAGGCAATGTCTGTCTAGGCAAGGACAGGAGGTCCTACTCAGTCTCTTCCTTTAAAACACATTTCCTGTCAAATGGACGAACAACTTGTTCTGCAAAACGACTACATAAATATATTGTGAAAGAAAGACTGTTTGAAAAAGGTGCACAACAGCACATCATACAAGACAATAAGAAAGCTCTTAATCTCTGGGATGACAACATCGGCAACACAGTGTTCGAGGTAACCACTAAAGACAATGAGTTAGCAGCTGCCATAGAGGACAAAGAATTCTTAAAAACCATGAGTAAAGAGTTCTACCAAGATGATTCCAACAGTTGGGTAGCACCTCTACCATTTCATACCCCAAGAAAGAGACTACCAAACAACAGGGTACACGCAGAATCACGTTTTTTTTCTTTAAATCGCAGTTTGAACCAGAAGCCTGAAATGAAAAAGCACTTTGTGGACTTTATGCAGAAGGTGTTTGAGAGAGATCATGCTGAGCCTGCACCTCTTCTTATGGAAGGAGAAGAATGTTGGTATCTACCATGCTTTGGTGTCTACCATCCTCGCAAGCCTGATCAGATTAGGCTGGTCTTTGACTCAAGTGCTCATCATGAAGGTGTCTCCCTCAATGACAATCTTCTCACTGGGCCTAATCTGAACAACAATCTCATAGGAGTTTTACTTTGCTTCAGACAAGAGCCAATTGCTGTTATGGCTGACATTCAGCAGATGTTCCACTGTTTCATAGTCCGTGAAGACTACAGAAACTTCCTCTGGTTCCGATGGTACCGCAATAATGATGTCAACGATGAAGTCATAGACTACCGAATGAAGGTACATGTTTTTGGTAACAGTCCTTCTCCTGCAGTAGCAATTTATGGACTGAGGAAAACAGCTCAAGAGGGTGAGAAAGAATTTGGATCTGATGCAAGACAGTTCATCGAAAGGAATTTCTATGTAGAAAATGGACTCAAATCTCTGCCCAGTGAAGAAGAAGCTATTGACCTTCTTACTAGAACCCAGAACATGCTTGCCACTGCAAACCTCAGACTTCACAAAATCATCTCTAACAACGACAAGGTCATGATAGCCTTTCCTTCTGATGATTTTGGACTTGAACTAAAGTTTATTATAATAGAAATCATAGATTTCGACGGGGAGTGTCATGTTTCACATGACTGTCATATTGACTGTCATATGCCTTTAAGTGTTTCTATATTTTGTTTCTGCTCCTCCCTTTCCTTTGGTTTAATTAATGCTGTATAGATAGCCCTCCCTCTTTCCCAGAAATGCACTGCAGCTCTAGCCTCATCTCATGGAGCAGGAAACATTATGATCTTCTGACCTATCGAATGTTCATTGTTGTAAGATTCTCTCAGTTTCTGGAATAAACTTCACAAGATCTACAAGATGTCTTATCGATTGAGTCACTGACTGTAGACTCCAACTGAGGTTGAAGTTATCACTCTCATCACAACTGTAAGTTACAGAGATCACACTATCAATGTTTAGATTGGAGAGACAGAACAGGTACTGTCCCACCTCCTACCAGAGGGGTCTGAGAAACCAGTGGCCTTCGCCTCCAGATCCTTGACAGAGACAGAAAGCAACTACTCCCAAATTGATAAAGAAGCACTTGCGTTAATATGGGCAATTCAGAAGTTTCACCTTTACCTGTATGGTAGAGAGTTTACCATATTAACAGATCATAAACCACTTCTTCTGATTTTTAGCCCTGGCAAAGGCATCTCTCAGACAACTGCAGCCCGTCTCCAACGCTATGCCCTATGTTTGGGTGCATACAGCTACCGAATAAAATATCGAAGCCATGATGCCAATGCTAATGCAGATACAATGTCCCAGCTAACAGAAATGCCCTCAGCCTCTTCTCCATCTGTCAAGAGTTGTCAGTACACCACCACACGCTTCCTGTCTTCTGGAGAGATAGCTGCCCATACAGCCAATGATACTTTCCGGAAAACAGTACTCTCCTTTATACAAACCGGTTGGCAAGTGACTGTAACACAGGATTATGAACCTTACTACCGGAAACGTATGGAATTGTTTGTGAACGATAATTGTGTCCTATGGGGAAACCGAGTGTTCCAATGTCCCTCCAGAGGCATATCTTGGACTTGCTACATACTGGTCACCCAGAAACCACACGAATGAAACAGAAAGCACAAGGTTATATGTGGTGGCCAAACTTGGATGCAGACATCACAGAATATGTCAATTCTTGTGTAGGATGTGCACAAACTGCCAGAGACCCTCCACAAGGATGTATTCAGCCCTGGTCTTGGCTCATGGTTTCCTGGTTTTGCCTTCCCTTGGATTTTCCAGGTCCTATAAAGGGTCAAACCTTCTTGATTGTAATGGACACCCATTCAAAATGGCCTGAGGTCATTCCAATTACCCAGCCAACTGCGAAGGCAACGATTTCCATACTATTGCACCTGGTGGCTACATGTGGATATCCCAGGGAGATTGTCACAGATAACGGTGCCCAATTCACAAGCCAAGAGTTTCAGAGTTTTCTTACTGCTTATAAGATCAAGCACAAGTTAACCACGCCTTATCACCCAGCAACGAATGGTCAAGCAGAGCGGTTTGTACAGACTTTCAAGAACTATTTCAAGGCCACAGTGGCTGCAACTAGCCAGAAGTCCTTGTCGCATCAGCAACTACACCATATGCTACCACTGGTAGAACACCAGCTGAGCTTATGCTGGGAAGAAAACCATGGACTGCTTTTGACATGCTTCGCCCTCAGACCATCCATGAACATGTACTGCAATCCCAAGAGAAGGTGGTTACTACCAAAGAGTCTCCCATTTTTACAGCCCACAAAGAGGTCTGGATCCGAACTTGTTGTTCCGAGACTCGGTGGCTGCCCGCTACCATTGTAGAATTTTTGGGACCCAAGGTGTACAGAGTTGGCCTGGAAGATGGTTCTATTACCAGACAGAATGCAGAGCAACTCGTTCCTGGTTACCTGAATCCTTCACAACTTCTTTGACCCCAAGGCCTCTGGTGTCCACACCCAGCGTAACAAAAGACATCTAGAATGGAGTTTGGGTTGACTCTGAAAACTTGAATTCACTGCCTGTGGGAGCCTGTGGCTCTGGATCGGAGGCTTCTCCTGACTCCATTGTACCCTCTCCGACCCAACCGGTCCCCCTTTCTTCCGATCCTGTCACCTCCAACGTCCTGTCTCACAGTGACCATCCGCAACTACACCGCCTCCCTCCTGACCGCTTTCAGCTTCAAGAAAGAATACGAGATTTCCGTCGGCCCTCGTATAGGCCCTGGAAACATCCTGCTACTAATTTGTCCCCACAACTTTCTTCAGAAGACTAGTCTTCACCTTTCAGAGATACTGTCCCTGTTCCTGTGGATGAACTGTGTTTCAAATGGTTATTGTTGTTATTGGGTTTTCTAATTGTTGTTCTTGTTTTATTTTGGGGTTTTTTGGTGAGAAGAAAGGTGTTATTATTATATTATTATACAGTATTTATAGCTGAATATGTTTACATGCTCTGTCACCTTAACTAGTGGCTCCAACAAGGAATGACACACAGGTCAGACGGCACGGCAGCCATCTTGGGTAATCAGGGAGAGTGTGTACAGACGGTAATAGAAGAGGATGTACACTTCTGTATTCCTGTGATGATACTAAATAACCTGATTATAACGTAAGAGTGCAGCAATAAAGGACTGGTGCATCCAGCAACAAAGGCATCATCTCTTAGCAGACAGAAAACATAACAAAAGTATTAAGTACTTTCAGGTTCAGAGTTTGAAATTCTAAATTTTAGCACTCTGAGCCAAACACATGCAACTCTATATGTAAGTGTGCTATGTTTTTACCAATAAATGTTGTTTTTTTTTTAAACAGATTCCTGCGCCCTTGCAACCCTTGTTTTCTTACATGTACATGAACTGGATCGGTCCCAGACTTGTTATAGGAGCTGCATGATTAACTTTTCTGCTTGGCCATCACACTAAAGACTCTCTTGGACTTTATGCGAGCGTTTACACTGAGCACTGAATATCTTTCTGTGCATTTACTGTACATAAACAAGTGTTTTGTTCCCTTGCACTTATAAAGCACCACCACATACAGAAGCAGCAGAAGTTGCATAGTCTAGCCATAGCCATAGGTTGCAGCAAGGACTTACTCTAGGACTCCTATGGGAAGCTGGTGATCATCTTTCTTAGGCCAAAGGTGGGAGAGGCAGATGAATGGCGCAATCGCATACACAGGGCAATGTACTTACTGCAGCTTATTGACTTCACCCTTCCATTGGGCATGCTCCAAGAAGTCTTCAGAGACAGGATTTATTCAGACAGCTGTATTAAGGCCCTGGACCTGTAAAGTGCTCTGTGGCTAAGGCAGCGATAAAAATCAGCCGATCTGGAAAACTGCAAAGGTGGCTTTCTTGGCACTGTATTTAATTAAGAATCTTGATTTAAAAAATGTTTTGATAAAAAGGAAAACATTTTTCTTGTTTTTCTTTAAGGAGAAAATATGTCCATTCTCCTAAGACACTAGCAAGAAACTGAAGCATGGTGGAAGTAGGCAAGGGTATTCTTGCTGACTAACATTTTTTCATTGCCAGTTACCTATTCTCCTAAAGATGGAACTTCTACCTCTGTGCCCTTGAATAAATGAATGATCAAGAACAGTGTTCTGTGCTGTTTTTTATTTTGATGAGTGTATTTCATAAACTGATTTGTAGTTCTTTTTAAGAAATGAGAAATTTGTGTAATAACATTCAACATATTTTGTGGTAGATCATTGCCACAGCATAAAGCAGCGAATACATTCAAATATTCGCTTATAAACTTTGCTTATTTAAATATCCCCTTACATTTTTGAAACACATCCATCAATGGCATATACATGTACAATATGGAGTCCTTTACTATTTCAGTTCCAGGATGGACAAGTAAAGCCTCTTCCAACAAATGAACAAGGAATCATGACCACCTTTAGGTTTCCAGTGTAGTATGGAAGAGGAAAAAGCTAAATTAGATAAGATTATCTGGGCAACAGGACCCTGAGAAAGACTAATTCAGAACGGGGTCCTAGGCAATGTAATATCTGTTCCCCCGCCACCATCTTTTCAATGGACATTGATATGAACTGCAATAGGCACAGAAAAGCCATCCTATCTGCACTGAAGCATCTTTAGCAGCTCATTTATTTAACTGCCAGTAATACGGATTGTAATAGGTACAGAAAAGCCACCCCATTTGCACTGTAGCATCGTTTGGCCTCCCATTTCTTTAACTGACATGGATATGGCTTGCAATAGGCACAGTGAAGCCACCAAATTTGTCTGTACTGCCAAGGCTTGCCCCATCACACACAAACTGCCTACAAGTGCACCTTCCCTTGTGAAAGACTAGCAGGTACACAGCTTTGACCAATTATGCAATTTCCCCTATGTACTGCAGAGCCATAAATGGTGTGGCTGGGCACCCTGCTCACCCACCAAGCTCTAGGCTCCTGGCTACATTGCCTTAGGGAAGATCTGACATTTACAAGACCTGATCTTCCTTTTGACATGTCCTGCATAAGACACACAATTATTATCAATTACAGTTTGTTCCTTTCACTTGAGATGATACTGACCTCACATTCTGCCTCGGTACTCTGCAGCTCCTCCTGCAGGTGGCTGAGTGCAACATGTGGATTACATTCCTGCAAGAGGCACTCTGGAAAAGATAAAGAAATAATTAGTTTCCTCTTGGTGTACTGTACCTGGGCTTTAACACTGGCTCCAATGACTCATTTCTATTGATCACATTACAAAACATTTGGCAGACTATGAGGGTGATGTGCTATGTACAAGAGGAGGAAATAGAAATACAATGCAGCTGAAGAATTGACCTACTGATTTTTGAAACATAATGCACAGGGAGACTTATCGAGTTCATATGTTAACATTAATATTTTATCAGTGCAGCTTCAAGGTTTTACCCCCAGGGATTAGGCACAAAAATGGAGTCAGCTCAATGTAATAATTAGGAAATAATGGGTTAGTTCCAACTAAAATGGGTCTTGCCTGATCTAGGATTTGAAAGATTTACCCAGTTATATAATAGATAAAGAAGAAAACGTGTATGCAAAAAAAAAAGAAAGAACTGATAAAAGAGAAAAACGACTCTCTCCCCCAACCCAAACATTCTAGGTTGGGCCATTTGTCTACAAGCTTAGATGTATATGTATGCATGATGCATTTTAAGAAATGTGTCTCAAAGATTACATATCTGAACTCTTTATTGAACCTCAATGATAACCTTCATACCTACCACCTTTATTTTTTATCTGGCATTGGAAGCACTTTGCTCCTTGTATTGTTTTGCTAAAACATTGTCTTGTTAGGGCCTTATGATAAATTCATCCCTGTGACATTGTGCTGGAATACAGCTTTTGTGGATGAGCCAGACACTGTGTAACTGAAAATGGAGCACAATGAACTGCACTGTTCATATTTTGTTTCTCTCCCTGGCCTAATTTTACACAAAGCTCTTCTAATCCACACAAGTTCAGATATGGGCCAATACAACGTACCAATGTCGTTACACTACACATTCCTAGGACTAGCAGTACAAAAACACATTTCATAGCAGCCAAAAAAAACACATTCTGCTTAGCATATTATTTAATTCAGAATAACACTGATTTGTTGCTTCTGGTAATCAACTAGCAAAAGCAGTCACTTTTCTAAATGTAAACACCCAACTGGTTGCTCCAAACATCTTTGAGAACTTTGTTCCAGGTATTTTAGTACACTGGCCCATAAGTTTATTTCCTGAAAATCTTTGATGATTGTAGAGGGCAAAAAGCTACTCTACTCCTCAAGGTGCCAACTGTAAAAATTGAAGGAGAAACAGGGTCAAAGCTCTTTTGGTTATACTTCTCCTTTGGGTCACGGGAGGGCACCTAGTTCTGCACTCCTGTGACCCATTTTGAGCTGACAGCGGGCTAAAGCTCGTTGTTGGCTGGCATCACTGAGTCAGACCAAGCTCTGGAAAGATCCTGACTTTAATGTCGGGATCCACCCAAATGCATTGACTGGCAGCTGGCTCAAGCGCTCAGCAAACCACTGAGAGCCTGAGCTAGCTGCTCCCATCCCCTCTACAGCCCAATGGTTCAGTGAGTGCTGAAGCGGCAAAGCAGAGAGCTGGTGACTAACAGTCACAGACTCTCTGCTCACTGAAGACTGAGAACTGAGTGATCAGAAGTCTTTGATCGCTCAGTTCTTAGTGTAGAGCTGGCAGGGGACAGCTGCAGATTGGTTTGGTGCTGCGGCCATCTAGGCGAGCATTACTGTTTGGTATTTTTTGGATTCCCAAAGTTCTCTTTTAATGCTTCAAATGATTTAACAAACCTAGTAGGAAAGTTTCCTATAGCCAATACATACAACATGGTGGTGCTTCCATCCATCCAATGAGGAGGTTAAACATAAGAATTCTTGAACCATGGTCAAGAATTCTCGAGCTCAGAAGAAAGGAACAATATTATAATAATAATAATATAATAACAATATTTATTAGCCCATTAGCCATTATTAACTTTGCTAGCCCTGGTGTTATGGAACCAACCATCTCCTCCAGCCAGGAAAAGAATCTGATTTGCTGCAGCTTCTAATGCACATTGTGAGAAGCTGTGAGTAAGCAATTTCTGTATAGGAGAAGAGCCAGCACAACTGTGCAAGAATAAAGGCATAAAGGCAAGGCTGGAGTTCAGCTTTAAAACCGTGCTAACTTACTAACCTTTCTCTACTCCAAAATGTAAAAAACAAATAACTGGAGCTCAGCTTCAATTCCACTGAACTTTCACAAAATTCTTCATGAATGTATTTTCTCAACCACTGTAGGCAAAGGCATCCCTTAGGTGATCTACATACTTTCATTCTGCTTGTCTCTTGGACCATTAAATAGATAACTATTGTACTTCTCCATCAAGACGCCCCAGCACCCTCCCTGACTGCTCATATTCTTTAAGCAATAAGGTTCTAGAGACTTGGGGACTTTGAAAGTGAACTCTACAAGAAGCCAAGAGATGAACAGTAATTGTTTCTGCCCTCTGACTACCTTCAGCAATATAACAAAATATATTTAATAGGCAACATGCACATGACACGAGAGAAGTCAAAGAGCTGACATTACTTGGCCTCTTTGTGAAAAAGCTGTTTGCCTAGCTATCTCTGGCTTTAATAATTTTTCATCATATTTATAAACTTTGTATCTCATAAACATTGCCAGTCCTCCAGACAAGATGATCATGTAGTTATATCTCACTTTACAGACAGAACGCTAAGGCTATGTAACCTGTTGGTTCATATTTGTGTACAAGCCACAGAGGTAAAACAGAGACAGTAGATACCAACAGAAACCCCCAGCTCACACAATTCAACTATGGTTGTGATAAGAAAGATCTAAACAAACATTCATACTTATTCAAATATTTATATTTACTAAGTCCCATCCATCTCTAAATGTTTCCTTACTTCTTGTATAGTATAAAGTCTTTACTTTCACAGCAGCTTTTTTTTCAGCTTTAATGATTGAGGCAGCAATGCCTACTTTCATTTTTCTATGCTCACAGGTTCAATAAAAAATCAGCCATACTCTAAAAAGCACATGAAACACTGGGCCTACATTACATTTTTAATCACTTTTTTTCACATAGAGTTTTCTTTTGGTGGAATTTAATCACCACTATTTTTTACTAACTAAACGAAAAAAGTCAGAAAATTAAAAAAAATAAACAAAATAAAAACTTTTTACTTTGTTTAAAATCATATTTTGTTGCTTTGCAGCATGAAATGAAAACAGATACTATTTTTGTTCTATCCAGCTGTATTTACTTGTAAAATCCAACATGTCAGAATTTTTTTTTTTAAATTCAAAAACAGAATCGCTAAGCTGGAAAAAGGATCACCCCTTTTTGTCAGTATTTTGTTGAACCACCTTTTGCTTTAATTACAGCCTTTAGTCTGTTGGGATATGTCTCTACTAACTTTGCACATCTAGGTTTTTCAATATTTGCCCACTCTTCTTTGCAAAACTGCTCAAGTTCAGTTAAGTTTGATGGTAACCATTTGTGGACTGCTGTCTTCAAGTGAATCCACATATTTTCAATGGGGTTTAAGTCTGGGCTCTGACTAGGCCATGCAAGGACATTCATCTTTTACTCCTTCAACCACTGTATGGTCATTTTTGCTGTGTGCTTTGGGTCATTGTCATGTTAGAAGGTAAAAATTCTTCCCATTGACAACTTTCTGGAAGAGGGCAGTAGATTTTCCTCAAGAATTTGACAGTATATTGCCCCATCCATTTTCCCTTCTATCCTGACAAGAGCTGCTGCAGAGAAACATCCCCATAGCAGGATATTCCCACCTCCTTGCTTTACTGTAGGAAAGGTGTTATTTGGATGGTGAACTGTATTGGATTTCTGCCAGACGTATCGTTAAGTGTTGAGGCCAAATAATTAAATTTTAGTCTCATCTCACCATAACACCTTTTTCCATGTGGCCTCAGAATCTTCAAGGTGCGTTTTGGCAAATATCAGTCGTGACTTCATGGGGCCTGTCTTGAGGAGTGGCTTTTTTCTTGCAACCCTCCCATATAAGCCACATTTGTGGAGAATATGTGATATTGTTGTCACATGCACACAATGACCACTCTTTGTCATAAATTCCTGCAACTGCTTCAGAGTTGCTGTAGGCCTCTTTGACCAGTTTCTTCCTGGCTCTTTCATCCAGTTTGGAGCGATGTCCTAATCCTGGGAGGGTTTCTGTTGTACCATATGCCTTCCACTTCTTAATAATAGACTACACTGTGCTGCTAGGCATTGATAAAGCCTTTGACATTTTTTGGGATTCATCTCCTGACTTGTGCCTGTCCACAACTTTATCCTGGAGATCTTTTGACAGTGCTTTGCCACCCATAGTTGATTGCTTCAGTTGCATTACTAGGGACTGTAATACTCCAGGAAAGCATTTATCATACTGAGCTAACCAAAATAACCACAGATGATCACAGTTGAAAGTCAAATGGCTTTGTGTGCCATTGAGAAGGTGATTAGATACACCAGATTGAGTCATTTTGAGGAAGGGGTGATCCTATTTCCAACTCAGTGATTCTGTTTTTCAATTTTTTCTGACATGTTGGTGTTATAGCTTTCACTTGGATATTATAAGTTACACTTAGTGAATACAACTGGATAAAACAAAAACTGTGTCTGTCTTCCGGCTGCAAAGCAACAAAATGTGATTTTAAAGGGGGGCGATTCTTTTTTATACCCACTGTATCTGAAAATCAATCAATCCTGATGTACTGACAGTCTATTTAATTTCTTGAGTCGTAATTTTTTTGTCATACTTTTCTGGAAAATAAAGAAATGAAAGAAAAATAAAAAATGTTCAAAATTTTTTTCTTACATACTGTCACCAGTGCAGTACAGCGTCATCATATAACTGGTGTGGAGGTGATCAGGGACACTCACTGGTGACAGTATGTTACAAAAAAAATGTTATTACATTTTTTTCATGATTTTTTTAACACACTACAAAATGTGTTTTGTTGTAATCAGCTGTGATTGGCCACAGCGTATCACATGGTACAGATGGGCTGTGATTGGCCCTGTCTGTACCATGTGATTACTGTGACCAATGATAGCTAGCAACACAATTGTACACAATGAATGGCATGAATCAAAGCCAATCATTATTTGCAATTTTCATGTGATCTTCTGTGATTGGTCATAGCAGTCATATGGTACTGGCAGTGACCTAGTACAGTGATCTGTCATCGGCTTTGTCCAGTGGACACAATCGGTGACAGATCACGCCAGTGTGTTTCATGGGGTGTGTGTGACGTGCATTTCCAGGAGGACGTCATATAATGTCCACCCGGAAAGATGAAGGTCCCACCCCGGTCTATTGTCAAATGAAGTGGTTAAAGAAGAACTGAAGGTCTGGGCTATTTTGCCATCTGTGTCCCTTTGGAGGTCAATTACACTCACAGTGTTATTTCTGATGTAAAGAAGTAAAAGTTGGTGTATGTGTGAATCTTGATGGGAAATTATTATTTTACTGGTGCCTAAAGTAGAATTGTGACCAGGCAACAGACATTCAAATATTTGCGTACACTTAACGTATTCCTAAAGGCAAACCTTTTGTTTATTTATTTATTTATTTTGGAATGGCGTGGAATTAGAACTGCTGTCAGGTTTTTATTGCTGTCTGTGTCCCTGTTAGGGAGTTTTATGCTCTCTAATTTTCCTCATAATCAATGTTACCAGGAACGAAAGTGAAAGTATGGCCAACAGTTTGCTTTGCCACCAGAGCAGAAATAAAATGGAAACCTTCCAAAGAGTATACACTTTCCCATGACAACTGTCTACCCATTGAGTTTACACTACAATGAAAACAAACTCAAATTGTTTTGGCTTTATGTATACTTTGACAAGCAGTAAATAAGTCCTTACTGACCATTGAATTTATAGACCCTGTTGAAGTAAGAGATTAGAAGGCCTGCAAGGGAGGGGGGGGGCTGCTAAGTTACCCAAAAAAAGTAAAACAGATGCTTCAGCTGCATACTTTGAGGATGAACTACTTCCACTACTTCCCAGTGGCTGCAGTAACAAAGGTCAGCGGGGGCTTGTTTTAGTTTATTTACTGCTTGTTAAAGTGGAGTGCTGGCTGAATTAAAAAAAAAAAGTCAGCAGCTACAAAAACTGTAGCTGCTGACTTTTAAAATACAGTCCCTTACTTGTCCCTCGGTCTAGCAGTGCCCTCACCACAGCTGGATTCACCAGCTGTCTTCTCTCTCTGGCGCCGGCATCTTCACTGTGGGCACCCAGCTGTGACAGATGCAATGCTCTTTGTGAATGGCTCTGTAGTCTTCTGGGACCTTTCACGTGTCCCAGAAGACTATGGGGAGGGAGGGGGGGAAGACAACTTCCACTTCCGATCACCTTACGCGATAGTAGAAGTGGGAGCGGTTAACTGTCAAATTCGGGTACTCGCTCCCCAAAGGTGCCAATCCTTAATGCAGAGCGGTTAACAAAGACTTGGGTGGAGCTCCGCTTTAAGAACATGCAAAAATGAGACTTTTGAAAGCATGCCCACAGGACTACTTTAAGGTTTAGTAGACTGTGAATATTGCATCTCCAAGAAAATAAGTAAAACAAATGATAAAGAACACAAAATCAAATTTGATTTGTCAAGAAGACAACGACATTGACACAGTAAACTTTGGTTGACCATTCCTAGCTTATATAAAATTGACATCCTTAAAGCGGAACTTCAATCTCCCAATCAACATGAGCTATTTTTAATCCTTATGCTGTTGGCATTAGTAAACAGATAGGAAAGTATATCATATTTACTTTGTTCTAAGCTTTTTTTTTACATTTCTTCAGTTTCTTCCTGGTTTCCATGCCTAGGAAAATTATGTCATATATCCAAACAGTCTTCAGGAGGGGAGGGTTCTCAGCTCAGTGTATGCCTGAGTTAAGGGCAGATGGATTCCAAGAAGTAAATGATACATGAATCATCTGCCTTTACTCTACAGCCAGAAATGCCAGGGGGTGTTTTTCAAAATGATTTCTCAACAAAATAAAGTATGGAGACACGGATGGATGGGTGAGTTTGCTTTGAATATTAAAAATGAATGAAATAGCATTTTTGGTTTGTGGTGCTCAGATGCAGTGCAGTTCCACTTTAAGCTGAGTAAACAAAGCATATTACTTACGGATTTTTCGTAGTTTCCCACGACAAGATGCACACGTCTCACGTAACAGCTGGTACTTAATTGCCAGGTTGGCTTTCCCAGTTTCCAAACGTGGGCGGAGAGACAAGTTTTTCTGAGCAAGCTCAAAGTTAGAAGCCAAAGAAATTTTTCTTTCCTCCTGGAGTGCTTGTACCTGGGTGGGAGGTATGAGTTAAAGAGTACAGAGGGCTTTAGAAATAAAATATAGGTAAAAAAAATGGATGAAAATGTGAGAAAAGTAATTTGGACACAAAATATACATAATTATACATAGCCATTAGACAATGGGTGGACCATTAAAATGATCACAGATTTACATGAAAATAAACCTTCCTCTTTATTTAGGACTATATGCAGTGACATCAAAATTAGTCATCTGGCATGCATATATCTGCATATATATTTAGATTTTCAAGACAAATGTCCTGAGGTCCATAACCCAACACATTTGGCTTTATCTTGCACCATTCAGGAATATAAAGACACAATTATTTGAGTCCAAAACCACAGGCTCATTAGGGCGGCAATCTAAGTTCAACTGCATTGGCAACTTGGAATGCCAAGTTAATACATGAATCTGCAATAGGCTACTTTTACTGTATCTTCACCATGTATGTGGATGCTTAAAGTCAGATGGATTTTCAACAACTCCTCACCAAAGTGACTCTTAATGGCAGACTTCTTACTGGATCACATCAAAAAAACATACTGTAGTATAGTATTACACCTATGCTCTCCCTTTGTTGTCTTCTGGCCAGCCCTGTATTCATACAATGAGCTTAGCAGGTTCTAGTGTTTCTACTAATGAGTATCTTGTGGGAGGCAAATTTAACAGAGCTGCTACTTTTCATACATCATAAGAGTTAACAGATGCTACTGCTGCCACAGATCAGAGGCAAGTCTCTTTATTTTACCACTGCTAAATACAGTAGTTCACATTAGAGGGTTGGCACGCTGCTAAGTCTATGCTGTCAGAGAAAGGGAGGAGCTGTGATTTCAGTGCCTCTGTTGTAAAATCTGAAGATTAATTACTCCACAGTGTATGCAGCTACACATGTCAGTTAGGAATACATAAATGCCTCAATCATCTGGGAACTGATGTACAGGTAGATAACTAAAAGCTGAATGTGTTGTAATAAGGTACTGTTGAAGACACTTCTACTAAAGTCTAATGTACACTGGTGTTCAGCCCTGATGCATGAGATGCCAATGTTTAGGTGCAGGCGGAAGGCACAGGTGCACAGTCCAGCCACGCTGCCAGCAGCCTGTAAAAATCTATGGGATGCTGACAGCTGCTGTGATTGGACAATGCATCAGGTGCTACTATCTTTAAGGCAGTGTGGGGTTGCATACTGCCCTAAACATTAGTACAATTCGGTTCATCTAGCCCCATCCAGCCACAGCAGCTGTCAGCCTCTAATAGACTTTTAGAGGTTGCCAACGGGACTGGTACACTTGTTCCTGACTCCTGCACCTAAAGGCCAGACTCTCATGCACCTGAGCTAAACGCCCATCGTGCATGAGGCCAAATGAGTTTCTAAATGTTTTCTTAATTAATGAGGCACGACTATCTCAGCAAGTGGATGAATGGTCTCATGCACTTGTCACTGTAATTAAGTGTCATAAGGTTCCATATTCCTATAAAAGACTCGCAAGTGGTCCGGTTGATATGGGTGTAAGGGAGGCAAGTGGTGAATTGAGCAGCATAAACATAAGTGCCACACATTCCTATAGGCTGCTCATATGCAACTCAATAAAAGCAAGCAATGTCCCTAACTTCAAGCAACGCTTGTGATAATGAGGCCAATTCTCATACCTTTAAAGGAAGCCAGTATTGAAAATGCACAGACTGTCATTACTAAACTCCTATGTTACAAATAGTAGCTACATGGCTGTTATGTTTATCCAAAGACTTCAATATTTTCTGAAAAAGCGCAGTAACTGAATGCTTGTTCAGAGACTTGAAGTATTGTTTCCAGAGATAACCAGTCAATCGGCATTTTAGGAGGACGGTCAGCAATAGCATAACTCAAGCTAGTCATTGGTGCTTATTGAGGCTTCTCCAAGTTGCCGTTGCAAACCCTCTCTGCAAACCTAATGCCAGGTAACTACAGCAGCTGGTCCTGGTACTTAAAAAAGTCATGCAAAGACAAGCAGATATCTTTCCAGCCACTGACTCCAGGGTGATATCTCCCCGTCTATGGCTAGCAGACAGCAATAAAAACCTGCCATTGTTTCCAACCCCTTAAAAAAAGATTTGCCTTTAGCTACACTTTAAATAACCAGTTTTAAGAGAATTTGACTTCGAAGAGTACCATTGAGTGCTTCAAAGAGCACCACTGACTGCCCTGTCTTCCTAACCCTAACCCTTCCTGCTGCCCATGCTACCAAATTCATCCCTGATGCTGTGAAACGGCACCCTGGAGTCTTCTGCAAAATTAAAATTTCCAGTAGCGTCAATATCCTGGGTCTCTAGCAGCTTCTTCTGGTTTCTCCAAGCATTAGATACAGTAGTGACGAGCAGGTCAGCAGGAGGAACTAGTGAAAGCTACAGGGAACACATTCTTGAATGTGTCAGTTTCCCAGCTGTTTTGAACAATTTCACAACACTGTAGGAGGATTTGGTAAAAGGGGCCATAAGAAAGGTAAGTACAGTTGTGCTCAAAAGTCTGCATACACTTGGAGAACTGGAAATATTCAGTATGTATCATTTTTAAAGAAAATATGAGTGAGCAGGCGAAATACATTTCTTTTATTTCTTATGGGATTCATATTCAACTGTAGGTCATAACAGAATGGCGTAATCATAAAACAAAACATAGCAACAAGTCAACAAATTAAATGCCCCCTGTTAAAAAGTCTGCGTACCCTTAGTTCTTAATACTGTGTATTGTCCCCTTTAGCATCAATGACAGCTTGCAGTCTTTTGTAATAGTTGTCTACAAAGCCTCAAATTCTTGCATGTGCAGGGATGTGGACATTTTTGAAAAAACTTCTTGTCCAGGGATTAAATATGCGCCCCAATCTACTTGTCCCTCATGACAATCTACTTTTCCAGATTAAAAAAAAAATAAAAAAACATTTTAACCAAAACTGTATTTCAATCGGAGGTGATATTAGGAATGTCTGGGGCTTGTTAAAACAAAATGGGCTTTATGGGGACTTAAACGTTTAATATTTTTAACATTGCGCTGTTTATCTCCTCCTCCCCTCCCTGCCTGTCTCCAGCACCACACCCGGGGACTGGCAGGGAGGGGAGAGACCTTGCAGTGTAATGAGCACCGATTGGCTGCTCCTCAGGAAAGGGGAATGTCAGGATTATCCTTTATCCCTTTTGCTGCCAGAGCCGGTTTTGCATTTTTTTGCACTTTTTTGCACAAGTTTAAAAAATCATTTTAGGTCTGGAGATTACATAAAATCCCCTAGCATGATATATTTTCTGATATATTTTCTGAAAGCAGAGACCCAAGAGAATAAATTACTGGTAGTTCCAGTTAATTATAGGGCACAAAAAAAAGCAATAAATTACCCTATTTGTTTGTAAAATATAAAAGATGAGGTTGCACCGAATAAATAGATATCCAACACATCAAACCTTAAATTTGTGCGCACTTGTGAAATGGTGTAGAACTTCAGTACCCTATATTTTCTATAGGTCGGCACATTTAAAGCTCCTTATAGGTCATCAGTTTAGCGTTAGGGAGGAGTTCTGGTGCTAGAATTATTGCTCACATTCTGGCGTGCAAGGCGATATGTGACATGTGTATCGCAAATCGACATTTTCATGAGTAGGCGACCCAGCGTGTGCTTTTACGATTGTTTATGCGTATATGTGGGGGTGGGGGTGGGCTAATTTTTTTGTTGGGGGGGGATGGTATGTGCTTGGGTATAACTTTCATTTTGTACAATAAAAACAAAAACTTTGGGTTTTTTTTACTTTTTTTTTTCATCACATAGGGGACAAAGCACCCATGTGATGATTTTTTCGTGACAGGTTCTCTTTATTGAGGCATCCAGGGTCCCTGCCTGTCTCCCCTATGCTCCACTGAATGTAATGCAGTGCGCATCGCACCGCATTACATTCTTTCCAAGCTTCCGAGGACCCAGAAGTGACAAAATAACATCACTTCTGGGTCAGGAAGTGCTCTCCTCCTTCTCTTCTAGCCAAAGGCGGTGAGTCGGTCCCGGGCCCGCAGATGGGCAAGCGGAGCCTGGGAGATGTCACGGGGGGGAGGGGGGGTTTGGGGAGAGGCTGGCACTGTGTGGAAGCAATGCTTCCACCTGACCGGGCTAAAGGTAGACAAAAACTACCTGCCCAGAACTACATGTCCTGGGAGTCGGGCGATAGGAATCAAACATCATTGATGTGCTATAGCTGGCCATTCATCTTGCCAAAATGCCTTGAGGTCAAATCTTTGGTCATCTTGCATCACCACATGTTTGAGATCTCCCCAGAGTGGCTCAGTGGTATTCAGGTCAGGAGACTGATGGCCACTCCAGTACCTTCACCTTTTTCTACTGTAACCACCGGAGGGTCCACTTGGCCTTGTGGTCAGGTTCATTGTCATGCTGGAAAGTCCAAGAGTATCCCATGTTCAGTTTTCGTGCAGAAGAATGCAAATTATTTGCCAGTATTTTCTGACAACATGCTGCATTCATCTTGCCATCAATTTTTACAGAATTGCCATGCCTTTAGAGCTCACATACCCCCAAAACATCAGTGAGCCACCACCATGTTTCACAGTGGGGATGATATTCTTGTCACTATAGGCCTTGGTGATCCCTATCCAAACATAGCGTTTATGTTTGTGACCATAAAATGTTTGGCTCGTCACTCTAGATTACAATGTGCCAGAAGCTGTGAGGCATGTCAAGCATATTGTAACCAGACTTTTTTGTGGCATTGGTCTAGTAAAGGCTTCTTTCTGGCAAATTGAGCATACAGCTCATTTTTGTTCAAGTATCATCGAATTGTGCTCCTTGAAACAACCACATCATCTTTTTCCAGAGCAGTCTATATTTCTCCTGAGGTTATCTGTGCATTTTTCAATTCTTCTGGCATTTGTGATTGCAATCTTTCTTGGTCTACCTGACCTTGGCTTGGTATCAATAGATCCCCAAATTTTCCATTTATTAAGCGATTGAATAGTACTGACTGGCATATTCAAGGCTTTAGTTATATTTTATATCCTTATCCATCTTTGCAGAGTTCAATTACCTTGTTACGAAGGTCTTTTGACAGTTCTTTTCTGCTCATGACTCAGTATCTATCCTGCTCAGTGCATCCATGTGAGAGCTAACAAATTCATTGACTATTTATACGCAAACACTAATTGCAATTTAAAAAAAACACAGATGTGAGAAATGAACATTTAATTGGCATCTTAACCTGTGTGTGTCACCTTGTTTGTCTGTACATTCCAGGGTATGTAAACATTTGATCATGGCCATTTGAGTGATTTTTGTTATCATTACAATTTAAAAAGGAACCAAACAACTATGCAATAATAAATGGGTTTATATGATCACTACCCTTAAAGCGATTCTAAAGGTTAATTTTTTTTTTTTTTTAAAACATGCTATACTTACCTGCTGTGTGCAGTGGTTTTGCACAAAACAGCCTGGATCTTCTTCTTATCGGGTCTCCCGCAGACTCTCCTGGCTCCTCCTTCCTATCGGGCACCCCCACAGCAAGCAGCTTGCTATGGGGTCACCCGCTGCTTCATGTGTCCATTTACACACTGAGCCGTGGATTGGCCCTGCCCCCTCTCTCCTCATTGGCTAACTGGCTGTGATTGACAGCAGTGGGAGCCAATGGCTCCCGCTTTCTGTCTTGGCCAATGAGGAGACAAGAGACCCGGGACAGCCAAAACTGTCGTTCAAAGCGCTGGATCGCAATGAGGCTCAGGTAAGTATTGAGTAGGCTGGGGGCACTGTTGCACACAGAAGGTTTTTTTACCTTCATGCATAGAATGCATGAAGGTAAAAAACCTTGAACCTTTACAACCACTTTAAATAACAGACCGTATTTTTGGCAAGATCAGTCATATTTTCAATATCAATGCCAAAATGTCATGATTTTGGCCAGGGTATGCAAACTTTTCAGTACAACTGTATTAATCTTGTTCTTTTACACATGATGTCTGGCTTTGTTGGATATTTCTTGCATGGTGACAGCATTGCTTTAAAGTAAACCTGTACTGCAGGGCTTTTTATTTGCCCAACAGTTAGAAACAAGTCAAAGAACTGCATTACTCGCGAACATTTGTGCAATGTTTTCCAGAGTTCTTCTACTGTTACTGCCCTAACCCAACAAGCATTAACCACAAAATGCTATTGCCAGTATTCTGAAACCTGAAAATATCCAAGAAACCAAAAATTAGAAAAAAATGCAGGCTGCCATTGCTAACTCCCTGATGAAAAAGCTAGCAAAGGGCCAGCACATGGAAAAAGAAAGTCAGCATAAAATGAGAATTCCTAATCTGCATACAGGTCAGTGATTTAAAAGATACCAACAACATTGGATTAGCAAGACAGCCAGTGTTATCATAAGGAGCCTTCATACTTTCTCACTACAGGGTTTCATTAGGCCTTATTGGGCACAAACACTTCTTTATTTATGAATCCTTATACATTGCCTTTACAAAATTTTGGAACCAGTTGTGCTGGACTCAAATTAGAACACATAATTGTTAAGTATAAGGAACTCAACAAAGGTTTTTTTTACTTGTTCTAAGTTTACAAGTTAACACTGTTCTACGTTAACACTGCCTTTAAGACACGATCAAGTTGTATTAAGCAATGTTCCTCAAATGCCCTCCTTGCTGTGTTTTCTTGAGCACTCTAACGCTTTGCAACTGCATTTTAAATGTGCCATAAATGCAACAGGTACATTCAAATAGATATCAATGGGGTTGTTTGCAAAGCTTCAATGCCTGCTGAACACTGTAGGCAATGTTATTTTTGGGATATGTCACATGTCCCAGGAGATTGCGGGACCACTGAGAAAGCATAGCATATTTTGGGATCAGGGATCACAGCTGGCTCAGGGATGTTGAATTTATATCACCCGACGCCCGGGACATGTAGTTCCGTGAGCCGGGCAGGTTGTTTTTTTTTAACTTTTATCCCTGCTGCGGGCAAACAGCAGGGCTCACCTGTCAGGTGGAAACATTCGGGCAGCAGCACTGCTGCCGATTGCTTCCATCTCAAGAAGGAATAGGTTGTGCATTAGGAGTAATTCGTTAGCCAGCATCTCTAGCAGTTATACTAATTACTCTTTGAGGCCCCTCCAATTTTCTCAGATGAGTACAGACTTTGTTCAACAGTAGCAAGCCCTGATGAGGAGGGAACCCTTTGAACCACCAAAATGTGTCTAACAAAAAATGAAATTTGCACTTTGCGCATTCTGTTTTTGGTGCTGTACTCCTTGCACACCCAGCAAAAAAAACTTGATGCTCTATCCAAAACTTTAACAAAAGTATTGCCTTTATATACACTTCAAAGCAGTGTTGTGAAATGCAAAGCTAGATCACAGTCTTAGAAAAAGTGAAACTTTAGAAACCTTTTTTAGATGTGTGCTGTCCCAACTCTTTACCAGAAAGGAGCATGGAGCTTATTTAGCATAGTATTTAGAGTTGGATATAGTGGAAAATGGTTAAAACCCTTGTCATTTTTTTTATTGTTGTCTGGGACATTTTTATTCACTTCCTGCCTGAAGACACAACAGTCATTTCTCCAAAATAAGGTACAATACCCTTTTAGGACAGTAATCATCAGAACAGGTGGCTAATGTACCGGAGACAGCATAGCTTTGGATTCCCCATCATTTTTTATCCCAGTGCACATGGCCACCAGAACAAACAGAGAAGCTGAACCCCCTCACCAGGGACCCAGACTACAATAAAACTTTACAGGGAATCTAACTAACCAACACTCAATAACAAACTAAAAAACTTTAAGGAGAAAAATAGCCAAAGCTTTTTAGTCCCTACTTCTCCTATGGATCACTCCGTTTCACTCCTGTGTCCCGGTTTCAGCCGCTAGCAGGCTAAATCCCACTGTCAGCTGATGTCACTCAGCCGGTCCAGGCTCTGGAAAGATCTCTTTTTTCACTGCCTGGTTCACTGGTTTACACTGTGTACTTTATAAAATTGTTTGCACTCATGTTTTGATAATGTGAACATCACTGTGTGCTGCCCATAGTATCATTTGCATAGGCCTTCAAGGAGCATTAAAAATGCCCCCCAAATGCCTGCTTTCAATGCCAGTGTGAACTAGGCCTTACACTTTAACTACTTGGCAACCATGCTGTAGCTGAATGACGTCTACAGTGTGGCTGTCCAGTTCTGAGAAGGCATCATATGACATCCTCCCAGAACGTGCTATACTGCGCACCTCCAGCAGCGCGCACCCGGCGTTCTACGTGATCGCTGTGTCCGTATGACACAGCTGATCACGTGATGTGGTAAAAGGCCAATCACAGCAGCCTTTTACCACGTGATCAGCAGTTTCCAATGACACAGCAGATAATCAGGTAAATACAGTTGCCGGTTATCGGCTGCACTTTCCTCACAATGACACTGCGTGAGGAAAGTACTGCCAATAACCGGCAATTGTCAGAGAACAGATTGGCACTGATTATCAGGGCACTGATGACCAGTACCCTGATGATCAGTGTCCAGCAGTGCCACCCACCTGTGCCCATCAGTGCCACCCATCAGTGCTACCCAGCAGAGCCGCCCATCAGTGCCTCCAGTCAGTGCCATCAGTCAGTGCTGTCCATCAGTGCCCATCATTGCTTCATATCAGTGCCAGCTTATCAGTGGCCATCAGTGCTGTCCATCAGTGCTGCCTATCAGTGCTGCCTCATCATCGCACATCAGTGAAGGAGAAAAATTACCTGTTTGCAAAATTTTATAATAGAAACAAATAAAAGCCTTTTTTTTTCAAATCTTTTTCTCTTTTTTTTTTATAGTGCAAAAAATAAAACACACAGTGGCGATTAATTACCACCAAAAGAAAAAAGTTATAACAATTTCATATAGGTACAGTGTTGCATGACCGTGCAATTGTCATTCAAAGTGCGACAGCACTGAAAGCTGAAAATTGGCCTGGGCACGAAGGGGGATCATTGGCTGGTAGGCAACTGCTAAAGAGGTTTTGTTGCACTCATTTTTTGACTGAATGCCTGGATGCTGCAGATAGTTATTCACAATTGCGTCACCTACATCAAATTTAGCAATACACTATAATAAATCCAGACACTAACAGAGGTAGGTAAAAAACAAAAAAAGGGCATGACATGCTTGGTTTTTATAGAGGGACAATGCCACCATTATTATTATTGTTAGCCAATGGAAAGCTAGTTACCAGGGGAAAAAAGATGTGCTTCTTTACCATTCCCACTGAACTCTATTGGGGCCAAAAACACTTGAAGCTTGTAGTTCAAAAGAAGCTCATGTACTTTTTCAAGCTACAAGCGGTACTACACTCATATGTGAAGGGGCACAACTGAAAACTGTTGAGAGTTTGGATGTTGAGTTTTGTATCTTCGCGCTAAAAAATGCTCAGGTATGAATGAGACCTAATAGTTATAGGTCAAATTACAGCTTATAGTGGAAGTAAACCTTAATGAAATACCCACCTCCTCATTCCATTCAATGTTGAATGTAAATCTCTCACTGGCCAATGTAATTTTCTCCCCAGCTACTTCCACACACCAGGTTTTTGGCCTCTAGATTGGCTGGCTGGGGAATGATGTCATCTTGCACACGGGAGTCCATCATTCTGGCACAGCTGCAGTGTGCCATAAATGCACCCAGAACTGCACATGCACAGCTCAATGTGCATTCAATAAAAGACTGAACAGGCAGGTCAGTATTTGTTATTGCAGAAAAGGCACTGCATGTCTCTTCTGCAATAAAGAGCTGCCTGCTCCCAGTTTTGTTTTTTAGTTCTAATTAGTTCAGCTTTAAGGACTTGTTCACACCAATGCATTTTTTATTGCTTTTTGCAGAAAAGCACTACAGTCCATTTAACATTGTTTCCTAAGGGACATGTTTACATCTATGCATGTTTCAGCTGCTGCGTTTTTGGAAAGGGTCAGGGATTATTTTAAACGCAAAAAGCAGTGTTTTTGCTACAACAGAGTTCAATGGAGAGGCTGCTGAAATTCATGTATTGCTGTTATGCCTGGTTTTGTGTTTTTATTCTGCCCAGCAACAAAAATATTTCCCCTTTAACAAAAAACAAACAAAAAAAACCCAAAACGTGGTAAAAATGCATGTGTAAAAAACACAAAGTGAAATGAAAAAAACATTGCAAAAATGGGTCAACAGCAAATTGCACTGGTGTGAACCAGGCCAAAGATATGACATATACTGCTACTTTCATGGTCCTATGATTAACCAAACACAATTCTTCAAAAGAGCTTAAAACTATAAATATAAATCATAATAATAAACTTTATTGAATATAGTGTCTCAAAGTGCTTTACAATAGAAATAAAACCAAATACACATTAAAAAAG